>NW_027273867.1:23940000-24585000 GCF_046630095.1 Trachinotus anak | reverse complement strand
ACCGTGGTGGGAACTGAGCCTTTATCAGGAGTGGGTTAGTGGCAGCCTCTTCTTTGAGCTATACAAGGCAGCAGAATCACACAACACTCAACTTCAGCTTCTCCAGGGTTGCCATTCCTGGCTGCTCGTTGACCTCTGACCCCCTTTGGTAAGATGTGAACATGAATGTGTCTCAGTGGAGAAGAAAACAAACTCTTAGCATAGTGACCACCTTTCCAGTCCTGTTTTGGTCAGCGTCGGGGTCCTGGGTGGCTGATCTGAGCTCTGAGTTTCATGGGTGGAAAGTGGGCAGTGGTTTTGAGACTGTCTGTGGATTCCTGCAGGTTGTGGTTGTGATCTGCCTGTGGAGTTCTGATGTCAGCAGAGCTTATGTGTTTCAAGCCAGCCGGCTTTCAGAGGGAGGAGACAACCCACCACCTCACACTAAAGGTGAGATCAGCCTTGATGTTTGATCACTCATTCAGAATACATGCATCTGGAACAATTTTTAAACATTTTTAAAGATCATTAAATTTAAAACATTTAAAAACATCATGTATATATTTATTTTTTATTTTTTCACCAAAGTTGTACTATTTTGCAAAAGGTTTGTTGGCCCACTTGCAATACCTTAGCGGCCCACCAGTGGGTTGCGGCCCACAGGTTGGGAACCACTGATTGAATACTTCAGGCTTTTCTTGAGGTATTACAGTTGAAAGCACTGATCATCTTGGTGCATTCAAGGATGCTCTGACATTTGAGAATTAATATTATGCTCTCATAAGTCTGCATTGTCATGTTGATAAAAATTGAATTAGTCGGAGAAGAAATACAAAAAATAATTTGGTAGAAAGAAGATAATATTACTCTGGTAATGAATTAAATAAATCTCTGCCATTCAGCAGCTAACTGTATAAAACCAAGAGACCAAAGAGTTTTTTCCATAAGGTTGCCACAAAAATATTCTCCATCTCTGCTGAAATGGTACTAAAACTGTATGGCATACTATACTGATAATTATCATATCAGTAATTTCCCTTTAAGAAAAAAGAAATTCGGTTTTACATTTGAAGCTTTGCAGATGAGTGTGTTTGCAGAAGTTGTGTCTAAATGCGCCTCTCCTCCCTCCAGTCATCTCAGAGTGGGTCAGCTCAGCGGGCTCCTGTAAGGGGAGGTGCTTTGAGCTTGAGGAGGCCAAACCTCCAGGATGCAGATGTGACAATCTGTGTAAAACCTACTACAGCTGCTGCTCGGACTTCGATGAGCACTGCCTGAAGACGGGTCAGTCTGACACAGTGTCCCATATTAAATCATTTTAGGCATTTTTAGTAGATATACAGACATTCATTTACATGAAAAAAACTCTATTTTTTACACGTATTACTGCTGATTCTTCTCCTATAATAATAATAATAATAATAATAACAGTAACAATAAGCAGTAACAGAGTTATGCATACAGCAGGATAACAGTAGCTCCAGCTCTCCGGGGGCTCAGTGAGCACAGCATGGTAACTGCTTTTTGTCTAAGCTGATGATAATGTGGGAAGCTGTGCAAGAGTTAGCCAAAATGCTAATTTTCATCTGCTACTAATTTAGACCTTGGCCCAGTGAAGTGAGTGCAACACATAGCCGAGTGTTTTCATCTTTCATCAACACTGGGGCATTTTCCAATGCACAGAAGGTCTCCAAATGAATTCTGGGTCCATGAGCCTCCCATAAGTCTTTTTTACAGGCTCTGCTGTAACTGGGTAATTTGTAACAGACTGAAGGTCTGATGGGAGATTTTATTTGTCACACTTCATCGTATTGATTCATGGTGTTTTAACGGGCCTCATTGAGAGGTGTTTTACAGCAGAGAGGTGTATGTAATAAAACGATATAAGATTAATGTTCATCCTTCCTGTGTGGCAGCCGGAGGGTTCGAGTGCACGCAGGATCGCTGTGGGGAGGAGAGGAAGGTCGACCATGCCTGCCACTGCTCAGAGGACTGTATGGAGAGAGGAGACTGCTGCTCCAACTACAAGTCACTCTGCAAAGGTACTTGTCTTGTTTACTGTATTTATAAATAGAAGATGAATGTGCATGAAAGTGGGTGGTAACTGTAACTTCTCTTGTTTACTTCTAGATGAGACTTCATGGGTGCAAGAAGACTGTGAAGAGATCAAGAGCGCTGAGTGCCCTGCAGGGTGAGTCTGAGGCTGAGGGAATAATAATAAACAATCAAAAGTAGGTCATTGAAAATCACTGCTTTTTCTCTATTAATAAGGACACATGTAGAATTATTGTGCAGCAAAGAGCAGCTACCTGGTTAATTTAAGAGACAGTGTCCAAACATCAAAGAGAAACATAATAAACGTTTAAAGAGTAACTTAATATGACAGATTAAAGATTCTCCTGGGCTTGTCAGTACACTGTGACATCACTCTTCACTACATAAAAAGGAGAAACAGCTGAGCACTTCAAGAGAGTCGAGAGACTCGTAAGAGACAAATTAAAAAAGATGATCAAATTATCATTTCATATCATTAACCATAATGCAAAGTGTCTTTTATTAGATCTTCCTTGCTTTGACACCCATGTCTTTCAAACTTAAAGGTCCCATATTGCACAAATATCTTTTTTGATTATAAAGCAGGTCTAGTTTCTATATTAATACTGTGAAAGTATCAAAGCCTCAGTCCACAGAGAAATGCACACAGCCTGTATTCAGACACTGAGCCTTAAAACCAGCCGTCAGGACTTCTGGAACTTTGTGATGTCACAACAAAGCCGAGGCTCAAATCCTCTCTTCTGATTGGCCGACTGACCTGTTGTTACTGGAGAGAAGCCTGAGAGAGGAGATGTAAAACTACACTGAGATGGTTTTTGGTTCTTAAAACCACAAATATATATATATATATATCTGATGGAGATCCATCCATCCTTTCATTTTCAGTACTGCTTATCCGACGCCGGGTCGTGCGGGGCGGGGGGGGGCGGGGCTGGAGCCAATCCCAGCTGACATTGGGCAAGGGTGGGGCACACCCTGGACAGGTTGCCAGTCTATTGCAGGGCTTCTTATGGATATCAACACTTCAAATAAAACATAAAAGTGTAAAATATGGGACTTTTAACATCATCAGGGTTTTGTCGTATATCTGCACTGAAATGTCTCAAGTGATGTTACATGAAGATTCCACCATATTTCAGCTCAAGCACAATAAAGCCTCAGTGTAGATGCGGAGTTACCATCCATTACTTCATGAGAAAGATCTTCTTAGTGAGAAGCTTCAATTACATTTAAATACCACTGATGAATTGTATTTTTGTCAACCTCCTCAGCTTCGTCCGTCCTCCCCTCATCATGCTGTCTCTTGATGGGTTCAGAGCCTCCTACCTGAGGAAGAGCAAGTCTGTCATCCCCAACATACACAAGCTCAGTATGTCTTATTTTTACTTCTTACTGTTTTTATCTAAATGCAGTGATCTGTGTGGCTGTGAGCTCACCGTTAGTTTGGCTGCAGATAACACGATCAACACAATCAATTACAGTTATTACAATTTGAGTCTTTCAAATATGTGTTATTCAGTTGAATACTAAAACGTTTGCATGTGTTTCCTGTCAGGAGAGTGTGGTACATCATCACCCTACATGCGACCAGTCTACCCAACAAAGACCTTCCCAAATTTATACACCCTTGCCACAGTAAGTGACAGTGGATTATATCTGAATGACTGGTTCGTATCTTTGTCACGTAACACTAGTAGGTACAGTAGAGCCGGGCTGTTAATATGTACTCCCACGTTTGTAGGCTAAGTAAATACACATGTTTGCCAATAGCCATGTTCAAAATGTCCTTACAGCATGTTCATGTTGTGACCCTGCTCTGGCACTGATCTTCAATATGTTAACTGTAACGACGCTGTTCTGTGTGGTCTCTCTACAGGGTCTATACCCAGAGTCCCATGGGATTGTGGGCAACACCATGCATGATCCAGTGTTTAATGCCACCTTCAGCTTGCGCACCAGAGAAAAATTGAACCACCGCTGGTGGGGCGGACAGCCAGTGAGTAAACTCTAGACACCAGATGGTTATCAATAAGTTCAAACTCACGGGCTGACTAAACAAACCAGAGGCAGGAGACTGTGCTCACTGTGATTAGCAGTCAGTTATTTCATCATTCCAAAAGCTCACAATAATGACTTCTAGTTTTATATCCTGTAGGCCCATTTAGAAAGTATAACAAGATGTTATCTCTGCTTTTAGAAACACTGGAATCAAGAGGAAACCTGTTAGCCTGCCTGTTAGCCTGTTAGCCTGTTAGCCTGTTAGCCTGTTAGCCGACCTCTGTCAGAGCTGAACATGATGCATCTAGATTTATTGTTTTGGGATTGGTTAGGTACAAATTGGAGTCAACAACAGATGACATTGAGGTTGCCAGGTTGGACCACTGTCCTAACGATGAACAAAACCCAGCCGACTTTTAAAAGTACTGGTGACTAACTTGTTAGTTAACAGGATACAATATGTAAGAGAAGACAGCTTTAGGTGCAGGTAAGCTATCAGCTTTTCTCTGCTAAGTTTGCTAAACCTTGGTGAAATTTCCTAGATGTTGCAGTGTCATTTAAAAATGTTACCAGAAAGATAAGAAAGAACAAGGGCAAGATGCTGAATAATCCCCGTAATCACCATTTACTTTCAGTATAGTACTGTGTGTAAAGTAGTAAACAGAGAAAGACACTAGGAATCATTATCATCTATGGCAACAACTACAAGCAGCAACCTCGGTGGCTGAAACATGAAGCCAACACTTGTGTGTCAAAAGCTGCAGTTCCTCTAATGACCACTAGAGTCTGGCTCCAGCAGTGAGTCAGTCCTCATAGACTCCCATGTTCAAATGTCCAACTTTACAGCAGAAAGAAACATGTTTACAGCCTGGTTTTGGTCTATAGAGCTAAGTTCCTCCTTCATGACAACTGTACAGGCTGAATTTTTAAACTGAATTTTTATATAACTCATTTTTATTAAGGCTTAATGTGTGGCCTCTTTGAGTGACAGGTGGATGAGTGTATGGTTTTGACTGTAGTCTGAACTTGTGGTGAAACAGTAAAATTGGCAATCTCAGTTTGACTAGTGTCCATCAGTACATGTAGTTCATTATTCCTGTTAGTGGAAAAATGGTACACTTTACCAGTATAGCACATGTTATATAAAGTTAGTAGGTTGTGTATTATTGACTTCACACACACTCTACAGAACTACATTGTTATTCCTGTTTCCTGTGTTACAGATCTGGATCACAGCAGAGGAACAAGGAGTTAAAGCAGGCACTTTCTTCTGGCCTTGGTACTTAAGTTGGTACTGAAATATTTTTCAACAGCTTCAGACACAGAACTGGTAACTTACAAAACCTATGAGACTGAGAGGATCAAGGTTAAAGGTGGTTTTGTTTTTGTTTTGGTTGAACATATATTCTATCTAAAGGCTAAAAATATATAAATTACAACCTATAATTTATAGTAATTATGTAATAAATCCTGCTCTCTGATTATGTACTATATTGTTATTGTCAGCGTTATTGGTGGATATTAGCAAAAGTATTGCAACATACAAAAATATCTAAAGTAAACGTTACCACAATACTTGGACAACTCAAACCCTTGCACTCTTTTTGAGCGTGCTGACAAAAATGGCAAAGTTAAAGGAGCTAAATGGCTTCTTTAAAGCAGCACAGAGTTTTTTTTCATGGACAGATTAGGAGAAATAAAAACTAACTGTGCATTGCAGACATATCCATGACCTAATGATCACGAGGGCAGGAGTGGCTGAGGGCTCGTCTCATCCTGAGACTGACTGACAATGGCCTCAGACACAGGACAATACTCCTACACACTCAGCCACAACAGAGGCTATTGACGACTCAAAGCAGCCGAGCAGCAGTTTGTGGAGCCACTGAACTCTGCTGATTTACATAAATAGCATCATATAACCAGAGACCACTTCGTCATAAATGTAGCCAAAAGCAGTTAAAGGTTAAAGACAGATATTAGACTGATTTCATATGTGTTTGTATTGATAATAATTTAAATTAAAATGTAATGAAAATGTATTGTGGTTGACAGAGGACATGTTGCACACCACAGATGTTACCGTACGTATAATCAGTGTCATGAAGCTCTTCATTTTTAAACTCCAAGTGCTACTGCTCAGTCGTTCACAGTGTTTTGTCTCCAGGGTGATTCCTCTGGAGAGGAGGATTCTGACCATCCTGCGTTGGCTGCATCTGCCTGATAATGAGAGGTACGTTCATCTGCTCGGAGAATATGAGAAAGAACATTTTCTACAACCGGCTTCTTGAAAAAGTTTCTCATGGTGGAAACTCTACTTGCTTAATAGCATGAAAAGCACAGGTCTGACAAATAACATTAACAATCCAGCTTATTATAATGACAATGGAAATGTATAATTGTAATGTATTGTTGCCAATTTCTGTTGTTATAGTTGTCCTTTTTTAACAGTTCTTTCCTTACAGATACAGCAGTATTTCCCCTTTATACTGTCAAAAATACCATTTAAATTGAGTTACTCTATCAAATGGTGATTATAAAGTAAATTTCACCTATTTTTCGCTACCAAATAATTTGGTTTCAAGTTTGAAACTTCTTTAATTTCCAATATTGGATGTGATCACTGACTCTTTTTATTTATAATATTTTTGTTGACGTTCAGCATCAGTCCGATATTTCCTTACAACGTGGTTCGGATTTTAAACTGAATGCATATGACATGTATTTCTGTTACTGTGTGTCACTGTGACTCCATATATCAGCAGCAAGTTGTATAGGTGAATAAAATGTCATCATAACTTATTGGGATGACACACATGATTGATTAAAAAAAAAAAAAACTCAGAAAGCCAAAATTTGGTTTGATTTAACTTGTTTTTTACTGCTTCAACTGTTTCAAACTGCTTCTCCACTGGACTCAAGTATGTGCACGTCTCAGTGACTGTGAAGAGCCTCTTGAACTTGCCTGTGCACCTGCATGAACACGTTTACACAACTTTTGCCTGTTTTAGAATTTATTTCTGTAGCTAAGGGTGTGCTGATGCTCATGGACATTTAAAAATACAAAATACTTTCATTGTGCTGTGTGTTAGAACTCAGTGATAGCTCTTGGTCTTATTTGGGGTATAGACCGTAGAAGGTCTTGTTGTGTGTTGTGTATTGTCAGTGAGTTGGGAAGTGTCCCTGCTGATTGTGAAGTTTTTTTTAGTGTTGAGCAGATGCTGGGTCAGTGAAGGGGTCACGAGCTGATAAGTGTTTTGTTGTGTTGTAAGATTAGGTTGGTTTTTGTGTTTCTCAGTTCAGGGTGAGTTGAGGTGAAACAACAAGCAGCAGTGAAGGGTTTGAAGTTGTTTAGTCATCATGGTGACCTCATAATGCTCTCACACCTGAGTCGATTTAAGGTAAAAGTTACCATGAATTGTCTGTGTGTCTCTCTCCAGGCCATACGTTTACGCCATCCACTCAGAGCAGCCCGATACCTACGGACATCGGCTGGGCCCGCTCAGCAGTGAGGTGAGTGTGGGACCTGAGGGCTGAAGAATGTCAGTGTGTGTGTGTGTGTGTGTGTGTGTGTGTGTGTCAGTGGAGGTAGCACCTACATCATTACATTTTGTTACTCACAGCTGGATAACCCTCTGAGGGAGCTGGACAACATCATTGGTCATCTGATGAACGGTCTGAAGCAGATGAACCTGCATCGCTGTGTCAACGTCATCATCGTAGGAGACCATGGTACGACCTTTGTGTATTGTTTGAAGCCGAGGTAGGGGAGAGGATTCTCTCTGCCTCCGTCTCGGTGCTATCTAAACCCTGCGGCGATCTCAGTCAGGTGTTTTTCCCAGATGTTGCAGTGTCACTTAAATATATTACCAGATATGTTTGGCCTTTTAATCATTTCTAATATTCTCTATATTAGAAGATTTTTAAGGGTCAGTTCACCCAAACTGCACCCTTCCTCACTTAGTAATATCTAGGCTTGCAAATAGAGGTGGTTTCAATATTTTTGTATCCGAGATTCCTGCCTCCACCCAACAGAGGTGAATAACATTTTGTTTGTGATTCTCAGTGTTAAAAACCAATATTAAAAAAGAACTAAAAGGTCCTATATTATATATTGTATATCCATGTCTGTTTTGACTGTAAAGCAGGTTTATATCCACAGAGAAATGCACACAGCCTGTATTCAGAAACTGAGCCTTAAAACCAGCCGTCAGGACTTCTGTAACTTTGTGATGTCACAAAAGAGCAGGCCAGACTCGGGCCGTGGGACCAGAGTGTATACTGGGCAAGAAGTTTCACTTTACTATCTGAGGAAGAGAGGCTCAGATCCTCTCTTCTGATTGGCTGACTGACCTGTTGTTACTAGAGCTCCAGAGAGAAGCTGAGAGAGGAGATGTAAAACTACACTGAGATGGTTTTTGGTTCTTAAAACCACAAATATATCTTCTGATGGAGATCAACACTTCAGATAAAACACTGGAGGAGTGTAGAATATTGGACCTTTAAATGCAGCTTGTTTCTGTAGAATTCTGTTACCTTGACTCAGATCTGGTGTATTTTAATTTATTAAGAAGTTACTGCATACTTTCTACCAAAGAGATCCAGTCTCATCCACCTCCAATGTGTTTTCAATGGCAGTGAATTTGTCCAAATCTTGTCACATAAAACTTTCAGCCTGAATGGAAAAGTAAGTGAGAAAATATGTTTATATATGTAACTTTTTTCAGTTAAAGTTTACTGACGCTTTAAAAATGGTAACAGAAACTACACCTGTCTCGATTGCTTTGTCTCTCAGGTATGGAGGAGTCCCACTGTGACAGGACTGAGTTTCTCAGCAGCTACCCACTCAACTTAGACGAGATCATGCTGATCCCTGGCGCTCTGGGCAGAATACGACCCCGCGACCCCAAATCCACCACATGTGAGGCATAAAGATGAAGACAGAGCTTTTTATTTTGTGAATGTAACAGGCTCCATGTTAACATGGTTTTGTCTTTTTCCAGATGACCCAAAAGTAGTTGTTGCAAACCTCACTGTAAGTACCACAACAGAAACGCACACAGTCCATTTTTCCTGCTGTTTCTCAAAGTGTGTGCTGCTGCCTGTGTTTGTCTGTGTGGGAGAGAACGAGAAAGAGGACAGGTCGTTCACCTACATTATTTGTTCTCTCAGTGTAAAATGCCAACTCAGCACTTCAAGCCGTACCTGAAGCAGCATTTACCCAAGAGGCTTCACTACGCCAACAACCGCAGGATCGAGGACGTCCAGCTGCTGATGGAGAGGAAGTGGCACATCGCCAGGTAGCCTGAGCTGCTGGTTCACATCTGGTCTGCCACATGTGATATGTTGATACCAATAATTAATGTCCTCATCAAGAGGAAACTGTCAGCATCCAGCAGCCTTGTCTCTGTCTTTGGGTGCACTTGAGAACCTAAAGTGAACTGAATCAGATCCCAGGTCCACCTCTAAGGTTAACTGAGTTGAAGGTCAGCTCAAGGCAATTTGAGTTTGAGTTCCCTTTTCATTGACAGAGACAACATGTCAGATTTGTTCACACTACATGATCTGTAGCATCCAAAAAGTCTCAGTTTCAGTCTGTTCTATTGAAATGATGCAGAAGAATTCACTGTGGGAAAAAACGTGTTTCAGGAAAATGCCTGAAAGACAGAGGAATCGTTGTGGCTTCTTTGGTGACCACGGCTTCGACAACAAGATAACCAGCATGAGGGTAAAGTGCTGTTTCTTCTCTGTTGTGGTCTGTCTACTGTCTACTATATATATTTTATTAAAGGTACTCTGTGGAGTTTTTGCAGCATGTTGCACAGTTTTGATAAGTGGGTCCCTGTTTTGTTTATATCTTGTTAAGATGTACAAGCATGTGTCACATGATGCAGCTTCCTGCCAGTGGTGTCACACTGTCGACAGGTGGCAGTAACGCACCAAAAAAAAAAATCAGCTGTTGTAGGAGGAACATGCATTCACTGCATATGTTAAACATCAAGTGTAGACACAATGCTTTTAGGTGGAACACTGAATCTAAACAGTATTTCTCTGTGAACTTCTCATTTTTCTTGCATGCAGACGCTCTTTGTGGGCTACGGGCCGAGCTTCAAGTTCCAGAAAGGAGTTCCTGAGTTCGAGAATATAGAGTTATACAACGTCATGTGTGGTAAGAGTTTTTTTATTTTTCCTTTAAGTAGGAAATACGGTGGAAGATTCATGTCAAACAGATGTGCAGCATGGTGAAGAGCGCTGTATTGGTTGGATGATATCAACAACTTGCTGTTAATTTGTATATATGTTTGTGCTTTTAATAGGAAACAATCTGAGCTACATGTGATTTAAAAAAAAAAAAAAAATCACTTCCTAATGTAATAACAAATTAAAGTAATTCAATATTTTCTAAAACGTTTTGGTCAGGCTTTAGACACAGCTACACTTTATTTAATAGAAGAACAATATCTGATGTAGTCAGCACTTCAGAGAGGCCTTTTATGTGATATCACAGGATCTTATTTTTGATATTTTAACAGTGCTTGTAATTAATTTTCCACTACAAAAACTTTATTAATTATTCCCCAAAATGTCAGACCCAAATTATTTTTCTGACCAGAGCACAACCTCCTCTCTTCTGCTTGTCTGTGTCAGACTTGTTGGGATTGAAGCCGGCCCCGAACAACGGGACCCACGGCAGCCTGAACGACATGCTGAAAGACCCGCCGTACCAACCCAGCATGCCCGAGGAAGTGACGTCACCGTCGCCGGCGTCTGACTCCGGGACCACTGTGACGCATGACATGGGCTGCAGCTGTGACGATGAGGTCAGTGGAGACCTGTGACATCACAAAAGATCATTTTCTAACATCAGATAAAATTCTGCAGACACTATTGTATGTGCAGCTGTATCACATGATGAACCAGAGTGTAGAGCCCAAACTTCTGCCAAGGCCAAACCATCCTACACAGTTTATTATCTGGTCTGCACCAAACTGCGCAAAGTCTTAGATGTTTTTTTTTTTTTTTTTTAGAAATTTACGAAAGTGTTGAGAAATGCACAAAATCACAATGGTAAGGAAAGAGATAAAAAAAGATCCTGCAACTTCAATCAGATCGTCCAAATCGTCAAAACGTCAAAATTTAATGGGTTCCTCCCAGGCCCATGAAACATCCCTCCTCCAGGTTTGGTGCAGATCAGTCCAGTTATTTTTGTGTAATCCTGCTGACACATACACACATACACACACCAACAGACAACAGAACCTCCTTGGCAGTGGTACAAAAATCGAGTTGCATTAATCAATATTCTTTGATTAGAAGAAGCTGAGAACTCTGTGTTTTTCTCTTACAGAACAAAGTTGAGGAGAACATCGAAGCTTTCAGTCCTGCACCAGACGGACTCTATAGTTACAGTAGGTTCATTGACTTTTTCAAGGTTCCATATTTTACACTTTCTGAGTGTTTTATCTGAAGTGTTGATCTCCATCAGAAGAAATATTTGTGGTTTTAAGAACCAAAAACCATCTCAGTGTAGTTTTACATCTCCTCTCTCAGGCTTCTCTCTGGAGCTCTAGTAACAACAGGTCAATCAGCCAATCAGAAGAGAGGATCTGAGCCTCATCCTGCTGAGCCACTACAGAAGTGTAATTCGGGACTGAATCATTGACTTTTCACAACTCAGGGATTATTTCCAGTTCCCCCTTCTTATCAGTTTCCAATGTGTTCTAAAAGGCAAGAATGATCTATAACTTCTGTGGCATCTGTTGGTGACTGACATGGACGACAGCAGGATGGACAGTGATTAGTGATTAGTGC
Organism: Trachinotus anak; assembly: GCF_046630095.1. Taxonomy (NCBI): domain Eukaryota; kingdom Metazoa; phylum Chordata; class Actinopteri; order Carangiformes; family Carangidae; genus Trachinotus; species Trachinotus anak. The sequence continues at coordinate 24,573,159 of NW_027273867.1, read as the reverse complement.
AGAGATTAAACTCTACAAAACAATCATCAGGCCTCTCGACCTATTTGCTGAAGCTTCAGTGTCTCAGTCAGTGTGTGGGGTTGTTTGTCTTGACTTACCTGACTGACTGTGTGTGTGTCTCCACAGACAGCACCCACCTACCGTTTGGTCGCCCCGCCGTGATGTTTGACACTCAGTACAGTTTGCTTCATCATGTGGAGTTCGTCAGTGGATACAGCAAAGAGCTGGCCATGCCGCTGTGGACGGCATACACACTGCCACGACAGGTGAACACACACTCATTTGTTTTACTTTAAGTTGTTCTGACCCCAACCTGATCCCAAACACAACCACTATATGTCAAACTTCAATACACGTTACAAGCCTTACATTAGTGTGTCATTTGATGATGGATTATCTCTCTGCAGCAAGTTTCAAGTCTCTCCAAACTGGTTTTCATAATGCACAGAAAAACAGAGAAATACAAAGGTCATTGTAAAAATGCTCAGCTGCAGTTGAACATATGTAATGTGATTTGAAACCTCACATGTTGCTCTGTGGGTCCAGAAATCTAACATGCCTGCACCATGATGACATGTTTCCTCACACAGTTTGTGTTTGTGCTCTGTGCCTCTGGGCGTCAGGTCGTAAAAGTCCTCGCAGGCCACATCATGCAACACACGTTGTTGTCTGTTGTGAGTGAAAGTTTGTGAATGTCAAAGCAGAACATGATGGAGCCCGAGAGGCATGTAAACATAAACACACTGAAGGAGTCCAGCAACAGCAGTAAACACACAAACTGTGTGTGTGACCCAGTGAAAACGCATGTTTGTCTGATGTTTACAGGAAAGCACGAGCGGCAGGTTTACAAGATGCAGCTGCTCACACATGAGACACGCACACACACACCCACACCATACATGAACACCTACACACACACACAGATGGGCATACATGCATGTGAACAAGCTACCCAAAACTCATTTTTCCTTTTTCTCTTTTAATTTCCTCTCTTTCATCGCATCTGTCTTTTTTGCAGAATGAATTTTACATTGATTTGCGTGTGATTGTGCTCACGTCTCTCTCTCGTGTTAGGAGGAGATCACTCCCGTACCGGAGGTTTCCCCTGGTGTTCAGTGTATCCGTGTCGACTCCAGAGTGTCAGCTGATCACAGTCAGAGCTGCACCACCTACACCCAGAGCAGCCACCTCACGTACGGCTCCCTCTTCCCCCCAGGTAAACCTACAGGGCGACCACTCAGAGGACTTCTCTCTGTGGAGGAGGGTTCATACTGACGTTGCACAGGTCAAATATTCCACCAGACACTTTCTCTAACAGCTAATTCTCATCTTTTTATAAAATCTCTTTATTACAAATATGAGAAATGATAATGATAAAATAAGTCAAACAGCTGTTACTCCCAACTGAAGCAGCACTAAGAGCTCCTTTTAAACCTGCAGTGTGGACCTTTTGTTTCCCCCTGCTGGCCATGAGAGTAATTAACAAACACTAGGGATGCACCGAAATGAAAATTCTTGGCCGAAACTGAAAACGAAAAATGAGGAAACCAAGGCCGAAAACCGAAACACCAAAAGAAAATTATTATGTCAATTATATTTTCAGATGATAAATTAAACCCGACGTGGAGAAACTCTTTGCAGATGCACCACCTCTTGAAATTTCAGCATTGCATGTTTTGCAAATCGTTATTCGTGGGTCTTTCTCTGAGATAGTGAAATAAGTCCACACCGCAGACATGCTGGCTCTTATCCCGTTTCCCGCGTGCTGCTGGCTGCGCTGTTTGCTCGCGATCCCGTTTCCCGTGTGCTGGACGCGCTGTCTGCCGCGTGATCACAAGTTTCGGCCATGTTGTTTCGGTGATTTAGGTCTTTCGGTGGCCGAATTTTCGGTGCATCCCTAACAAACACCATGGAATCATTTCTCTGAATGCTGAGTTTCTTTTTTAATCTGGAGCCATAGTTTGTATATAAAAATGGACATAGACCTGCATTCTATCTACTGACCATCAGGGGGCGACTCCACTGGTTGCAAAAAGAAGTCTGATTGTATTGAAGTCTATGGAAAAATGTCTGCTTCTCATTTGATTTATTAGCTCAGTAAATGTTTTCCTGATGAGTTTATGTCTCAGTCTCTAGTTTCAAGTCTTCTTCAATACAACATGATGTTCATTTTTTAAATTATGCTCCATTTAGAGGAAAATAGTTCATAAAGCAGGGGATGCAAAAGGGTGGGGCTACGGTGTGATTGACCTGCCTGACAATCAGGACAGAGCAGGTCAGATCCACCCCTCACTCCTCCTCAGCTCCACCTTCTCCTCCAAATATGGTTTCTTCTGGTTTCAAAAAAACACAATGGCAACTCCTAAATTACAAATTACGAGTTGTCATGGCGAGTTGCCGCTTGCCTGGAGCACCAGAAACTTTTCTTGGACGCTGACTGAATTTTCCCACCACAGGCTCCAAAATACTCCTGCTGCTGTAGCTGTTCTGTTTCTGTGGCAATAGTGGTACACTGTAAACACATTTAGAGGCTCACCACAAGCACCTGACAGACAGCTCGAAAACTCTCTGGCTAACATAAAAGACATGCCAGTCTCCACAGACAGCAGATTTAAAACTCCGCTATACTGCAGAATACAGACTGATTCACCTGGCACTGAGAGGGTTAATCAGCATGGTGCAAACTCATCTGGCCACAGCTTGAATGTAACAGGAAAAGTCCCACACTCCAGCTTTAAGTTTGGCAAATGTTATTATTACATTGTCTCTCAGTAATTATTACACTTCAAAGTTGTTCGAACAAATCTTAGATAACCATTTATTTTTATTTCCTATCTTACAAGTGACATTTGTTGCACTTTTATAAACAGTATTCATCAAATAAGAAATTTTGTATTTATTTACATTTTACTTCAGTTTCATTGGTTCAAACTAAGTTATTTTAGTAGAGGTTATTTGAGTTTATAACAATTACAAACTTGACAGTAATTGTCTCTGTGCTGTGATTATAATGAAAATAACAGGTAGTGATGTAAGATGTAATTTCCATTGACATTTTGAAGCAGGGTGCGTTCTTCACAATAAAAAAGAAACTAATAAGACTTGTACAGGTTAGAACCAGATGTGAATTATTATCCGTAATTTTCCATGGTGATAGCAGATCCTATTATTGGTTTGTTGATACAATGAAGGTGCTGCTCAAAGGGAAAACTGCTTTGGTTCCATTTCTCTGTGATGTTTCCATGACAGTGTTTCACGCAGTCTTGTGCCAACATGGATAACAAGAGGATTTGTTGTTTTACTTTGTTGACAGAGCTGGCATCGTCTCCCGAGTCCAGATATGACGCGTCACTTATCACCAACACGGTTCCCATGTTCCCTGCCTTCAAAAGTGAGTCACATCACCTGAACTCAAAACACAACAAAGTGAACTCAACTGAAACTTTGGCTCTGTTCAGACCTGGTATTAACGTCCGTACCAAGTGATCCGATCACAAGCGGACAGCTCTAAGTTCAGAGGGGAACGCGTCTGAGATACGATCTCTCAGAAGGAACGCCTACTCTGTGTTGCCTCTACCACAGTCTTTAGTCCTGTCAGTTTCATAATGAACCGAAAATATTCTACTATTTCTAATGGCTAAACCCTTATTTTCCTGTAGAGCTGTGGCAGCGCATTGATTCACTCAAGCCCCCCCCCCATACCACTCTCTCACACACACACACACATACACATACACACACACACACACACACAGGCTAAAAACAACACCACGTACCTGTTTATTTGCATATGAAGCAGGGAAGTGAGATCTGATCACAAGGGGAGATGAACTTAGAGCTGTCCACGTGTGATTGGATCACTGAAGACGCATGTTAATACCAGGTCTGAACAGGACATTGATCTCAGGTCCTTCAATTGTACCAGTTTGTGGATGATGTGTAAATGCCATGTATTACGTTTTCATTTCAACTGGAAAAGCCCTTATATACATTGACAGACAGCTATACAATCTTTAATGTTTTCCAGTTTGTTTTTCATCTTGTTAGTTGCTGAGATTCCAAGTGGGTGGGGAAAAATGCAATAAACTCCCAAAGCCCTGCACAAATGACCAATTAGGTGACCATCTAGAATTTGTGTTTTCCCCCTTTTTTTGCTTTTATAGATAAATTATGTCAGTCAACTGTGAGTTAATGAGTTGCTATTCAGCTTTAAGACAATTTGAGGATTTGTGGGTCTTAACAACATGGAGGAGTGTGACTGTAACACAACAACAAGCTACAACCTCAAACGAGTTGAAGTGCCGCCTGAACAAAAGTGGTATTTTCTGCAGCGTCCAGTTGTATCACATGAGACAAAGGACATAAAAGTGGTGATGTCAGGTCTGAGCAAGGACCGCCTGATACCCATTGTTTCTGCAGAGAGAGAGAGAGGACAAAACACGCACACATCTCATGCAGATGCACAATATTCATCATTGTTGTCAACAGTGTGATGAAGTGTGTGTTTCCAGACCGAGCCATTACATGATACACAGAAATGAATCTGGATCTGTGTCCATACACAGATTCTTCTTTTCCATTCAGGTTGTTTCCTTTTCAAGGTGGAAAAACATTTGAAACTGCTTTTTATGGTCTGAACATGATGCTTCACCTTTTTTTTTTTTTTTTTTTTTGTTGGGGCGGGGTGTTTTTTTGTTTTGTTTTGGTCTGTAAGTGCATGTGCACCCTGCACCTTGGTTTCCTGATCCAGATGAGATTTCCATCATATCAGGGGCTGATGACGCTGACATACTGATATTTATCAGAAGCTCAGTATTTGCTTTGTTGAGCAGTGTCTCACTGCTTGTTTTTCTGTGTGCAGGACTGTGGAGTTACCTGCAGGGGACGCTGCTGAGACACTATGCAGAGGAAAACAACGGCATCAATGTGCTCGCTGGACCCATCTTCGACTACAACTACGACGGCCTCCGTGACACTACAGAGAAGATAAAAGAGTAAGGGTCAAAGGTCAACCACTAGATGTCAAAGATACCCTGTGGTGGAATATTTTATCACTAGTGGCACTATTGTTTTTAAGAATGGGTATGTTTTAATCGTCCGCCACTGACTGACAGTCGTGGCAGTAAAAACCTTCAAAACCAACCAAACAAAAAATAACTAACTTTTATAGCACCTGGTTATTTTTGTGATTGTGATCGCTCCTCCCTCCAGGTTTTCACCTGACTCTCCACCCATCCCAACCCACTTCTACACTGTTGTGTCGAGCTGTCAGGAGCTGAACCAGACCTTGGAGGAGTGTGACGGAGCACTCCGGGTCTTCTCCTTCCTGCTTCCTAACAGACCAGACAACAGTGAGGCCTGCAATGTGAGTTTAAACCATGTCCCAGCAGGGGGCAGCGCTGTCCCACCTGTCACTGTAGATGCATGAATTCAGTTCAGGACTGTCAGTGAAAAAATAAAAAAATCAGAGGAGGAGGAGGAGGAGTAACTAATGACATTAACTTAAGTACAGATTTAAGGGTCTTTCACTGTTTCTAAATAATACCATTATTATTTATCTGAAAGCTACAGCTACTAGTTACTTTACAAGTTATATATGAGTTAATGCATCATATTTTAAAAGTAAACTTTTAGAATATGATGCATTGTAAAAGATTTAACTAGCCAACAGTATATGAAATGTGAGCTTACATCAAATAGTCCATAATTCAGTTAGAAAGTTAACCTGCAACTGATTTGATGAACTGATTCATTGTTTAAGTAATTTATCATGTAAAAATCTAAACTTTTCTTTGTCTCAGATTCTCAAATATGAGACTTTCCTGCTTTTCCATGTCTTAAATTTCAGTAAACTGAATAATTTTGAGGTTTAACAGTTTTGAAGACATCACTGAAATTGCAACAGCATTTCTCTCCATTTTAACAAACCAAACAGTTCACAGATTGAACAAGAAAATAATCTGCACATTAAAGTTTTGCTGTTGCTGCATAGCCAGCATTAGCATCAACAGCTGTTTACTTACCAGCCTTTCCAAGTGGTTCAGCCAATAATACGCCCTCTGAGCAGCCTCTTCTTCAGGGCAGCTTGGATGCTACAGTGACTTGATATTGGAAAGTGAGGAAACGGTCCAATTGTAGTTAGCAACTGTGAATCTCTGAACTCTGCTGTTTTGAGTCGTTTCTTTCAGTTCACAGATTCAAAGTTATTCATTATTCCCTTTCCGGTTTGTACCATAGTTATCTTTAGTCTGCTGTTAAGATATGGTAGGTTAAAGAATGTTGAGTTGGACCAGCTTGTACATTGAAGGAACTATTTTTATGTTTTGCTGTTGCTACACTGCTAACATTAGCATTAACAGCTGTTCACTTACAAGTCTTGACAAGAGCTTCAGTCTCTGTTCCATTTACAATACAAGAGATTATAAGACGTCCTCTGAGCAGCTACAATAGAGCTCCACCACAACGACTACAAGAGTAAAATGTTGTTTACACAATTATATAATAATAATCTAATTCTATAATATAAAATATTTCACTGAATTGAGTAGTTTTACATTTGATTCTTTAAGTAAATTTTTTTCTACAAATACTTACATACTTTTACTTACTGCAGGGCTGTAAGGTGAGCAGTAGTGGAGTATTTCTATAGTGTGCTATTGGCACTTTTACTTTTACTATGAGCGCTCTCTCCACCAGTGATGTCAGCCACTATTAAACTCTGACCTGGCTGACATCCTGGATTTCTCAGTGGGATATTCTTAGTGACATAGGAACAGTAAGAAAACCTTCATAAAAATGGATGGAGGTCATAGTTTGAATCATTGTTATGCCGGCCAGCGGAAAATTTTCACTCACTAGTCATTTTTCAGGCTGCAGTTTGTTTGCATTTTTCAGTGAGGAAATTTCTGGTGCTTAAATATTTCATTTCTTTCACATTTCATTTTCTCTGTGGGGGACACAAGGCCATTGACATGTTGAGAGAGACCTAATTGGGGCCATGTAATTTTACTGAAGAGACAAAAGAAACAAACACATGACTAAAATAAGTGAAACCAAGATGACGTTAAGGCTTCCCATCTGTATATTGACATTTCAAGGACAGTAGAGACTCTTTTAATAATTTGTGGAACTTTTTCTATTATGTTAGTGTTTATGACTGATGCTGACAAGTTACATGCTACTTAAGTCATTTAAAATAGCAGAAACATGACTGTTGATCACAGATGATGACTGTAATTGCAGTGAGTCATTAGCTGTAGCTTTCCTACATGTCTCAGAAACTTTGAAAATCTGTGTTTGCTTAGAGTTGTATTAAACTCTCACCTACCATGACCCACAGACTGAAACCTCAATAATGAAGAGAGAGTTGAATTCTGACAGGTTAACAAGGAAAAGTTCATCCTCAGTAACTGAGACTGCACAGACAAGACACTACAGGAAAAAACTGCTCAATTAATGTTTAATGATTTGCTGCAAGTCTAATGTTCTCAATACATCTTATATCTTTATAGGCAGTGAAACTTGTTGTTTGCCAACTGGTTTGTTTAGATGAAAGAAGGATGAAAGCTGAAAGTAAAACAATGAAGTCAGAGAATATGTAAGCTTGTTCAAATAAAATAAAATAAAATAAATTTCTTGATTTAAAATAGCTGTAACAATAAGGACTTAAACTGAAGTCGATTTCTATAAACTTTCAAATGCCTGCGCTCTATGTGGATACCTTAAATATAAACTTTAACAAATGCAGACCTGATAAACATGCAGAGTTTACAAAATATGACACCTTCACCAAAACAATAAACTATAGAAGTAAGTATATAAGATAGAAGATATACACTATGTACATGTTACTGATTTACACAGATAAATGGCAGCAATGAAAAAAGTTACTTTCCCTCAAATTCCCTGCAATACTTAAAGGGCACACTAGATGGCATTAAATGCGTCAGTGTGTCACATTCTCCCAATTACAGTTGGGTTCTTTTGGTTGAGGTTAGAGGGAAGGCACCAGGTCCTACAGCCCTTTGTGGGTTGACCTGAGTGGCTTCCCTTCTTTTATTTATTATTATTTTGTTCTTTTTTGTGTTGTTGATTATGGCACATGTACAGACAAATAAACAAGCCGACAATATAAAGTTATAATTACACCATGAACAAGGGAATAAAATTAGGTCATAGTGATGTTAGGTAATAGTTAATATTGTCTAAGACACACAGGTTAGACAGGTACCATAGGACATACAAAAAATAAAAAGGTAGCGCTGGACTCGACTCGACTAGACCTTTATCAGAATATGAAACAACATGATCTTTAATTACGGTAGGCCGTAAGTATATAAGATGACCAGTGCATTACCACCACATTTCAGCAGTATATAAAATCTGTGAGAGGCCGCTGAGTGTGCTGAGAGTCCATGTCGTTTGAAATACACAGCATGTGTTGATTTTTGTTCTCGTGGTCTCTCTTACCCCTGTTCGTCCCTCACTAATTTCTTTGTCTTTCATTTTAGAGCTCATACTTAAGCATGTTTATCTCCTGTTAGGCTGGAGATAATTGCAACCAGAATGTGATTATGAACAGGCATGTGACCCAACAAACTGACGAATGGAAATTTGCATGAACGTAGTTTCAGAGAACAATTAAGAAATGGGTTTATAATTTATCTTTATCACTGATTGTTTACAGACATTTAATTCAGCTCTGATGAAAACACGTAGCTCTACTCTGAACGTCTGCTGTTTACAGAAAGTTAAACCTTTAGTCTTTTCTCAGGGGCCTCCAAGGGGCTCTGCAAGTGGCACGGCTGCACTACGGTGATAAACATACTCTTCATGTGTATATAGACAGTGCAACTATGTAGAGAGTACAGATTAAACTGTACCTAAGGCAGAACTAGTACATTTAGCAAACAGGAAAGCTTTCAGAGTGGAAATGTCACGATAGGATGAGTTATTTAAACTTAAACAGCCACCACACTCATGCTTGTCTGCTTTAGTCATTTATATCTTTGCTTGCAATGTAAGTCCTCCGACCTGAATGACCATATCAGTTGTTTGTCCTAACCCTCTAACCTGACGGATAGGACTGTTTCCCGAAATAGTGCCCCTACGGTGGCAGTTAATAAACGTGTGGTTAAGCTTATGAAACACTGATGTTTTTATTAGGTTTAGGGAAAGATTATGTTGTCTCTTCAACAATGACTATTTGTTTCACAAGGAACGTTTCACAAGGATTTCCTCCCTTGCTTCTTACTTTAAACACATCACTGACCTTTATTCAACAAATGTTAAGAGAAAGTTCTTCACAGACTTGTATGTATGGATTGAGATGTTTACTGTTTAAGTTTTACAGATGAAAACTCATTTATAATAATATGTGAATAGGCTGTTGCCTGTCACCAGCAGTCACATTTGGTGCTATATTGAGTATTTGTTGCAGCAGAAATGTAATATTAAATTAATATTCAGTTAAGTTGTATCAGGCTTTTGGAGACTGTACTCTGCAGGGGATGAACGTGCAAACTGTGCAACAATGGCCATGTTTGACCTTCTATCTTCATTCACCATGTTGCTCCCACTGCACTATAGACATGTGCATGTGGCATGGGTGATGCTACCCAAAGAGTGGGCTGCAGACGCTGAACATTTATGTTTACCACATTGTTGTCAGGTTGAGTCATGAGGTTCTGGTCCTCGTGACAGGACGATCTGTAGGCAACAACAGTGTGATTAAAATAAAAGGGGAAGAGAATCCAGTTCCACTAAGGTCAGAAACCTGTGGATGTTTCATAACAAATCTGCAGATACAGACAAATGAGTCTAGTGACTGGGCTGTTCTGTTTACTTCTCCAGAGCGCTGAAGGCAGATTCTGAAACCAGTGCTTCATTTGAGAGGACTTTGACCTTAATTGATTTTGGAGGATGTATCAGATGTTTTCTGATACATTTAACATCCTCTGAGTCATATCAAGGAGCTGGCCATATTTCTGGACTGGTCAGCACCATACAGACTGAACTGACGCAGTAACAGTCACATTATTATATATATTATAATCCCTAATTACTGCCGTGTTTCCTTGCTCTGTACAGATACTGCTTTCATCCTTTGAAACAAATGTTTGTCTGATGGGGATAAAGAGCCTGAGCTGCAGACTCTGCTGGGCCAAGTATAGAGATGATGAAAGTTGTCTTCATTCTGCTGCAAACATGTTTCCACTTTAAATATAAATGCAGTCTGCGTGCTGCTGTTGGAATCACTCTGGAGATTTAAGACCTAGCTTGGCTTGTGCTTAGTGTCCTGCAATAAACTTAATATTTGTAGAAATGCAAGACTCTTCTACATGGGTCATCTCTCTTCTTTCCTTCTTGCACAGCTACCGTACTTGCATACATCAAAGTTGCAGTGACTGAGGCCAATGCAACCATTTTCTCAAACCGAATTCTGGTGAAGATTGAACTAACTGAACCGATGAGCTAAAAATTGACAATTATTTCTTATGAGATGGATTATGCTACAAGTAGAGACTGCAGTGTTTGCATTTTCACCACTTGACAGAATTCTATGTTGTAATCCTCTGAAAAGGCCATGATTAGGGAACTAAATTACGAGATTTCAATGTAAACTGCTAAAGATTTTGTCATTGCCTTCTGAATTTACCCACATGAGCATTTTCGGGTGGGGCCATTATTTGCAGGATGAAATCTTTTGGCAGTGCCTACTAGAAAAGCATGACTGTTGACAAAATAGTTCATATTACTGTTTTTTGATCTGCCAAACTTTATTACCTCTGCCAATGAGGTAATGTTTGTCTGTTTGTTTGTTTGGATTATGCAAAAAGTACTGAACCAATTTGCACTAAACCTGGAGGGAAGGGTAATGAGCCAGGGAAACGGCCATTAAATTTTGGTGCAGATAGGGTAAAAAGGGGCAACTCTAGGACAATTTGATCATTCTCCTTAACATTGTGTGATAGGAAATAATGTTTGGATCTTGGAGTAAAAAATTTATGGTGTTGAGATCTGTGACTTTGTACAATTTGGTGCAGGTCCAGAAAAGAATCTGGATCTGACAGAAATATGTAGAATTGTTTGACCTTGGTGGAGAAATACACTGTACTGAGTGCCATTCTTTTTTAAGTTTGATTAGGTGTAGGCTATTAAAACTAGATTTAGCCTTTACCAGCTAGGTTAGTAAAGGTTAGGAAACCGTTGTAGTCATGGTTGAAAGAAAATAATGTTGAGTGTTGGGGAACAGTCATAGTTGGATGTTTTGTATGCCCAACAATGGCTGTGGTGGAACATGGTGAGCCTTACACTATAAAGTGAAAAACTGTAAAGTGTTGTCTATGGTGTACAGTTCACCTTTGTTGTTTTATACTAGTAAAGACATAATTCATTCCCCAGGTCCTGACCATAACCTTAACCTGTCCTGCAATGTCAACTAAATGGTGTTTATGTGTGTGGGTTTGTATTTAAACGAGAAGTGAGGACATTTTCTTCATTGTAAGGTCCTCAACACTTTAAAGGGCTGTTTGAAAGTTAGGACTTGTTTTTAAGGTTAGAATTGGTTTAAACCAGGTCTTGGGGAAGGGTTGGGGTAGGCAGTTAGTTGAAATGGAAATTTCCAGGAAGAATACTTGATGATCGTATTACTGACTGTTTTTGTTGTATCTCAGTTTAGTCTGCACAGATGTCCAGGCACACAGAATAATAGAGCATCAGTTGATGCAAACCAGGGGCCACAAAACCACTAACTAAATTGACTCTTCTCTGACATTTGGCCAACAATGTGGGAGCTCTGTGAGGTCACAGAATACCTTAGTAAAGCCCCCCTACCAACCCCTAACCCCTGCAGCTGCCACAACTTCTGAATAAAAGAGGAGCAGCAGACAATCCATTGAATACTGGTTTTAAGGAAAGAACAGTGAGTTATCCACTAATAAAACCCAAAAGCCTCTGTGACTGACCTCTGACCTCCCGGTGAGCAACCCCTGTCTCCTAGAAATTCTGTTTATATTTAACTAATTTGCATCAGCACATTCGTTTTGAAGGAAATGTAATGATGACTGTCTCATGTTTTCCATTTCCAAAATGAGGAAATGGTTTCATGCTTATATTTAAGCAGCAAATAATTACATAGAATTTCAAGGAAATTGTGTGTTAAAGCTCAAAGTAGGTCTTAGAGACACAGTTAGAAGTTTGAAGTGGCTCACATTTACTGAAAGCTTGGAGGGCAAAAGCAAGCAAGGGGTAAATGGTGAGGGGCGAGGTCCACAGGCAGCAGGTAGGAACGCAGACAAACAGACGAAAAGGGGATTTAACAAAGGCATGGAAAAGAAATGCTGTGGAACGAATGTCTGTGGGAATCATGAACAGTGGGATAACTCCAGGGCAGATAGGAGTGGCAGAATCTAGAGTAACAGGAGAGCTAGTAAATGGAAATAACAGGCATCTGATGGATTAAATGAGAATGAGCAGACACTGTGAAATGGTTCGCTGGAGCGATGCGTCTTGACTGGTGTACAACCGTGATTTGTGTGCTGCAGACATCGTGCTCTAGTCTAGACAAGAAGTGAAAGCTGCCCTCAGTAATTGTGAGGTGTAGGAAGAAGCAGGTGGTCTCTGAGATTCTCTGACTTTAAATGTGGAAAATTACAGATGTCCCACAAAACTAAATCTGTCTGGAAAGGTCTTTAATTTGTGATATGTGGACTGAATGCCAGTGCTAATTACAAACTGTACATTGGTCCTCTGATATTACATTACAGTTTCTTACTTATTTTGGTCTTTGGAGTGCATGGTTTTGATAATTTGCAGGTGAAAATATGTCTAGACATCGAGGTTAAAAAAAAGAAACTCAAGATTACAGCATTTCTGTGTTTGTATTTCACTGCGTCGTCAGGATTTGCTGTGAAATGCTGGAAACAAAAGTTTTATGTAACTGTGTTGTTCTCTGAGTCGTTAACCTTCTATTTTACTCTTGTCCTAAAGAACTAGTTTAATATTTGGGTAAATGTGCCACTCACATCTGTGTGCTAAACAGTGGAGCTGGGGTGGAAAGCGAGTAGCCTAGCTTAGCATGAAAACTGAAAGCTGGGGGAGCAGCTAACCTGAAAATCAAAAACTGGTTCCAGCTGGTAACCCCCAGGAAAACCACAGCCTGTTGTTGTATTTTAGTTTTTGCATGTAAACTGAATGCAGGAGAAAGTACAAAGAAAACTTGTGAGTAACAGGTCATTTTAATTCCTTGTAAAATCACAAATTGTTTCTGTATTTTGTTTTCTGTATAGGTTTAGAATTAGCTTTAGAAGGGTGCATGATTTTAACTCTAACCCTAACCCTATCTTAACATGAGTTAGCTAGGTTCAAGCCAGAGTTAAAAATACAGCTACCACCATCTCCTAAAGCGCACTAATTAACTCGGTCTACCTTCTTTATTACATATGTACACAACCAACACCCCAAAACAGCAATCTCTGGTTTTATGTGGAATTATGTCCTGTTAGCTCTTCACACTAGACCTAGCCAAGCTAGCAGTTTCCCCCTGCTTCCAGTCTTTATGCTAAGCTAATCGCCTCCTGACTCCACGCTCCATTTCACACTCTGTACAAAAGTGAATAAATTACCAAAATGTCAAACTAGACAGAAGTGGAATCTTCAACTTACAGCAACATTTCTTGAATTTCAAACTGAGAAGTTTTCCTCCTAAATAAAAAACAGAAAGCTGTGGTATCTTTGTTAACTTTTGAACTTTTATCTGCCTGAATGCAGCTGACTGCTCTCATTATTTATGCTAGCTTCCCCGTCTCCATTGTCAGGAAAAAAAGGAGCTGAGGGGAATCTCCTCTCTGTTGCCAAAACATAACTGCTGCAACTAGGCATGTATTACGTGAACAGGGGACTGCAAACTGGACTCTCAGTCACATGTTCTCTCGCCCATATAGAAAGGGTAAGAGTCAGTTTCATACCCTAATATGCTCGGGGGGTTTTTCCTGTGTCATTTAGCATCTGGCTTGCATAACTACAGTTTAGTAAGAAGCACATACTTCCTAAACTGCAGCTAAACTGGAGGTATGTTGACATTTCTATATAACTTCTTCCCCACACAAGTGATTCAGAGGAACTCTGCATGATATATTGGGTACATTCATCTTCTTCTGGTAAATAATAATAAGAGGTTTCAGCCTTCAGGTTTATAATTTTTTGGTTTCAGTAATCACATCACTAAGTGCCGAACTTCCGAAATAAAAGTGGAACAATATAACATGAGTTTTATTTTTGAATACAACAAAAATAAAGTGTATTTTGCTGTTTAAATTGTATCCACTGTGACTTTTACAAATCTCAGTGTCACTAGAGGTCACTGTAGGTTCAACTAGTTTCACTGACGTTTACGGTCATATAGTTGGTATGAAGACAGAAAAGGTGTCATATCTGTTTTAAATTCATTTTTGAGCTCCAAAGGCAGGGTTACATACTAAAGAGGTCAATATTAATTAATGCAGCAGCAGCACAGTACCTGCAGACAATATAACTTAAGTAAAATAAATGTTATTCAATTCGCTTTGAGTATGAAAAGTAAAAGTACTCACATAGCAGAAACAATGCTCCTGTGAGTGTAACATGATTATATAGCTTATTATATTAGTGGTTCATTATTATGGATGCATTAATGTGTACATTAATTACAATACTTGAAGTGGTTTGGAAGATGGTCGGCTGAAAACTTTAAGTTGAAACCAGTTTTCTTGTTGAGTTTCAGAGAATACTGAACCTGTGGGATAAAGACACTGATTTCATCATACATTCATTGCGGCCGAGCACAGCACTGATATACATTTACTTTAGGGGTACCCTGCCACCTCTACATAAACTTGTAGACTTGTGCGTCATGCCTCGTGAACCAGTTATAGCTGAGTTCAGCTACATTAGTTTGTTTTATTTTATGAACTCATTCTTGTTCATTTCAGTGTTTTCAGTCCTTAAATCTGTTCTACTGAAGGTAACTGAACCATGGACAGTATCATCATGTGGGGGAGGGAGACAGACACTTTTCATTGTTATAATAATAGGCAAGAAAAACCAGACCAGGTAGTGAGAACTCTGAGTCTGTTTCTTGATACCTACTCTGTTTGGGTGTTGGTGCAATGACACTAAAGGGGGGCCCTTAATGTCAAGCCCTCATGAATAATGGCTGATAGTAGCAGGGGGTGTGGGAGGTATTGATTCCTGCCAGGTAACATGACACTGCCGGAGCACTGAGAATCAATGATGTGTCTTTATCAGATCAACACGTACTGTTATTACAAAAGCTGCAGCAGACAGATGACTGACAAAACTTCATTCAAATGAATGATGCATGTTGAAGGGGGATGTGAACACACCACACAAACACACTATCTACTACTTTAAGATTAGAAATCCTATGATATAAAGTGTGAGTCTTTCTTTCTAGTGGAGCTCTGACTTCTTTTAGGAGAGCTGAGCCCCCTTTCACTCCGCTGTACTTCAGTTTCACTTCCACTCATTTGCTACCTTTGACTGGACTTGAACACTCTGTTAGTGTGTTGGCTTGACAAGCAGCAAATCTCTACATTGTTAGCAGCTGGAACCACAGATTTTTTATTTTGGCTTCGAAAAATATACCTAAGCACTGATTAATTTTATTATTAATCAGCTTATTTCTTCCTATTTCACCTTATTCATTATTCTCACGTAGTGGATCAGTGACCCTGTTAACACCTGCCATTAAAATGTGTCTCAAGTGACGACTTGTGATCAGATCTCACTTCCTTGCTCGATATAAACACTTACGTTCTGTCTGTGACAGACGTGTCCATTGTCTGGAGCTCATTGTGTCCAGTTATGTTGGAGGTTTCTTTGTGTTTGAAGGAAGTTTTTCCTCCCCACTGTCGCCAAGTGCTTTCTGTTTGTGGGAACTATGCAGTTTCTCCCTATTATAATGCAAGGTTCTGAAATAATGTGTTATGTGAGGTCACATTGACCTTTAACCTTTGACCACCATATTCTAATCAAATCATCTTTGAGCTGTCATGGAGGCGTGGACATGGAGGATCCAGCTAGCTCTGCTGCTACAGTTGTTTCAAACAGCCATATGGGAGAGAGGAGCGACACTAAAACGTTTTAATATGGAGATAAAGGCACACAGTCTCAGTCAGTGGACACTCAGTTGTGTACATGAAAAATAACAGTTGAGTCAAGAATGAAAAAAGAGCAAGAACAAAAAAAACAGCTGACTCCTTTTCATCCCTGCACAGCCGATCTGACCTATCATGAGTCAGATTGTAGGTTTCGGAAACAGTTGGACATGGCACCCCCTAAACCTACACTGGAAAGGTGTGGATGTAGAAGGGAGTTTCCAAAGCTGTATGACACTTCTGTAGAAGCTGGTCCCTTCATAATAACACATAGTATAAGGAAGGAAACAGTTAAAGAACTGTCCTGAGGAAGTGAGAGAGATGTCACTGAAGAGCAATTAGTTGACGTCTTTTTCTTCTTTAGGATCAAAAGTCATATTCATCAATAAATGAGCTTTAATAATAATAATGATGAGAAAGTGTTTAAAACAACATACACCACTGGGAAATACTGGTGATTTCATGTCCTGTTCTTCTGAACTGGAGGCTGTCTGTTGGTTTCGGTTATGTCTGGAAAGTTGACGTGCTCCATCAGCTGCTGCCAGGAAACTGGCAGGATGGAGGTTCTGGGAAGCTGTCAGATCCATTTGAGGGATGGGTGGATTAAACAACTGATTTCCTTCCCGACAGCTCTCACTGCACAATGTGAAATCGGTTTTAATGTGCTGTGCAGGGATTCACTGTTAACAAACTCTGCTTTTAAAAAGGCTCTATGACTTCACTGTCAAGAGGCCTAATTGTATTAATGGAAGAAGAGGACCTGGTAATGCAAGAATGAGGTCTCCCACCAGCATAAAACAATACTTCAGTCTGCCAGGAATAAACTATTCATGATGAAAACATGATGTGATAAAGTTAGAAAGTGTAGAAAAGTGAACAGTTTGGTTCTCAGAGAGAAGCTTTTTGAATCAGAATCTGTTTTATGCTGAGTAGCTTTTCACATACATGGAATTTGTTTTGGTGTTTCGGTGCATAACAGTAAACAAGGTGAGAACAAGCAAGTACTGCAGGTCCGTATCACTTAGATACAGACAGAAGAGTTTCACAATAAAATTAAGACAAAATAAAATATTTACAATAAAGATGTGAAGGTTATTATAGAAATATAAATATTTACAATATGAATATGTACATGTGTTGTAGGCGAACTGACCCTTTAAAGACAGAGGTGGTCTTTTTATTCTAATTTTACACACCGCAGAACTTTTGCAATTACATGACGAGATGTAAAATGATTTCATATTCATTGCTCCTATATTTTGAAGGTAGATACACTCCAGATACACTAGCAGGTCTGCTGAGGTCTGTGCTACGAAGCAGGTTCAACATGCCCAGTATATCTTTTCATGATCTGGCATAACTGAACCCAACATTGACCTTCCTGGATGACCTGTACTACAAAGCTGGTTATCAGCAGGCTCAGTTTGCAATTATAAGCGACATTGTCAGAATCATGAATAAAGTATTAAATGATACCCGCAGGTGAGTTCAGTTACAGGAACATCTAAAAGTGATATTGAACAAGGTGAAATGTAAACAATATGATCACATGACTGGAAAAAAATAAAACATTGGAACATAATTTCCAATTATTAAAGGCTAAGATATACTCTAAATTAGTGCATGAATTATTAATAAGTTTCTTAGTTAATATTTTTCTCTTTTGTCTGATGATGAACAGACTATTATAAACGTGATGCAGATAAAAGAGGAGAGAAGTAGCTGATGTCTGATTAAGTCCGTCTGACTGAAATGTTCATTTAAAATCACAGAAAACATTGAACAGTTCTAATAAAAGACATCAGAGGCTTTAGTTCTCGTCACGAGTCCCCTGATGTTATTCTGAGCTGCACTGATGGAACAAGAGCGTAAAAGCATCATCATCGTCAATAAAGAATATTTGTTCCGTTCCAGTGAAGCTATAATAGGCCAAACTATAATGTCTTTTTTGATTTGTTTATCCATGTGAACACATGTAAAGACTTGAAGAGCAAAACGATTCCACTGATATAAAAACTCTTTTTTTGTTCCCGTCAGGATCCTGTGGGAATGATGACTCAGGTTTTCCAGTGATTTGACTGGTCAGTAGTTGGGCTGTTCAGCAGTTCTGAGCAGGTTAAAAAGTTTAGCATCAGTAACCATGATGATTTACTCCGGTAAGAAGTGAACTACCATCTTAGGGCTAGAAACCCAGGGTTAAACCTGAAGTTACTTCGCGAATCTCAAATCCTGCTCCATAGTACAGGCCTCTGGTAACAAACCAGAGCAACAAAAACACAAAGCAAAGAGGATGTCAAATCAAAGAGTGATCTAAAACGGACTCCTGTCGTGAAATATAAACAGACTTGGCACTTGTCTGCAGCTTCTGTTTAAAATAACACACTTGAATGTATGAGTTTTCCATTGTGTGGTGTGAGCAAGGCTGTGAGTGACACCCTGAAATAATCATCCCTCTTAGATCTGAAGGAATGAAACAACATGCAATTACATGTTACGTGTTTCTCTCTTTCTGGAATACAATCGTTTTACTCCCCGTCAAGTGACAAAATGTCAACACAGAGTCTGTGGGGGTTCATAACCTTAATACAGTGTGTATAATAATATGGCAGCTAGGATTAAAATGTGTGAGGCCTTGTACATTAGAAAAAAATGTGAAAAGTAGAAAGTTAACTGTCAATTCCACTGACTGACAGTTGGCAATAAATGTGGTCAAGTGCCAACTAAGGCAGTTAAAGGGGAACTCTTTTATGTGATAAATGTAATCACTTGAGTGAGTCAAAAAATCTTTGTGAACATGATAACTCGAGAAATTCATAATCAAAACATCACACTTAAACCACGGGGACTCATATGGAACGATCTGATTAAATTCCGGAGCACCTCGCTGCATAAATCTGCTTATTTATGAGGGAACAATGGTTTATTTTTAAACTTGAGTTAGCATCCTTGACCCTGTTGATGAGAAATATCTTTATTCAGGGGATAAAATGCAGCACAGATACATCCTGCAGGACACAGATTGATAAAAACCACCACAGCTTCGCCTGAAACTGTAAATTCAAGCTGAACTAAACAGTCCAGACAACACGAAACCACACTGTCATTTGTGTTTCCCCACACCATAGGCATAGGTGAATCCTCATTATGTGTTTGGATGTGTGTATTGTGTGTGTAACCACCTGTAAAAACAACTGCATCAGGTCGAAGGTGTTCCGTTTGTGATGGCATGCAGATATGATGTGACAGTCTCATATGTATACAGTGAGGAGGTGTTGAATTGCATTTGTGAGAACATTTGCAAAAACAGCTTTTGTTTGAGGATCTTTGACGACACATTTTGTTATCATGAAATCAAAGGTGAAATGGTATTACAAAATCCAACAAAAACAAAACCAAGACCAAACAAACAAAAAAGGTCATGGAACTTTCCTGTCACGTAGCAAATTAACTGAAATACAACACAGTACAATTCTAGGAATATTTAGAATTACAGTAAAATTACGCTAAAATACTGTTAGCTGTCTGTTAAAAGACAAAAACTGTCACTGTCTGGAACCTGGATGCGTCATTTTGGAAAAGCTGGAACCTCTTTGGTTTTGATTGATAAATAAAACAATTGTTTCTGCACAGAATATTACAGACTTCAGCTTTAGGTCACAACAAGATGCGTGGTTATTAGCTAGACAAACTGGGTGGCCAGGAACTGTCAGTCCACCACTTTGATTCCCTGACTTTTCATCTTGTCACCAGGTTGGCAATAGATTATATCTTTATTGAAATATCACAGCAGCATCTGGATAGTGGTGGTTTAAACGTTAGCATGCTAAAACTCTGAGCTAAGGTGTTTTTAGACAGAGCATGACACATATTTTTTGCCTCGTTATACTTGCCAACTGTACAGATGTCAGCTGTAAATGCAGATCTCACCCTTTGTTTAAGCACTCTTTGACTCAGCTTTGTCTTGTAGAAGCCCTGGAAGGCTTTGACGTAACTGTTGACATAGTGGAAGATTTGTGCGTGTCTATTGCATTACATCACTTGACTGATCTCACGACCCCGCTTTGTTCTTTCAAGACAAACTCTCTTATCCTACGCCTGGAAAAACAGGATAAGTGCTGTCTGTGGGTGGACAAGCAACATTTCATTATTTCCATTCCTGAACAGCAGAAAACACACACACACACACACACACAAAAAAAAAAAGTAGTGCGGAGTTCAGATTTTGCATCAGGATATGCTGACAGAGGATACTTACTGTGGAGGATGATGCTTCAATCAAGCCTTTTAAAGCTCCATCCAGTCTAAAGGTAGATGTCCATGTGTTTGTGATTATAAAGCAGGTCTAGGTTCTATATTAATACTGTGAAAGTATCAAAGCCTCAGTCCACAGAGAAATGCACACAGCCTGTATTCAGAAACTGAACCTTGAAACCAGCCGTCAGGACTTCTGGAACTTTGTGATGTCACAACAAAGCAGTCACCACCCTCAGCCATGCACTAAGTCCCGCCCACCTGGACCCACCATCCAAGCTTGCAGGATTTGGTTTCTGTGAGTGAAATCTGCTATATTTTTATTGGATCACTCAGAAAACACTCAGCCAATCAGAAGAGAGACTCAGACCCCCTTTTTGGTTCTTAAAACCACAAATACATCTTCTTGTGGATATCAAAACTTCAAATAAAATAATGAACATTTAATTTAAATCCGTATTCACAATTACTTACAGACTTTATTGGCTACACTCTATATTACAGCTTAAAACTTAAAATGTCGTTATTTTTGCGTTAACTATAATTATTGTGATGAAGTCAGTAGAGAAGCAAAAGCTTTTAACTGCATGTTTACTTATTGTATCATTAATGAAATATACTATCTATAGCACTGAGCATCTAAGATACATAATTGACATTAAATTGCAACTTTTTAAAGGGGAAAATTATACAACCAATTGTTGTTTATCAGGTACACCAAGCTAAAGCTAATGCAGTCTAATACATCAAAAGATCAGTTACGGGGTGAGTCAGTAGCTGAGTGGTTAGGGCGTACACCACATGAGTGCAAATGCTCTTCGCAGGCAAGTTGCTGGTTTGACTCCTGACCAGCCTGACTCTTGTTTGGATGTTATCGCCCCTCTCTCTGCCCCTTTTCCGTCACTCTCTACTGTTCTATCTCATAAAGGCACAAATACCCCAAAAAATATTTTGGATGGATAGTTTGAGATGATGCTCAATTGTATTTTGGGTGTTTCTATTATTTTGTCCACCCCATTTATGCAATAACAGAAACAGAGTTTATCAGCACCACACACACACTACATCTCTCAAAACAACCCTGTCTCCTAGAAAGCAAGTTTCAGTACAACAAAAATCCCCAACAAAAAGGTGTAGCTAAGAAACTGCCAGATGGGTGTGGACAGTACTGATCTGATCCGATCCAAATGGTGCTTTATAAATTAATAATTGTTATGTGAGCCAATACTATAAATCATTGTTGGCAGATGAAAAATAATACTTTGTGATGTTGTTAAAGGAGCAGTTAAATTCTGATGTTGATCTTACATAAGAGTCTCACTGGAGACAGCAACATATCTGAGTGGGTGTGTGTAAGAACTGCTTTGAGTTTTCCATTTCCCTGTGATCTCCTGGTTGGTGAAAATAAGGACTTCACAGTCATAAGCAGTACATTAGTTATCGTTATAGTAATAGTTATTATTATGGATTCACTCACAGAGAGCAGTCTTTAGCTGTCTTTTGCTCTTTTCAAGAGATGTTGTTGACAATAAGGAAAATGGAGAATATCAATAAACCTGTGCTTTAACCTCATATATTCTTACAATTAATTTCAATTTTTTAATTTTTTTTTTACCACTGTTGTGTAAACATTGTGTGACAGCTGTGTCCAAGGGCAAAAGCATTTACACATGAAAAATGCTGCCTTACAAATTCCATGAAATACAATAGTTCTGAGAATTTGACTTAATTAGAGCTTTTGTTTCAGGATCCTGGTGAGCTGATATGTTTACATCACATCTTGTTACAATTCCTCCTTAAATGAGCTGTCAAGTAAATATTTATAAAGCATTTCAGCACCACTGCCGCAGGAGATAAAAAATTAAAATGACAGCTTGGTTTAGGTTTCTTGAGAAGTATGGAGACAATTAGTGATACTCAAACCTCTTCTCAGGGGAACACCAATAATCCGTCTGTGCGGCCCAGATGCAGCACACGTTCCAATGTCAACTGTTCCAACTGGTGAAAGACATTTTTACGAAATATTTCAATAAAAGATCTTAAAATAAAGTCTTTCCTCTCTTGCACAGATTTCCACCTTTGATGGACATTTTTTATAAAAGATTCAAAACTAAAAGTAACAAATATTTGAGTACAAACACTGTTGACTGACATTTACGACCGCCGGGAAAAAGACATACTGTGGAGTCAACTGTAAAATTTCCCTGACAACTGTAAACCAGCAGAGGACGGGCCGAAAAACCCGTAGCATCAAACATGACCTCTCCTCAACCTGACACTATTCTTCATATTATTGGTCTTGTTTATTACTCACTGAAGACCATGACCTTTTCCTCTCACTACTGTGTGAACTCTACAAACCGTCATAAATCCTTGTTTTATCATTTGATGCCGATCAATCCTCTTGGCTTCCTCTACTAAATGTTCGCCATCAGTGCACGTGCATGAGGCTGCATGTTGGACTATGATTGGCTGCAAACTAGTTGTCTGTCCAGGTGATAAAGAATCGGAACACAGAACACAAAACACTTAACAATAAAGCTCAAACATCCAAGTGAAGCAAAGCACATTTATGAGAGAGAAGTGGGACTTTAAGATTAGAGAAGATTATCAGCTTGGTTAAATATTGAAAAAGCCAACAATGACTTGAGTGAGAATGAGTGCAAAGTAATTAGCTGTCCCTTTCCAGAACAGCTCTATCATCTGTATTGAGGAAGCGCAAATTTCTGCTTGTTGTCGTGTCAGCGGTTTTAAATCTAAATATTTTAATTCCCTAACTGCAGGGAAAAGTCTACTATTACTGTATTTTCCGCACTATAGGGCGCACTGGATTATAAGGCGCACTGTCAATGAATGGTCTATTTTCGAACTTTTTTCATATATAAAGCGCACCGGACTATGAGGCGCATTAAGCGAAACAAAACAGATAAGTCAGTCAGACTTTATTAAACGCGTTCACAATAACTCTCAACATTGTTCAAACGTTAATGAGCGTATTCACAATAACTCCCAACCTTGTTCAGTTGTAACACGTAAAAAAAACAGTCTGATACCGCTAAATCAAACGTTAGTGTATTCACAATAACTCTCAAAATTGTTCAGTTATAACACGTAAAATACGACACAATACACTCACTTTTTCAGCTCATTCCTCGTATGTATTACTCCGCGACACTCCTGACTACGGTAGCCGTAATGCTGCAAGCGGTGCGGCTTTGTAGTTTACCAAAGTCGTACTGATTTTGACAGAGCGCCATGAGCGCTGTGTACCACACAAAATCGCTTTGAGGTCAGTCAGCACAACCAGAATTAATCCATATATAAGGCGCTCCGGATTATAAGGCGCACTGTCGTTTTTTGAGAAAATTAAAGGCTTTTAAGTGCGCCTTATAGTCCAGAAAATACGGTAACTTGGATGTTGGTTTTGGCCTGTGGTTGGAAATGATCTAATTTCATCTTGTTTTCGTACGGTACGTCATGCAGAACATTTACCACAGCAGTAGCAGGAAGGGCAGGTGACCCATACACAGACAAACAAAGGCAGGCTGATGCAGTAAGATGCTTCCTAGTGGCAGACAGGGTTCAGAGGCAGGTTGGTATAAAGGCAGACGGGCAAGCAGGGAGGGACAAAGAAAGGAGGCATTGCACAATGACCGCAAGGGAACAAATGACGACAATCTGACAAAGACTGTTGGTGATAAAAAGCTAGTATAAATAATGCAGGGCTGATTTCGGAATGTTAGAGAGCAGGTGAGGGGGTGGATGGGACAGACAGCTGTAAGGAGCCAGGAAGCACCTGGAAGCAGTGAAAGAGGTGGCAGATACAGCTGGGAGGCAATCCAAATGTCCACCCACACACACTCACATGGTTCCCTGTTAAGTTCATGAGGGCTCAGGGCTGTCCCACTGTCAAACCATCAAGGGCTTGAGGGCCTGTCGTGCACACTTTCTGTGAGTCAGAATTTCTGCAGACCTTTGCTGAGGAAATGAAACATTGGATTACAGCAGTTACCAGGGGATGCCTGGAAGTCCCAAATCCACAATTGTACATAACATGTTTTGGCATCATCAAGGTAACGGTGGTGCGTCATAAAGTGCTGCCCCGTTCCTCTTTAATGCCATTTTTAGCCCTTGCAGCCTCTCACACTCAGTCACTTACTGGTGACGTTAATTGAGTGTGTGAGGGTTCAGGGGCCCTCAGAGGGACACGCCATGCCAACACTGTCTCGTTTGTCTACAATACAATGTCACTCAAGATGTTTATGGTTGTAAGCAAAATTCAAAAACAAAAACTCAACACATTAAAGAAAAAGTTCAACAGTTTTTGCCAAAATGATTAAAGGAGGAATTATAGGAGAAGGTCAATGCCATATTCATTCCTGTCTCTTAAACATTCAGCCAGCAGCCAGTTTGCTTAGCTTAGCACTGAGATTGGAAACAGCTGGTCAGGCTCTGTTTTACGGTAACAACATCTGACCAAACTACAAGGCATAATCCAAAAGCTGGGGAACCAATCGAGAGCCAACCTAGACTTCCAATGAAGTACGTTGCCTCTTTGATATTTTGGCAGATTGGACCTCCTGCATAACCTCAAATGGTCTTGTTTTTAGTGATGCATTTTTGTTCACTTGGAATTTCTTTTTTTTCTTTTTCCGACCTCGCTCTTCTGCTCAGTCTTAACATGCACTTGTATAAAACTGAAGCACACAAGATGAATTACTGTCATTACAGGCTCTGTGAGTGAACATGTGGTCCCTGGCAGGAGGAGCAGTAATCAGTGCAGACGCGTTTAAATGTATTATTCAGCTGTCCTTCTGGTATAGGTAGCTTGTATCACGTTGACCCTCCTTTAGTGAGTCAGACTGTTTAATGTCTCACCTTCATGGGAAGTATGACACTAACGAACATTTCCATGAAATCCTCTGTGGTTTTCCTGTTCACTCACGTGCCAGGTAAGGTGAGCTCATTAAGTGCTGATTACGTGTAGGTGTGCATCTTGTGGATTCCTTTGCTTCAGTGTGTGTGGGTGGGTGTGGTTTTTCTTTTATTTATTTATTTATATTTTTAAACACAACACAAGGAGAGATTCAAACTGTGACGTATATAATTAAACTGAAAACATTCAAGAAAAAAGTCAACATTTTTTGCCAAAAACCTGTTCGCTTCCTGGTGGAGAGAAGTCAATGCCATTTTCATCCCTGTCTCTTAAATATTAAGGCAGCAGTCAGTGAAGCTTCATATTAAGACTGGAAACAGCTGGCCAGGCTCTGTCCAACCTTCAAAATCTGCCTACCATTGCTTCACAAAACATAATTATATGAACCTTGACCTTTTACCTGTATTCATCATGACAGACCTTGACTATACGGTCAGATTTCAGATCTTAATTTCTTTATTTGTACAAAGCTGTCTAGTCCTCAGCTATGTGGCATCTGTTCCTCCAATAGGTATCTTGTTTTTTCTGGGGGAACATATTTGAGTGCTTTACCTTGGATAGTAAATGATGAGTTCTGCTCTCTACAGACATCTCTGAAAGCTTAATTACAAAACAGCTCATTGCTCTTGCTAGCTTGAGGGCAGGGCGGCTTAAAATATGACTTTTTCTGTGTGTCCTGATAATTCACAGAAGACTGTGTGGCACATGACGAATCTTTGTCTCTTATTTCCAAGCAGTGATGAGTGCCAACACTTCTGAAAAGGTGCAATTTTTTCATGATCATTTGTATATAATTATTGGCTGCCATACCTTGACTCTGTCATTCTTGTGTGTGTGGTGTGCAACATGTGCCAAATGACACGACTGTACATGCATGGCACTGAAGGTTTTAAAACCGGTTCAGGTCAGTTAACATGTAGTCAAGCCCGAGGCTAACTGGAACTGAGAGCTGTGACCCCTGCTGAGCAGTGGCACCAAATAACAGAAAAAAGACAAAACGTGGCTCTTAATTTGTGATTTGCTAACAATGGTGAGCAGTAAGTAACGAGACTTTTTAGAGAGTGCAGAACGTGTCGTGTCGGCGGTAAGGGGGTCACTTTCATGTCCAGGGGTCGTGCAGTCGACAGTATGTAACTTCTGCCATGAGGGATTCTCTCAATCAAAATGATAAGAAAAGACAGAGCTGGGTGACAAAATCTAATGAGATAGCATGGGGTTGGGTTGTCTTCACCACCATTGTCGTCAGCTTCTCCTGGTTGGGATTCTTTCAGTGTCAGTGCTTCAGGAGGTTTGCCTCCCCAACAGATAGTCACACTACCTTCAGTCAGGCTTACGTGCCCCCACTCATCCATCTTTTGTTTTCTTTGTTTGTTTTTTTTTACACCAAATCTAATCTTGTCTCCTGGCAACACTATAAAACAGCAGTTTATTGTGTGTATTGTGTGGCCTTGGACTGGACACCACAGGAAACAACTGGTTTGAAGGTTCACTCAAATATTAAAAGGTTTTTTCCAGAGCATTCAACAACATCTCGCATCATTGGTTGACAGTCGCCACAAGAGTACGAGTCTTCCACGTGGTGGTTTTGGTCTGGTAGTCAGACGGTTGGTGTTGTTTGTTTACAGGTGGTTGTTTAGTCTCTTGCCGCTTCTCCGATGTAATGTTTCCCTCAGCTCTTACATGTAACATCATAATGATTTCACGCACAACTCCAGTCCTCTCAGAGGTTGGTTCTGGTACAGCAGCAGAGTGTGAAACTGTTGAGATGAAGGAACAATTGAAATCAAAAGCATGGTTAAATGTGCGTTGACTCAGACTCCAGTTTTTTTTTTCATTCTTGGCACTCAGGTGTGGACCAAAACACCCACACTGATTCCCACTACAAGAACTGGTCTTTGTCTTGGTGCAAACTGTTTGAGGAGTTTGTTTGTGTGGGAACAGGATCCGACCTCAATCTCACCCAACTACAAGATATGCCCCGAAAGTTTGAGTAAAAAGAGCTGGAGAATGAACCGAGGTCTCATCTGCACATCTGACGAAGTACGATGCCTCTTTGATATTTGGGCAGATAGATCTGTGGGACCTGCTGCCTAACCTTAATGATCTCTTTAGGTTTTTAGTGATGCATTTTTGTTGACTGAGGTTTTTTTTCTGTGTGAAAAGATGCTGACTTAACTTCTGCTCAGCCTTAACATGCACATGTAGAAAACTGAAGCACACAAGATGAATTACTGCCATTAGAGGGTCTTTTTGTGTGAATCTGTGGTACCTGGTGGAAGGAGCTGTAAGCAGGGCAAACGCCAGGGTGCTAAAATGTATTATTCAGTACGAGGCTGATTATTCAGCTGTCCTCGTGGTACAGGTTGCGTGTATCACGTTGACCCTCTGTAAACGAGCCAGACTGTTTTGATGTCTCACCTTACTGGGAAATTTGACACTAATGAACATTTCCATGAAATCCTCCCTGTGGCTGTGGCAGCACCTGCTGATTTACGTGCCAGGTGAGGTGAGCTCATTAAATGCTGATTACGTTGGTGTGCATCTCGAGTTGTTCTTTGTTTCAGTGTCTGTGTGTGTGTTATTCTTTTTTTTAAACACAACACAAGCAGAGATTGAGATCAGCCTAATAATTCATCTTTATTAGTAAACTAATTGAGGACTTTATTCTGAGCTCTCTGATTTCCTCTTTTTACGGCTCTGATTAGATTCTGTGGTAAAAGGTCACAGGGACCTCACTAAACACAGTTTTGGCCATAACTCAAGAGAATAGTCACCAATAGTGTGTGTGGGTCAAAAACTGTTACTCAATGAATAATTAATTACTTCCTGCTTCACCCTGCCCATGGTTATTTCCACTACATACACTTCAAATCTGTGCGGCAACTTTCCTAGGTTTAAATGTGCAGTTTTGTTTCTTGAAAATAGTGTTATAAAATATGTGCTTCTTTTTCCACAGCCTAATGCTGCTTGCATGAACACAATGGCTCACACAATGTGTGAGCCATGTGGAATTGTTTAGTCCTGCAGTCTGCAGACTGGTTAATATCAAAGTCTCACATTTCTCTCATCCCTTAAAACCAACTCAGCAGTAACTTATTGATAACATTTCCCTCCATTAAAACCCAAACACAAGCTTTAAGCACAATGATGGCATCCACAGCGAACAACCACTTCCTGTCTGTGTCTTTGCAGAGCGCCGAGGATGAGTCACAGTGGGTCGAAGACCTGCTGAAGCTCCATACGGCCCGAGTCCGAGACGTGGAGATCCTGACGGGCCTGGACCTCTACCGATCCACCAACCTCACCTACACCAGCACCCTGAGACTCAAAACCCACCTGCACACCTTTGAGAGTGACGACTAGACACACAGAGAGACAGACACACACATACAGGATGTAGCCATTTGTAGAAGTCCTGCATTTTCAACACATGCTTGCTGGACAGCCAGCACGTTGTTCCACTCCTGAGGAACTGCTGGAAAGGGGAGTGCATTTTTGAAATTTGAAAAGATCAAAAGAACCTTTTGGCAAGTAGTAGTCTGAAGATTAACACAGGGATATTCAATGCTATCCATGAAATTCAAGAAACAATAAGCTAGCACAGGAATGATGCAGGATGGGGGTTTTTTCTAACCGCTGCCACTGTAATTTTCATAAATACAGTATATACAGTATATTCTCATAAACACATAAAGGACCATACCAGTGTTTTAGCTACATAACTAGAAATGATGTATACCTCATGTTCCTACTGACCATCTATGTTGTAGAATAAAAACGTAATATGCCCTTTCTCACTTATAGAAATCAATGAGTCGACTGTTGCAGCTTGCAGGAAGGAATATGATCATTGTGGGGCCCACACTGAGAACTTTTCAAACCAACCTTTAAAACTGATTTTCATGCTAAATGGAAATAAGTAGAAGCCAACTGCTGAAAGGAAAGTGTATTTATTTGTAGTTAAAAGGCTAAAACACAGAATTCTCTGGTATAGTTCTGTAAAGGAACAGTTTGACATTTCGGGAAATACACTGATTGTCTTTCTTACTGAGAGTTAGATGAGACTGACACTGCTCTCTTGTCTCTATGTTAAGTAGTAAGCTGGAGCCAGCAGCTAGTTAGCTTAGCTTAGCATAAAGACTAGCCTGGCTCTGCTCAAAGGCAACAAAGCCTGCCTGCGAGCATCTCTGAAGCTCACACTGTATCTGTATCTGTTTGGCTTCAGACTGGTATAGGTAGACGTAAGCTGAGACAGAGCCAGGCTCTGTTTCCATGTTTCCAGTGTCTGTGCTAAGCTAGGCTCATCTCCTGGCTGGAGCTTCATATTTCAACACACACGCAAGAGTGCTGTTGATATTCTCACCTGACTCTTGGCAAGTAAGTGAATAAGGGTCTTTCCCAAAAAAATGTTTCTCTCTAAAACAACATGCAGTATACACGTTGCAGATACTCATATCAACACAACACCAGGGTCAGAAAATTTCCATGAAAACAGTGAACTCTTTTCTGGATCTACTGGGAGAATCTAAGATGTTTTCTTCAGAAAGATGCTGATGACGAGTGGCCTTTGCATGTTACCACAGATATGATCATCATTCTGACACAGAAACATGATTTTTTTAATAACGGTCTGGCTGTGTGGCCTGAAATTGCATGAAATGTTAATACAGTGCAATCAGGCAGAGAGGGAAACACAGACCTGTACAAACCAGTGTGTCAATCACACAGTTAAGCAATGTGGTGAAAAACAAACGTCACATCAACAGTGAGTTTGCTGGGACAGGCCCTCCTTTTTTTTTTTTTTTTTTTTTTTGATTTGCTGACTTTTTCCAGCAGTGGCTAGCAGACAAATGTAACTGGTACAAATGGAAGTTATTCCCCTAAAAGGAACAGAAATAACTGTCCAAAAAAAAGAAAAAAGAAGAAGAAATAGCAGTTAATTCCTAACCTTGGTGTGTATACACACACACACACACACACACACACACACACACACACAGTGACTGCAACTTTCCCTCCCTTTGTCTCACCTGATCATCTAGGTGTATATTTTTATACAATTTTTCATATTTATTATGTAGCATCATAATAATAACAGCACCTAGTGTCAAAGCATTAATCCAGTGTAACAGTCTGTCCCCATTTGCTGTAATAAGACCACCACTGATATTGTGCTTTTTTTTTCAAGGTAGTGACAAGACTGATGGTGCTGTAAAGGAGAAATCTGGGTCTTATTTGTATACTTTGGCATGAAAACATTCAGTCTGAGGCAGGCATAGAAACATCCACAACCAATCACAGTATATAGAAGCGCAATTGATGCTTAACATTCCTACAAAATGTTCAACATAATCATCTGTGTCTCTGTAAATCTGTGTGCTGTGCATGCCCACCTATGGGAAGTAGATGGTGGAAAACCACATCTGCTTTAGAGAGGCGCTGACTTGCAGACAGACGTATAAAAGGGACAAAATCATAGCTCTTAAAAAAGATCAAACTGCGTCCTTCAGAGTGAAGAAGTCTTTCCCGGTTCTTTTTTAAAAATGTGTTAAGTAAAAGGATCTCTGCGATACTGTGGTTCTGCAAAATGACTCAAGCCTGTGAAAAGTTACCTCATTCGACTTCCTGCCTTCACACATTTTTAACTCTGCACATATAAGAGCGGTCGGAGTTTTACTTTCATGTTACACTGACGAGTTAACGCAGCTAGCTGTCATGGTAATCAGCACAGCAGAGAAAATAATCAAAAACATGTCAATAACATGACCTAGGAGCTTGCTAAGCTGTAGATGAAGACGTGTATATCTGTAGAATTCCAAATAAAAGCCGTAGAGAACTGAAAAACCTTGAATGACTGGAACTTATTTTCTTTCTCATCATAGTTGCCATGCAACCAAATTACAAGCAACGTTGCCCCATCAGCAAGCGGCCACCACCGAGGTGTTTACATGTCCAGCTCACCACTGACACACAGTCCATTGTTGGCTTTTAAGGCAGCCCAGTGTTATGGTTTCCAGCAGAATTGATGTCCTGTTTGCCTGCTGAGTGCGTGTGCAGTTAACCTGAGCTGCAGCTCAGCACTTCAGTGCTCACTGAGTGTTTAGCAGTTTCCAAGGAGATGGCTTTAAATCTGATACACATGTTTTTTGAGTCCTCTGTGGCTGCTTTGTTGTAATCAGACATGTTTGTGCTAACCTCAGGCAGTCCAACATATCACGATCACTTACATTAGTGATTTTTTACTGCTACACAAGGTGCTGCACATCTGACATGAGACAGACTAAACAAGTTAACTCGTACAATCTGTCGGACTCGAGTGAAAAGCACTGGATGGTCGGTTGTGTTATTTAACTTGCTGTATGAAGAATATTTTTGTTGTGTTTGAATATTCCCAAGCAAATGTGAAAAATTTGAACCACACCTCAAACAGCTTTGGGGACATCAATCTTCATTCTTCACTGTTAAAACAGCCTTACAGGAGCAGAAGTGACATTGTGTCAAGCCTTCTTACACTATAATCCTCATTTAGAAGCCAATTCACACCACAGGATCTCTCATACACCTTCTTCGCCATGGTTATTGCTTGGACATACTTTCTCAACATCATACGATCTTTGTTGTCATGGTTACGATAATAACAACGAACGGTCATGGATAATAGAAACAACATAAACTGCTCCTGTCACATGGGAATCGAACACCGCTCTCCTGGGTCATATTCATTCATCCACCCCAACCTCCTCCTGACGTGGACTTTGTTGCTCTATAAACTACGTCACCGCACTTTTCCCTTTGCTCCTGTCACCATTACTACGACCACTAGATGTCGCCTAGCAACAGAACCTAACGATGGGTCATAGTGACCTGCTGACAGACGACCTGTGGGCTCGTTTCTTACAGGAGGACACGATTTGATTCATGATTTGTATCACTGCACTGTGATATGACTCATAAGAGGCCACGACCACTTGTGAACACTGAATAAGGATCCTGGGGGAAACATGAGACTAGTATGAGAATCATGGAAATACAGAACAGATGATGTCAGGAAAACCTGTTTGTATCTGTGAACCATATGAGGTCATCTTGAAACTTACATCACTGGGCTGGTGGAAGCAGTGACAGCAGATGCTGTAATTTCATTACAAATATCCAGGGCATTTTACAAAAACATGCAATGATTTGTGTCTGCTTCACACGGGGGTGAAGCCTCGCAGGGGGAGTGAGCTGATGATCTGATGTTTGAGGTTCTGTTTATCATCTCTCTGCTGTTACTGAAAATTGATGCAAACATGTTGCACTGAAGGGATTAGACACAGATCATCTGGTTTCCTGGTCATGACAAAACATTTAGAACAGTGAGAAAGAATTGAGACTCAGATCCTCTCTTCTGATTGGCTGACTGACCTGTTGTTACTAGAGCTCCACAGAGAGGCCTGAGAGAGGAGACGTAAGATAGATAAATAAATAAATAAAATACTTTATTGATCCCTTGGGGAAGTTCAAATAGTCCAACAGTCACTAATGTATAATAATTTTAGACGTGTCATGTGAGATGAGACGTTGGCTGCTGCTGTAGCTGCTTCTCTGGCCTGCAAGGATGTTGTGAAGAGGATGGTCGGTATTGTCCAAAGTGGTCTGCATCTTACAGCACATCCTGCTCTGATCTGACGTCGCTGCCACAGCAGACTACACATGCAGCATTTCACTGCAGATGTCAAAGGACCTGAGCTTCCTGAGAAAGAAGAGCCGGCTCCGCCCCTCCCTGTAGACGGCATCTGTGTTCAGGGACCAGTCCTGTCTACTGCAGAGGTGCACGCCTAGGTATTTATGAAAACTACATTTAGATGGTTTTTGGTTATAAGAGTCACAAATATATCTTCTTATTGGTATCAACACTTCAAAAATGAAACACTAGAAAAAGTATTGAATGTAGGACCTTTAAGTCATTCTTTTAAGAACAGGTTTTCCTCCAGATGTGGCCGAACGATTCTTCGGAAAAACAACCTTGTTTCAAGTTCTCCTTCAGATTCCAAACAGGGACAACAGTGCATGTGAAATTCAGTAACCTGAACAAAACTGTTATTCATGTGGCTTCAAAAAGGTCCCCTGAAGGATCTGTCACTGGCACCAGTGTCAAAACAGCCCTAAACCAAATTCCGATCGAGTTCACATAAGCAAAAAAAACCATTTCAGGAAATAACTAAATTTGAAACACAAGAACAAAACCCTTTAAAAGCCATGTTGTGTTTGTTTCTGATCAACTCAACCTTACAGCAATTTCCCCTTTGTTTCATTAAAGTAATTAGATTATAATTATAATCATGCCAACAATTTGTAGAGGTAAAATGATCAAGTCAAAAAAACCTGCAAAGCCCAATGTTATTCCTCCGGTCTGTAGGTAACAGGCAGTTGTTCTAACTGCATAACAATAACCAAACAATGGCGTCACTTACTGAATGTGCAGATAATGGATTAAATGGTAGATTATTAACAGTCAAGGTCGGGAGTTTCCCTCAGTTGTAAAACTGAAAAAGTTTGACCCTCAAACGAAGTAAAGGTCTTCTGCTCCTGTGGCTCATCCACCTCACGGTTAAACGTGTCGTTCACGCTGAAGCTTTTCTGCCCCCACAGAGGTAAAGGGTGGTTCTGTCCGTTCTCCTCTGACCTCTCTCATCAGCAAGCTGTTTCTGAAACACTCCAAAAGGGGGGAGCTGGCGTGAGCTGAGCAGGCACTTTGGCAGGACTCCCAGCTAGGAGGCTGACAACAGGTGATTCATTTGTGTCTGGTAAAAACTGCTGAAGTCTGCCAGGCTCTGTAGGGAAATATTAAGAAAGTGTGAGACATCCCACCAAATTCGAGGGAATGCATCAGCTGGTGTAGCTCTGGCAGTCAGACAACAGTCCGTATGGCAGGCACTGGGTAGTACCTGCTTTATTTTACTTCACTTTATGGCTCTGACGGCTGTTTTTCTTTCAGAGCAAAGGTCCTGAATTTTCATCATTCAAAACTTAATCAGAGCTTATCATGTGAAGCTGTTTGTCATAGTTCCAAGCTCAAGGTTGTTGATGACAACAAAACAGCAAATTCCCTGTTAGTGGGGGCAAGGCATGAGTCAACATCATCTCCACATTATTAAAAGTCTATTATTGACTTCACTTGTACAATGGCTGTAATTTATACTGTCACATAAACCAATATATTGCTCCAGGTTATCAGCTGTTATTGATATTCACAGCAATCAGTCACCCACACTGGCTGTTTGAATCTGCTGGACGTCTGCTGAGTGTGTTCCTGATCTGAGCTAATCATTACGCTCCCCTTGCTACCTGTTTCATTTCACGTGTATCAGGTGAATTTGTGGAGTTGAAAGGTGTGATCTGACAGACTGAAAGCACAGATACGAGGGATTATCTCCTTTGCTCTCATCTGTTCTAAACAGTCACTTATCTGCTGCTCACACCTGGTCCAGAGGTCAGTGCTGTGATATCTCTGTGTGAAAGTGAGACACCGACACATTCGTGGTAGCCATGGGTTGGGGGAAGGAGTCGCAGAAAAAGAAGAAGATCATTGTAAGTACTGGCTCTGGGTCTGAACCGTCGATAATGGGGGCGTTGCTCGTTGCACAGACTGAATACAAGATTTAGGAGCTTAACTGAATGCAAAATGTGCATAAGTATTTTAACCATTACTTATGTATGGAGGTGTGGATGAGAGCACGTGCTCACATATAGATATTGAATATTACTATGTAAAGTGGCATCATGGGAGATATGGGACAAACTCAATCCTCTGACAGTAATAAACTGCGGATTTCATTGCCTGGATCAGCTGGAGACTAAATGAGCTCCACTGCAGCAGCTTTAAGATCATTTGCATTTGTGGGTTGAAAGAGCATCACAGGAACAAAGAGCCAACTTGTTGTAACTGCACAGGAATGTGAGGAACATGTCCCAGGCTGCTTTGCACTTCGGTTAAATGTGTTATGTAACTTGCCTTCAGTGAGAACGTTGCTGGTTTCAGACTCAGTGCTTTACTTGTTAAAACTACTTTGGCTGCTGCTTAACAAATCCAACATCAGCCGATCACCACTGATCTCTCTGTACCGACAGTTGTGTGTGTTTGTCTGTGTGGGTGACAGACAGACGGAAAACTGGTGTTGTTTTGGTTGACAAAACATGTCTCATCTTGTCAGAAACGCACTAGTTGGCAGCTTCATCTTACATTTGTGCCAGGACAAACACACTCTGAGGAGATTTATTCTTGTGTCTCGTGCGTGTGTGCGTGTGTGTGTGTGTGTGTGTATGCGTGTTTGTTTGCCACAGATAGGTATCTTGGCCGTATGAATTGTGACCCTAATCCTTGGTCTTGGACTTGGTCTTGGATTGGATTTGCAGAAATGTCGAAATAAAGGTGCTGACAGACACACACATCCACCCACACACACACACCCACACAAACTCACATGTGTACATGTTTATACTCTCTCATATACTTAAACACATTAAAACAAATTCTCATTTCAAAAAAACACCTCTGTGTTCGCCCCTCTGGAGGTCCCATCCATACTTGGTGACTCAACTGTTTATTCATTTTCATGCCATGAAATCTGGATTTTATCACAAAATAATGGACAACTCATTGTGCCTGGACTATAATGAGTCAGCTGTATATTAAATCAGTGTAATCACAGTTACTCAGCGAGTCAGGCTTAAGGAATTTAAACAGAGCATCTCCATAAATCCCTTGAAGCATTTTAAATGATAAAAGAGTATAAGGTTATTTTTTCTAAATGTACAGTTACAGACTTCATGTACTGATGCCCCTGTGGACACCATGTGGTATGAAACATGCTTGAAGATCCTATCAGTCACATTTAACTGGTTCTAAGCTACGTTAGCTAAGGCTAAGTGAACGTCGGTTTAAACTCTTGTGTAATTAACGTTGGCTACAGACAGTAAAGAGCAGTGTTCACTCTTTTTGTGCCTGGCAGCTGCTTGTCAGCCTGAGCAGGCTGTGAAGGTCCCACATGTCCAGTGTTATTTGAAGTGTTGATATCCATAAGAAGATATTTTTTTTTGAATATTTGAATATATTTGTTTTTTTTAAGAACCAAAGAGCATGACATTTGTTGTGATAAAGTTCCAGAAGTCCTGACGGCTGGTTTTAAGGCTCAGTGTCTGAATACAGGCTGTGTGCATTTCTCTGTGGACTGAGGCTTTGATACTTTCACAGTATTAATATAGAACCTAGACCTGCTTTATAATCACAAACACATGGACATCTGCCTTTAGACTGGATGGAGCTTTAAATCCACAGGTGAAACCTCTGTGAAATGTGAAGCATTCAGTTGGTGGAAAGCTTAATGTTTAAGCTCATTATCAATCTGACATCTGCTAAAATCTGATATCTGACAAAAAAACAATGAATGGGATTTGTTTAGTGATGTTGTGGCTTCCTAAATTAGCCACTAGATGTAACTAAAGTAGCTTTTGAAAATTACCTGATGAGCAACAGTATTCAGAGATACCATGACATATAACAGGCAAACCTCTTTTCCTACCTTACGCATCCTGCTTTGCTTATTCCCCACAGTAGCAGGGAGGTCAGCTCATCAGCCAACCACGTGCTCAGATCCTTACTCAGCACAGTGTCACTCAGTGTCCGACGCACATGAATGACTGGAGCAGCAGATGGCATGGAAGAATGTGCTTAGATGCAGTGATTTTAAAACTCAGCTGATTATTGGTGTTGCTTGTGTGGTCCTTTTCTTTTCACCAGCTTTCCAGTGGCTCAGAGGAAGTACTGACTCATATCAGGAGCAGTGGTGCTGTTTCCTCATAAGGCTTTTGGCGTGCCATCGCAGTACGCTTCCGTATACATATCTGAATCACTGGGCAGCTCCCAACAGTCTGGTTGTGTGTTTTTTGCCTCAAATACACACATTTCATTCTTGTCTGTACATGTTTGACTTGATTATTTTGTTTCGCACAGTTGGGAATTTGTATTTGAAAAATCACAGCTAATTATCTTCAGTATAGACTTCAGTGGCACTACCTTTTATTGAACAAATAGGCCCAGTGAAAACTGTCCTGAATGAGGTTTGTGGACCATAAATGGGATAAATGGGAGAATATTAATGGAGGTAATCACTGCTGTTGAGGTTTTTAACATTTTTTAATGTGATTATCACTACAAACAAAATTTCCTTCACTTCTGTTTACTAGTGTGGTGGAGGCTGTTCCTCTGTGTGGCTGCAGACCACTGATATATAAATATACTGATGAAACTCATGGTCATGCTTTGTGTTAGAAGCTCGAAGCCTGTTACCCATTTAATCCCAGTTGTCTTCTGAATTAATTTGCATAACTAAAATAATCTACTCTGACTTGTAGAAGCAAGTCAGAGGTTGAAAAACCTGATTTGTCATGTTGAGTTGTGTTTTCATTTTTCCGTTGACACTTGAAGGCTTCCTTTTGTGTGAGATCACATGACAGTTATGACTTGAAATGTGACCTATGAGCATGTCTCATGTGACACAGAAGAATATATTTAACACAAAGTAAATGCAATATATGCAAAACTAATGACTAGCACGTGTCCCACTGAGTCACTGCAAAGCTGACACACAAACAGTGGAGTATATTTGAGCCAATGTAGGTTAAAAAAAGAAAAAAAAGTCTGAGATTCACAAGAATGAAGTTGCACATTTTAATAAGTTCAAGTCATCACATTAATATTTGTAGGAATAGTTTAGCTATCACTAGAGCAAAAGTTGTGTTAAATATATTTAAAGAGAAATAATAATAATAATAAAGAAATATTATCTGTATGTCTAATATATCTAAGCTTTAATATAACAAAAAAAATCATAATATAATGAGAATAATGTTATTTCAAGAAAAGGACAGAATTTTTTTGAGATTCTTATATTTCAATGAAGCACGGTGTTCTGAGAAAAAAATGGAAAAGTTGTAATATTCAATTTCTTCTCCATAAAAAACTCACACCAACACCAACCTTTCACACACACCAACCCTGTCACTCACAAGTCAACGAGACAATGATTCAAACAAAGTAAGTGATGATTCATTCATACCAAAGGTCGTAAAGGCTCTAAACATTTTCTTTCATTAGAAGGAGGAACAGATGAACATGCCTTCTGTCTTCCTGGTGGGGGTAGGGTCCAACTGAGCATGTGCGGTATGAGTGTCACCACTCTAGCATGTTTCTGACTGAAGGAATAACACTTGTTGCGTCTGTCCCCGACCCATTAGGTGTAACACGTGTGGTTTGTAGGTAAACATATGAAAAAGGTCTTGTCTTTTCCAGTCGTCCCGCATACATCCTGCAGAAATCGATGCTATGAGCCCTACGACGGCGACATCCCCGGCTGCAGATGTGACGAGGGCTGCGTCACCAGTAACAGCTGCTGCTATGACTACCATGACATCTGCACCATGCCAAGTGAGACACTGTTAAAACTGCCCTCACGCCCTCTCAGCTGGTCAAGTTCAACACCTGTCAGCCATCTAGATGAGCAACCATTTGTCCTGAGGCAGCATGATGGCAATCACACTTTTAACTTTGCTGTTTCTTATTTTCTATCTCCATCTTTTCTCCATCTGTTTCTTACTTTTCTGTCATTGTTGTAGTTGGCTCACTCTTGTGGAGTACCAAAGTTCAGTTTAAAGGCAGAGTTAAACATTTACAATCAAATTCAGCATACATTTGTTCCCATAATTGTTCCCTGCAGCTGAGCAGTGGGGGTGCACAAAGCTGCGCTGTGGAGAGAAGAGGCTGACGCAGAGCAGATGTCACTGCTCCGATGACTGCCTGTCTGCAGGAGACTGCTGCACAAACTACAAAAATGTCTGCCATGGTGAGGATGGGATTAGTCAGAGGTGGACAGAGCAAAGATATGAGTAGATTTGATCAGGCTAAATGTGAGAGGATGAGTGGATGGTAACAGATGGACGGTTAACCATGGGAAACCAAGACACAGTGCTAGTGTCACATAACCTCCCATATGCAACATGAAGGTTATCTGCGTGAACTGTGTAATGCTTGTGACTATTTATTTTGTTGTAAATGACTGAGATGTAATTGGTAATGATCCAATGTGGGAAAGCCCTTACTTTAAACGTGATTATGTTTCTCCACCAGATGTCTTACAGTCCTATCTCTGTTACTCAAACTTGTTAGGTCATATCATCTGATTTCAACACATACTCAGATATTTATCTAGATCAAATACACAGTTTCAATTTTGAAGATTTCTTTTAAGATTCGGGACCTCTCACGAAAGCTTTGGGAAAGGTTTGTATGAACAAATGTAAGACTTGGAGAACCACCTCGGTTTTATTATAGTGACATTTCTCATGTGCTGCTGCCGGCTGAAATGCTCATTTGAGATTTAGTATTTTGTTTATGCCAGAGATGAAGATCATATCCATCCTAACCTATCAAAGCCCTCTTGACTGAAATTTATGCAAAATTGATGGTGGTCAAAACTGTTTGACTGGAGAGCGTGCATATATTTAATAAATAAAGTTACTTTAACTTACTTTATTATATTTTTTTAGGAAATGAATTAGATTCAGATATGAGTGTCGGGAGGTGGAGAGACAGTCTGTAACCACAACAGTACAAAACAGAACAAGTAGATCAATTACATTTAATGGATAGTGAGAAGGCAACAAGATGAAGTGATAAACAAAAGATCCACGAGGTCAAACATCTGTCATCACCATATTATCCAATGTGTATTATTAACACAATATCAATATTTCATTTTTAACATGAATGTGTTCTGTATGTTTTCCACCCTGCTGTAGGAGAGAGAGAGTGGGTGGAGGATGAGTGTGAGGACTTGTCGGCTCCCTCGTGTCCAGCAGGGTAAGTTCAGTGGTGAGAACTGAAGATGTCCTTTGTTTTTTTGTTTTTTTCTACACATTTGTTTTCATCTCCAATGAAATTCTTGTTTTATATATGTATCAAACAGCTTTTAGATGTTGCCTGACAAAACTTAACTATGGGTCATAATAACCTGCTGCACAGATGACCTGTGGGCCCGTTTGTTAATCCTTCTCATATAATTATCCCAATTTGATAGAAGACACAATTAATGTTGGGGTACATAATCTGCATTTCATCCATTGTTTTATTCACTCTCCATCTGTGACTTATGGCTGTATCTGTTTGTATTCGTCTGTGATTAATCCAGTATCTTCCTCTGGATTGAATTTCTTTTCCCTCATAGATTTCAGCAGCAACCACTGCTCCTCATCTCTCTGGATGGACTGAGAGCTGAGTACCTGCAGACCTGGAGCACTCTCATCCCTGTGCTCAACAAACTCAGTTAGTGTTCATCTTAGTGTGTGTGTGTGTGTGTGTGTGTGTGTGTGTGTGTGTGTGTGTGTAAGTGACAGAGAGAGAGAGATCATATAATGGCTCAATTTCCATGTCCACAATAACACATTTGTTGGAGCCATGTGTAGAGGAAACAGTGTTCTCTAGCTGAGTCCTCTGTGTTTGCTTTACGTCACAGAGACGTGTGGAACCTCTGCTCCGTACATGCAGGCAGCATTTCCCAGCAAGACTTTTCCCAATCACTACACCATTGTTACGGTAAAGACACGAGGCACTCGCCCTGCTTCACATGAAGACATGCACACCTGCAATGATGCACGTAGAAACAGGGCACATGCAGACATGGCTGTATATTTCACACTTTTTTAGTAGCTCTGGTGAAAATCCCCCATTAAAATGTGATCTTTATTAGTTGCAGGGGCTTGGAAAAAGCAGCCTGCATGCAGTGGCACTGCACTGGCAGCTGACACGCAGCTACAGACTGCAAGTAAAAGCTTTAACTGTTGTTGTTGATGATTTACCAGTGAAGCCACTTCGATTTGTGTTGCTCTTCTCAGCCAGAAGCCAGATCCCTTTTTAGCCACATTATTA
The DNA here is from genome assembly GCF_046630095.1 of Trachinotus anak. Classification (NCBI taxonomy): domain Eukaryota; kingdom Metazoa; phylum Chordata; class Actinopteri; order Carangiformes; family Carangidae; genus Trachinotus; species Trachinotus anak. The sequence continues at coordinate 24,531,851 of NW_027273867.1, read as the reverse complement.
TATATTAGCATGGATGTCAATGCCAGTCTGTCACTTGGTCCAACACTTAGACTGAAATAGTTCTGCAACTATTGCCTATTTGGTACATGACCCCATCAGGATGACCTGTACATTCCTTTAAAGGTCCCATATTTTACACTTTCTAAATGTGTTCAGAGTATCCATCAGAAGATATATTTGTGGTTTTAAGAACCAAAAACCATCACAAAGCTATATTTTAAGGCTGCATTTCATTTTGTCCATGTTCAAAGTATTAATATAGAACCTAGACCTGCTTTATAATCAAAAAAGACATGGACATGTCACATTATACAATATGGGATCTTTAAATGTTCATCTAAAGGCATCATCAGGCCATTCCTATCAGCTTCAGTTGTGTGTTCTTGTGTGTTTAGTAGTACTGAGTTCGAATGCTACATGCTGAACTAAAAAGGTGAACATGGAAAACATTATAGCTGCTGGACATTAGCATGTTTTTCAGCATGTTAGCGTGTAAGCACACATCTGTAGACTTTAGCCCTGTTTCTTCTCCTTTGTGTTGCAGTTGTACAACAAGCCAATCATTTCCTGCTCTGAACCAAAACAGTCAAATTAAGTGATGGATGAACAATTTGTTTTAACTCACAGTTTCAGAGATATATCAGTGCTAATGTTTGCAGGTGGCTCATAGATTGCTCCTCTAGATGTTGACAATAAATTGATGTATGTGAAATCTTTTTTCCAGATCCACAGAATAGACTTGGTTCCTCTGCATGTATGCTGTCGTTATGCTCAGGACAAGCTGAAATATCTCAGCTCTGTGTCACAGTTCTTCCAGAGGTTTTCCAGGAACTGCCTTGGAAAAAAATAACTATTCACAGGGAATACTCGCTGTAGATACCGTTTACTCCCAGTGACTAACATCTTATTAACTGTATGCTTCTCCTTTCCAACATTCAGAGCCAGACTTCACCCTATCACAAATCCACAATGACTCAACTGACACTTGCACTTTCAAATGTGTATTTTATACAGAAACTGGTTCATATCCAAGTAACCATCACCCATATTTCTTGCCTCCGCTCTCAGGGTCTCTATCCAGAGTCTAATGGTTTGATTGACAACACCATGTATGACCCGGTGTTTGATGCTACCTTCAGTCTGTCCAGTCCAGAGAAAGAGAACCCTGACTGGTACCTCGGACAACCTGTAAGTCTTGTTAAGAGTAAAGTAAAGATAAATTAATTTCAGATGATACCAAATACGACACACAGAAGTTAGATAAACTATATTGTAAGATGATGCACAATGCATTTAACATGTTTCCTTTTTCTGTAGCACTGATGAAAAACAAGGTCTTGGATATCTTACAATATAAAGTGATATGTTGCCTCAGTCATTAAATGAAGCAGACACAATTTCAGTTCACATGTAAATTTCAGTTTGATAAGTTCAAGCTAAATTTTAGTGGAAATGGGAATTAGGGAATATTTTCATTCGATTTTATGGAGCCACGAAGAATGGCATTGTGTGGTTGACAGTTTAACTCAGTAAGTGTGCTATAAGTGTTGAACTGTTATAATCCCATGTCAGGTTTTGTACAAGGCAGATACAGTCACACACCCCAACCTATGTTGACCCATATTCCCTGTGCATGTCTTCAGGTTTGGCACACAGCAAAGTACCAGGGTCTGAAGTCGGGGACGTTTTTCTGGCCAGGATCGGATGTCAAAATAAATGGCAGTTTCCCAAACAAATACCGACCTTACAATGGGTAAGACTGTCATTTCTGTTTTTCAAAAACACGCTGAGCAACCAAAATGTGACTTTTGAGTTATCACATGTTTCTATAGACAGTGGTTGTGCACCATTAGAGAAGAGCAGGCAGTGTAGCAAAGGCCCCATACCATATGTGGGTTAACAACTACCATTTGGATGAGTTATTAAAGTAAATATTTCTGTCTGACCTTTCGTTTATGTCTGGTGTCTGCTGAGTCTGTTTTCAGTCAAGTGTTGCAAGGAGTAACAGATGTATTTCAGAAGCTTATTGTTTCCAAAGGCTGACCTTTTTTATTAAAGCTTCAGAGGAGTCTTCATCAACCAAAGCACATCGAGACCAGTGGCTGTACATGATTCATGTCCTGTAAATGCATTTTAAACTCTGTGTTTTTCCACAGAAAACATTTTATCATTAGTTTCATCACAGAGACATTTGCAATCTATGAAGCAACATCAATTCATGTAAGGTGCACTGATACTGGACAGGGAATTGTTGATAGTAAACATCATATTTGTAAATGATCCAATGAAGGTGATTATTGCTGTAACAGTACAATAACAGGATCTAAGCTGATAAAGTCCTGCACTGTTCTGATATTGCAACATAGAGTGTTTTTATTGCTGTGTGGGAGGGTGTATGCTGGTTTCAGAGCACAAATGTTATCAGCCTAGATGCTAAGAGCATTACTGTTCACACTCCTCCCTGCCATGTTTTGGTATCACGGCCACCATCTTTGATTCATCACCGTCTTTGTATTCTTACTCTGGGTGCCCTGAAGGAATCCTGGAACAGTCAGATTTTGATAGGGTAGGGCTGCACATATCCCACAAAAAGACCAACAATCAATAATATGTTAGTCTGCCCCTGAGTACTTGGTATTGACTTATGACTTCCCTGCCTGCGGCTCCCAACCTGTTGGTTCCTGTTGAAGACACAACTCACAAATATATTACTTTAATTTTTTTAAAAGTCTCATTAAATTTTCTAAAACAGTTTGTCACTGTAGTTTTTAACAGATGTTACTGAAACCAGAGAAAATAGTGCATTTATTGAGGACTATTTTAAGTGGTGGATTAATCCACATTTGGTGCCCTAGCCAGATATTTGGAGCTGCAGGATGGTGTCAAAATAAACAACAGTGTGTGACGGAGGAACAGTTTATAATACACAGACAGTCCCTGTTAGTAGGTTGGTTTAGGTCTTTGTTGCCAAAAAGAAAATTCTCCTGTTGTATTGACTCAGACTCACTGACAGCAGACATCACAGTTTGCCAAAGCAGCTGCTGGAGGAACTGGATGTGAAGTTTCATCCCAGATGTAGTCCCTCCCTTTTCAGACAACACAGTCTCAGTTCTTTGTGTCCTGGATTCCACAAAATGTTGGAAACTTTCTTTTGGGATTCTGCTGAATTTGGACCTGGGGACTGGGGAGGCCACTGAAGTTCACTGAACTCCCTGTCATGTGTGTGGATGGAGCATGGAGCATTATCCTGCAGGAAGTAGCCATTAGAAGATGGTGAACTGTGGCTAAAAAGGGATGAACATGGTCAGCAACAACACTCAGAGAGACTATGGCATTCAGACCATGATTGATTGGTGTTGAAGGCCCAAAGTGAATCAAGAAAACATTTCCCACACCACCACCACCAGCCTGGACTGTTGACACGAGGCAGGTGGGGTCCATGGATTCATGATGTTAATGCCAGATTCTGACTCTCCCATCTGCTGCCTCCGCAGAAATCAAGATCCATCAGACCAGGCTATGTTTTTTGAGTCCTCATCTGTCAAGTGTTGGTGAACCTGTGTACACTGCAGCCTCCGGGTTCTGTTCTGGAAACAGGAAGGAGAACCTGACGTGGTCTCTGCTGTTTCTGTCCATCCGGCTCCAGGTTGGACGTGTTGTTCAATCCGCTCAGCACAGTTGCTCATTGTGGTTATATGAGTTATTGTAACGCCTGGTTTCCCCTTGGTCGAGGCTGGCAAAGTTCCCCCACTCTGTGGACAGAGTGAGGACTCAACTGAACTCAAAAACCAAATGCTTTCTCTGACTTTTAGGTGTCCCTGAGGTTTTTTTTTTTTACTTTCTGCCTCTGTGTTTTTAGTTCTAATTGTTTCCTGTCTGTGTCCATGGGACAGTTAAGTCATCTGTTGCCATCTCATGTTATTTCTCTGTATTATTAATTAGATTTTTAACACTAACAGCTTTAACACTGAGCTGAGCACAAAATACCACAGTTTGTGCATCATATTTTTGATTGGTCAGTGTAACTACAAGAAAATGCTACTACGTCATGTTACCACTCTGGTTCAAAGCCAGCTTCTGATGTCATGTGTCTGCTGCCTTTTAAAGACATAATGTTTACTCCTGCCATCTCTCTCTCTCCCTTCTTTTTTTTAAGTAAGGTGCCATTTGAAGAAAGAGTATTTACTGTGCTGAAATGGCTGCAGCTACCAGATGATGAAAGGTTGGTTCTGGACTCTATTTTGGAAATTTCACAAAATTAGGGACGCCAGGGATGGCTGTGGAATTTTCTTTCTGTATCTTGTTACACAAATATTTACACGTATCTGCGATTAAACAGCGTAGGTGATATCTCTTGGTACAACTTGCAGGAAAGATATCTCATAGACTCACAGTAAACATGATTTTAGTTTGAAGAGTTTCACTACAAAGCAGAGAATGCTGTCACAAAAATATCTCAAAATGACCCTTTTCCTTCTAAATAGCTGCTTCCTCACATGTGGAATAAGGACTAAACTGAGCACGTGTAGAGTGAATCAGGGGATTCCTAACTTGGAATTGGAGAAATTGGAAGTGTTACAACTGACCCATGTCCCAACCATCCCTGGTCTCCTCTAACCTTTAATTTAAATCTGGCTCCTTTTGTTCAGAACATTGCATGAATGTATTTCTGTTGTCATTAGTTGAATTTGATTCTGTGAAATCATTTGGGTTGACTTTCTGAATTTTACTTATTAAAATATTCTTGTTTTGATATTTTGATGCAAAGTCTCAGGAAAGCTCACTTTTCCCATTAGGCCAGATTTCTACACATTGTATCTGGAGGAGCCTGATAAATCTGGACACAAGTTTGGTCCTGTCAGTGGAGGGGTAAGTTCACCTGACTCACTGAATCAGATAATGACAAGCTAGTAAAATAAAAAAGAGATCACTGACTACACTGTTGAGACATGCCTCCTCTATTCTCTGATTGAACTAAATCAATTCCCATCATCATATTATAATTACAAGTGCAGACCCATTGGCCTCATCTATGCTGCCCATCGCCATAACTGACTACAGATCAGGCCTCTTATAGCACAATTAAAAAGTCTGTAGTTCTCTAATAGGCAATGATTAATATGTTGAATAAAACCATTACAATCACATCAGTTAAGTCAGACTCTTTATGAGATGTAATGAGCAGCTCGGGCAGTCACAGAGTGAACTTAGGACTTTTCCTGTTACTGAAAGTGCAGAGACACGCAGGCAGATCTACCGTATAGCACTCTCTGCATTAAAGTCTGTGCACCATTAAATGGCAGTATCATCAAAACATCAAGTGACTCATGGACAACTGGTTGGATTTTTGAACTCTGTACATACAGATCACATATTTACAGCTGTATTAAATGGGATTATATTTGGGGCCCCATAGGGCCATGATGAACCTTCACAGGTGTTTCATTTATGTTACCTGATTAAACCTCTCCTGGTTCTTTATTCACATCTTCTGAATTGCTTCTAATTTCTTCTTACTTACTGAGTCAGATTGCACAAGTAACGCTGTCTTCCTCTTTTTTTGTCAACATTGTTTGGATAAACTTTATTGGAATTATCAAAGGACAGAATCTAACACGGTTTGCATGCTTCTGTTCAGTGTGAGCACCAAAGTCACAGGTTCTGGCTACGCAGACATCAGGTCTAATCACATGTAAAAACTGATATTAAACTGAATGTTGATAAAATGAACCAGTTTTAGGAGGTCGACCTTGTTCTGGTATGATCAAAGGGGAGTGGAGGGTGAAGGGTCAGTTCAGAGAGTAGGATAAAAGAACGTCAAAAGGTTTTTATAGTTGTGACCGAACATGACAACACAGTTGACCTAAAGTGTTTCTACATGATGACAGTATTTCAGCAGAGACATTGCTTGGTAATGGTTAACATTATCCAAACAAAGGATTCAGACTAACAGTGAGCTCACACATTGTCCACGTCAGTGTTCCACTACAGGAATTAAATTACAAGTTAAAGAGATTTGGCAACCGGTTAATAGAAAATGTTGAAAAACGGGAAAAGGGAAAAACCCAAGAAGAGCTAAAAGTAGGATAAAAAGAACACTGTAAAAAGGAAGACAGTTAAAGTACTGCTGTTTATTAAACAGCGATGACGCAATGATGATGAAGGAAATTCCGCTGACACCGTCTTACTTGTATATAAAAAGGTTTATTACAAAGAAGTCCAGCATCAAATCAAGCACCCTGGGTTGCCTGAGAGAGGAGTCGAAGCCAATATGAATCTCCTCTGAATAACTACTCTAACTCCCCGTCTATATAGGTTGGTTGTCTTCATGAACCTAAGACAACGTATATATGATCCATACCATAAAAGGCCTCATTTTCAGAGAGACAGTCATCTCCCAAAACCCCTACACCTAAGACCAAAAAAGGCCACATTTTCCTAAACAGAGAAGCACCCATCTCCCAGTGCATCCTCTGACCTGGGGCCCCTATCTAAACATACCAAACCCATAAAGTCACATATCCTATAGAACTTCAGATACTACAGTACCGAAAGTGTTGAGGAACAATGGGCTGTCAGCTCTTTTATAGCTCTTGCATTATGGGCAGAGAACCAACCTTCTTTGAGCCAAAGAGCATCCACCCCTTTGCTTTGAGGACTGCGGCAGGTATGGATTTGATTAATTTTACTGAGATTTCATGTTCACAAACTTCCACTCACTATGGTAAATCAACAATGACTTTACACATAAATTGTATATCAGAGCATATTACATATAATGTGAAGAAAAACATACGATTTGACAGTAACGGCAGTGCAGAAAATCAAAGAATCATTTAGAGTTGCATACAGGACCAGTCAAGATGATGTTCAGTACTATTAATAGAATTAATATGAGTTAAGCAACAACTAATTTGATTAACAGTGTAATACAGAACAGTCCTACAGTTTAGTCTAATAACTATGTGTTCCAAATCACTAAAATCACAGACACCCACTATACATTAAAGATCACAAAAGGGCTACAGAGACATACCCCTCCATGGTCACTAGGAGGCAGTGTGGTCACATGTCAAACAAATCATTAAGTGATTCATGTCATTTGTTGGATAAAACAACTATCTCTGCCCTCATAATCACATCTTCAACACATCTGTTCTTTTAGTTGTGATCCACAGCCCGGGTGACCACAAGAGGTCGCATAGTGAGTTCATGTCCTGCTGTTGATCTTATCATCATGACAAAGCATTGGTCTGGGTGGCTCCATGTCTGGCCAGTATTAATCCTGATGTTTTTATTGTGAGATATAGGCGGGTAATTTGTCAGACCTCAGAAGCTTTTGATTCAAACCCAATGTGTTACCGCATAGTCGACAGAAGGATGGGGTTTCTGAGCTACAATAATAAGCATGTTACTATAGCTGCGGCGGGAATGATGGCATAGGGCTTTGTCAATGATGAGGCGAGGGCTTCCTGTCAGAGTGAATAGTTTTTATGAGGATCCAAACAGTGCGTCAGAATAGTTTTTGGACTTAGCTTGCCTAACAGTGTATTTGTACTGTACAGTGATTCATTCCAGGCCTGACACAAAACGTCTGATGTAGTAGCCTATTGTGCCACTTTTGCTCCAAATTTATTCATGATTGTTTGAATACCTGAGTAGAGTCATTGAACCTGTTGGATGACAGGTTGGGGGGCTGGGGTGTCAGAATTGAGTGCACTTGACATGAGAATAAGATCAAGATTTAAGATTTCTTTATTTGTCATTTTTATGGTGCACATAAAAAACGAAATTTCACACATCCACCAGTCAGAATTCAGTGCAAAGAAGCCTGTAAAATTCCAAGTTGATAAATAAGATCACTAATAAATAAACCAAGATTATACTAAAACAGAATAAAAATAAGTAGTTTAATAAAATATTTGTTTTTAAAGGAACGGCTTCTTACATGTAGTTCCCATTCTCATTAAGAAGTCGATGTTGGGCCCTCTTAAGGACAGCTGTGGTGTTGTCCTCGGAGGTCAGCTCGTCCATCAGATGGATCCCCAGGAACTTGGTGCTGTGAACCCTCCCCACCTCGGAAACCACTGATGGTCAGTGGGAGATGGTGCCCTTGACCAGTCCTCCTGAAGTCAATTACCATCTCCTCTGTCTTATTGGTGTTGAGAGCAAGGTTGTGTTTCATGCCCCAGGCTGTCAGCTGCTCCACCTCTTTTCTGCAGGCCAACTCATCATTGTTGGTGATGAAGTCCACAACTATGGCTTTATGATGCGGTTGGGGTTGAAACTAGCGGAACAGTCATGTGTCAGTACACACCCTTGTGATGATCCTGTACTGACTGTGGTTGTTTTACAAGCTGAGCTGAAATCAATTAGCAGGATCCTGGCATTAGTGTTCTTATTTTCCAAATGAGTCAGAGTAAGGTGGAGCAGGGTGGAGATGGCATCCTCAATAGACCAGTTTGGTCGAACGAACTGCAACAGATCCAGATTGGTAGGGAGGCATGACTTTATGTGATTCATGGCAAGCCGCTCAAAGCATTTCATGGCCATGGGGGTTAACGCTACAGGGCGGTAGTCATTCATGGAGGCTGGATTTGGCTTCTTTTGGCTGTGGCAGGGGTATTGTGGTCGCACTTCTGAAACAGATAGGAACCCTGGCTTGGCAGAGCTAGATATTGAATATGTCCGTAAAGACGTCCTTCAGCTGTTCTGCACAGTCCTTCAGCACACGGCCTGGGATGTGATCTGGACCAGCAGCCTTTCGAGGGCTGGTGTTTGAAAAGACCCTCTTCACGCTGTCAGCAGTAAGCTGCAGTGCCTGGTGGGTAGGAGGAAGTACCCGCTTCTGTGCCACTCTTTTGTCTGTAACCTCAAACCAGGAGAAAAAGGTGCTGCGGGCATCTGGTAGGGAGGGGTTACTGCTTTTGCCCATACGGTAGGTTTATAGCCTGTAGCTGTTCGGAATCCCACCTTGTGTCCTTGGTGTCAGTAAAATGACTGGACAATTTTTTCCCATATGCTCTTTTAGCCGCTCTGATTCCTCTTTCAGGAATTGTTAGTGGATGATTCAGGATCAGCAACATCTTAACTGTCAACAACACAACTCTCTTTAGAAGTGGGGGCCACATGAACTCCAACCTGAACAACCATATGGGTTGTTTTTTTCAACCCCCTTTTTTCAGCGATGCATAGGAGTGTCTCCTGAAATAGCGGCAGGTGTACCAGATCGTGGTTGTCATGGTTTAAATAACAAACATGTGAACTCTACCATGAGCGGCGTACCTACCTTCGTTGCCACGGTTACTATAGCAATGGTCGTGGCTTGGTAAGGTTTAGGCACTAAAACTACTTGGTTATATTTAGGATTAGATCTTTGTTGTCATGGTTACAATAATAACAACATGGTTAACTTGGTTAACTTTGTGGAACGGTCATGGATAATAGAAACAACATAAACTGCTCCTGTCACATGGGAATCGAACACCGCTCTCCTGTGTCATATTCATCCATCCACCCCAACCTCCTCCTGACGTGGACTTGCAGACTGGACTCTCTATACCACTTTTCCCTTTGCTCCTGTCATAATTACTACAGCCACAAGATGCTGACTAGGGTCAGAATAATCTGCTGACAGATGACCTGTGGGCTGAGGAAAGTCTCAGTGAATTCAGTGGGTGGTTGGATAATGGTGGAGTGAATGAGACTTACAGCTCAGTGAGAGAAAGAGCACAAAATAGAACTTAGTCAATGGTATGGCCTCAAATGAAGACTAAACAGTTTTCATGAATTCACACGTGAATACAAACATGTAACGGTTTATGTCATATATTTCTCAAGGCTGGTATAAATATATTTTGGCATATATACTTTTATTCAGTTGTTGTTATCATCAGCCTGGTTTTTAGTTTCAACTCAACATGAAATGTTTCTACCCAACTGTGAAATTGAAACCAAATTGCTTTGGTTGGTCACACTGTCTACCTGCCTGAGGTTAAAATGCAAATGATTTTCAGCTGTGACTGTACTCACTGAAACTCCCACAGTTTCTGTGGTTCACATGCAAAGGAGTGATAAATCATGAGCTAGCAGCTATTTACTTTGGTGAAGGTTATATTTAACTTTTCATCTCAGGTCTTAATTGTTAATGAACAAGTGCTGTTAGTGTCTCGTATTTTACAAGTGGGAAAGAAAAAAAAAGCAGAATGCAGAGACGAAATGAAATCCAGTCAGTGTGATCTGTTTGAAATGTTAAATGTTCAAATGTTACGAGTGTGAGCATTATTAGGTTTTCCTTGCACCTGTATTAGTCAGTATTTTTATATCAAAAGTTAAGACTGGTGATATTCTACATGTTTCCTATTGTCAACAAATTCAATGCAAAGACTTTCAACCAGCAATGTGTTCGTCTGTCTCTTACTTCCTGACTTTGCCACACTCTGTGGCCTTGGGCCCCATGGTTTCTACTAAAACGCATTCATTTTAAAAGACCTCATAAGCAAACATTATGGTTCTGGTGATGACGGAACATTGTAATGCAAGGGTGTGGCTCAATGATATGTATTTAATATGTTTTATCTTGTGCCGTAACTGGATGTAAAGAGGACTGTTTGCTTGTCAAATGGGCAATGATTTGGGAAAATACCAAACAACAGTAGTCATCCAAAAAGCCCACTTCTGCATCTCTTGGCAGTCACTTCCAGCTGTTGAAACATCTGCATCCTGTTTTTTTGTAGCATGCTCTTAAGTTTCTTGTTGCTGATCCATACACGTCACACATCCTCAAGCATACGGTGAATAAAACATCACTCATCTCCGGGGTCAAGGTGCAAAAGAAAGACAAAGCCTTTTGACATCTCACAGCTGTAGTCAACCCTGCACTCACATCCAAAAATGAATTGGACTGTACAATGTTTGACATGTTCTGTGCCAATGACCCAGCAGTTTACTGAGGAGCCAAACAGTCTGTAAGGTTATCTTCCCCCCAACAACAGAACTGTTGAAGTTTTGGCATGAAATCTACGCTGCTCTCTTTTTTTTTTAGTTTTGTAATGACCACTGGTGTGATAGTTTCATTTCTGCTATATAATCTCAATTGCCAAGGCTTGAACTCTGGAGATGCAGCTTCCTTTGCCAACAAGAGTGTTTACAGTAGGTTTAGTGTGTGTGGCCTCAGTGATGTCCACCATTACTCTGCAGTTAGTAATGACAGGGAGAAAATCTTTCAAGAATCTTTGTGAGTGATTATTGTATAATTGGGAATAGAATAATGATTTTATATCCAGTCCTTTACGTCTTGGCATCATATTTTATCCAGCTCCTGAGTGTTTGTGTTTCTTTTATTTATCTTTATCTTTTATTATCCTTTAGCTGATTGAAGCAATCCAGGGTGTGGATAAGATCATTGGTCAGCTCATGAACGGCCTCAAGCAGATCGGCCTGCATCGTTGTCTCAACATCATCATTGTGGCCGATCATGGTAACACACAACATACACTAGCATGACTTTCAAAATATTTTTCTCTGTCTCCTGCATTATTTAAAATTACAGTGATGACATGAATCAAATTAATTTTCCAATGTTTTGTGTGGGTAAGACTAGGGATGCACTGATACAGTACACCGAATCGGTATCATGGCCCATCGACCGATCCAATTTCCATAAAATTTTGTATTTCCTCTATCAGCTACATTTAGTTAGTCACGCTACCTTACATATTGTAAAAAATATTCTAATTGCAATAAGGTATGCAGATTTTTATATGTGGGGTAGAGAGCACTGGCACCCTGACACCATGCCCTCAAAAGTCACTACTGCTTGCCTTTATAATGCCTTAATGACCTTACTTCAAGGTCTAATACTGCACTTAAACTTTAGGGTTTCCTTCACTTGTTAGTCGCTTTGGATAAACGTGTCTGCTAAAGGAGTAAATGTAAATGTAAAATCAGTAACGGGAGCGGAAAATGTGGGATCCTTGCATCTCTACCGTAGAGTACCTTAGTGTAATGCAGGAAATCTGATACAATACTGTCACACTCTTGCAGAGTTCTACACAGCGCACGTTTTCAAAACTTTTCCAATTCAGGAAGCACTGAGGCATTGGCAGCTGACCATCAAAAATATTCTCCCACTCGAGTTCTCTTAACACTACCTGTGCACTTGTCCAGAACCATTGGTCAAATGACTGAAGAAAGGTCAGAGTATCTGCCCATTGATTCTCAAATTGTAATGAAGCCACCGTTTTCCATGGAAAGAAATTAATCTAAAAACTGTACTGTCATTAAGTGTGAAGTGTAAAAACATGTGAATTGCAGTTGATAACTAAAACATCCAAAACCAATGGCATGCTCGTTCTGTTTTGTTTTTGTTATTAGAGAGATGAATCTGATTGCTGTTGCAGGTATGGAGGACACGAGCTGTGACAGGAAGGAAGTGCTGCAGGAGCTGGTAGGAAACATCAGCAACTATTTTGTCACTGAGGGGCCATTTGGACGCATCAGAGCGAAAAACAAAGACACAGTCTGTGAGTAAATATACAGAAGCAGCTTTACAACCCACACTGACTGAGTAAGAATCCAGTTAAAAGGTCTGAGCCAAACACTGAAGCATTCACAGTGCAGGCTGGAAAAAGCATGCGGACCCCTCAGCTATGACAAAACTAAAGCTAATTGGGGTCAGGAGATAACAAAGCTGGAGTCATTGAAACCAGATTGGAGGTGTAGATTAGACCTCTCTGAGCTATAAAAAACTCCACTGGAACATTTTGCATTTGTTATTCACAAGAAACTGCTGATGGGAACCAGGTCTCACATAAAAGGGTTACAGAGAGAAGAGAGCTGCTCTCACCAGACGTCCTGAGAATATGTCTGAGCTGATGCAGGTCCAAGCTTCTTCCTGAACATTGTGATGCCCTGATCAGCAGCTACTGGAAGAGCTGGTGTGAGGTTAAAGCTGCCAAAGGAGGTTGAACCAGTTATTAAATTCAAGGGTTCACTTATTCACCAGCACTGGGAATGTTTAACAGATGTTTTTGGGAAAGATGTATGACCAATTAATGCAGAAAACCAGGACATTCCAAAGGGTTTTCATGCCTTTTCTTGCCACCGTACTATGTGGCTGACACAGCTTTGTCTGACACAAGAAAAAATGGCTTTGATTGAGGGAAACCTGAGATTTGCCCAAAGAATTTCGTCAGAAATGCTTGGGCTCAAATTACAGCCAATTAAATTTTGAGCTTGTAAAGTGAATAGATCTGGATCATGATGTCATTCACACTGTAACAACAAATCAGATAACTGTTATGCATTGGCAAACATTTTGCTTTGTAGTTAGTGTAATGACCCAATGGAGATTTACGTCTTTTATCCTTTCAACAGTGGACTCAGCTGGACTTGTTGCTAACATGACTGTAAGTATTCAACATTCTTACCCTCACCCACATGTTCAACTCAAACAACATACACCAGACTTAACAGAAAAAAAAATCTCATTCATAGTAAATGATTCAGATCGGCCCCAAAATGTAACGGCCCATGATTCATTCATCCGCCAAGTTCAGTGCAAATCGGTTCAGAACTTTTTTGCATCATCTTGGTGACAAACAGATACAGGTGAAAATCTCCTTACTAATAATACATGCAAGTAAAACCTACTCAGGTATTACTTTTTAGGTACAGCATAGGGACATTTAAAATACTTTGTTTGTGTGTCTTAAACTGTTGGAAAAGCTGTTTCAATACAAGATATGTCCATGTAAAGTAAAGCTATAACCTGTGTTTTTGGTGTTTTCAGTGTAAGAAACCAGACCAAAAGATCAAACCATACCTGAAGGCCAACCTACCAAAGCGGCTTCACTTTGCCATCAGCCGTCGCATTGAAGACGTCAACATCCTGGTTGACCCAAAATGGCTGTTTGAAAGGTATCCATCATTCACCTTCAGTTTGTCTGTTAGTTGTTTTTTTTTGGTTGTTTCTTCACTACTGCTGTAGATTGGAGTTTTACACTGTGAGAGTGGTCACCAATGGTTATGAGCAAAAGATACCACTATGGAATGAGCCAGCAACTAAAAGGAAACTGTGGATTTCAGAAGGTCACAAGCTGATTTTCCAAATGTGGTAAACTTCCTGGGAGGTTATATCAAAATGCACTGTATGCGCCTCAGGGGGGTTACAGCCTCCTCATTGATTCCGACCAGTGACTTTTAATACCCACATCCTGGCCCTTGATCTAAACTCTCCAATTGAAGGAGTTTACTCCCTCCCCCACGTACTCCTTCAAACGCTGAACACTCACCTTTTAAGTTTATTCAAGAGACTGGGCTGACCGGCTTTCAGCTAAAATGGAAGAATTCCACTGTATCCCCACAGATATCCTGGATCTCTCACATTGTGCTCTGGTGGGGCTCATGGCTATGACAACGATGCAGAGAGCATGCATGTAAGCACTTGGGATTCCTGTTTTTCTGTGTCCTACTATTCAGCAATAATGTCTCAAAAAACTCCATCTCTATCATTGAAAAATTAATGCATATCTAACAATGCAGTTCTCTCTTGACCTTTTTCCCCCAACATGACCACCATTGCCAATCCAGCACTGAAATAAACATTTGAAATGTCTTCCTTCTTCTTTTCTTGCAGGCCATGTTTGTCAGTTATGGACCCAAGTTTAAGTCTAAAACAGAAATTGAACCTTTCTCCAATGTCGAGTTATACAATCTCATGTGTGGTGAGTTTTTGGGTGTTTCTTGATAAATTAGTTCCCATATTAAGAATCTAAACAGCAATTTATTATTGTTCAAGTGGGTTAGTTTGAAGCAGATTTCGTGTCAGTGAATCACAGTGAATATTTTTTGCTGTCAAGCAGTTTGTGAAGATTGCAGAAAGCTGAACACAGAGTGCAAACATGGGTGTTGTGGAAAGAATAGTAACTCTTTGCCAGTTGTGAAGAGTTACAGAACGGCGCTTTGTTTACACCTGTATTATCACACACTGCTATAACAGTGAAAACTAAAGCAAACAAAATGCAAATTGTGATGGATTACTTTTGTCACTCAGTGTTTCAGTCTCTGCAAATAGATTTTCTCAGCTGAAATCAAACAAAAATCTTTGTGGGCGTGCTTTGGGAAACATTCACCTGTTATGTAACCTACACACAATCTGTATTTAAGAAACATACAAAGTGACTGGTCTTACCAAACCTAACAGTCATCGTCCCATGCAGACGTGCTGCAGATCTCTCCCACTGACAACAACGGGACCTATGGTAGTATGAACCACGTCTTGAAGCAGGCCTACTACACGCCGGTGCCTCCTGCAGAGCAGAGCAGGCCCACTCAGTGTCAGATGGTCAGCCTCGACCCTGCAGACAGCCTGGGATGCTCCTGTCCTGCTCTGGTGGGTATTACTGCGCTAAAATATTCTACCGCTGAGCTGAAAAACAGTGAGCCTCATCGACAAATGTGTCCTTACATTAAGGGAAAATAAGAAAACATATATGAATTATGACCTTACCTTAATGCAGCCTTAACTTTGAATCTGATTTATTTTTACATTAGATGCTTGTTCCAGGCAATTAGTTGTTATTTTGAGGAATCACGCAGATGATGCTGTATAAAGCTTTTCCAAACCATCTACCTTCCAGTGCAAACAACAACAATAAAAATAATGATGATAATAATAATAATAAATAAACTGAGTCATATGATTGCATGATATGATAGTGATTTCTTAAATGGGACATATGTAAGCTCCAGAGGCCATTGTATCAACCACCGATGACCAGCCTACACCCGCCAGCCCTCAGACTTTCCTCCATATCCCAGTCCCCTGACTGCCAGAGCCAACTACTCCCCTGTCTCCTATTAACAGTCACCAGAACTTCCTGTCCTGCTCACACATCTGCTCCCAGATCCCTCCTTACCCCAGCCAGTACTTAATTCGGAGGAAAGTGGGCTTTTAAGGACACCAGAGCTAATGTTACCTGTTTCGGTCAGAGGCTCAGCCGAGTATCTGTTTAAAAGGGACTATGAGATAAATATAGACTTCTGTAAACTATGAATCATGCAAAGCTACGCTAGTGGAGTGCCAGAATATTAATGCAGAGCTGGACACAATGATCAAAAGTATTGTGATGGTTTCTCTGGCCTTCACCATTAAAAACAGTCCCACTTAAATCCAGATTTACTGCAATGACAAGATAAATGACTCATGGATCCTTTTTCTGGCTCAGTGTGGACAGATCTGAAGTCTGTTTTTTTGTTCCCTGTCTGAGAGACATGAGGTTAGAGCTCATCCAGGACAACAACATTATTCTTTATAAGAGGCTGATGGTTGCCATCACACTCATCATAAAAATAACACCCAACTCAAGAGGCAGGTAACCATGGTAATAATCTGTGATGACAGATGCACCAATTGACAAAAAAGTTTTTTGGTTTTTTTGTTTTCTTTTGAATATTTGTTAGCATCATTTACCAGGTTTTGAAGCCCACTGTTAACTGTAGAATTAAATAGACAATTTCACAAATACGCCACAGGACTTTAAAGTGACGCAGACTGTGGGATGCTTTGCATGATAGTTTGGGAACATTGCAGTAAATGAAGAGAAGATGGACAGAAAATGAAAACAGTGTCTGAACTTCAGCCTTTGGAACATGAAATCCCCATTTGTTGTTGACAAATGTATTTTGTCACAATTTTAACAAAATGAATGCCATTGAAAGACAAAGCCAAAGACTTGTCCTTGTAAACCAGCCTCTGAAATCTGCAGCAGATGCCTTCAATTCCTGCAAGACCAATTCTGCAGTGACTGTTTCTGTGTTTTACAGACAAAAAGAAGAGAAAAGCATATCTTAAAAACTGCAGCTGCTTCAGCTGTGTTTGTCGTATCCTCAACAAGACAAACACAGAGAACTTCACTCCACACTCAAAATATAGGCCAGCTCTATCAAGAAATCAAGAAATGGTTTTCTCAGTCTGCACAGTGCCCTGCCGTCAACCCCATCCAACATAAATGAACCGGACCACCAACTTTGAGCCAGACCTTATCAGCCAGCATTAGTGTTGGTCCTCGCTAGACTTTCTTTCTTTAAGTTTTTTTTTTTTTTTTGACTTTGCCGTCATAGCAACAGAGAGACAGGAAAATCGGGGAGAGAGAAGAGAGGATGACAGGCAGCAAAGGGCAGCTGGTCCTCCTGAAGACTCACAGCCTCCAGAGTGTGTAACTCTGTGGTCGGGCTGGAACGGGACAGTCTGGAGTCAACACCCAGATCCAAAACTGAGTGCATCAGGCACTCAGCTGTGCCCACGGTGAAAGCAGTCTGCTGTAGCTGTCCATCCATTAGCTAGACTCCGTAAACGGCAGACGGGTCACCGGGGTGCGTTCATGCTCACAGCTATGAGCAATTTAGGGTCAACAGTTACCATAACCTGCATGTTTTTATCTGTGCCCCCCCCAGTTCATTTTATATACTTCTAATTATGCATTTTTCTTTATCTGTACTGTTCTGTATGTCCCAGGTTAATAATAATAATAATAATAAACTGTCATCGGTTTCCATTAACAGAATTAGTTTTGTTTTCTCTCTCTTCAGAGTGGAAATGCCATCAACAGCCGTCTTAATCTGACCACAGAAGAAGGTGAGCTTTTTTGAAATACAAGAACATGACATTTTTGATATTTTATATTTTTGGATCAGCTCTTTTCAATTTTGGATACACAAGTTCACTATCAGTTTAATTTCTTTCATAATTTTTCCCTCCAAATTTTTGTCATCTCCTACATCACTAATTTCCAACGTTGTCAAAAATTCCACGCAAAAATTACCAGTCAAATTCTTTTTACCGAGGCAAAGAGATGGTGGTTAGAGCGCATACCACATGGGCACATGCTCTGAGCAGGTTTGACTTCAGGCTGCATGTCATTCCCCTTCTCCCTGTTCCTGCATTTCCTGTCTGTCTATACTGACCTGTCAATTAAAAAAATAACTTTGTAAAAAAGAAGAAATCTTTATCATGGTATCAACATTGACTGTACTTGTAAAGACCACAATGACTGTGATTCTTACTAAAATGCATTTTTCCCCTTTCAGAGTCTGCAGCAGAGAAGAAGCATATGCTATTTGGTCGTCCCCAGATGCTGCAGCCTGACCAGACTTATTGCATCCTGTACCAGGAGGGATTCATCAGTGGCTACAGCTCCAAAGCCCTGATGCCTCTGTGGAGCTCCTTCACCATCGACAAACCGGTGAATATTTTAATTCCACAATTTTAATTCTAGAAATGTTCACAGGTTCCAATCTAAATCCTATAAAAACACACATAGTGACAGACAATCAGGTAGGTTTTTGGGACATAATGTTAAGGGTTTGTACAAGAGTGACTTGTGCACAAATTCAAGTAGATGAAAATTCTGATTTATGGTCATTTAAATTTAGGCCATTTCTATAGCACAATCAAACATCAAATTGATGTTTGCAATAAACAAATGAAAAAAAAAAATTACATCATTCAAATGTGTTATGTACCAAATACTGGGAAAGTTTTGAAAACCAGCAGATGGAGTTTTTGCTTGTGGAGCCCTTGTTGATTTAAAATTGAATTATTATTGATCCATGTGTGGCATTCAAACTGTTTCCAGTGAATGTTTGTCTTCAGTTAAAGGGCCAAATGTTTGATCTGAAATTGTGTCTGAAGTTGATTCATTCTCATATAAATGATAATGAAGCATGAATTTTCCCATCAATGCAGATGAGTTTGGACCCCTTGTTGCCAGTGACACCAGACTGTTTGCGGGCTGATGTCAGACTTCCAGCATCCCAGAGTCCGAGATGTGATGAATATGACGCTGCTGGGAACTTCACACATGCCTTCCTCTACCCACCCAGTATGTATCAACACCCAAGATGTTTTGTCTGTTATCTTAGTGTTAAAAAGGACGTGCAAGTACCTTCAGCTACTACACTCACTTCCTGTGGCTCACTATCCGAGTCTATCACTGTTGGACACACAACACTGAATCTTCTTCAACAGAATTTCACCCCATCCATTCCCTTGTCTCTGTGCACAAACAATAACACATTTGTGTAATGGGATGTTATTTCTTAAACATCTGCTGTTCCAGGGTTATGATTATGCCAAGTTCTGCCTGCCTGTGAAGAACAGCTCGCCTGTCGCAGAGTACAGCTTGAAAACAACACAATAATCATTCTCTGAAGTCTATAGTTTGTGAATGTTTAGAGTTACTAGACTGAGAAGTAGCATTCTTCTTCTCCTTCATCACTGCTCCCCAACACCATCATCGAAACACCAACGGAGGGAATATATTTTGGTTCATAGACTGAAAGAATCTCTTTTGGCGGATTCTGGCAGCACATGACGGCCCAACACATTATTAAAATTTATGTTGGTTTTTCCTTTTCGTTGTCACCTGTCTGATTCATAAGGTTTCAACATGGATGCAGGGGTTTTTCATTACATTCCTCCTTTCCTCAGACCAAGGGAGTATTTGATGTTTCCTGTGGGGAAACAGTATTTTTGCAGAGCTGATTTTGGAGCTGCCAAATCCCGAGTTTTGAACTTTCACACAGAGCTCTGGTCAGGGGTGGAGTGGCGGCTGGAGCTGTGGCAGGTGGATCCGGGGCTACAGGTTCTGTTACTACTTGTTCTGAGGCTTGTGATGCAGAACTTGTGGAAATCCTGTGAGCAATCCATGGGTTCTGGTTTCTAATATGTTTCAGGTGGTCAGTGCTTGTTAAAACAGCTCCACTGTGAAGGGGCCAGGAAAGTTGGAATCCAGCTTCCCACCTTTACGCTGCTGGCTCCTGATGTTTCGCCACCACACTCCTCACCTACAATGTCCTCCACACTACTTTAAAAAGTTGCAATACTTCATACTACGCCATAGCCACTTTTCACCAGCAATCAAATACAACAAAAGACATTAACTTCCCCAACCTACATCAAGCAGTATGGGGAAAATTTCACTAGTTTTTTTGTCTGCAGTCCAAACATTACAGCTTCCAAATATCATCCAATGTTTGAGGCCTTGTTCCAAAAACATTTGCAAAGAGCCCTGAAAAATAATATCACATGGTTGAGACAGAAGAATTCTGTAACAATTTCAGCATAGTAGTGCTGTATTTTCCTTATTTTTGGATGGTTCCATTCATTCTCTCAAAAAGACCATTGGTCTGTTGATGTTATGGATCACGTAGACTTCTTTCAATGCCTAGTTTGGCGCAACCACTCTTATTGACCTAGAGACATGTAATATATAATTTCTGGCAATTACATGAGATGTTAGAAATTTCGGTTTGAAGAAATATGGACATGGATCAAAAACAGTGAGTAAGAATTACCACATTTAAACCTGGTCAGAAATGTTTTGACTAAAGAGGATAGACTTGTGGTCACTTCGTAAAATAGCCAATTATGATATAAATATATTGGTTGCTGCCAGTTTTCCTATGAAGTCCATGCAGACCAGCTCAAAGGGTTGTGTAACCTGGAGAAACACATAGTGAAAGGGTGAACGTGTTTTTCACATTTCATTCAACATGGTGTGAAGGTTTCAAAGCAGTCTGCGCAGTCAGGGTTTGTTGTTGCTTTTGTTCTGACTCCCACTCTTGTTCAAACAGAAACCGTTACTCAGAAGCTCCCATTGTATCTGCTTTGGCTGTAATAAAGTGGCTCATTACAGTAGCTTGGCTGACCCCACTCTCATCACAAGCCTTCCCATACATGTAGATATTAAATACAGACAAAAGCAAGCCAGCAGCCTGAAGAGTGCTATTAGTCAATATCCTACCCTATCATGTTTGTTAAAGTGATTCTAATAACTGTCTTGGATTCATAATGGCCACACGAGCACAGACTGAGTCACAGCTTTGAGAGCCTTGAATGGTTCTGTGTGGAATACTGACCACAGCTGTCGTTGATACTTTGTTGATTCTCAGTTGTGTTGTTAAGTGACCAAAATCACAACACAACAAAATCAATAACAACAACATTCTCGTTGTGTGTGAAGCCCAGTGTGTGTTGTACATCATGATAATTGGTGTTTGTCTTTCTGAAGTTACATTGCCGTTACGTCTGCTGGGCTTAGTGGGCTGAAAAAAGACACCACATTGTCCCACCTCATGTTTATGGCAAAAATTGATTTATTAACGATACACAGTGTATACATTTTCTTCTTCATGTGGTTTATTTCTGCACAAATAAAATGTGCCCGAATGAAATACAAGGCAAAGCTTATTTTGGAATAAATGTGGTGATATTTATCCAATGGACCATAATATAAAAGCTAACAGACTTGTAATGACTAACACTGTCTTTGTGTTTACTTTGTGTTCTTGACCAAGTGTCTGACACATTAGGAACTTTAAGCAGCGACGGTTGAAGGGCTACGGCGTGACGTGTGTGACATAGATTCTACCTCGACACTTCCTACCATTACAGTCGTAGCATCTATGGCGGCAAACCAGTTATTTTCCCGTAGTAGACAGTTGGTTTGCAACGGAAGGAAGTGTCAAGAAAGAATCTACGTCATACATATGCTGCTTAAAGTCTCTATTACAGAGAAACTCTAAAACTTTTGCTTTCTTGCAGTAAGTAGTTATTGTCAATCATCATGCCTCAGGAGCTGTAACCATGTCAGTGAATGCCTTAGGGTTAGGGTGGTCCTGATGACTTCAGCTCAAAGCTGCGTCAGCAGCTAGTGCAAGGGATTCATTTTTAATTGGATTTCTTAAGAATTCAGACCTGATTAATCATGCATCAGTCAGTTTCTTTTTAGAAAGCAGAAGGTAGCTAAAGGGTAGTCCTGCAAAATGCACCGTGAGAGGCGAAATCCTGCCTGGAATACTGACCACACAGTTTCTCTCTGGAAAGCGAAGAGTGACAGTTCGGTTTGTCTTAGGTCTTCAATGCGAATTTACATTAATGGAACAGTCATTTGACATAAGAAAAAACAAATGGTGCAAATCTCAGCAGCTGCACAATCTGCTCTGCCGAATAATGCGTCACCACAGGGAAATACATGCGTCAAAGAGTAGGGATACATGACATTTTATCTTGACAGTGTGCATTCCAAACATCTCCCTTGATCTGAGGAGGGAAGGGATGTAATAAAAAAGATCTGCATCCATGTTGTTACTTCATGAATCAAACGGTTTAAATTTAGATCTTTTTGTCTCAACAATCTGAAATTTAAGACATTTTATTACGACCTAATACCTAAACATAACTTGACAGCTATAATCAAACTCAGAAAGGACACATCCAGTAAAACTGAGGGAGGAATCCCAGCTCTTAGCTGAGACAAAGAAACTCATAAAGCAAAACATCATTTGCCCATCCACCTCCTCAGTTCAGACGCTTCCAATTACTTTTTCATGTTGTCTCCTCTGCTGTTTGTTACCAATTAGAACATTCCACAAGATTTCCTGCGGCATCAGCATTCATGAACAGCATATCCTTGGCTGGGCTGATTGTTGATTCATTTTTTGGTCAGAATTTTGATTTAAGAAATCACTTGGTATTTGTAAAGGTTAATGAGTCATTTCTTACTACATTTGACTAGGTTTACATTAATGCAAAGTGGTGGTTCATTAGACCACATTTATTTGCATGTGAATGCACATTTCACACTCACTGCTTTTAATTTATTTTTTTTTTATGGCCACAGTTAGGTACACACACTGCAATTTAAAGGTATTTGTGTTGGCAGTGTTGACTTATTAAATAATTAATCACATTAATGAATCAAAAGCACCCCACGCTTTGTCTTCTCCAGAAGTGAGCTGCTTTCTTCTTCTGCATATTCATCACTTCGGTGAAACTAGCCAGCATGATTTCACAGGAGGATTTACTCTTGTTCTTCAATGAAAATTAATTATGTCACTTGAGGACCTCATTCATTTGTCACATTAGACTGTTGCTAAAGACAAGTGAGATTATCCTGCAGGGTGTTTAGTCACTCAGAACTGAGGCTGAAGTTTAACTGTGCAGAATTCAAAAACATTTCCTAATAAACCCTTGTTTCTTGTGGTGTTTTTGCAGACCTGAATGCAACAGTGGATCAGCAGTATGATGCTCTACTGATGAGTAATGTGGTGCCAATGTATCCCGAGTTTAAGAGTAAGTCACATAGAAAAACTAAACTGCACAAAACCACTGGAAGTAATAAAGTGAAATTATGTTAAATTAAAAAACTCAACTGTCCTTACATTTTTCCTCATTAAATTCTTTTTCCTGTCCTTCATTTCTATTCCTCCTCTCCCCTCACAGAGATCTGGTCATACTTCCATAACACCCTATTAAAGAAATATGCCACTGTTTACAACGGCATAAATGTGGTGACGGGCCCCGTCTTCGATTACAACTATGACGGCCAGTATGACACTGCAGAGCAAACGAAGCTGTAAGTTTCCTAGTGAGGATTATGATACTAAGAGCAGCACTTTTATTTTAACAGTTTAACACAGTCTCGCCTCAGTTTGTGTCCTGGAACAAGAAATTTAACCAACTGATTTCATGCTCCTGGGCACAAATTGTCTGTGTTTTTTGTGACACACAGGATGAAATTTAAACATATTTTTGAATGAATGAACAACATTCAATAACAGCAAAGTCAACTGTGGGGGAACACTGGGGTTATGCCCATATGTTGGCTCCTAGTTAAAGGACCTAGTTAGCCAGCGTTAGCAGTAAAAGCTGTTTACTTACCAGTCAAGAAGAAACGTTGCAAGTTCAACATGAAACATCATTCCTTTATGCACCAAGAGCTGTGTCCAGTGGTGGAAGGCAACACCAATGCTAACTCTTGTCTCTATAATGTTTCTTCTTCGACTGAAGTTAACCCGCTAACCAGCTAGCTCACTGAAGCCTGCAGTCTGCCCTGAAGGTGTAGCGCTGCTCAGAGGGCGTTTGATAACCTCTTGTAATGTAAGTGCAACAATGGTCGAAGCTCTTGTCAGGTGACTGTCAGCACCACCCACTCCTGGCCAGAAACCACGTTCGGTGGCACATAAAAATTAGGCGGGAGACACACTGGATGTGTTGCGTGTCGACTGCTGAATGTCTTAGAGCAAGACACACCGTCCCGACTGTGTCTCGGAATCTTGCAGTAGAAATAGACAGAGAGAAGACATACTCACAGTCATTTTGAAATCATGCCAGCAGTATTACAGTAGATATGTCACCACAACAATGGAAAGTTCTTATGAACTTAGAGGAATCACAACATCAGATTTCTTTATCATTTCCCAAACTAAAAGTTATGCTGATTGTCAGGAAAAAAATTCTAATGTATTTGAAATCAATAGATTACAATTACCTGGACATGAACTGACATGAGACCAGGTTGTACAGTTTTGCAGAATACAAGATAAACAGCCTTGATTTGTGCATCACTGTAAAGTTTGTACTTTATGACCAGAGTTTAAAAGCCCAAAGGTTTTTAAAATGTTTAATCACATCAAAATAAGACCATGGTTAGAGTTCTTACACAACCATCTACTCTCACTAATACAGTAGATAGAAAAAATACAGTCATGCACATGTGACATGTTCCCGTGACTGAGAATAATATCACCCTTCGCTCAGAAATTTGAAGCCACCATAGATTTCGAGGGAAATTTGAGGGGTCACTATAGAACAACGGTGCCAGAACAAAACAGGAAATGTTTTTTACACTCTGGAGGTTTGTAATAGCGTATTATTTTTATGAGACTTCCACTTAGTTTCCTGTCCTTAATCGTCCATCTGAGACATTCAACTGATGATCTATTCAGGATTTACCCTGCTTCCTTTAGTTGTGTCCATGGATAGACTTCTGATTGTGGGAACTCTTTCCAGGAAATTAAATATGAACTGATATTTTATAATTGCTCTTCCCATCTGTTTCAGATCTTGTTCATCCACATAAAAGAACAATGGACGAACAGTTGTCAGGGAACTAATACCGAGAGTTAGTCAATGCAGCTTTTTTTTTTTTTTTTTTGGCCGGGATCATTTTTCCAATTTTTTATATTTTCATCTGTATAAATTGATTTGATGATTTTTGAAGAAAAAAAAACATGCCTCTCATGGGTTGTTTATACAGATGAAAAAAACTTGATTGATTGATGATTCAGTCAAAAAAAAACAAAAAAAAAACCTTCCTCTCAGGGCCAATGCTGTAAGAACTAGAATGCACCAATCTGACACGTCCTAACACAGAATCTCGATCATCTTGCTGTCTAATGTACATCTTGTCAACATGTACTTTATCCAGAGAGCTCAGTTTAAATTTCAACAAGCAGCTGTGTCTGAATATGAAGTCACCACAAAGCATAAAGCCACAAAGAAAGACAAACATTAAGAGCTAACTCACATCAAGCAGGACAAAATGATCACCCACTTGTGTTTTGTTTGTAGTTGACTTGGTAATTATCAAGCATCGACAACTACTTGTTTCAGTGTGTGTTGACAATAAAGATAAGAAAGATATTAAAGTCTCTTTCTTTGGAACAGGACGCCCCATGTCCTCATTTTCTCATGAATTTCATACTGAATTTGATGTACTATGGAATCCTGTCTATGTGCACAGTACTGCAGTTAGGTAAAAAGAAAAAAAAAAAGTTATGGCTATGGTTATGATTGTGTTAGTAAATGTTTGCATGGCTTTTAATCTGATAAATGGAATTTTTCAAATGGGGATTTGTTGTTTTGTTTGAGTCTTTGCCTGACGTCAGTCATCGTCGTTTTGTTTGTTGTCACACATCAGTGCTTGGATATGACCATAAACATTAGTGTCGCTTCCACCTTCTTGTTACAGCGAATGTTGACGGGAACTACAGGTGTAGGGTTTCTACAGAGTTTAAGAGAAATGTCATCATTACTGTGAGACACAGAACGCAGCACGTTAGATCTTTCTAACATAAAGACAAACTGACTGAGAGCTACAAGTGCTTCTGAGCCAACAATGGGCATGAATACAGATAGATGTTTTCTGTTAGGGGCTCTTAGTTCCATTGGATCGCTGACTCAGGTCTGGCTACCTTGTCACCCACCAACACTGTTGGACCTCACTAATTCTTCTGTGTTTGAGTGGGCTCAAATCCCTGATGCCAGGTTCAGCTTTTGATAGAAAGTCTAAAACCTGAAGCATGTAAGCTGTTCGAGCAGCACATTACCACCAACAGTATTGGAATTATATGGTCATCACAACTGGCTGAAAGGGTTCATTGAATTCATAACACTCAGGATGACTCTGCTGATGAATAAGACTGATGATTTTTGTGTGATTCAAGGTATGTGTCAGGCTCCAACATCTCCATCCCCACACATTACTTCGTGGTGCTGACCAGTTGCAGGAACTCATCCCAGTCTGTGACTGCCTGCAATAGTGAGCTGCAGACCGTGTCCTTCCTGCTGCCTCACAGTCCCAACAATTTGGAAAGCTGCAAAGTAAGAATAACATCACAGTCTATCTCTTTAAGATGACTCAGCTGTATCCAGTATTCCTTTTTGGTGAGACAAACTGAAACCCTCTGTATGAAACTGCCTCCCTGCTGTCTGCTTTTCATGCTGGCTGGGTCCTGAACAAAGGAGCAGTATGTCCTCTGCTCGTCAGAAGTGATAACAAAGATGAAGACAAAATTGAACCTTTGTCTAACTGAACCGTGAATCAAAGTCCGTTGCTGGTTACACATTTGGCAAAGAACCAAATTCCTTCCACAGAAATACTGAAATAAGATACTGAAGTCCGAGGAACACGGTGCTAAACCAGCTTGGTCCTTTCATCCCACAGTTTAGATTTCTACTGGCTGTGTTGGTGAAATGTCATTAAGGTGGTGGACGAGCTGTCTGGCAGGGTAACAGCAGGACTTTGAGAACATGCTCAATTCCAACATCACTGACCTGTTGATGGTGACCTGCCTGGCGAACCTGACCCAGGCACAGATTGCTCTAAATCAGAAGCTGGTGCTGCTTTGTGGGGAGTTCTTTAAAGTGATTCGTATTTGGTTTTGGTACATTTGAGGCAGGGAGGCAGATTCATACTGAGACACTAAAATCAGGAGGGTTCATCCTCTCAAGCTTAAATTTTACATTTAATGGCAAAAGACTTAATAATGTTTTTTTTCACATGAGAGCATATGTAAACTGCTTTCCAATAAAACACAAGGTAAGATGAACAGAATTACAGTCTAATGTATTTTTAAAAGTAAAAGGAGTTTGACTGATGGACAATATGCAAGTTTTAGTTCCACGAAAAATGCCTCTGTGTTATTAAATTAGTTTGGAGAAAAAAAACAACACATGAAAAGTAGGTACCAGTGAATGAAATGCAGATTCTTAGGTGCAAAATGATCAAAAAGTGTCCAAAATGGAAAGGTGTTATCCTCTGGAGAGCATGAATGTGCTCTGTAGTTACCATAATAATCTGTCAATTAGATTTTGATATTTCCGTACATGAAGTGCAAATCTTAATCCAATGATGGCCCTATGAGAAAGGTAAAGGGATCAGTAGCAACAATAAGATAAATCATCTGGAGACCATGAATACCCAAAGCTAATTTTATGGAAATCTGGCAGATAGTTTAAGAGATACCTTGTCCAAAGAGTTATTTAAGTGACAAAATACCAGCTTGATAATAGCACTAGAAGATTTGGAATTTACCAAAATGACATGGAATCATCCTCTGGGGACCATGAAACAAAGTTTTATGCTAACCTGACCAGAATTTACTGTATTATAGACCCACACAGCGACAGGAGAAAATAACCTTTACCTGGAGACACGTCATCACAAACTGTCCTTTAAATCTTTGCTCTAACAGTCTTAACTGTTAATAATTGTTGTCACTTTATTTTGCATTGACAGAGTAACGAAGACGAATCTTACTGGGTGGAGGATCACATGTGGTTCCATCAAGCGCGAGTCAGAGACGTTGAGTGGATCACAGGCCTGGACTTTTACCAGGGCAGCAATCGACCAATCCCAGAGCTGCTGAAGGTGAAGACCCGCCCCACGGCTGCCATTCACAGAAAACACTGAAAAATGAATCTCCATATATATATATAAAAAAAGACAGTTCAGGAATCACCAATATTTAGACTTATATTCAATATTTGTAAAATTCTTTGTAATTAGTTTTAAATTGTGTTTACCACTTTAAATACAGGTTATCTATTATCCAACTGAGACACTATTTATTAACTTTTTAGTTTTCAATCTGATCATGTTATTTTTATATTATTGAATCTTATTTTATTATCACAATTTCTTAAATCTGTTGATTTTGTGAAACTCAGTATTTAAAGGCGAGACAGATGGCATCATCTCAACATCTCTTTAAGTAAATTTAAGTAGAAAAAACAAACAAATCTTTCTTGTTTTTGTTGGACTTTTGATGATCACACACGTCTTTTCCCACTTTGGGAAAGTACAGAATATATTCTGTAGGCCTTTTAGTCTCTATATTGTACCAAGAATTACGTCAGTCTTCACTAAATTCAAGAAATGCTGCTGTTGTGTTCTTTCAAATATATTTTTCATGGCTCTGATGAGCACAAATGAAATTCCATTCTCTTCCACTGTCTTTGCTGGCAGCAGAAGTTTTAGAGCTCATTTCAGGTCATAAACCTGAAACTGGATGAGATACCTGTGGTAAGTAACATTAAACTGTATGTTTTTATCAACTGGGTAAAATTACAGTTTCTAGGCAACATTGTTTGATGTTAGCTGTGCCCCAATCCAGGGGTTGTGGTCTACAAAGGGCTACACCTTTGTAGACCACAACTCTGTCAAAATGAGACAGAGATGATAACTGAAATGAGTCAGTCTGGCCTCTGGAAGATTTTCCCTTCACGCCAGAGACACGCAATATGTGATGTGTGTGTGCTCTAAGGATACGTTGATGTTTGGTGTCGACAGTATCGGCCACAATTAAATGAGAAACTATTATATCAGCTGCATAGTACAAACAGTAGTCCTGTCACCGGCTGATTCACTTCCCTCTGTGAAGTGTGTCTGTGGTACAGATTGATAAGTGAGGCAGCTTTTGTGAAAACACAGACTTGAGTAAGGCCTCCTGAGGTGAAGGGGGATTTTCTGCTACACACCCAGGAGACAAATTTGATATGTTCAATTGTTTCAGATCGAAATGTTTGGATGTTCCACCTTATTTATCCTCAAGAAGTACAATTCTTGTCATAGACTTTATTGTGGGAGTTCCTACAGTTTAAGCTGACGCTCGGTGAAGTTGTGACTCCTGTTTTAACCAGGTAAACAATGTGATACTGTGGTCCAGACCACATGGGCTGAAGTGAAAATTATACTGTATTTCTTCAACTCTTCCATAGAAATGAATCCAATTGTCTATCTGTGCTGAGCCCTGCCTACATACTGATATTTGCCAGTCTTTTGACAAACAGTTTATTCGGCCACCAGCATCTAGAGCTGGAGTCAGTATCAGCTGAAGAGGCAGATGCTTCAGTAATCCTTCATTGTTGAGGTCTCACATTTGGTGTGAATTTATGGTTACTCATATTTCCTCTTTCCACGCAGTTAATGAAATCCAGAAATATTTAAATTCCCCTGACATTAGCATGTGATGGAATAAACTTGCTACCATGTGTATGCTGGATTAGATTTGTCTTTGGATACGGTGATGCGTGAGGAGACACTGCAGTATTTTCACCTTCCTCTGTACACATTCTGGATACGGTTGAGTATGTTCACATGCAGGGATTACTGATACGCTGATTATTGTATGTATGATTGTTATTTGTAGTTTTATAGATATGTGTGTGTGTGTGTATGTTTGTGAGTGTGTCTGTGTGTGTTTTGTTTTCTTTTGTTTTGCAACATTTTGAACATTTTGTCATATGATGTATCTGGTGCACTGCTTGCTTTCTTTCTGTTCCTACTTTATTGCCTCTAAAATGGAAAAGTCTGTCAGAGCAGAAAAAAATCATAATGTGAAGGGTAATTTTGGTCCTGAATATGATTCATCGACTGCAACAGTGATGACTGAGACAAACTCACACTACATTTATAGTAGTGGGTCAGTAAAGTCCCTCTAGGAGATTTGTTAATGTTGTATATTTGTGTGACTGTGTGGGTGTGTAAGTGAGGCAGCAAGTCAAATCAAACCTCGAGGTCTGTTCTACCTATATCTGTGTATTCAGGAGGTGACTCATGGACTCATGAGGATAAAGTCATGTGAGCAGAACATTATCATCTATCATCCTCAGCTGTCTTTCCTTTGTTTCAGTGGAAATATAAACAACTGAATGTAAAGATACAAATGAAAGAAATCTTAAATAAATGCCATAAGTATTATCAGCAAAAGATGAAAATCCTCATCATAAAACAATCCCTACTGTGCTTTATTACTGATGGCTTTTCAGAGGTAATAATAATAATAATAATAATACATTTTATTTACAACATTACAAACTGCTTTACTAAAAGAAATAAAAGCAGAGAAGGTAAAAAGAAAATGAGCACAGAGGAAATCAAATCAATAAAATATATATTCAATTAAATTCATTTCACTTTTATTTGTACAGCGCCAAATCATAATACACATTATCTCAAGGCGCTTTACAAGGTCAGGCCGAGACCTGACTTATATCCAGCAGGGTTCTATCCATGGATGAAAGGTAACATATCAGGTCAATAGATCTGAGAGGTATTCAAGAGGGAGGCTGTTTATGGTCGTTAAAGTGAGCAAAAAAAATTTAGAGCATGAACGACTTTTTTTTAGACTACTGCACTTGAAAAGTGACAGTGGCTGTAGGACGAGTACACCAGAAGTTTAACAAATGATTCAATGATTATCATTTAAACAACAACTGCAGTATGTTTACAATTTTTGGACACCACTGTGGAGGCCCAGGAGAGACAATAAGTAAATGTGCACAATAAACTGAAAAAAAAAGAAAAAGAACATATTATACTTTATACTTTATCCTTATTCAGTTTCAGATGAATCCCTTTTTTATTTCCTGTGTTAATTCATTCACTTTTTAATTTATTACCAAATTATATTTTTTCTGTAATGATATATGGTCCTACTTCTCTCCCCTCGATTCATTATTTACTATTTTTTATTTTTTTGCTTATTTTTATTTATTTATTTCCTAACTTATTTGCTAGGACTAACTACTCTACTCTATTTGTTTATTCAATGTGGGAATTAATAAATAGGAAAATAATGAATACAAATATAAATGAGAAAATTATTATTATTATTATTATTATTACTTGGATGTGTAATGTGCTATATATATAGAGAGAGAGAGATAAAGAGATAATTTTGAAACTATTTAAAATGATTCATTACCCATTAACTTTTTTCCTTATTTAACTAAACTTAGATGTATGTATTTACTGTGTCCCCCCTTCGGTGTCTCCATATACATCACTGGATCTTGTATTATCTGATGTTTAGCATCATCACAGACACTGAATTGCTTCCCACACACGTCCTCAGTCACGCCGTCTGTTTAACTAGTCAGCGGACTTTGCCAGGAAAAAGATGTTTACTGCCTCATGAAATCTGTCATTACCTTAAGGTCACCAGTACAATGTAGGCTTTGCTAATTGCACAAGCTGCATCTACAATGTAAATAACCACAAAGTCATGTGGACCATGCAACATTAGTGTTGAGTGCATTGGGTCTGAGTGCATTAGGTAAAAATGTCTGATATGAGCAGTAAATGATGCTGTCTCAGAGGAGTCTGTGTGAATCTGAGTTCAGGATGTACTTCATTCATCCACATGAAAGGCTCCACTCGTTTCATGTTTATCTGGGCGATGATGTCAGGGGCCAAATGTCCTTAATCATCTTAGATTAAAAACAGGTCAGCTATAAATATCATGTTGGACTTTTCAAAGGCAAAGACAGTCTTTCAGTGACGACATGTTTCCCGGCTCTAAACTTTTCAAAAAATTATAATTAGTAGTAGAAATGTGCACAGAAACAAAAAAGTACCATGTACATGATTCAAACACAAAAAACATACTCCACAAAACATGATGCGTCACTTTGCTCCAGATGGAAATATCTCTACAATTGGCTGGGTTATCATGAAACTCAGAGGAAACTCAGAGGATGAATCCTAATGAGGGGGATCTTCTTTTCATTTTGTGCCATTGCACCAAAACTTTGGTGTTTTGGTGCATAACAATAAACACTGTTGTTGCATATTAAGAAGAAAAAATATAAAGAAAAATAAAACAATTGTAGCAATCATGTAAGAATTGCAGTCACATTGTTGATTCGCTAAGTTTTCGTCTTGTGCCATCATCAGGTGAAAATGTAATTGATCCAAAACTTTCACCAAAATACCTTCAAAAACTCATAAGTGCTGATTGGCGAATTTTTGCACGCTAAACTAAGATGGTGAACACTGTAGACATCATACCTGCTAAACATCAGTGTGTTAGCATGCTAACAGCTCAAAGCACCATTGGCCTAAATGCACTGTCACAGACTGTAGACACATGCTCAAATTACAGGGTTTCTTTCAGGAGGGAGATGAGATCTTGTAAATCATGTCAGAACCATGGACAACCTCAGGATTAGAGAAAGACTTATAATAAATATTTTAAAAAATTATTTCACCACTTACTGTCAAATCATATTTGAGCTTATTGTGTAACAGCTTTTGCAAAATTGTCGTGTTGTTGAATAATTTGTAGCGGTACGGTATTTTCTCTCCATAAAAGATCTAATCATCCACACTGACTCAGGCAGTGCCACACATATTTTACACTGCAGATTAAAATTAACAAATTATATCCTAAATGCTGTATTTCACTGCAGCATTACAGATTCCATAAGCTCGTGGTTCAGAATTTTTTTCAGTTTTTCAAGATCCCCCTCAAACTTTTGTTGTTCTGCTTTTTGGGGAGCTGCCATGCGCTGCTGTGGAAAAATGCGCATTTGTATTTTTCCTAAGAGGCTTTAAGTAGGCGATGTGATTATACAATTTGTTTTTACTATAAATGTGTTTTGGAGGAAACCACCTACACAGCGGAATCTCTTGCACTTTACAAACCTTTCCTATTCAACATTTGGACCTTCCTCTCGCCGCTCCCCTGCATGTTTTCTTCTGTTAAATAAACTCTTATAAATGAAGATGCTTGGACACAGGCTTTTATGTTTCCAGTGGTTTATTTTTAAGTGAACACCCACCAGGTCAAACTGCTACAGGAATGTTTATGAAAACAACCACTCTGGGGCTTAAATGTACAGTACATTGCCAAAGGTATGTTAGTTCATAACTGTGTGTACTTTTGCTCTGGGTCTGTTTTTCCTGGTTCAGGTGAGGCCCCTTTGTTCCAAAATCAAATTATTACTCTGTGCAATGATTGAATTTCAGCTTTGAGTCAACAGTGTGTTTGTCCTTTTCCCGTCTCAACATGACAACGCGCCCATGCACAAAAGTGAGTCTGTTGAGATGTTGTTTCAGTCCAGTACATTTGTGATTAACTGGAACACTGACTGTAAGCCAGACACCCAACATCAGTGCTTGTGATTGTTTAGCTTCAAAAGGTTTGGGTAGTAATGTGTTACTTAGAAATCTTTAATGTAATATATTTACTAACATGTTTAAACAGTGTAAAATATATTTACATTATGAAATCCTATTGATATAATTCACAATAAGAACTGTGTGACCGGTGGGAAAAGGCTCCATGTTTTTGAAGCAGGATTTGTGGGCCCACAGTCTGGCAGGACATCCAGACTGTGGTTACTCCCAGTCACTTCAATAAAAACTACTATTGTTGTCATATGTCTAGTGATTCACTGGAAGATAAACAGTGAAAAAGTGGAAGTGAGTTTCGAGTCACAGTGAAAGTGTGGGGGGGGTGTGTGGAAAAAAAAAACCACCCATATATATGGGCTTTTAATAAAACAAAGTATTGTCATAAATAAATAGATGTCAAACAAAAGTCATTGTTTGACTATTATTCTCTATCTTTGAAAACAAAAACCACAGAGATAAGGATCCAGTTGCCATGGTAACAGGGAGCCCCATGAAGCACACTTCAGATAAATAAACGATTAAGTTTCATCGGTGTCTTTCAATATGAAAACATGCTGACACATCTCTCAGACTTGCAAAAGTATTTCTTCTTCACAAACTTCATGTTGTTGTACTGATGATTGTTTATTTGGGCCTCCCTCAGTCGCCATGGAAACAACTGCTCTTCCCAGGGTCATGCACAGATGTGTAAAATTTGTTCTACCTCATACAAAATGTCGTAGGGCACCATAACAGATAACACACCTGTTAGTATTTTTCAGTGACTGTAATGAATCGTTAGTGCAGCCGAGATTCTGTTCCACACAGTGTCCAGGACATTGTACAGGAGCCTTGTAGGACACACCTGCCCGGAAAAACACCATGATTAAGATACAAAGACGATCCAAACTTAATGACAAAGAACGCATCAGTTAACCACTTCACTCTCCTGGCAATCTGCAGAATATTTCTTTTCCCAGCAAAGTGACAGTGCTGTTGTTCATGGTATTACTAAAAATATCTGAACTTGCTTGAATTGAGTCACTGAGTCTGGAAAGGCTGAACACTGAAACTCTTAAAGTGGAAACACTCAAGTCAAGAAGCAGAATATTTTCTGTGGGATGAGTTGGGGAATAGTCTGTGCAGAGGAATGACTGGAGCTTGGTGTGGCACACATGACACACTGATGGGTCTGAAAGTCCAGATAATGGAAGAACCAGGTGTGCAACTAGGGAGAAGACAAAGAGACAAGGGAGAGCCTGGAGACTTGGCAGATTGTAACAGATGTAAACCTTATCGGAGCCATGTGGGTGACTGCACTTGAGAGATAAAACCTTTTTCCTTCTCCACATAGATCATAAACCCTTAAAATCAGAAGGGAAAACTGCAGCTCTCCTGTTAACTCTTCGTTTTTTACCGGCCTGTCTTGCCAGGTCCAATATGGCAGCGACGCTGACATCCTATCGAGTGGCCAATTGTCAGCCATTGCCCTCGCCGCCAAAGTCTCAAAAGTCAACTTGACGAGTGAGCAAGTGTCGAAGCCTCGTGAGCACGTAGAGCAAGAAATGTTCCCTTGCGAGGACGGTTTTCCCCAACAGATCCATTCTGTGTTCTCGCATCATGCAAATGCACGTGGCTTTTTATGTGTGTGACTTTTGAAACTAATGAAACACGTCACAACTTCCAGCTTTTCCAAGACACCTGAACTGTTAGGCCACATGAGGACTGCAGCTGCTCCAGAGGGCCACAAATCTTAAAATACACTAAATGATTGGGCTCCCAGCACGCAGGACCAAAAAGCTCCCCCAAGTTAGAGGGTTTGAGGGTTAAGAATTTAAGGTTTTAGGGTCAGGCATTCAGTCATGAGGGTTCGGGTTAAGGTTAGCCAGGGGTGAAAGCATTTTTAAATTCTTGCCGGTACTTTGGGGAAAAATCAAACGTTCCAGTACAATAAATCAAACGCACCAATCCCCTCGGCAACCGCTGTTTCGGAAGTAGACGTGCATGCGCAGTCATGTACAGCTGAGAGTGAAATCCCCGACCGTGGATCACACTCAGCTTGTTCCAGCTGCTCTCTGTGTTGTTGAAGTTGAACCAAATAACATGAAACACAGCTGATTATTCTGCTGTTGATGTTATTTGGGACATTTTGCAATGAATGGAATAACATTAAGAGTAGAGTTGCACGTCTGGAAGGCTCATAGGAGACCACCGGACTCTCTCCCAGGGGGGGGGGGGGGGGGGGGGGGGGGGGGGGGGGGGGGGGCAGAGAGAGATGTCAGGACAAGGCTCCGTCCAACATGGACCAACACACAGCACGGGTGGTTCAGAAGCAATTCAGAACTAGTTAAAAGCAGTTTATGAACAGACAAAGTGATGTTCAACACTGCACATTGCTAGCAGATCTATTTTCTGGCCTAAAGTGCGGCCGTGACTGGTTCTGAATTTGGGCTTCAGCAGGCAGTCACTCTCCCTCCTCCTGGTACTGCACACCGCCACTGAATCTGTTAGTGGGACGCAGTAGCAGCAGCAGCTTTCAGTTTCTATGCTCCCCACCTGTGGAATCAGCTTCCTGAACACCTGAGAGCTGCTGAAACTGTCAGCTCATTCAAACCAGGGCTTAAAACATCACTGTTTGCTGCAGCTCGCAAATAAATCACGTCATTCGATTTCCTCAAACAGCAGAAATCTATCTGCGCAACCTTGTGGTCAGTCACTGGAATGTTAAATAATTGCTGCTTCCAGGTTCTCAGACGTGGGACATCTACAGAGTTCCTTTCTTGATTTGTTTTTCCCGACCCGAGATCCACCTGCTCACCTGGCCTCTACTCCAAAGACCAGGTTCTTGCCAACCTGCCTGTAACCTGCTTTTGTAATTGGTTCCTTTACCTGTCTGTCTGTCACCTTCCTGTGAGCTTTTGTTTTCAACTCTTCGATTAAAGCCTCCTCACTGAACGCATCTGCCTGTAGCAGGGCTGTACAGAGGATGTTAGTGGGGCAGGGGCCCAAATTCATAAAAGGCAATTTTTCAGCTTCTATGCCCCTGCATCAGAATGCTGAAATTACTGAATACATGATTAAAAGGACAATGTATCTGTATATGTATATAAATGTCTTATCATATTACTATTATTATTATTATTATCACATTATGTTACATTTTAATAAGATTTAAGGGAAACTGAACTATAAAACTACTTCTCATCTACAACCTCCTTTAAAATGTTATTATGTTGTTTCAAACATCTAAAACATTTGTCTAATATACAAAATGTAATATTGTCTATGTCAAAATGTAAAACTGTTGAATACTTTTTCTCTAGTTTCACCTGATGAAACTGGAATGAAACCAAATGCAGCTCACTGAGCCAATAAGCTTCCAAGAGATACAAAACACCCTTCAGGAACTGTTATTGATGACCTATAAACTTAACCTTAAATAAATTCTGATTGATCAAAAGAATATAAAAGGTTATTATGTGACCTATGGCACCTTTAAATCATTTTACACAATCTATATTTCAGTTATTAAAGTACTTTACACACATCTGGTGGGACAAAGCAGTAATGTTTTTTGTCAGCAGGTGTCAGCAGGCTGTAACTAGTCGGTGTCAGTGCTGCTGAGGCGGGGGTGCAGGATGTGAGTGAGTGCCACTGATGCTTTCGCAGCTGCTCATAGTTAAAGGCTGCAGCGACTTTAGTGAAGTGCAGATGTGCATTTAGAGGAACTGAAATCTGACTCTCTCTCATGTGCAGGGCTGAAAGGATACTGTCCATGGAGCCCTGATGAAAGAGATTTTTTGTATTACTCTGATGATATAAGCGTTTGTAAGAATTTGAAACTAAATCCAGTTCTGTACCATTTTAAAATCCCAACATCCCTTCATAAATAATAACAGTGGTGATAAATCCCTGACTGTCCTTGCTGAGCCTGTCGTTCTCCTGACTCCCAGCCTTACACTTCCAAATAAATGCATGAAATATAGCCAATACTTTGTTTTTCCATTTTTTTATTTGGCCCAAGCTGAAAAAGGAATAATGTGTCCTCAGTATGCCAGAAACAAACAGCTGTTACGATTTTTCTGTCTGATGAAAACACAAAGGGAATGTTCTGACTGTCTGGAACTGTTTGTGACTCCTGACTGTTTCTACTGTTTTTTGACCGCTTGCCTGGAACAACTTGTTTGCTGTTGTTGATCAACTACCTGTTTACCGACCTCTACTCCGAACTTTGACCGAGTCAACATCTGTTTAGCTTCATCTGCTGATTTTTAGTCCCCACATCTGGGTTCAGAAACAAGTATCAGAATAATTCTGAAATTCTCTTTTCACTTCCAAGAATTTCTTTCCAGCACAGACCCAGGTCACGACAGGAACCAGAACAGGAACGATTTTATCTTGGGTGAATAATTTCCGGGCTTACGCTTTTTAAATGGATTTAATGAGATTCCTGTTGCATTTTAAAGATGACGTAGTAACAATAATCATCACCATCTTTGGTTACTTATTTTTTCATATTTGTACTTTCAAAACGACATAATTTTTTTTTTTTTTAAAACATAACATGCATTTTTAACTTATAACATTTTTGTCTTTTATGTCTTGCTATGTTTCCGACTGAATTGACCGAATTGAATTGATAATCAGGAGTTGTGACCCTACAGTGGTTGGAGGCATAATAATAATAATAATAATAATGATAATAATATTTAAATACTGTACTTTAAACACCTTTCTTTCATCTTTAATGCTGTCATTGTTTAAATCAAAACTGAAGATCAAAAATCCAGTCTGATATGTTTATATTTATTATTTTTAACAAAAATTTTGCTTTGCCTTTTTGTTTTTGGATTGGTAAAATAAAAAATGAAATTGAACATTAAACATAACATATATGATCATGTATTTTCAAGGGGCAAAAAATTATTTAGAATTTCAATAATTAAAAGAACTAAACTTTACTTTTGTGAAAATCACAAATTTTACCCAAGTTTGAGGTAAAACTATAAAATAACTGGTTTACAACAGGAAAAAACTGATTGGTTTTCATTTCCGCTCCCTCCCACAGTTAAACAGAGAGGAGCTCAGAGTATCTGAGGAAAAGAGAAAGATACATTTATGAATGAAAAGAAATTTATGAATGAACGAATGAGGGGAGGGGGGGGGGGGGGGTCATTGCTCTCTCTCTCCCTCTAGTGACTGCAACGGGATTTACAAGGGATTTGTACAGACATGTTCTGACCTTGAACACAGCCGACTAATAAAGACATAAACATATATGCTATATATATATATATATATATATATCAGGTCAGTAACAATCTGACGTTTGTTGTCCAGCCTTCTGCCTGTATCTAATATATATATAAGATATTAGATCATTATATATACATATATAAGATATTAGATACAGGCAGGAGGCTGGACAACATATAATATTAATATGAACACATATTACTGTATATTACAGAGTCGAGAACACTTGTAACAATATTATTTAAATCTATATTTATTTGAATATTATATTAGATAATATATTTTATACATATATGACTGAAAAGAAACTGGTGTGTTTGTGTGTGTGTTTATTTAAAAAAAAAAGAAAAAGAAAGAAAATCGTCGGACCATCGTTGGTCGTTTCTGGCACATCAAATGAAATTCTCATCTGTTCTTTATCGGGATGGATGAAGTTCAATAAGATGAGGTCTGGTCCAACATTCAGAGAAATAAACGCCAGAGGGTAAAATCAGAGCTGCGTAATCTGGGAATCCTGACTCGTAAGCGGCTCAACTTGTTCCCAAGTCTGACCCTGCTGCAGCCGCGCTGCATAATCCACCTTCCAGCCTGTTTAGAGTAAACAGTGACGAGGCTTTCTGAATGCCAATGCCATGATGAAGCCACGGTATTCCTCAGAAATCTACAACGGTTTTTTCCAAATCTCTGCATAGCCTATACTGTAGGGGCGTCAGTAATAAATAGAGATGGGAGGCTGAGAGAGCTCCATCCTGACAGACGGCTGCAGCCGCGACAGCAGACAGGACAGATGATGATGGTAGGTGGAGGGAGAGAGGCTCCTCACTGCAAACATCTGGCAACATCTGAGGCACACCGGCTTATATTTACATGGCACGACCTGACTGCACCTGCTTGTGTGTTTCAGTCCTTTTTTTAAGATCCGGGGGGACTTCTTTGATGAAATCTTTACTGCTATGTGATATTCCACTGGAAACCTGTCCGTGTTTTGATTGTATTTCTCCAGGTTTCATCGCGGTGCCGCGCTTCCTTGTGCTTCGTTATATTTCAGGGTTTCTCTTCGTGTAAGCTTGTTTTCTCCCTCCCTCCCTCCCTCCGTCCTTCCCTCCAGACGCGCCTGCCTCTCCTCTCGGTGGTGCTGCTGACGGTGCGCGCCGCTCTTGCTGGCGGCGTCGCCGCGCCGGTCCTGACCTTCCAGCAGACGGACCCGGACACCGGGGCGCAGCTGCAGTGCGACCGCTGCCCCCCGGGCACCTACCTGCGGGCGCGCTGCACGTCCACGCACAAGAGCGTGTGCGCGCCGTGTCCGTCGGGGTCGTTCACGGGGCTGTGGAACCACATCAGCAAGTGCCTGCGCTGCGGCGTGTGCAGCCACAACCAGGTGGTGAAGACGGCGTGCACGGCGAGCAGCGACTGCCAGTGCGAATGTAAGCAGGGACATTACTACAAGGCCGAGTACGAGCTGTGCGTCCGCCACAAGGAGTGCGCGTCCGGACACGGAGTGC
Organism: Trachinotus anak; assembly: GCF_046630095.1. Lineage (NCBI taxonomy): Eukaryota > Metazoa > Chordata > Actinopteri > Carangiformes > Carangidae > Trachinotus > Trachinotus anak. The sequence continues at coordinate 24,491,566 of NW_027273867.1, read as the reverse complement.
TCAGCAGAGGTAAGCTGCTGGTCCGGGGGGGGGTGGGGGGGCAGGTTCAGAACCTTTAGACCTTTTCATGTCAGGGGTCCTGTCGTGGTTGAAGGTCAGCCGTCATTATTTAAAGAAAAGATGAGTGAAGTAAATATTCCTGAAACAGAAGTCACGATTCTGCTGAGTCACCAGTGATGTGACATTCAGACCTGTCACAACAAGAACTTCCCCAAAGCATCTGAGATCAGATGAGATCAGATGAGATCATCTGAGATCATCTGAGATCAGATGAGATCAGATGCACCTTTATTGATCCAGTCAGCGCAGGGGGATAAAATATCACTGAAACTGATTCTGAGATAAATAAGCTAAAATAGAAATACTGTGTACAAAACCAACATACAGTGCAGTGCAGGCTGTTCTGTACATGTGCAATATAACAATAAATTGTCCCAATTCTACTGTAATATGATAACTGATAAACCACAGAGATGAGCTGAAGTGGATGGTACCACACTCCACTGTATCAGGTTGTCATGGATATTAAAAGACTGAATTGGGGGGGGGGGTGTTAGACTGTAGTCTACTGCCCCACAGAGGAAAACAGTGTTAACTACATTTACATTTACAGTATTTTATTAGTTTAGCAACAAAAATCTGTGGAATGATCCTTAACAAGCCCACAGAGGAAACACCATTTCACAGTGTTTGTGTGACAGATGAAGTGGCTCATGTTACACGTCTCCTCCAGGTACAGCTGATGAGGACACAGTTTGCCACGTTTGCCCCAATGGCACCTTCTCCGACACCGTCTCCGCTCAGCACAACTGCACTCAGCACAAGAGCTGCGAGGCGCCAGGCCAGCAGCTGGTGCTGAGGGGCTCCACCTGGCACGACAGTGTGTGCATGAACTGCAGAGACCTCAGATCCAAAGGTAAGATCTCATTTTTGTCTACATCACCGTTGGTAACCATTAGAGACCGTTTCCAAAACTGTGTTCAAAGACCCTCTGAAGTCCACCCACCTGTGGTGATCCTGCATTACACCTGTCCAAATATGGTCATTAAAATGATGCTTTGAAGAGTTACACTTTAATTTCTCAAGCAAGGTCATCTGACTGGAAACCACCCAAAGCCTTAACCTGGTGTGGATTCTTCAGTGTTAGATTAGATGTTTTACTTTCAGTTTTCCATTTAGTCAAAACAGGAATGGTTCTGCTCCCTGCAGAGCTGAAGCACTGGTTTCTGTCTGAGCATCAGGCCAGTGCCTCTTCATTAGCTGCTGATTGATTATCTTCTTTATTTCTTGCAGACGGAGCCATCTACCTCAAAGAAATCCTCCCGGCTTTCTTCCTCCACCAAAAAATTCACATCAAGCGGCTGCGTCGGATCACGCACAACCTCCCCTCTGAGGACGGCAAAAAACAGAGAGGAACTTCAACACTCTGCCTCTCAGAGCTGAATGAGCTGATCAACACTTGGGTCACTTCTGCCACGCCGGGGCAGGTTCGGCAGCTTCCAGAAATACTGACAAAAGTAGGAGCGAACGGCGCTGGGGAGAAACTGCAGAGCAAGCTGCACAGAATCGACTCTAATTTGAGCGAGCTGTGCGCCTTGAGGAATGAGGTGGATGTAGTTTGAATGTCAAAGTAGGATAAGGTAGAAGTCTTGCTATAGCAACCAAGAGTTTGACTGCTCCAGTGTTCATTCAAAAAAAAAACCCCAAAAAACGTCTTTTTTTGTGTAGTTCAAAAATTGCTGTTTGAGATACACTGTCGATACAGGCTTTATACTTTTTGCAGAACTTAAAGGAGAATACCAGTTAATGAGATGAAATGCTGATTTACTTCTATCTGTTGATTTACCACTCCTGCTGTTTCAGAGAAATCCAGTTTTTGTCTTTTTTGAGATAAAGAGGACCAAACAACCCAAACTTCACGGTCTCGCCTAGCTTGAAATGACCTGCTGTCCTGTGTAAAAAAAAAAAAATTAAAATAATAATAATTCATTTCAGGCCAAAGCAGAAAGCAGCATTTTAATTATGAGTGAGAGCAGAGAGAGAAGCTGCATAATTGACACTTCAAACAAAATTCAGTTTCACACCGGTATTACCCTTTAAAAAATAAAAGTGTTGGCCTACATCTACCTCTTTCTATGTCCACAGTTACATGCACACGTAGCACCGGTCATGCTAATTCTAAAGATTTCATTTTGTGTAATGACATAACGTGAACTGAGATAATTAATTTATTTTGCTATTTATATCAACGAGGTAAGTTGTATCTTGAGGGGGCATGGTAGTGGAGCTTTTCTTAGCTATTCATTATTTTTATAAATATAATTGTTTGCAAGTGAAGTTGGGGCATGTGTAGCTGCTTTGAATGACGCTCAAATAAAAATGAACACAAATATAGCCAATGACAGCTGTTTTTTTTTATTTATTCATGAATTCTAAGAAACAACCAGGACATAACAAAACATGACAAAAATACAGACACAAAGGGTTTTGGTGGACATTTTGCTCCAAAGTTAACAAAAAGAAGATGTTCATTTTTGAAAAGGCATCATTGTTTCTAAATCCAGAATCTGGAGAGGATTCTGTTTGAATGGTGGTGATGGCGGTGAAGCATGGGGCAAATCCTGTCTGGAACATAACAAGTGGCAGACAGTTCATGGAATAATTACAACACATGAATACACTCTTTGCAGACTTCCACTGATCTTCCATCAATCCCACAGACTCCACATTTAGTTTGGAAATAAGAAGGAAGAGATAGTAATAGATGGAATATAATAGAGCCCACAACAGCACATTTTCATGAACAAATGCAATATTACCCTTTTTATTATAAATTCAAGGTATTGACCATTAAGTTTAGCGTCCCCCATAAAAGCACATTTCCTTTCCACAATCACACAGAGGGAATTCGGTCTGGTGACACATTAGCTCAGATAGGTCAATATGTCTTTGGCATCAGGTAGTTAGGGTTAGGGTTAACCATCAAACTCTTCCTAAAATGATCAGCCTTGTTATACAAGCGATTCGTATAAGACGTACCCTTTGTACGCAAAAAAAACTGAAAAACTTAACAGTAGCTAAATAGGTTTTGAAACTCAGTTTGAGCCTCTATCAGGGAACCTTTTAATTGTAGCCTATCAAATCTTAATCCTTGACCATATATTAAAACAAACTGGGATAAACTGTCAGACACAGTCCTGAAGTTATGAAATCCTATCTGAGTGAACAAACATCACGTGGAGTTCCCCAGGGCTCAGTGCTTGGGCCTCTTTATTTAAGACTGACATGCTTCCAGTATTAAAAACATTCAAATTCCCCATGATAATATGCAGACAACAAGTCTTCCCACAAGTGCAATGAACAAGTCAAGAACGAGTTTCCTCCAGTGAAAAACAGAACAAACAGACCCTCCTGTCAGTAACGTCACAGATGTTTGACCCCCACCACTCTGACGTCAGACTGGCTTTACAGTTTGGTTGGAAATGAACATCTGGTCTACATCAAAACCCAACATTTACTAAATGACACTGTGATGTTTAGCTGATGTTTAGTAGAGGTTCGGTTTTGCTTACGGCCAAAATGTCGATATTTTTGTGTCACAATGACCTTGACATGAGACATTTGGAAGACGCTGGATTTTATTTACTTGACAACACAACTTTTAAAACTAACAAACTATCAACTTCAGCTGTCGTCAGTATTTTATGTCAAATTAACATTAACATTAGATGTTGTCCTGACATTGAATTTTGGTCACCCGACGTCACAACCTACATTCAACCAAACACCAACATCTAATGACGTCGGTGGCCATCTTCCTGCCTGCTGGGGAAACATTTGTCCTGAGACTCAGTGTAACTTCAGCTCATCCAGGATGATCTCAGGTCTCTGCACTGGCTTCCAGTGAATCACTGTGTGGAGTTGAAATTGTTTGTCTATAAATTTCAAAGTCACCCAGGACCAAGATAAATCACCATCTGTCTTTTACCACTTTTACCAGGTCATTTGTCAACAGCCTTGAAACTGTCTCCAAAGTCCAGACTAAACAGCAACACACTACAGTGCACCACAGAACTGAGAAGACCCACCTTAAAACCGGGATACACATCTGTCATGTTCTCCACTCTGAAACTCTCACCATTATCCTCGTTGCATTTATATTTATATCACTGGTTTCAATTTCTCATTTCTTTCATAATGTTTTTTTCATGTTAAAATTCAGACAGCAGTAAAACAGCTCAGTAACAAAATCAAAAACAGCAAAATGATTGTAAGGGAATACCCCTGAGTCACTGACATGACACGGTAATGAGGTGTCATGAGATACTTGCTCTTAGTGTGTCATTATACTGTAGTTAACCAATGGGTGGAAAAGCCCTTCACAACACTGACACCACAACAGCACTATGAGGCTTGTGTGTCTGAGTGTGTCTGTCTGTGGTCAGACACCCGTTTATCACTGAACTCAAAACAATCTTTCCAAGACTGAGACGGACAAATGAACTGAAAATTGGGAAGTTCGATTCTGAATGACTAGTGAATAAACTCAACAGGCACTTATCAGGAACACCTGTGCACCTGCATGTCTGTCCATGCAATTTTTCCAACAATGTGACATCAGGCAATCACAAGGCGGCAGTGGAATGCAAAAAATCCTACAAGTCAGGAACTTCAGGTCGGGCTACAAGTGAGTTCCCCAGTCATCACATCTAAGTCCAGCAGAGCAGGTTTGGGACGTTGTAGAACAGAAGGTAACGTGCAGCTGACAAATCTGCAGGTATGATGTGATCAATCAGAAAGGATGTTTCCAACATCATAGGGAATCCGTGACGCACACCCCGGGCACGCCAAGTTGTGAGACAATGATTGTTTGAATGTAGGTTGTGACATCAGTGACCAAAATTCAATGTCAGGACAACAAGTGCTGGCGTCAGTTTGTAGAATAACTGAAAACAACTGACACTGGTGTTTTGTTGGTTTTAAGATGTGTCCTCCTCCAAATGTCTCATGCCAACGTCATCATCACCTCGATTTTTAGAGACATAATGTTAGAGGCATTAGAGTCCAACAAGAGGCCCTTCCCAGCATGAGTGTGGTGTTCCTCATAAAGTGCTCAGTGAGTGCATCACACTAATATACAATAATAATGGTCAGTCTCATGTTGTTGTCTCTGATGTAGATTACCTGAGGTTCCTCCTTCAAAGCCTAAAAGCAATCTGGTGACTCTGCAGTGACATTTAGCTTTAATGTTACTTCTTGTTTTCCCAAGTATTTCAACAGCTAACTTCCCTAAAGAGCTACTATAAAGTGGTCACGTGGTGCAGACAACAATAACAACTGCAAGCAAGAGACCAGAAAAGGTGCACTGTAAAACAAAAGGGAAAGAGGTGTCCATTGTCCATTGTAACAAGTCATTTGGACTTTTTTTGTGTTCATTATGTCAATTTCTTTTCCGAAAAGAGGTGGAAATTTCTGTCAATACTGAGAACTACTGATATATAATAATATTTTCGTTTATATTTTAAGTTTATTTCGAGCTAAACAAGCGTGAAAAGTGAATTGCACGAGGTGACACTCTTATATCTCAGGGGACAGTTCAGGGGCTGCATCCTGTGGAGCCTTCATTTGAGGACTGATTGCGTCACAACTATAGTGGTGCAGCGAGGCTGTCCCACTTCAAAGGCTCCTTCCATTGCAGCTGAGAACTGCGCCCTTCTCTTTCTGGGCAACGAAGACTCCAGCGGGTGGATCCTTTGTGCCCCATCCTGTCCCAACATTTATTGCACACTCGTAATGAAAATAATATGTTAGCAAACAAGACCCCAAGGATTAAACTTTTAAATGCAAGTGCAAGTGGGTTTCAACTCAGTTCAACAGCTAATGGAACAACTGATAAGAAAAAACAAAAAAAACAAGGTCCTTAAAACCTGAACTTTTTCAGGTGATGCAAAAATCCTCCAGAGGATAGACCGTCTCATTTCAGGTCGCCTGTTACAGCCCGCATCCTCGAAGAAGGACCTGAACTGGGACATAGCTTGTGACTTAATCTTGCATCATCTTAAAACAACAAGAGGAAGCTTTTATTTCTAAAGGGTGGAGTTTGTATGTAATGGAACGATTTCAGATATAATCATACATCATACGTTGGGTGTTGGATTTCCTTTATTGATGTTATCATTGTATCACGAGATGGATGTGTCATACTCAAACCTGAGTCTGAGAAAAGGACCCCACTGTATATTGATCATATCATATACACTACTTTTTTTTAAAAGTATTACTACCTGTTAGTGTTTCATAGATGCATTTGATCTAGTTTCAGCAAATCAATTTTGCTCTTGCCCCTGTGGCAGATTATTTACATGATACTGCAGAATTTATCTAGAGGTTAAAATAAGTAGCTTAAAGGGGATTTGTTACAGTATCTTACTCAGCTTCTGACCAAATCATGTGTTGCAGTACGGCACAGAGACAGTAAGAGGCAATGTTCCCTCTAAGCTGTGCGCACACATTCTCAGCGCACAAGAAAATCTATACAGCGCATAAAATAAAATTCAACATAAACTGTAAATTAATTAGAGCAATAACATTTTTTTCTGTAACTTTTTGCAGTGTAACACAGTGAGTGACAGATGTCCAGCCAATGATACGATACGGTTCACTTACGCTACGCAGCCAATCACAGCATTGACATTGCTTGCGTAGGTGCCCTTCCCATACGCGCCGCGGCGCCGTGCAAGTTAGCTAGCTAACAACAGTGCACTTCATTTTCAGTGGGCCAAATCACTTATATTAAAAGTAAACGAATGGAAATTGCTGCTGTAATTTGATTCTTTTAATAAGCCATGTAACTTGCTATGATCCCAGGTGTTGATCAGGTGTGACACTGGTGTGTGGCCACAGCGTGCACATCTGATGTTGCTCACAATGGCCCTCAGTGAGCTCAGGGAGCTTGTGTGTTTGCCCAGACACATGGAAAATTAGAGGGAACATTGGTAAGGGGCTTATTATTCACTCAGTGATAAACACTCATCATTGTCCTGAAGGCAAAAACATGTCCAGGCTCACATAGCACTGAGAAACTAAACACTGGGTTATACAGGCTATAAATATCTTAGCCTCCATAAATGTGAAACTGGAGAGGACAGATTGTAATTACTGTGAACTCTGCTATTTCTTTAAATGTTTTTAAATGAAAGATTAAAAGTCAAGGGTAACGCCTTACTGGAGACCTTTAGAGTCCGAAGATGCTTTAAATGTAATGTTAGAGTACATTTCCCAGAATTTGAACTGTCCAGGTCAAAAAGCCTTGTGTCGGTGAAACATGGGTGTGTTTGAACTGTGTGCTACAGAGGTGATGGGACCTTGTGATAAATCAGTCACTAACTTCCTCAAAATGTTGTCGGCCCATGAGCTGAAGGTTATTTATTAGTTCCATGCATACAGCTCACTTTAAACAGGTTTTCTCTATTCATTTGTCATAAAATGTGATATGAGAGCAGTTCCTGTGGAACCAGCTCCCACTGTGGGTTTGGGAGGCAGACCCCCTCTCTACCTTTAAGATCAGGCTTCAAACTGTCCTCTTTGATAAAGCTTATAGTTACGGCTGGCTCTGTTGGAGGTTTCTTCCTGTCACCATTTGCTGCTCTTTGTGGGAACTGTTGGATTTTTCTCTGTAACAAAGTCAGGTCCTGACCTGACCCTGTAATGAGCCTTGAGATAATGCATATTCTGATTTGGTGCAATACAAATAAAATTGAATTGAATATGATATTCATCTAAGTCATAAGTGCAGACAAACAATGTGCTTAAGCTAAAAACACACAAATAAATGTAATTACTTGTGTTTTTATGATACATTCTTTAAACATCCACAGTCCTGGTGGGGAGACTACATGGACCCTACAGGATTAAGGTTTGGGCTCTGACTCCAGAAGGTGGATTTTCTTTGTCTGTAGATTTGCTCTGATGTTTAGGGTCATCGTCTCCGCTGCATCACTCAGATTCTCCTGAGCTTCATCAGCAGGAAAGCCACCCTGATTTAATCCTGGAAGACACCTTAATAACCTGCATTGCGCGCCCATGCTGAGCTGTCCAGGCCCAGAGGCAGCAACGGTAAATGTCAGGGGCTTAGTTAGAAATGAAGTAACTGCTAAATAAACTCTATGATCAATGTGAGGCTCTAACGTCATCACATTTAACGTCACCAGACGTGTTCACAGCACTCCTGTGAGGGGTTATCAAGAGGCATTCTTTGAATCAGGAACCTGAGGATCAGCTCAAGGGACTTTGGTTTGACCAAGAAAATAACTAACAGCTCTTCACCACAGAATACCTCCTGGAATTCAAGCTTTTACAGCACAGACTTATGATTTTGTGAGACGTGGTTTTACAGAAATGCTTCGCCAGTCATTCCAAGATTTTTCAAGTGCAGAAACTCCTGAGAGAAGCAAAAAAACAAAACATTTGTGACACAGCAGCTCAGATAAAGGATTAAAACAACATTAAAACTATGAGCAACTTGTGGGAAAGAAACCAGGTGTGGACAAACTCCCCTGATGGAGGAGTTTGATGAGTCATGTTTGAGATACTGGGAAAGCTGGTGGTTCACTCTGGGACTGAACACGAGCTTTGTGAAAACTAACCCTATCTTCCTGTATTTCTCCAATGAGCTGGGAGAAGGGGTCTGCTTGTTTTGTACCAGGAACTGCCACTGGCTGAGAAGGGAATCCACCTGCCACTTCACAGACCTGTTTTTGTACAGTAGCCTTATACAAGCAGCTGCGCATGGTAAATCGTTCATTATTATATCATCCACTTCCTGCTGAAACTTTGTCAGTCATGATAAATGTTGTACTCAGCAATGAAAACACATTACAAACAGCAGCTCGTTTCACAGTGACAGGTTTGTGCTGCTCAGGTGAGTCATGCACATCTGATCCTCTCAGATAATCCTCATCAAGGAAGCTCGACTTTAGGAACTGCCAAGCAACCTCCAGGTCAGTTACATGACTGGAAAAGGGCCTGCCTCACCTGAATCATAAGCCTTTCTTTGACAAAAGATGTGGTGTTAACAAAGTGTAATATTCATTCAATATATATTTATCATAAAATGTGTACCTATACACAAATGTAATATATGTAAATCTTTTGAATTTACATATATGAAATATATGTACATATAGAATAAAATTTAAATATCATACATGAAACCTATAATCAGGACAATTTTCATATGTTGTCATAAATCTAGCTCATATAAATATGTGTGTTTATGTATGTATGCTTATATTGTTGACATATGTTACATAATTATATATCGATCCCAAAGCCTGTCAGTACATGTTGATATTACTTACAAAAGTCTGAGACCACTTTCCCAGATTGGGAAAATTGATATGCTTAAAATGAATAAGAAATTAATGAGAAAAACATACATAAGCATATGGAATTTTATATGTATGTTGTTTAAATAAACTTGCAAATATTAATAAAATATAAAAAATCATCACAGATGTTTTTGTGATAGATATGTTATCAACTTCCATCCAGAAGATGTATATATGTGGTAATACTGTTTCCCCTTATAGGCGACACATATGGCAACATCACTCTCTATATAGGGACATATATTATATTTCTCCATGGGTAATTACGGTGGCAGTGTTCCAAAGCTGAGGTAAGACAGTCAGTAAAAATAAGAATTTTATTAACTAAATAGCTTGAAGATGAGTGATTAAATCATGGTGGTTGTGCCTGCTCTTTTCAGAATGTTTGACTGTTGACCTTGGAAATGTTATTGGACTGAATTGGGACAATTCTGATAATAAAAAGAGGCATTTTGAGGCAGTTTGTGATGGTCCGAAATATGTAATCCGTGCGCTCTTTTTCCAGTGATTGTGTATGAGGCAAATGCTTTTCGGTGGGCGTCACACGATTAACATTAAAGTTACAGTTACCCAGTGTGGCCACTATGCAAAGCTCTGTTCCTGGTGTGGGTTTAAGGAAGTACTTTCACTTTCTCTGCATGTTTGTCAAATCAAACAATATTCATGTAATCTGTATTTTTATTTCAAATAAATAAAATACAATAAGGCAGTAATAGTTTCTTCTAAAGGTTCAAATACAGCATCATCTATAATATCTATCAAGGGAACTACATTTGATTTTAACTATAGTTACTGCATTAACAATACAGCCAAGGTAAATTATTACTTCTTAATGTCTAAACTGATGTTTCTGTGACAAAAACTACAGGTTAAATACATAGATCTACCTGTAAAGCCAGATACTGAAGCTCATAGGGCCGATGCTGAAATTCTGAGAACGCAGGTACTTGTTGTTCCACAACACCAGAAGATATTATAATTTATGCGGCTCAACAGGGACAAGTTACAGACAACAAGAATGCAGACTGTGCCACAGGTTGCTGTGAACACAGTTCAGTCTGTTAAAATATAACACTGGCTTTTTAAATGAATATCTTCAAGCCCTGACACCTTGTTAGTCGGATTAAACTACTGCTTGCACACTGACTGTACAGGGGCATGCGTGTGCGTTAACCTGGTTCCAAACGTTCTTATTTTATAACAACCCATCTAGCTGCCTCTGTTTGTGTTAATAAAATCTGAGTTACTTCTTATGTATGACAAATGGCTTCAATAGATCAGATATGGATGTAAAATTAATAAAGATAATATGGTTAAAATTATCTAGAAAGCTCCAAACCTTTCAGAACCACTTTTCAAACACGCAGGACTGTGTGATTCTCAAAAGAGGCTTTAGTGGGGAATGTCTGGATCTTTTCCAGTGTAAGGAAGTGGGTTAATACCCAGGTTTGGTGAGTTTGGGAAACCACACACAGCAGTGGTGAGGTTTCATTTCAGGGAGACTTTCCTCTGGATCATTTAAATGGTTTCCGTTTCACCTTCATGAATGCTGTTTCCTGTTACTTCTACAGTTTGAAACCATCTCCTAAGAAGGGTTTACACAAAAAAAGACATGTAGACAGATTTTAAAAAATAGAGCCTACTTAAAACCCAGTAATAAACACTGTCTAAGCTGTACATGACAACTAGTTCAGCTGTACACAGGATCATCAGTGACAGTGATCATCTCCACCCTGAGTCTTCAGACTTGGGCCTCCTGCTTAGAGGACATGTTGGACGGGTTCAGGAGTTCCTCAAAGTGTTCTTCCCAGCACCCAACGATATGCCCAGTCAGAGTCAATAGTTTTGGGTGGGTAAAGGTATTGGTTGGTTTAGCACAGTGGTGCTCAGTCAGGGGCTCGTTAATATTCCCACACTTGCCTGGCGCATCATGCACCTGGAAACTCAGGAAAATAAGGCAGTCCAGCTCTTCTCCAGGAATTTGGTTTGCTGTGCATGGAGGAGAGTTCAATAATATCTGATTGGTGCCGCTCAACGGCTCACATCAACTCCAGGATGACATGCTACTATCAGTCTACCAGTCTACAATGCCAGGGATTGGCCCTCTCAGGTCCCACACTTGCCTGCCACCCATTTTCCATTGCACCTAACCCCGATTCCTATCCCTCCTGGTCCCATGTTATTTTCTTAGCTGGGCTACAAGGGTCAGGACCCAGCCACCAGACTCTTACCAGTGAACTCCCCTCCCGGGTCTGGTTCCTGGAGGGGGCCCCGCTTTCCCTGGTATGGGCAAGGCAACACATTTCCAAAAAAGCTGTCCATTAGGGCTGTAGGATCTTCAATACCAAATGAAGAATAGAGGTACTGCCCATGATTCATAAACCAGGTGGTGGCTCCCATATTTAAAAGGGGGGTTGGAGGGTGTGGTCTAGTTATTGTGGTATCACACTGGTCAGCCTCCCTAGGAAAGGTTATGATTGTTCAACCTCAGATCCAGGAGGAGCAACAGGAGGATTCCGACCTGGATGTGGAACAGCAGACCAACTCTTTACCCTTCCAAGTTTACTGAAGGAGTCATGAGGGTTTGCTCATTCAGTCTACATGTATTTTGTAGTCTTGGACTTGGCTTATGATCAGGTCCCTCATAGGGTCTTGTGGGAGGTGCTGTGGGAGTATGAGAGTCAGCACCTCCAAGTCAGAGACCATGGTTCACTGCTGGAAAATGGGGGATTTCACCCTTCAAGTTTGGTGCCAGTTTCTGCCTCAAGTGCAGGAGTTTAAGTATCTCAGGGTTCTCATGAGTGAGGGTAAAATGTGGCAGGAGATTAACAGGTGGAATGGTGTGGCATCAGCAGCAATGCAAGCATTGTTCCAGACCATTGTGCTGAAGAGAGGACTGAGCTGGAAGTCAAAGATTTAAATTTAACAGTCAGCCTTCATTCCAACCCTCACCTCTGTGGGTAGTGACTGAAAGAATGCGACTGAAGTTAGTAGGTAATATTACTGCCAAATTCTGTCTTAGATTTTAAAGACTTTAACTTTGTGTAAGCACTCCTGCTGAACAGTGGATAGCCTGTTCCTTGTTTTGACCTTGATTCATGTTGAGGACATTTTTTAACTTTTGAATGCCCAATTAGCATCTCTACTATTTAAGGTTCTTGTTCACAAAATGCCTGGGTGTTTTTGGTCTTGAAGGGTGTTCTTGTAAACCCAGCAGACACTTACAGGAACAGGGTCTTTTTAATGGAGAGGAAGTATGACTCTTTGAGATTTCACTACAGGGCACTGGCAGTTACTGGAACTACTTGACTTTCAGTCCAGCAAGCTGCTCTACTTGCTGTACCTGCAGAGACCAGTTACCACCCATGTTAAAAATGTAAGCACTCATAATGTGTGTGGTGCTCAGCCAAATTAAAATAGCCTCCATTAACTCAGTTTCATTGGTTTTCATTCTGTACAATACTGACAAAAAAGACCTGCTTGGAAATTTTATGGAAGTGAAAGTGTATAAGTAGTTGCATTAAAATGGTGAGTATTAAAAGAAAATGTACTATGTGCCAACCACAGTGGCTTTTATTACAGTAGGAGAAAACAATTTCCTGTGTTATCGTGGCTTTGACCTGTGAGATGTTTTTTGTTACAGCACATGCATAACTTTTCTGCTGTGTCATTATCAGCAATGGTTGTGCTCATGGCCTGTTAACTCCTTGTTTCTTGCCCCCACTAGTTTTGGCATTTTCATCACATTCAAACATTTCAGAAATGACTATGGAAAGAACAGTGTTATCAGTACTAAGGGCAACATTTTCACTGGGCATACAGGGACCCCCTTAAACAGTTTTTAAATTGATTCAGCTTCCATAATTCAGATGTGAGAAAAGACGAGTTGAGAAATACAGATATGCTCCAGTTATTCCTTTGCATTCAGAGCACCAAGTTTAAAGAGCAGAAGCAAATGCTTTTTATATTTAGTATTTGTACAGAGGTTGTTGGGGCTCGAAGGAGCCTAAAGGACCTAAAAGTGCTTTTCAGGGCTGAAAAATGTTCTTCACCTCCTGTGCATATTTTTTGGTTGTAAAAAGAAAATCTGTCTTTAATTAACATGCCAGTGTATTGTTGCCACCAAAACAGGATATCTTTCTTGTAATTATGAAATTATTAATTTTATTACTAGACATCACATTAATTATTTTTTTATGAAAGCATGTCCATTTATCTGAAATAATTTAAATAATAAACTGAAGTTATCACTTGACCCTTGTTTATTCAATCATGTGTTTATAGTGATGAGACATACTGTACACACATGCACATCAGATAAAAAAAAACAAACACAACATTTGAATCTTTTTCCCACCGCCTCAAAGAGAAATAATTATTATGCTGTTATCTGCTGACCCTGCTGTTTGTAGTCTGCGCACCGGCATCAGCATACAGGAAAAGAACTTATCATGCTGAAATGCTTAGACAATACAGTCTTAGATTTCCTTCTGACTAAATGTGCATGTACATCTTAAGAGGAAACGCGATTAAACACACTGAGGTGGGGGGTCACGCCAGCTATGGCTGTAACAATGACTGTAGAAAAGGTGGGTGATCGCAGAGAACAAAATATGCAGTTGAATTTTGGCTTTTGTTTTTGTATTTGTACCATGTGCCCTCAGTGGACTGTTCATCAGGCAGGAAGTGCACGTCTGTCTGTGACTGTACTGGAATGATGAATGAAAACAAGAGGTCAGTGAATAACTAAATATACAGTTTCTCAGTGCTCAGACTGGGAGGCAGGGTATGCCCTGGCCATGTCGCCAGGCTTTCACAAAAGCTTACAGTTATATCTAATTCCCATAACAGTCTGTCTCTTTATATATATGTATTGTTTTTGTTATTATCACAGACATTACATTTTTTTATTTCTTAATTTTGACAACTTTCATTTAAAGCTTTCATTTTGCAAGTATTTTGCTAAAGCAGACATGAAAGGCATCAGGCTTACCTCAGCATCTCTGCTGATGAATAACATTTCATCTCATTCATTTCCAAGCCCAGCAGGAAGCAACAGATATAGTCATGGAAATAAAGTTAAATATAGGAATACCATATGCAGAAAAATTTGCTTTGCAAAAACATCACATCAGGGATACAATAATAACCTAAACCTTAATCACACAGCCCAGGAAGCTGAGTAGAGCCCACTGTGTTGTATCAAACTAATTTAGATTCAGATGAAGATTAAGGTTCATTAGCAGCATGAACTAAAGTGGAAAATGTAAAGTGCTTTTAAACCCAGATTAAAATACTGATGGATTTTCTGGATTTTCACAGCAGCTCTTTTCTCCTTCTTAGTTGTAAATATGATCAGATGTCAAGTTTTCTTAATCTAACCCAACAAACAAGTGGATTCACAGTAACAGATCCACAATACCAACAAAAATATGATCAAAACAGGCAAGAGCTTTTTTATCATACCAACACCAACGTGCTCATATTTTGCTGTGCCACTATTTTAACAAGTCATGATGAATTACAGTGTGGATGTGGTCTAAGTTTTTTAAGTTGGCTTTTCTAGCTAAGGTGCAGTTATGTTTACACAAGTCAAAGGAGAAAGAGTGTCAGTTTGGAAAAGGATCACATTATGGTTAAAAGAAACTTTCAAAAAACAGAGCCTCATAGACGGATTACTGAGGTGTCCTTCCGGGCACAGGTCAGAGGGGGGGCCGGAGGGCCTCGACTGCAGAATGAGTAAAACAAAAACAAACCCTACAAAGAGTCCCAAACCAACCACACACACACACACACACACACAAATACAATACAGCAACAAAAAATGACTGTGAGGAGATGAAAAATTACCACGAAGAACCACAAAATTACTACAATCTGCTTTTGATCATGTTGCAATCGTTCCACTCAGTCATCGTCAACATGGCTTCTTTATGACAGATACTGTCCAGTTCTGCGAACACTGCCCTTGATTGAAGCTCAATAAGAAAGTATCTAGGTTAGCTAGTTAGCATCTCCAAAATCATACAAGTCACTCTAGCTTGTACAGTTTTTGATTAAAAAAAACAAACCGAGATTCCTTCCCTATACCTCACAACTCTGCACACCTGAAGTCACATAACGTAAGTATGAGCTGAATGTGCAGCAGATGCCTGGGACTCCCCATCAGCCAGTTGCAGCCTGCTGATGAAGCTTTTTGCAGGAGTTGCACAATATGTAGCAACGTTGGAACTAACACAGCAACTAACAGCTGCCTCTGACTGGGTTCATCTGAATAATCTGGTCCAGACCAAAGGAAGAAATGATCCATCTTTAGTTCTAGTGTGTTAGATGCTCACTTTGTCTTATTGCATTTAAAACAAGAGGTACAAATATAAAGTAACTCGTTCATTGAACAGGTTATTGACGAACTTCATTCTGCATCATTAGCACTACACACATGTACACCCACGGAGGGATTGGAGAAGAAAAGTTTAACAATACACATCATGAAACACAAAGATAGCGCCATGCCGTGCACGCGCTGTGCTCTGCCAGGTGGAGTGTGGCAAGTGCTGGATTGGATCGATCGGAGGGGGCGCTCCATGATTGGTGGTTGCAGTAAGGAGCAGGGGCCTGGCAGTGAAACAACCACAGGAGCGTAGTATCTACAGCTGATCCAACCAACAGCACCAACCTGGAGTTTGTTGTCAAATCAATGTAAGTTTGGCCCTGACTGCATGCTCCCACACGTGGATGCCCGGGCCCGGAAACAACCACAGTTTCACCACCTATGCCCAGGGGGGTAACCGCTCTGTCTGTAAGTCATGGAGCACCATATTACTCTGCTCCCCTGATGTGTCAGGACTTCAGTTCTCTAGTCAGATTACTCAGGATGTGTACTATAGATGTAAAGAGATGCAAATATTATTGTTTTTTAGCTCTTCAATCCATGGTAAACGGACTGCACTTAAATGGGGCTTTTTTTCAAGTCATACCGAATGCTTCACAAAGCGCTTCACATTGTCACAGTCACCCATTCATTCACACATTCATACAGCACATTTTCTATACATTCACCACTTTTCTGTTACACATTGGAGTTATTCAGAGTTCAGTATCTTGACATGCGGACTGGAGGAGCTGATTACTGCAACTTGATAGAAGCTTACAGCATAGTCATGACCTTTGCAGTCTATGATGATGTCATCTTGTGAGCCAGCATCTCATGATATTAGATAAGTGTTTTTCTTTGGTTTTCATTGGAACCATAATTACCTGCAATCATAAGCTGAAAGCAAATTTCCCATCTTTGGGACTTGCTCGTGCTGGCTCTTTGAAGAAAGCCACTCTGCTTTTACCTCTGTTATTTAGATCCTCTCTGCATGACGCAAGTTCTGTTGAGGCCTGATTTTTCAGTGTTCCCTTGGTAATGTTGGTCAAATACTAACACCACCGTCGTGCTCTCAGAACTGCGTGACAACATGAAACAAATGAAGGAAGCTAAATTTGCCTTATCTCAATCAATAGAAACACTAACACTCCTGTAGTGTAGTCAAATGCAAAGTGGGCTTTCCACTGAAACTAAGCAGCCAGTTCCCTTAAACAGAAAGACACAGTGAGACTGGTGTAAATGTTTTTATTACACTATAAAATATGAGGAGGAGCAAAACAAATGCTGAAAATAAAGATTAGATACAAAATAATCAGCTTAAAATTGCAATGCTTCCTTTATCAAATGATTTCCAAAAGCTGCTTCAACTTTTTCAAAATTTTAGAAATAAAATGTACTTTGGAAATCAGCCTGTGGGGCCGAGGTGGAGCAGGATCCGGGGCACTGGTGTCTATTTCCATGTCAAAATGTTGAGGAGCTGAATGGTGCGACAGAGTCTACACCTGAATTTTACAGCGCTGTTGGTTTGTATTAAGTGCCAGTATAAAAACAGTATTACATGCTAAATATAGATGCTAACTTTGCATGTTAAGCAATAAATCATGGAAATGTTGACTGTGCCGGGTAATAGTGGATATAAGCAAATTAGTTTCTCTGTCACCCTGTGTTCTGTATGAAGAAATATTGTATTGAGACACGTTTTGAATAAACACACTCACACCACTGTCACGCTACAGACATGTAATAAAACACAGTTGTGGGACAGGAAGCACGTAAACATGCAGTCAGGACGGTTACACCAGCAAGGAAATGAATTCATGACGTACTTCAGCTACTTCTGGTACAAAACCTGTGACTAACAGACACAGAGCGGATGAAAACATGTTTCTGTGTGTTTGTCACAGCTGGAGCAGGTGACTGAATACAAAACTCAGAGGACAAACTGGTTTCATTTTGTCATATCTGCATAAAGGTTTCAATTAGAAAAGTTTGCACATTGACAAACAGCAAGAAGAGAGCAAAATCTATTCACCACACTTGGGACATAATCTTATTTTAAGCTGTTGAAAATGGTAAATAGTCCCTTTTAACAGGAATTACACCCACGCACTGGAGTTATATGTTGATTTATGAGGCCTAGCAGCAAAAGGATGAAACTTAAATGTCTGATTAAATGTTTGACTTGCTGATGAAGCTTTGCCAGTCAAAAGGTCGCCCAGACAGAGAGAGAGGGAAAAAGTTAATACTACATGCCAATGACAAATGGTCACTCAAGTGAAATGTGGCGATTGTTCTGTTGCTTTACAAATGTGGTATCTTCAGGCTCTGTGCTTCAACTGTGTTGGGGGATGAAGCCCTTTAAACATTCTTTAAACATTTTAGCATTCTTGGTGCCTTCTGGAAAAGTCCACAATGATGACAGTTACTGAAAGTGTTGCCTGATGCTATTTTACCAGGGTGGGGCTACAGGCTATGAGGGTTTCTGTCTAGCTTGCATCACTAAGCTTTGACTCCAGCTGTAGAACGATATAATAATCACTTTACGACTGAAGAAGAAACTCAAACACACTCTACCCTCCAGCTCTGCTGGACTGGAAACTGAAGAAGTCTCTTCTCACCAGGCAGAAAGATCCTCCCGAAAACAAATCAAGCCAATGATTTGCAATGACCTTTCAGTAAATGCGTCCTGGACACACTGAAGGACCGCCTCCTCTACTGACGTCCACTGCCACTGTCTAATTAGTTCATAATGAACCAAAAATATTCTACTATTTCTAATGGATAAATCCTTATTTCACTGTAGAGCTGTGCGCAACCCATTGATTAGCTCAAACAATCAGTTCTCTCTCTCTCTCTCTCTCTCTCTCTCTCTCTCTCTTTCTCTCTCTCTCTCTCTCTCTCTCTCTGTCTCTCTCTCTCACACACACACACACACACATACACAGAGGCGCATTGACAACGGACCCGTCTGTCTGATTGGCTAAAAACAACACCGCATACCTGTTTTTTGCACATGAAGCAGGGTAGTGAGGTTCGATCACGAGTGGTCACTGGAGACGCATTTTAAAGCCGGTTCTGTCACTTTCCACCTGTCCTGCAGACGGAGAGTATTTCAAAACCTACACGTCTAATTCACACGAGCACATTTACTCTGAAACTCTGTCACTGGTATTTTGCAGGGCGATGACTCAGGGGTGCAGATCACAACAATGAGCCACATTAGGAGGGGTTATTGCGCATAAAGGATATTTAGGATCATGATGGATATTAAGGATCATTGCAGGTTTTGGTGCCAGTTGCAGTTTTCCACTGATGTCTCCACACGACAGTTGCTCATTCTGAAAGCTGTAGAGTGTAAATCTAATCTAAAGTGGTGCAGCCAAGTGAGAATAAAAGGTCTGAAATGACATAAAAATGCTTTAGCCAATTAATAACACAATTTCTCTGTCTGCAAACTGCTGGCGGTGATCCCATGTACTTTGCAGTTTAGTGCCGCAGGATCGGAGAGAACCTGCGACCACTTCTGCGCCTCATGTTCAGCTGGGTGCCTGTAGCCCTGTGCATCATTAGGTTGCCTATCATATTTACAATCTTGTGGCTAGTCAATTTTCCACATAGTTGACTCTATATTGACGCAGTGTCAAAGGGAGAGTGTTGCACCAATTAATTATTTCACAAGGCAGGTTTTACCCACGTTGAACCTGTGTGAACAGCTTCATGAACAGGGACCCAGTTTAATCGGATTGTGCACAGCTGCACATTTTCCCAGCTTCTGTGTCCAGCTCTACAGCACCTGATAAATATCTGTGTCTTTCCCACTGGCTGCTGGCCTTGTGTCTAGACCATGATTATTTTATCTGTTTTACATTATTATTGCAATATGTACATGGCTCTGTTGGTCTGGTTTTTGTATTGTTTCAGTACTGCACTCTTACTACACTCTGTAAGAGACAAAGCTTGATTGTAGACACAAGTATTGTCGGCCAGCAGAACTTTATCAGGGTTCAATGTTTTTCAAGCCATTTAGCGTCAGTTCTGTGTATTTCCACATTAGGTATTCCACATATTCTAGTCACTGATGATAAGCCAGGCTTGCTCAAAATGAATGAATGATATGTGAGGTCACCACATTGGCACAGCAGTGGCTGCTTGCTGTGGCGTCTCTTTGAGGATGGCAATGAAACTCTTGAGATGATCAGAATTTACACTCAGTTTTCAGTTTGTGTAGATTTTCAATCATTTCTGTTTTTCACTCTGCTTAATTTAACAACACAATTCAAGTCAAATGTTCCAGACAATTGTGTTAAGAACGTCATTTGTGTTAAGAACCATCCCCCCCCCACACACACACACACACAATTCTAATACGGCCCATTTATCAAACCATAATCATACAAATGTGTCTCATTCATGACAGCCATGACCATCTCTAGGTCTGAAATATCTTATGACTTCCTGCGTCATGCTGGGAAAGTTGGATGACAGCAGATTGTTGTCACTACCCTCAATGTTTTAATTTCCCTTGGTGCCTTCTGGAAAAGTCCACAATGATGACAGTTACTGAAAGTGTTGCCTGATGCTATTTTACCAGGGTGGGGCTACAGGCTATGAGGGTTTCTGTCTAGCTTGGATCACTAAGCTTTGACTCCAGCTGTAGAACGATATAATAATCACTTTACGACTGAAGAAGAAACTCAAACACACTCTACCCTCCAGCTCTGCTGGACTGGAAACTGAAGAAGTCTCT
This sequence comes from Trachinotus anak, assembly GCF_046630095.1. Classification (NCBI taxonomy): domain Eukaryota; kingdom Metazoa; phylum Chordata; class Actinopteri; order Carangiformes; family Carangidae; genus Trachinotus; species Trachinotus anak. Next base: position 24,471,057 of record NW_027273867.1, on the reverse strand, counting down.
TCTCACCAGGCAGAAAGATCCTCCCGAAAACAAATCAAACCAATGGCTGATTTGCAATGACCTGTCAGTAGGAAACCTCCCTAAAGGAACCCCATTTAGAATAAACACAATGGGGATTGGTAACTGGTCATTATCAGCTCTCCATCTGGCTGGTGATTGGTTGACTGAACGTGCTGCTGCTCTATCCCGCCTTACTGAGCACCTTCAGTCCAGAGCCACATCAGAGCCTTTTCCCCAAGAAGGAGAGGAGTTAACCCTAACCCTGTCCAAAAAGTCGCTAGATATGTCACCATCTGCTTTTATGAAAAAAGTAGCTAAAGGGTTTTATAAGTCACCAAATCCTGCAGGAAAATCACTAAGTTGCCAACACCACTGAGGAGAAAAGCTCCTTCAGTAAAGGGACTTTATGTGTTGATGAACTCTGGCCTAATAATATGGGTTATTCACAATGTGTCAGAGAATTTAGTTATTTATTGTTCTTATATATATATATATATATATATATATATATATATATATATATATATATATATATATATATATATATATATTATTTATTTATTTATTTATTTATTTTATTTATTTATTTATTTATTTATTTATTTTTTTTAATTACAAGGTTCATGTTGTTATTTATATTTTGAAAATCTTACTAACATGAACATTTAGAATAAAAAAAAGAGTTTATTACAGGACTGAATACTTGAGCCCTTCACTGAGGAGATCTGTTGGCTCTGTGGGTGCACCTGTCCCTTTAGAGGGAGGGGTCACTGAGGGATCACCTTCACCCTATGAAGAAACATCTCTATGCTGAGGGGAGCGGTCTCTTCCAGGATGACAGTGACCCCTGCCCACGAGGGGTCACTGAATGTTTTGATGTCAGTCATATGGTGAGGCCCTCAAAGTCACCAGTTCAACCCAGTTCACCACCTATGGCAGATTTTGGACTGACGCATTAGACAGCGCTCTCCACCACCATCATTACATCAAACGGAGGATTATCTTTTGGAAGACATAAATGAATTCTACTCTTTACCTTGTGATCATTCAGATGGAAGATAAAATGATTTGATTTGCACAATTTCTATTAACCCCTATATCGCCATCTTTTGGACAAGGCACACACTGCAGCATGTGAGGATGATGAAGAGAGTGAAGACAGTTTGTACTGGTTTTGATGCCATATTTGAACAAGTGGACTGAATATTAACAAAGAAAAAAGGACAGAGGTGGGTGGTAAAGCAAAACAAAACCACTCAAATAAAATTTGCCTCATTTGGATTTTTTAACAAAAGAATCTGTCATCTTCAGACAGTGGGTCCAATAGTTGTCTAGCACTGGTTTATTTATTTTAAAAAGATGTATAATTTAAATTTCAGCATGTATTTCCATTTCCAGAAAGAATCTTGGTCTTTGCCTTTCAATTTGAACTGAAAAGAATATATCAACTTCAAATAACTAAAGGATTATCCAATGTCAGATCTGTTTTCTAGTAAGTTTTGCCTGTGATGACTTCACATCAGATTTCTTAACTCTGAAAGAATAAACATGCTCTGCTCCAGTGCAAAAATCCAGTTTGAAATTTTAGTCTTTGAGTCACACATAAGTATAGGAGAATCTACTGCTGTTAGATTTCACATATAGATTTACATGCAAGCCTCTGTCCTCCTGTGAAAGAGATGTACTTAGGTTCTTCTGGAGTTTGGAATATGCTTTAAATAAGAGATGTCTGAGGGTCATCTCGGCTCTAAATTATTCATACATTAAATATCACAATTTTTCGAACTAACAGCACAAAGCCTGATATGAAGCTTGAGCCACACTTTTATCAACCATCTGGGGATTTTATTTAAAACCATCAGCAACAATCTGAACTTAAGCACATAGATCTGATTTGAAGCAGCTGTAAGCACAATCATTAAAGCAGCTTTTTACACAAAATATTATGATCAACAGTAACAAAAGCCTTGGACAGATCTACAAAGAGTGCAGCAAAATGTTGCTTTTTTTATCAGGAGAATTAACAACACACATCAGTCAAATACCTGAGTGCTGTGGCTGCAGGATGACATTATCCTCCAGAAGGACACTGATCTATAATATGCATAAACAGAGAAATCAAAACTGTGAACTTTTTCAAATATAGGCTCAAAGTGTGCACAAGACCCCGTTTTGATTCAGGACTAAATCCAGAGCCATTAAACCAGCTGCTGGTCTTCTAACTGAGTAGTGTTCACTGCAACACTGACAGTTATTTGTCTCCATCTAGTGACTGAATTACATCCACACAGCCATCCTGTTTCAACCTCAACAAACCTTCTCATGTTTACTGATTGATTTTCAAATGGTGCTTGTCACCGAGTCAGTGGGGAGGGCTTTGCTGATTTGAAATATTTTGTGCAGTTTATCTCAAAGATTCAAAGTCACTGACAGCGTAGTTTGTCTTTTACCCCCTAAGCTAAGCAACCACCATCGTCATCATTACGATGCAGCAAGTGATGCTATCATCATCCATAATTTCTTTGCTCAGTGCTGCTTCTGTCTTCTGTTGTGATATGTGACTGAGAAATTAAGGAAAGCTCAACACCAGATATTGCTTTTGTGTCATAAACTGTGCAAGTCACAAAAGTAATGCATGGGACGGTGGTTTGTAGGTTTGCACACAGACCAATAAACCTGCCAGTTTATTGTGTTCACCTGTGTCTTGTTGGCCAATCAGTCCTCTATACTAAATCTTCTAGTCTCTCCGCCTTCAGTTGCTGGTTTGTCTTTGTTCTATCTGTTAGTCAAGCTGTCCAGCTGTTCCTGTTACTGGTTTGTATTCCTCACATATGACCTTTTTCCTGCTCCTCACCTGCATTGTTTGCTGCACTGTCTGACAATCAGTCAGTAAGTTTTCTATGAGCCTGCTGCATGTGGATCCTTGGCTGCTGGTAAACTGTAAACTAAGCTGACAATGTTACTCACAGTCACCAGTGACAATTTTTCAACGTCTTCAGCTGTTTAAGTTTTGAATCTGAGAAGATTTTATTCTGTATTATTATTTTGCATGTTATAATATTTTTTCTATAATATTTTTTCGATAATATTAAACTAATATCTGTTAAATTTAAATTGTTGTACAAAAATAAATAAATACGTTGGCTTGGGCTTTTGGAAAAAAATGGATGGGTATTATTGACTAATTTCTAACATTTAATAGACCAAATAATTACTTGATTAATTGATATTGACAATGACAATGAGGGTCGTGGCAGCCCTTAGTGTACTCTTTTTCAAGTTGTATAAGTGTTTTTATGATCCTAAGATCCAAAAAACTTTTTTTTTTTTTTTTGCAGAAAAACAGAAATCACGGTAAGGGTTAATAGTTGCTGCTGGAGGACAATTTAAGTTCCACTTTCCCATCCAGTTCTATTGTTTTCTACTTCTGAACTTGTAGTATTGGAGACTTCCAGAACCTCACACCGCATCTGGACTCATCATCCCGGCAGCAGCAGCCTACCTTTGCTCCGGGCTCCTTCTCATGTCGCGGCTGCTCCTCTCACGGCGTCCCTGCGCGGTGCAGGCCGTCTGGCGGCTTCACAGCTCCGGACTCGCTCTTTTGTGTGGACGCGCAAGTACGATGTCTGGAATTTCAAATGGGTCAAAATCAAAATTCGCCCGGTTTTATAGGCCATGTCCCTGGGACTCATAAACAAAGCAGGTTTGACAAAACCTGTCTCATTGCCACGCCCACTTCCTTATGACGAAAGCCTCGACAGAGCATGTCTGGGCATGTTTTCATTCAGAAAAACAAAACACGTTTTAATGTGAACTACATTGGGGAAACATCACATGCGTCAGGTTCACTCAAAAAACTGCAGGTTAAAAAATAACCCAACCTTGATCCACCGCTGGGTTCGGAGAGAACAGGCACTGGCCTGTTTGGACGGGGGGGGGGGGGGGTTTAACCATGTAGCCCAGAATACTGGGTTTGGGACAATCTGGTGAATGAAATTAACTTTATAGCTGGATTAAATGTCACCAATTCACTGGATTATTTCCTTATTGACTCGCTACTTTTATATTCATAATAACAGCAATAATAATAAGAAGAAAGGTATACTACATAAAAAAATTATGTTGTGTATTTTATCATTTCCCACAATCATACAAACATACTATACAAAAAGAGGCCACTGTAAGTAGGTTTTTAAGTTTTTGCCAAAATAAGTTATTCGTGCATGCAAATGTACCTAGTTCCACCTACCTGGCTGAAGTGTGGGACTCCAACCTCCCCCTGAATGACAGGGAGCCATTGCTGTGCAGCAACTGAGTGGTGAAAGTGAGCAGCTGTTCTTTTTAGTTTGGCCACCATATCCACAACCAGCCTGTGGGAGCCGAGGTTATCATCAAACATCAGTTCTAGAGGATAAGCACTGCAGCTCAGGTCAGGCATCTCCACAAGCCCCATGTCTTTTACAATGCTGGCGCCATTGTCCGGTAGCACCAGGAGGACCCACTGTGTGCCACCAGATGGGTCCATGGTGAAGAAATCCCACTCCTTACATCTTCCACTCTCAGCCATCTGTGATTAAAAAAAAAATATATGTATAAATAAAAAAGTGCCATGAACTGAACTAACTATTTATTTGAGCTGGAACCAAACTACTTTGCATTGCATACTCTATTCTATATTCTATTCTAAGCTTTGGTCTGAAGCATTATGTCAGTGGATTGAACTCACATCAGAACCCCCTTTTTTTTGCTCATCAAAACATGTCCTCTTTAGCAATATTTCACTGTTGATGTGTAATGTAAATTTTTACTTTAGTAAATGTAATGTTGCAATTAGTTTAATGCTTTTAATGCTAACATACTGTAAGTGTTCCGCCCTCTACCTCCTCGACTGGAGTTCCTCCCTCTCTCTCACTGTTTGTCTGTGTGCTATGAGGCCAAAATTAGCAGCTAAGGATAATGAAAAGCTTTGTTTTCAACAGGGAACTTGTTCAATAGCTACATTTACTGACAAAGTTTTGTTTTCTCTTGACAGCAAATTGTTGCGGGCCACCTATATCAGCTAAAGTCAATGAAATGTTTTCATTTTAACAGGAATTTTGGTGTTGAATCGCTCCACTTAGCAGCTAAGGTTACTGACCTTTACACATTGCCTTCACTTTAGAATCAAAATGTTATAATTTAACCTAACTACATTTTTCAACAGGCAAACCTGAGAGGTTCTGTAACTGTCGCTGTTTCACTTCATAACACTACTAAATTTATGATGGCCAAATGTAGCAGCTACGGTTACTGTCACAGTTTTGTATTGACATCAGATTTTTGGAGGCCAAATTTAGCAGCTAAATATACCGAAAAGCTTTGTTTTCAACAGGTAAATTGATGTTCAATGGCTACACTTAGCAGCTAAGTTCATGTTGAAATTTCAACTGATGTTAAATGTCCCAACTTAGTACGTAAGTTTATGGACATTTTTGTATTCACTTTCAAGTATTGTCATTTTTTATTTTAACCTTTCAACTTCTTCATTAACAGGCAACACTACCACACTGCCACTGTTTCATTTCATGTGACTACTAAATTTGTGATGGCCAAACTTAGCAGCTATGCTAACGTCAAACTGTTATATACTAACAGTTTGACATAGCTTAAGGGCAACTGCATGTTGTTTGGATTCTATCTCAGCTTTATGAAAATTACCTCTGTTAACTGAACAATTTTGTGAGAAAGCCGGAATTTCCCCCTAGATAGTTCAGAAGTTCATCACTAGGTGAAATAACGGCACCATTTAGTTGCCCAGAATGCAACATTACATTGGACCTGTTCTTGACAGCCTTCAAGCAACAGCACACTCCAGAGAGCACCACACAAAGCTTTCTGGATACTTGTGGTTTAAACCTTGTATTGTCCACAATAAATAATAAAACTGATGTTGAAACTAGTTGTTACAGCCCATTTGGGAGCTCTGAAAATTAATAAATGTAGTTTTTAACTAGCATGTAAGAATATAAGGTGTGCTATTGTTCAGGCCTGCATGATGATGACAGAAGACAATATGTAGTTGTTGGCTCTTGGCTTACTCTGTATGCTACTTACCCGAAGGCCAGCATTAATTTATGGTTCACTTAGCTGCAATTTACAGTTTCAGCACTTATTATGATGCACCGTTGTTGTATGTTACACAATATAATCTGTATTTTGCTCAGCAGCTCTGTGGCTGATGTGACGTCACATTAAGGCTGGAAAATATCACACAAAATATCAATAACAATATCTTCATTCCTGTTAGAGCCCTCTATATGAGAGAGCATTAATGCTGTTTGTTTGCCAATTTGCTGTTGCTTTTGCTTTACCTTAGCACTTTCATGGCTGTGAAACAGCAGTTAGTAAACAGGCGGATTTCTAACCATTAAATTATCAACAGTATCACTGGGTTATGTGTAGTTTCCACAGGAAAAGGCTGACTCTGCAACAGAAATCATCTCAGAATGTAAATATGTTAAATGACTGAGGTCAAAAATGTAAGAAGGGGGTCTAATAAACATGGATCTTTGAAAACACAACACTTTCTTTTTCAAATGTTTTGAGTTGTCAAATTTACTGAAACCAAGACTGGTAATATTATACCCAAATCATGGTTTGAGGATGGTCTCACTTGATGACCAAACTGTAGGAGTAATAAACACATAAACAGAGAGGGCTATAACTAACAATTACACCTTGAGGTCAACAGACAGTACAAAAAATGTTATGAACTTCTTACAACTACATTAATGTGACCACATTTGTATAAAAATTCAGTCATGTGAAGTAACATCATAGAAATAAATGGTAAATAAATTGTCTTTCTTGACTGTATTTTTAGCATTTTGTGTATTTTGAACACACAAGCCCAATTATGTTTATAGATTTGATAAAATTGTTTGCCCAGAATTGCAATGGATGGTTTGTAAAAAGTCCCCGAAGGATATTGTTCCTTAGCTAAAGTCAACATAATTAGGACAATTAACAGGTTTCAGAGCAAGTTTCAGGATCAGTATCATGATAAAAAACTGCCAGAAAACGATTATTACATTTTTAATTCTGTGTTTACTTTTATTTATAACAACACACACAGACACGCACAATTAATTTACTTGATTTGTTTAAAAAAAGAAAGAAAGGGAAAAAAAAGCCAGGATGAGGCCACAACCTCTAGGCGGACTCCTAGAGGTTGGAGGTCAACCCCTAGATTATGAACAGCTGGATCCAACATCATATAAAACTGGCCTCACATCAGTAACACTCCAACAGTGTAATATATAATAAAATATCACTCACAGTACTTTGACACTTCATATGTTTCTGTAATACTGATAAAAAGTATGTATATTCACTGAGTATTATTTTAAATTAAAGATTAAATTGACTTGGAGCTTAATGAGTCAAATCAATTTAAATCAATAGAACTTATCTGAAGGCATTGCTGTATTGTTGCTTTTACATAAGGAGAGGATCTGACCACTTCATTCCACCGACAGATGGATTCAGACCCGTCATTTAAAGTTCCCATATTTTACACTTTTCCTGTATTTTATTTGAAGTTTTGACATCCCTAAGAAGATATATTTGTAGTTTACCAAAACCCATCTCAGTGTAGTTTTACATCTCCTCTTCCTTCTCCACTGAATGGCTGATTTGTGATTTATGAGTAATTGACTAAATATACAGCAGATTTCAGGTAAACACGGAGAGAAACCAAATCCTGCAAAGCTAGATGGTGAGTCGAACTGGGCCGGGGTTGAGGTATGGTCAAGAGTGGGGGCTGCTTTCTTGTGACATCACAAAGTTCCAGAAGTCCTGACGGCTGGTTTTAAGGCTCAGTTTCTGAGTACAGGCTGTGTGCATTTCTCTGTGGACTGAGGCTTTGATCCTTTCACTGTATTAATATCAAACATAGACATTTAGATACTTTATAATAAAAACAAACATGAAAATTTCCCTTTCAATATGGGACCTTTCAGTGAAAGTATCAATACAACAATGTAAAAATATTAGGACAAAAATGTTTAAGTGTCTAATTTTACCTCCTAATTTTATATGTAAAATCATTACCTGGAAAGTAACTAGCTAGCTGTTAATGTACTTCCTGTAGAATGTAGTGAAGTAAAAGTGTGAAGTGACATATGAAGTAAAGCACAAGACTGTAGAGTTCAGAGTAGAGCACACAGAATACATGCGTTTACATTAAACTGCAGGAAGTTGCTTTACACAGAAATGACCACTAGGTGTCACACTTCTCCAGTTTTTTATCACCACAAAGAAAACAACTTTTCTGTCGGACAGCTGGAGGGAAGGGGGGCCGCTCCAGTGCGTGTGTGTGAGGAACTGTTGTCCCACACACCGGCTCTCTCCAGCTGCGGGTCCGCGTCTCCCCCGGAACCCGCCGCCGCTCACGGTCCGCGTCCTCCTGTCACCTCCCACCGCTGCAACGCGGGGGCAGCGCGTGAGGGCGCGCAGCAGGAATGGACGTGGACAGTAGCAGATAGGTACGCAGGGTGTCGACAGGTAACCAGGGTTAACTGAAGACAGCGGGACTACACCTTTTACCCTGGTGCCGTGGCTGGAGCTCCCTCTCCGGTCGCTTTTCTTGTCGGGTTTACCCGCCTCTCCTGTCCTCCCCGCCGGACTCCACGTCGGTATTTACCTCGGCAGGAGAAATGTCGGGGGGAAAAAAGGACATTCCCAACGAACTGTTCGGTAAGTTAACCTTAGTTAACAGTCAACTGACGGAGAGGTGCTTTAACTTCAGCTAACTGCAGTGTTGCTCTCAACATAAACCAACTAAACCTAAAGTTAACAAGTCAGTCAAACCTTTGTATCTCAGGTAAAATTGGCGTCAAATCACTGAGAACTTGATAGAAAGAATTAAATCACTGCAAGCTACTGTAAGAATATCATTATAGTGCTGAAGTCTCATATACAGACAAACTCTTCACCACAGGAGAATATACAGACAGTATTGAGGTTAAAGCGCCGTAAAGTCGTCACACAACAGAACTTCTCATTGGATTATTGCAGAAATGCTTAAATGACTGAAAAACTTCCACAAACTCCTGTAATCCATGCACATAAAGTACCACAGGTCCACTCCCCTCACTATTTAGGAATATAAGAGATTTTTCTTGAACTCTTGAACAATCACAGTGTTTAAGATTTTTCCTGTTGCATTTTAGTCACTTGGTAATTTTCATGCCCCGAGGGACAGGCTGGTTACCTGAGAGTTTCTCCTCTGCCACTTCCTTATCTGAAGTGGGGGAGAGAGAGAAAGCTTTGGGAGAGGGGTGTGTCCTGTGAAATTCCTTTGGATTGTGAGATATTATCAACACAGGCTCCCTGGATGACTGAGTGTGAAGAGGAAAGAGGAGAAAAAACTGTAAATCGCTGCAATTTTGCTGGAGAAAGTAGCCTAAACTGTTGACTTTAGACATGGCACTGGTGTAGACAGGGATTTGAATGTCTGGGCTGTTGGAGTTTGACTTATATTGACATTTGGAGGCTGACATTAGGGCCAATGTCCAATGTCTCCTTATCTGAGTATTTTAATGGACCAACATGTATAATGAACAACAGCAGGTAATTGCAATAAGGTGAAATACCTGTGTAAAAACCCCCTTAAACCTGAGAGAAAGGAACTTTTAATTGGACAGCCATTAGAAATCAAAAGTAAACCCAATACTGGGTGGTGAGTCACAGACCCCATGCTTTCTGTTACGGTGCCTGCAGTCCAGTCTTATACTGTATGTCACTGGACTGACTGAAGAATGGGCCTTTTTGTTGTTAGCTCCTGCTGCTGGTTTTCAGAGGACCGACTGACCTGATGCTGCTCATAATCAGCCATTTAAAAGTTGCACAGAGGCCGAGCTGGTAATGAAAAGTGGGGATGATTGCCTTTGAATCTTGACTTTTGACAGGATGGTGATATATTGAAAGAAGGGTCAGACACAGCTCCAACTAATGTCAGTTTAATACCACAGCAAAGTGATTTAATCACTCAGTTGTGGAATTCAGCAATGATATAGACATTATTTTCTAATTTGTGGCCTGTGATACTGGTCAAAAGTTTTAGAACTCTACCATTTTTCCAGTTTTTATTGAAAGTTAAGCAGTTCAAGTATAATGAATAACCTTAAAATGTACCAAGGTAAGCACTTCACTGGACAAGGTAAATAGTAGACATGAAGAAATCCTCACATTTGAGAAGCTGAAACAATTACTACTACTACTACTACTACTACTACTACTACTACTACTACTACTACTACTACTTTGGAACAGTTGGCCATCTTTACAAATACCTGTTGTGTGAGCTTGCTGTTCTTCATATCAACATTAGCCGAAGTTGTGCTCATTATACTCATGATGAAGTGATGCAGACAAAACTTCTCAGTGAAACAACAAATGGAAAAGCTCCATGAATTGGATTTTAAACTTAATCACTGCAGTCGGACAGAAAAGTGGAAGAGATGTTCGTTTAGATGAAACATGTCGTGAGTTATTATAATGAAGTCATCAGTCATCTGAGAGCACTGGGAGAAGTCCGCGTGGTTTCGATCAGCCTCCACGCTGCTTCATGTTGTAATGTTTTCATCCTCCTCATGACCTTATAATGTGTCCGGGCACAGAGAGGAGGGGGACAGCATGATGTCATGCAGGCTCGCTCTCCTGCTCATTAATACTCTCTCTTTGCCATGCACACACACTTGTCTCTGCCTTACCCTCAGTTTACCTCTTCCTTTATCTTGATGTCTCACTTTCTTTCTACCTCTTTTCCCTCTCTTGCTATCTCTCCCTCTGCCTGTTACTTAATCTTCAGCGGTCATACTTCTTCACCCGCCCCCTCTTTCTCCATCTGTCCCTGGATTTTCCCAGCACTGCAACAGAGGTTTCACCATACCGTGGCCAGAACTATTGCCCAGAGTGAAGACAGAGCCAAATGAATGTGGCAGAAATATATAATGTTTAAATGGACAGAAATCCCCTATAACACCAGGGGTTGTAAAATGTAAGGCACACTATAGACAGTAGACAACACCTGTCTGTGCAGATAGGTGAATATTGTCCATATAAAGACCAGCAGTGGGTTCATTTGACTTGTGATTTTACATACATATTTGAATGCCTTTTCAGTGACATATATCTAAAATGTTATGGTTTGTAAAGCACAAAGTAAACTTTAAACTAAGACTAAGTTCTGTTTAAGGCCGATCATGGCTTACATGTTGTTGTCCTTACAGAGGCAACAACAACCTCTGGTGTTATTGCCTCTCTCCACCAAAAAGAAAGGTTTCTAAAGAGCAATTTCTCTTGAATTAATCTTGGATGAGATTCTTCAAAATGTTACAGAAATCAGAGAGAAGATCTACAAGAGAAATTCAAGGTATTCTTGTGAGACTCCAGCTTAAACAGTGTTGTGTGTCTCTGTCAGATTCCCTCGTATCACGGTTTGAGTAAGGGCTGAGTCTCACAAGGTAATGACCTCTGACCTATGACAAGGACTGGATGTCCTGGACCACATAGACAATCCAATCATTGTAAGAGTTGTGTGACTGTGTGTGTGTGCTAGTGAGAAGAATGTGTAAGTGCACATGTGTGTGTGTGTATGAGGGAAAGAAAGGTTCAGTACCTCTTTAAACTAAAATAGTAAATAAAGTATCTTAAGAGGATGGATTTCCCAAATTTAAGCCTCTACATAATCTACACTGTGTGAACGATGTAATAATGGGTTGTTTATGTGGACTCATATTAATGAACACAGTAAATATGACCCAGTTTGAAGGCACCATGAAACACCACATCATTTCCACTTTAATTACCCCCTTCAGCAGCATGAGAGGTGTGGTGACCACTTCTATTTGTAGAACTCCGCCAGCTGAGTGCTGCAGGAATGTTAAACGGGACTGAACGCAATCAAATCTCCCATCTGAGCCTTCTCTGTGCGTTGTGTAATAAGCTGTAATTTTATACCTCCAGCTGTTGTGGTGCTAATTGTCAGGTGTCGTTTAACCCCTTGTCTGCTGCAGAGAGTGTGCGGGAGGCAGTGGGTCGGAGGGTGAAGCTGACCCTGAGGCGCAGAGTCCAGCTGGAGGTCAAAAGTGACAAGGTGGAGAACAGAGTACTGGTAAGTGACAGCTGTTCAGTTTGTTTTCTAAATGCTACAGTTACAGTGAAAGTTTGAATACACAGGGACTCAAAATTTAGTCTCTTCTGTTTGGTTTAAATCTGTCACTAATTTGTTTTGTACAGTGGCCCAGATAGGTCAATACAATGCAAAAGCCACAACGCAAATACAAGAGCAACAAAATGAATGCAATTCGTGCATTTGTGTTGTTGCTTTTTTAATTTGTGCTGTGCCTTTTGCACTTTGTGGCTTTTGCAATGTGTTGACTCGTCTGGGCCACCGTAGCTTTGTGTGATTGGCACAGCCTGACGTGAAACTCTCCTCGAATGGTTTTTCTCAGTAGAACAAAAATCAGCCTTGAACTGCCTGAAAGTTTTTTTTCCTTCAGAGAAACAGTTGCAGGCTTTTGAGAATCGCTGTAGTTATTACTGTTATAAGTCAGTAGTCATGAAAAATAGCAGGAGAACTGGCCAGCCGGTTGATCCATTACATGAAGGAATCCAAGAGGTTGCATTAGTGTGGGCGTGTTGCTACAGGTAGAGGTGAGAAGATAAAATATGAACCAGGAAGTTAAGTTTTATCAAATGTCAAGACACTACAGAGCAGAATAATCACCTCTGAGACAAGTTTTAAACTGCAGCAGTGATTTGTTTCATTGAGTCTCAATGTTAGCACAGTAAAAAACAAAATTAGCACACGGCTACTCTGTATATACTTGAGGGTATTCTACCTGGTTCATGTGCTTGCATTTATACAACAATCCATCACACTCACAAAACAGCAAGGTGGCAAAGAGTGGACAAAAAGCTTAGAACTTGCCAGTAGAGGAAGCAGAGGATAAATCATTTACTGATAAAATGGTGAATCTAAATATTGTTGGGGAAGTGATGTGTCACATCGAAATTATTCTTTGTCCACAGCTCAGGAAAGATCAGCTGAGCACATTTGTTTTTGACTTAGACAAGACTCTTGTTTTCTCCAAAAGAAGAACTTCCTATTCAGTGACACCACATTCGACTGGTCTGATGTGTTTCCTGTGACTTCTATTGAGCTGAGCGCTGAGCTTTCAGTCGACTGCATGTGGTTGTTAAATATTTTGGATGACTGCGGCTACAGTAGCTGAGTCTGAGAGGAGCTGCTGCTGTGAGTCATGAACTGATGGTCAGTGTCTGTGAATGTCAGACCAGTGCTTCCCCGTTTTCCTCTGCAGCTCCAAAGCTTTAAAACTACACTGGGCAAACAAAATTAGCATTGTCACTGTTTTGCTTCTTCACTGGACACAATCACAAAACAGCACAAGCAGATTTTTGTGATAATTTTCTTCTTTTACATTTTTTGTAACAAAAGTAGAAGTAGGAAAACTCTCCATCTGCATAATCCTACATCAAATCATCCAAAAAACATATAGAATATTGAAACTTATTTTGTGCTTCATTGCATTAATTGTGTTATATTTTCTTCCTAAACACAAAATTTTAATTACTTTTACTTACATTTAAGAAATAACTGATGACTACTACAAATGCTTTGGTGTAGCACAAACATTTAGAAAATATGTTCCACTGTCTGTTCAGTTTAGATATAAAATCCTTAACAACTCAAAGGAAATGTTATTGGGTGAGCGCACTATAACATGATTGTGGCCAAAAATATGTGGACACCTAAATAATACAAGCGTATGTGATTGTTGAACGTGTTGAACCAAGGCCATGGACGTTGATCTGCAGCTGTAACAGCCTCCACTCGTCTGGGAAGGTTTTCCTGCTGCAGGGATTCACTCCAGTTCGTCATCAGGAGCATCAGTGAAGTCCAACAATGATGTTGGGCTAAAAAGATTGATTGATTGATTAATTGATTGATTGATTGATTGAGTGAAGGCCTGCCTGTGTTCCAGTTCATCCCAAAGGTGTTGGATGGGCTCTGTGCAGACCAGTCAAGATCTTCCACACCAAACTGGGAAAACCATTCCTTTATGGAGCTGGTTTTGTGCACTGGGGCTGTGCCATGTTGAAACAGAAAAGGACCTTCCCCAAACAGTTGGCACTAAGTTGAAAGCACAATGCTGTGTACAACATCATCAGGATTTCCCTCAGTCAGACTGAAGGAGCCCAGCCCAAACCATGGCTTCCTATTTGTTCTTGTTTGTCAAACCTCTAGCCAATGCTAATGCAGTGTTCTTTGGTTTGGTCATTGAAGACGTTACAGACATATTGAGTAAGAGCTACATGACTAAATCAGAAAGTCTGTTTGTGAGGTTTGTAACTCACCTCAGCTCTGTGTGTGGATATCAAAGGCTTACGAAGCTCAGGAGTCAAACCTGGGACCTTCAGGTTCCAGCTCACTCAACCTTCCTGCCCCCCTCCGCTCAGAAAGTGCAACTGAAACACATTTTTAAAAACATATTTCTTTCCACATACCATCTGCAGAATGTGACTGTCCTGTCAGGACTTGAATGAAGCAACCCAAAGCAACCGCAGCTACAGGGTGTTGGGACACACACACACACACACACACACACACACACACACACACACACACACACACACACACACAGGGGCGTACACACAACAAATTCCACAACTGTAGATCAGCAGATTAGAAACCTGTGCTGTAATTTGATGAAATGAGGCGAAACCCGCTAAATGTTTTGCGGCGGATTTGTTTGTGTTTGTGTAAATGAAGGTTAGATCCTGAACCATGTAACAAGAAAAATAAACGGCTGAATACGTCAGAGGAAGTCAACCTGCTGAGAGGAAAAGTGAGTGACTCTGAGCAAAACATCAAGAGCCACCTCAGAGGAATGAGACTCGTGATGTTGTTCATCATTCATTAGCCTGAGTCTGGTCTAAGTGGCAACAATCACACCTGAATTTAGAAGCCACTGATGCCGCAAGATGGAAGTCCTCTAACTAACTCCTTAATCAATCAATAAATAATATTGACTGTATTCGATTGACCAGGAACTGGGTGTGCAACGCAACTTGACTCAACTTGATCGGGCAAAGTTTTTACACCATTTTCTCCAGTGAAGGATTTTTTCACTATTGATTCACCAGCTGATTATTTTCTGTAGGCATTGATTGATTGTGTCCAACAAGCTTTTAAATTGTTTGTTTTGTCCACTCAGTTTATTATTTATTATCATATAAAAATGACAAAAGCAGTAAATTCATTTTGAGAAAATGGATCCAGAGAATTTTTGGTATGTCTGCCTGAGAATGATTTTTTTTCATGTTTCAAAATTATTGCTGACTAATATTCTGTCAATTGACTAACAGAGTAATAAAGCACTAATGTCAGCCTCAACTGACGGCATTAGAGGCAGGAACACAAAAGAAAAAACAGTTTTAAATGTTGGAGCAAGACTGTTATATCAACAGGTATCAGCCTATTGCAGACGTATCTTTATCGATAGATATGTCGGCTGATAAATGACAAGAAATAGCAGGAAAGAAAAAATCAAAAAAGTCTCGAGATAGTTTAGAAACAGTGTCCGATGTCCACCAGAGAGCTCTGACATATTTATTTTTCAACTGTAAAATGTCCTGCTCATCATTATCTTAGTCAAATCTAAGGGATCCGTATGAAGATTGTTTGTTCATGTTAAAAGAATTATAATTATCCAATATCGATCAGTTACAAACATCCAGTATTGGTCAGGCTATAATCAACACAGCCAGTGTACTGTATTTCACATGGCTCGTAATGACTGGTCCTGTTGTGTTTCTGCCAAAAGAATAAATCAGTGTTTGACAGCAGTGACAGTTGCACAGGTTATACCACAGACACTGGTTTAACACACTGCCCTTCCTCATATTTACCTGTTTATTGTTTGGTTTATCAGAAATCCTCAACAACATGTATGACCACAGCTCATCGTCGCCCCCTTGTCTAGATTTGGATGATCTGGCTTCAGTTAACAATAAAAATGGTGATAAGAAAAAAACCTGAACTCAAACAGTGTTTGACAAAAGCTGAAACAGACACTTGATCCTGTAATTCTACAATTCATGGTCTACTGTGACATCATTAGCTAGCAGTGCATCATGGTCCAGGTCTCTCACTGTTACTGTTGTGTTTTCTATTATCTGGTCTGGACTCGTGGACTCATGTCTGCAGAACACCTGAGCCGGGATGTTTCCAGACTTTATAAACAGAAACAGGTTGTTCAGACTGTCAGACAGTCTCCTGACACAGTCCCACGCCTCAGGCAGGTTAACGTCACACCCTCCATTGGCTGAGACTCCTGTCAGTCAGAGAGGACCACTTATCTTATTGGCTGTTCTCTGGCCTTGAGCAGATGTGACCTGGAGTGACCTCTGTGAACCTGGTTACAATAGATAAACCAGAGCTGGCTCAGCCTCCCACCATCGCTCCGGCTTTGTGTCTTTCTTTAATAATTTCATCTCAGTGAAAGGTGACAAGAATCATTTATCTTTTCCTCATCGTTTCCGACCATAACTCAGACCACAAACATCTCACAAGCTCCCAATGAAAATAAGTTACTAATTTTGTCAGAAACATAACAGCATTGGCTGAGCGAGCAGCCATAATGTGCACTCACTCTCTGCCAGGACAGAAGTTCAACACGTGGTGGAAGATAATATATATTATTATCCCACTCAGTGAAAAACGCTCTCCAGAGGCCAAGCCCCTGCCAGATTCTCGTCAACTGGAAACAGACGAAGCTAGACAACAGGCCAGGAGGGAACCATCTGCTCTGCTCATATTTGATCTGAAAATGAGCAGAAGTCTATTCATTTAACTTTATTTTCATTTTAATTTTCACTTTTGTTTTCCTCTAACTAAACTGCCTTTAAGTCTAATGTGATTATTTGATTATTATTGTTCATTTATGGATCTTATAAGTGTTTACTGACATTATTTAGTGGGAATCTCCCTCCGTCTGTGTCTCTGTGTGTGACCGATCTCTGTCTCTGTTCTCAGGCCTTGGCATCACATCGAGCCTATCTGCTGACAGCTCGGGTCCCTTCCAAGGTTTGTTAATCTGTGTGTGTGTGTGGTGACATTGGTGCAGAAAACCAATCCTGCAGTTTTCCTGTTTCCTGTTTTGCATCTAAATGATCACCACTCATATCATCCCCTTCCTCTCTTCGTCTCCTCTTCCCTACTGTCCTCCTCCTCCTCCTCCTCCTCTTTCCTCTCTTTGGGAATGCTTCTTATTTGGTCACTACAGACATGCTGCCGCTTGTTCCTCCAGAGTCAAGTTGTTTTTTGTTTTTTTTTCTCTTTTTGCCTTGTTTTAATTCCACGTTAACAGAGGCCACAACAAGTCTGAACACGTTCCAAACACTCTAAAGTACACACACACACACACAGGTACAACTAGGTGAGTTAGGTTTTAATCTAAACCAGGCTCCAGGTAAGACAGTGTCAGTCCACAGCTTTGGCCCAGAATGAAATATCTCTACAACTACTGGATGGATTGCCATGAAATTCTGTAGACATGAGGATACCAACTGTTCTTTTTTTATCCTTCTCAGGATAAATTTAAAAAATCAAAAAAAAAACAAAACTCTTTTATCTTGCACCATCATCAGATCTAAATTATTTAGAAATTGCTTATATGCTAAAGTAAGATGGTGTACATGAAAAACATTATACCTGCTACCTGCAAAACTCTTAGTCTTGTTAAAGGAGCTATTTAAAAGCATCAGCTTAATTCCTTTACTCACCAACAGCAGTCTCCAGAGGTGGAAAGCAACGCCAACGTTAACTCTTGTCTCTATAAATGACTTCTCTTCTACTCAAGTTACCGCGCTAACCAGTTAGCCCCGGCCAGTCTCGTCACTGTAGCCTCCAATCTGCCCTGAAGACGTAGCTGCTCAGAGGGTGAATTATAACCTCCTGTCTTATAAACATAACAATGGCTGAAGCTCTTGTCAAGCGACAATCACCACCTGCTTCTGGCAAGAAACCACGTTCCGAACCCGAGAAAACCTACAAATAGCCTCTTTGAAAAAAAAAAAATCTGTAATTCATCACAAGTGGAGCAAAGTCACTTTCACTCACCCGTCCCACCATCATCCTGCTCATATCTGGTTGTTAAAGTATAGGGATGGCTGTATTTTCTTACTGTTAGCAAACCTCATGAAAACACCAACGTGTGAATCTGTCTCTCAGAACTTTCTGACTTCCCTACCTGACGTGCCTGGTTCCTGCTGAAGATCTAAACCTTTTAATACGACTCACAAATATCTAGTTTCTTTTTGTAATTCACTTTTCATAGTGTTTTCATATAAGAAAAAACAGCAACCTCACATGGAGCACACATACAAACAGAAGAGACAATGACAACAAGAAAAACCAAAACCACAAAAAAAAGGGTATCAATGAAAACATCATATCTATGCACAGGGCCAATGTCGTCAGCACCATCCTATAATGCTGTCACTCATAAACCACCATGGTTAATATATAGTTTCTTTTTTTTTTTTTTTAAAAGGCTCCGTGATTTCTTAAAACTATGGGCCACAGTGTTTCCTCCTGTTTGAGTAACATTTGCCAAAGACATTTGTTGGCGACTATTTTCAGCAACGGATTAATCCACGTTTGGTGCTCTATTCCCAGCAGTGGGAATTCTGTGGGTTTTAGGTAAAATAAACTAGTGTGTGTGTTCATGGTAATTTGAACGTATTTAGCTTTTGAACCCACTGTCTGTTCGTTGCACTTTATAAACACACGTTAGTGCTGTGTCTTCACTTCTTTCTTCCTCTACTTCTTCCTAGTTCTCTGTTTATCTGATTTAATATTGTAGTCTCTCTTTCCCCTTCCCTCTCTCTCACTCATACTCTCTCTATGTCTCTCTACCCAGATGAGAACAGGTCCCACCATATGGAGACATTTGATAGTTTTACCCACAATGCAGCTGTGAGAACACAGCCTGTGGGAAAGGAAAACAGTGAGAGGAAGAAAAGTTCAACCTGGAGGGCGAGAGAGAGAAATGGAGATAAAAACATGCTGAAAACAGTAAAAACATAAACACATTTTTTTTTTAATTCTATAAATGGTGTCCTTATGTAAGAAGCTGACAAATGTCATAAAACTTACATAAGATAGAAAATTAAATTTTCGAGGGATAGTTTCGCACTTTTTCTCAAGACAATAACCTATTTCCAGACTGGACTCTTGAGATTTTCAAATCATAGTGGAACAAACTTCAGGTGAGAATTCAAACACCTCGGATCAGAAGTCACAGAAACCATTTCACATTTCGAGCTTCAACTCATGAACTTCCCAGTTTTAAGCTTCATAAACTGCTTTAGAAATTATTGGTCATCAGAGACTTTTATTATTTAAAGAGAAGTGAACAGACGGTTGGACTCTTTCCTTTTTCTCAGCCACTATTTTAATGGCTCCCTGGTAACCCTCCAGGTTTTTTTTTTTTTTTTTTGCTTTTTACTAAGGAGTGTGTGAATCAGGCCAGACAGCATATAAATAAGTGGGAAAGTCTGATGCAGAGTGAAACTAGGAGTCTGCTCTGGAGTGTACTCATGCTGAGGATCTGCCCTACAAAACTTTTTTTTTTAATCTCCACAAATTAATGTCCCTGAAGATTGTGTCAACAAAGATTCATGAACACATATTGTGGATGTGTGTGTGTGCAGATACCGAGTACCACCCAGTTCTGGATTCTGGAGCTTCATTAATGTGAAGTTAGTAAAATAAATCACTAATAAATGACTTTTCTTCATACTGGTTAATATTACTAGATGTCAGAACAGTTCCTTTAACCTGATCGTGAAGACATTTACTGATCACACGTTTATACAAACTTGAACTGCTTCACTTCCTCCTAAATTACAAAAAAAGTTCAGAACGTTTTCACAGCAGCAGTAAAAACAGAGTAAAAATAATCTATTGAACTTTTAAACATATTCTAATTGAGTTGATGGATAAATAGAAGTTTGTTTTTTCTCCACACTGTGACAGAGTTTTAGTGTTCGTGACCTCAGCCCTGCAGAGACTGTGGGTAATGATGTTATATGTGCTTTTGTTATGTCCGGCCATGTTTGTTTTTTTACGTCTCTGCTGCACTGGCTCTTTGAGATTACCTGATTAAATAAAGGTTATATATGCAAATCTACAGTTAATAGAATGATGATAGTTTATTTGAAAGAACTCTTTATTCTATTAACATTGATTTCTCTGATTTTTATTTAGGTGTGTGAGTTCTATCTGCACACTCAGTGTTAGAAAACTTTGCCAAGAGGTGCCTGTTAAGTGTATGTTTGTTGGATTGTATTGATAATATATATATTATAATTTTTGGAAGATATATTACAGCTCAAAAACAGCAACACTCATAAATGAAACGTAGATAACCTCTGAATACAATTTGCTGAACCGCCTCTGCCAGCTGACCCCTGATCTGTTGTTCTAGAGTAGGCCAGTGGTTTTTCTAAATCTCTGTGTGTGTGTGTGTGTGTGTGTGTGTGTGTGTGTGAGAGAGAGAGTGAGAGAGCGAAACAGAGGCTGGTTTGTTCCTCAGTGTGTACTGTCCCAGCAGAGAGAGGCAGCAGAGGGTGAAAAAAAGACAATGGAGGAATTTAACAGCTGGCAAGGAAAAGGGGGGGGGGGGCCCTCGCCCGCTCTTTCCCTCTCTTCCTCTCTTTCTGTTTCATTCTGTCTCAGTAATTCACTTTCCACTTTTCTTATTCATTTTCTCTTTTTCAAATCTTCCTCCCCCCCCCCCCCCCCGGAGGGAAATGTGTGTGAGGTCGACTCTGACTCTGCTCCAGACATTTGTTCTACAGATTATTTGTAGCTTGTGTTTTTTTACATTCCTATTGTGTCTGTGATTCTTTTTTTCCTCTCCTGTGGTTTGTTCAGGTCCTTATGGTAAAGACGACAAGCTTCATATCAGAATCTCTTCAGAAAATCGTTCAGACTGCACATGTACACACCTCGTTGACACTTGTTTGTCCTTGATAATGTGACTTGTGTGATGTATGTTCACTCACTGGAGCTGTTGAAGAGAAGGTGAGCTGGTTATTGTGACACAGTCTTGTCTTCTGCTCTTATCTCTACTGCAGAGCAAGTCGGAGCATGATGAGGCTCAGCTTAGTTGACCTAAAAAAATGTTAGCCACTTAGCACATGGTTGCGCTCATCGAGCAAAGGCGCTAATGTTCGTCTTGACACACTACATGGCCAGAAGTATGTGGACAGCTGAGCATTCCTCCCATATGTGATAGTTGAGCAGCTCATTCCAAAGCCCAGCAGCCTCCACTCATCTGGTTTCAGGCTTCACACCTGATTCCTGAAGCTCCAGAGGTTCCAGAGCCTTTGGAGGAGGCTGAGGTCAGCGCTCTGGGAAAACTATTTTTTGATGGACCTGGCTTTGTCCGCTGGGTCATTGTTATGTTCAAACAGGAAAAGGCATTTCCCAAAATGTTGCCACAAGGCTGAAACCACACCATAATCTAAAACATTATTGTACGCTGTAGCCTGAAGCACAGAGGAGCCCCAACCAGGAAAAACAGCTCAACCAAAAATATGTGGACAGGGGACACAAACGTCTGCCTGATAGCATACTTTAGCAAGTGTGCTAATCAAATCTCAAGAGTCTAATGGGTTAAATTCAGATGTTCTGAAACACAGTTGGTGCTTTGTGGGTGCAGATCCAGACTACAGTGGGACTTCTGTCACATGTTTTTCTATCTCACTTGAGTTTTCTAGTCAAGTTTTTGAAATGTGTATGACACCTGAATTCTCTGCATCCAGTTAAAGGTCCCATATTTTACACTTTGCCAGTGTTTTATTTTTAGTCTTGTCATCCATCAGAAGATATATGAAC
Organism: Trachinotus anak; assembly: GCF_046630095.1. Taxonomy (NCBI): domain Eukaryota; kingdom Metazoa; phylum Chordata; class Actinopteri; order Carangiformes; family Carangidae; genus Trachinotus; species Trachinotus anak. The sequence continues at coordinate 24,449,081 of NW_027273867.1, read as the reverse complement.
CAAAACCATGTCAGTGTAGTTTTACATCTCCTCTCTTCTGATTGGCTGTTTTCTGATTGATTTAAAAAAATATACCAGATTTCAGGTAAACACTTAGAGAAACCAAATCCTGCAAGGTTGGATGGTGGGTCCAGGTGGGTGGGGCTTGGAGTAGAGGTGACTGCTTTGTTGTGACATCACAAAGTTCCAGAAGTCCTGACGGCTGGTTTTAAGGCTCAGTTTCTGAATACAGGCTGTGTGCATTTCTCTGTGGACTGAGGCTTTGATACTTTCACTGTATTAATATAGAACCTAGACCTGCTTTATAATCAAAAAACACATAGATGTCTACATTTAGACTGGATGGGACCTTTAAAGAAAGAAATTACTCACACATTGTCTGTGTCTGGGAAATGTTTCCTGGGAAAATCCAGTTCTCCAGAAGAGAATCGACCAGTTTGTTCCTCAGAAGTGTGGTGGAGAGCGAGTTCTCCTTTGGGACACATAACTTTTCATTTGTGATTTGTTAAACCAAAATGAAAAAGAATATGTTAACCTTGTAAAGCCACTGTGAATAAGATGTTGAAATACAAGGTTAACATGATATGTTAATGATTTCATCATCTGCTCGTTTCAGGTTGAACAGTCCTTCAGCTACCTGGATATCCAGGGGATCAGCAGCAACAAGCCCACTCAGGTACACACAAACAAACAGGAAGCACCGCTCACTGTGCATTATGAAGTAATACAAACACACCTGGCCACACCTGGACTACAGCTTAAGAGTTACATATACACATACATACAAATAACACAATCACTGATGTATGTCAACACCGCCCACGTCTCAGGAGGGGTTAGAAGGAATTAAAGGTTGATTCAAATGTTACAGAGTTGTCATATTCCTTCTGGATACACACACACACACTTACACACAAACACACAAAATGTTTACTGGGAATCATCTGAATGATAACTTGAACTTCCTCTCATTAGGTCAAGGTTCAGTCTTAGTTTCCTTTATGTTGGTGGTTTTTCAGAACAGGCCAGATCAGTGAGGATCATTAGTTTCAGCTTCTCAGGAAACCAAATCACAACAACAACATGGTATGTGTGTATTTTGACTCAGTCATTTCATGCTCCTGTGTGTGTCGCCCCCTGCAGTTGGTGTTGGAGCATGAGCGGGGCCCATGGAGCCTCCGCCTCGGCTCGGAGGAGGAAGCGGACGAGGTGATCGCTCACATCGGCAGCTGTCTGCACCGCATCTGCCCCACGGGCTCACCTGTGTAGGTACCACACAGCCAGCACCATGATCAGAGCTGTGAGATGAGAGGACAGAAGCAAAGGGGAACCTCATAGGGTCGGAAAGACAGGAAATACAAACCCCTCTCACTGTCAGTCAGTTGCTTACCATGGAATTGGATTAAATTCAAGGCTATTTATTTAGATAAAGTCTGGGCAGTTCTGAAATCTGGTACATTTTGTAATGATAAAAACAATAAGCAACTATTAACAATTAAAAAAAAAAAAAAAAAAAGTCAGAGAAAAAGCCAAGGTATGTGCATCTTTCAGAAGCAAAGTCAGTGTCAAAAAAGGGGTGAATTTATAGAACAGTTGCGATGAGGAACTGAAAATGTGTCGTACACTTTGAAAGTTAAAAATAAATCACGGAACAAATTAAATGATTGACTTCAACAGTGTTTGGTAAATTATAACTCGTGTTCACTGTGACTCTTGATGTGATGATACTGTTGGATTCATGAAGCTCCTAAAATCTAGATCAAGTTCAGAGGTTCACATCCAGTTTTCCTCTCTCTCTTGTCCTTCATCCTCCCTCCTCTTCCTCCCTCTGCCCCCTCTCTCTGTAAGGAAGAAAGGTGATGAGGAAGATGAGCTTAAAGCCTCCGGAGAGGACGGCAGCTCTTCAGGCCCTCTGGGACGAGCAGGGCTCAGCTGACCTGGGGCCCTGCGGTAAATCAGCCTCACAGTCAACTCAGATCCATCACATGTTCAAAGCGTCTATGTTTAAGGCCTTAAAAGTTGTCGTCATGTGACTCCTAATTTCAGGGGGTTTCTCTCATCAGTACTGGTGTGTGTGTGACTACCTTGGTCTGCCATACAGAGAGGAGGTCCAGTGGGTCGGTGCTGCATTTTTTTTCTCTATTGTTTCCAGTTTATTGTCATCTTCATCTACATCTTCCTGTTTTTTTTTTTTATTTGCTGCTTTTTTTAATGTTTTTGTCTTTAGGTGTTTATTCTTCTGCTTTTATCTTTAATCCTTTACCTGCTTTATGTTTGTTTTTCTTCCCCTTTTTTTATCTTTCTGTTTCTTCCTCATGCTTAATTTTCTTCATTTTGACCTGTATTCTTCTTCTCCTTTTTATTTCCACGCACCATCATGAGGCTGTCTCACCTGCTGTCCTCTTCCTCTCCTCCAGGACGTCGACACGATCTATCTGACTCAGGACACCAGAGAGCTCAACCTGCAGGACTTTGTTCACCTGGAAAACAGGTATGTTCACTATTTGTGTGTGACTTCAAATATGTGTCAGATGGATTAAAAATACAGTACATTTTAATAATATTTTTGTCTTATTGTTAAATTTTTTTTCTGGACATCACTTATTGAAATAAATCAAGTTTAATCTTATTATCTCTTCAAAGAACACAATGGCCGACAGCTGCGTCTCTAAGTGTTTTTATTTTCATTCCTCCTTGCAGGGATTTGGTGGCGATCATCGCAGCTCTGGAGTACAACCAGTGGTTCACCAAACTCTCCACCAAAGACTACAAACTGGTAACAACACGCCGCTCAGTTTTACCCAGAAATCCCACAGAAATCCCACCTGTACACCTGGGTGAAAAAAGAAAAAAGGACCTCATTAACATAAAGCTAAATTCCAGTCCAGGATTAAGTTCATTCTGTTTTTGCTTGTCACTGATGTGAACTGTGTGTGTGTTTCCTGTGTGCAGTCGACAGATGTGTGCGACCAGATCCTCAGGGTGGTGGCTCGGTCCAGCCGGCTGGAGGAGCTGGTGCTGGACAACGCTGGACTCAAAAGGTCAGAGGTCAAGTCCTTGCAGTGTTTTGTACACATGTATAAATCGTGCATGATGACTTTTTTCTTTTTTTCTTTATCTGATTTTAGACAAACTGTTGAATGCGTGTGATGATAGATGTGTGTGTGTGTGTGTGTGTGTGTGTGTGTGTGTGTGTGGTGTGAGAACGTAACACACTCAGTAAACCTGGACGTTCAGTGTCATGTTGTGATTTCTGCTCTTTTCTCTTCTTCAGTGACTTTGCTCAGAAATTGGCTGGCGCTCTGTCACAAAACCCCGCCTCCACACTCCACACACTCAACCTGAGCAACAACTCACTAGAGGACAAAGGTTAAAACACACACTGTTGTTATTGTGTAAAGTAGGTTTGACGTGCAAACATGTGTTATCTGGTTTTAGAATCTGGATCTTGATTAGACATTGGATTTTAGATTGATTTTTGTTTCTTCTACAGTATATAAAATATTTGATGGTCGTTCACATCCACTTTATAAAAGTCAGACATCGTTACCAATGACAACGTGTCGTCTACTGCCCCTGTTTGTTGAAGAATCTGCATATAAATCATCTCCAGTGGTTTCAAACATGTCTCTCTGAAGCAGCTGTGAAGTCCTGCAGGTGCTCTCAGCTGCAGGAGTGCGTCCTCTGGTGGCCATGTTGGAAACCCTCAGCTGTGTAGAGTCTAACACATTCAGTGAGTGGATGTTGCTTTCTGCAGGTGCTGCTGCTCTGAGCGCTCAACTCGCCAAACTGCCCATGGGCCTGAAGCACCTGAACCTCAGCAGGACCTCCATGTCTCCTAAAGGTGACCACGGAGGACTGACTCTGATGTAGCAGCACATCGTCATCGTCCTCAAGTCTTTTTTCAGGAGAACGTTTGTTTGTTTTTTGTTTTTTCTGCAGGTGTGAACAGCCTCTGTCAGGCTCTCTGTGCCAACCCGGCTGTCGCCACCGCCCTCACACACCTGGACCTGTCGGGGAACTCGCTCAGAAGCGATGACCTGCCAGTATGCAGCCGCTCCTTCTCTCAGCGCCACAGTTTATTAAAGCCTTTCAGAAAACAGAAACATTTAAAGATGGACAGGGATCAAGCCTCCGTTTTCTTTTCCTTCACAGAACCTGCACAGCTTCCTGAGCCACTCCAACTGTCTGGAGACTCTGGATCTGTCCAACAGTGACTGCTCTCTGGAGCAGGTGAAAACAGCTCACACACACAGACACACACACACACACACACACACACACAAGATGTTGAGGTGCTGGATTAAAGAGTAAAATTTAACTAAGAAAAAAATTTAAAATAGTTTATAAAATAAAATAGTTTGCAAATGCAGCATCTTTCCAACCGTTGAAATGAAATGATGCATTTCTACTGTGAGAAAAAGCTAAACCGGAAAGTAAAAGTAACTAAGTCCAAGTTGTTGAGTTTTTGTTCGTCTTTTGATAAAGTTGTTTTGTGTTTTCTAGGTTTGTGCGTCTCTCCTCAGAGGATCTCTGAAGCATCTTTCTGTCCTCAACATGTCAAAGACCGTCTTCTCTCACAGGCAAGATGCTGAACTCACACTTGACTATCTGACTGCAGATAAACAGTGATAATAATCTTTATTTTTAAAGCACTTTTCTAAACCCTCATTACAAAGTGCTTTACACAAAGCAGCAGATAAAATAAAATAAAGAGTGAAAAAAGCAAATCAGAAATACAATTCAGGGATACAGTGCTATGACAGGGTTAGAGGAGGAAGTAGCTTTAGAGAAAGTATTATTGATTCATCAGTGATCAACTCAGTGATTTTTAAGGCCTCTACATACACAGAGTAAAAACTCAGCATTGCTTTTTTGTGAATGTGTACATGTGTACAGTTGAACATAGTCCATGCTCTTGCTGTGTTGATATTAACTCATCTCTGCTCTCACTCACACAGGAAGTGTAAAGAAATCCCATCGTCCTTCAAGCAGTTCTTCAGCTGTTCTCAGGCTCTGAGCTCGGTCAATCTGTCAGGAACCAGGCTGCCGCTGGAGGCTCTGAAGTAAGAAAACATCCACCAACATCTGAGTTTTAACGAGGCGCACGGCAGTAACACGATTTCCTTCAGCTGCAGAACACGACCAGACAAAGAGTCGCTGTGAAAATGAGTTTGGCTCTCATCTGTTGTGTGTGCATCTGTTTTCCCTTCATGGACACTCGGCTGAACGTCACGTGTACATATTTAAGAGATAAGAGTTTAAGAGCAGGAAAACATTTGAGAACAAAACCACAGTTGTCAGCCCATCAGAATTAAGAGAAAGAGCTTCTACCTGGAGCCTCCACACTGTGTCAACCTTCAGTCATACAGGAGTAAATCCATGAGAAAAGAGGAAACAGACTCATTTCCTCACTCGCAGCAGCATTTAAAATAGGCATGACTCTTTTTCCTCTTTGAGTATTTGACAAAATTTCTCATATCAAGATGCGTGGAGCTAGTTCAGACCTGTTTTCTGTGAGTTGAAAAAAACATTTATTAAAGTGTACGACAGCGATTCTGGTTTCATAGAGAGGAAAATGAAAAGCTTTTACTACTCAGTGTATCAGTGTGCTGATCATCAGAGGCCAAGGGCTGATACTGGTGTCTGAAAGTTGTTGTTTGTGTGCTGAAACTTGTGTGATTCGTTCCCCTGTGTGCAGGGCCTTGTTGTTGGGGCTCGGGTGCAACCTGAACCTCAGTGACGTGTCTCTGGATCTCAGCTGCTGTGAGGTAAAACTGACATGAACCTCAGCACATAGAAACACACTGTGACACTGTTTGAATTCATACAGAGGCAATAAATCAGTTTAAAGATGTATTGTAAGCTTTGGAAAAAGTGCTACAACTGTTTTGAGGGACTGACGTGGTTTTGCTCTCAGCTGCGTTCAGGAGGCTCCCAGATCCTGGAGGGCTGCATCGCTGAGATCCCCAACATTTCCAGTCTGGACATTTCTGACAACGGTGAGGACAAAGTTTTGGACTTGAATCATCTATGATGCCTCGTACCGACTCTGATCGTGACCTGTTTATGTCTCTGTGCTGCACTGCTCAGGTCTGGACATGGATCTGACCACTCTGCTGGTCTGGCTGGCGAAGAACCGATCCATCAGACACCTGTCGCTGGGCAAAAACTTCAGCAACATCAAATCCAAGTGGGTGAAAAACTTTCAGCAGATTTTGTCAGCAAATGATTCCTGCAGGACTACATGCATTTAGCATTTCCTCATTTTCCCCCAGGAATGTGGCTCCGGTCCTGGACAACCTGGTTCACATGATTCAAGAGGAGGAATCAGTGAGTGGAACTTTTTAGCATCATTGTGATTTTTTTTGTTTTATTTCCAACTTTCATTCCAGTCTTTTCCTCCTTGTATTACCTCCATCACCTCAGTCATTTTGTGTTTTTTCTCCAAACTGAGACATTCATCAGTCACTTTGGAGAAAATCCTCCAATAAACAACCTGCCTGTGGTTCTGCTGTTTTTCTCCACTGCAGCCGCTGACCTCGCTGTCTTTGGCTGATTCCAAGCTGAAAGCCGAACTCTCCATCGTCCTCAACGCTCTGGGCAGCAACGCCTCTCTGACCAAGTTGGACATCAGTGGAAACGCCATGGGAGACATGGGGGCCAAGATGTTGGCCAAAGCCCTGCAGATCAACACCAAACTCAGGTGAGAGAGGAAACAAGTACCTGCTTGAAATTACTGTTCAAGTCTGAAAATAGTTAAAACCTCAAACAAAAATGTAAACGAGTGTTGGTGCTTTCTACCACAGAAATGAGAGAAATCTCTGAAATGATAGATATTCAAAAGTTGTTTCCCTCTCTCTGTGTGTGTGTGTGTGTGTGTGTCTGTGTCTGTGTGTGTCTGTGTCTGTGTCTGTGTCTGTGTCTGTGTCTGTGTCTGTGTCTGTGCAGGACAGTGGTGTGGGACAGGAACAACATCAGCCCACAGGGTCTTCAGGACGTCGCTGCTGCTCTGGAGAAGTGAGTGTGAAGTTGTCGTGTTTTAAACCTTGATCTGCTGTTTTAATGATGTGAGAAAATAAACTGTTATATTTGTCTCCCCATCAGGAACTACACCATACGGTTCATGCCTGTTCCCATCATGGACGCTGCTCAGGCTCTGAAGGCGAACCTGGAGAAGACAGAGGACGCCTTACTGAAGGTTACTGCAAAAAAAAAGCACATGGTTTAATGTAGATTTTTGAGGCTTTGTAAACGAGTCTCCGCTGTATTAAAGGTTCCGTAAACAATCATCACTGCCACAGGACGTCGTACTGGACAACCCGCATCTCAAAGCAAAACAAACACGTCATACCCCCCCCCCCGGTTTAAATTCTCGTTTACCTTTAAGATTATTGTTTTGTGTTGCAGATGGAGCAGTACATGCTGAGGAACCACGAGACACGTAAATACCTGCAGGAGCAGGCGTACAGGCTGCAGCAGGGGATAGTCACCACCACCACACAACAGGCAGGAGCAGCAACACGCACAACATCCTCACACCTTACACTCAGTTATTATTTGACACTGACCAGTCACCATTCTGTGCCCTTTTTGCAGATGATGGATATGATGTGCGTGAAGGTGCAGGATCACCTGAACTCTCTAAGGTTCACAGAGACCTGTGCGGTTCAGGAGGACATGAAGGTGGCAGAGAACCTCATGAAGGACGCCAGGAACTCCAAGACAGTAAGAAGACGTGACCCACTGATCAGACGATCTCTGTTCCCTCCAGCTGCAAATGTTCCTCTAACACAACGTCTGTGTGAGAGTTTAGATTTAGCCGACATATGGTATGCATGAGGGCTACAGTGGTAATGAATAGGTTAGGTGGACAGCTAGCTTGAATTAGCTATCATTAACCAGTAAATTGCCTGGTTGTTCACATGTGTTGCTCCCAAGGTGCTCTGAGCTGTTTTCCCCAACGTGGTCCTCCAGCGCAGTAATGAGACAGCCTGTCTGCACTGACACTGTTCTGTGTGATTGCCTGTTAATTCATGTCACAGCCCAACATCAAAAGGATTTTACCCGCTCTGAGATTTTAAGCAGGACAGTGACTAATTCACTGCAGCCTCTCTTCTACAGAGAAGCAGAAAGTTTGACAGTGAAAGCAGAGGCTGAACAGGCAGCATGTGAAATACGACAATAATAAAACAGTTTTGGCTTCAGATTTTCAGAATTTCTGAAAAATCAAGTCAAACTCTGTCTCATTATCTCGTCCAGCTGCTCCCCAACCTGTACCACCTGGGGAGAGGCAGGGCCAAGGGCGCGTGTTTCGGAGCTATTCAGGACAAGCTGGAGTCGATGGCTGGAGAGGTGGCCAGAGTGATGGAGGAACAGCTGCAGGTGACTGAAGCTCCTTTTTACACACAGTGACCTGCAGCCTGAGGTTTACCCTGAACCCACTCCTCCTCCCCCAGACAATGCTGGCGTCCATGGTGGATGCTGCCGAGGGCCTGTGTCCTCATGTGATGAAGAGGAGCAGCCTTCGTCAGGAGCTGCTGAGGGCTGGGGCAGGGAGGATGACCATTCCCCGCAGCTTCGTCACCACCACGCTGCTGGAGCAGTCTGGGGTCGACATCATCAACAAGATCAGGTCTGACAGTTCGTCAGGTTTCTTTAGCACAAGTCTGATCAAGGCTTCAGTTGTCACCTGAGAGATATTCAGTCGTGTTACTGCAGCTGATGTGATTTCAAGGTGATGAATAAATTTTTTTGCAGATATCTGTCATGTGCTTCCGTAACAAACTGATTCTCTGTGACGCCTCTGTGCACTGATTCTCACTGAACAAGCTAAATAGACGGGTGGTGACGCGGCAGAGACAGCTTTAAAAAAAAGATCTGCAACTCTCCTACCACGAGAGTTTGTGTTTTTTATCTGTGTGTCAGGTTTAGGTTTAAGATTTTAAATGAACCGTGAGTTTTGACAATATCAGGTGATGTTTGGTTTTTCAAAACCTGTGGTTACACAGGCTTCACCTGACTCAGATCGGTGTTAGACTGCAGAGTCAGGACTGGGTCTGAGACCTGGTTCTCGGCAGTGGATCTGCTTGAAGACCTTTATGAAAAGAAGATGTGATTTTCCTGTGTTGTGTGCTTTGTGTGTTTTTCTTTTTTGTAATGCAGTGAAGTGAAGCTCAGCATGGCGTCATTTCTGTCAGACCGTATCGTGGATGAGATCCTGGAGACTCTGTCCAGATCACAGCACACTCTGGTGAGTCTCCTCTCTGTCTGTCTGTCTGTCTACTTGTTTCGTCTCTCCGTCCATTCATCCCTCCTTCCTCCCTCCATCTCCAGGCCGACCACCTGATCAGGAAGGAGCAGCCTCTGCTGCGTCAGGAGCCTCAGATGGAGACAGAGGTTCTGGATGAGACAGTCCTGAAACCAGAGAACCACGACCAGGAGCAGAAACAAAGCCAGGACCAAGACCGGCAACACGGGCTGGAGGACATGGACACCTGCATGGTAGCAAAACACAGATATGTGTGATTAGTTCTAGATATTTAGGAAACACAGCAGTACAGTCTGTATGTGTTCATGTGAAAATAAAACAAAGATAAAAACCTGATGTTTTGTTGTGTTGTCTTTAGATGACTCCTAAATCCAAGAGGAAGAGTATTCTGGTCAGGATGCTGCGCCCCGTCTCTGTGGCATTCGGTGAGTAACAGAAAATCCTAACATCACTGTACTGTACAAACTAAACACAGTCCCTTTTTTCTCTCTGTGTCGAAGCATCTTGTCACTGCCCTTCATATTACCAGATTACATTTTAAATACAATGTAGAATCTCTGATATATCCATGATTCTGGTACTGTGTGCACTTGTAAACAAAACACTTGAAACATATATTATCACTATTTACTGGACTGGTGAGTGAGTAGTTAGAGAACATGTTACAAAATGATCTTAAGCTTGTTTGTGGATAATAAACGGGTAACAGCAAGTTTAGAAATCTTTTTAGTGTCTGGATTTCTGACTTGCTGGATGTTAAGTTTTCCTTATTTCCAGTGTGTGATGATGCACCTTGATTTTCCCACATGACTTTGCTGCCGTCTGTACCCAACAGAGATGGAGTTTGACCTGGACAAAGCTCTGGAGGAGGTTCCTATCCATGTTGAGGACCCCCCTCTTCTTCCTCCTCCCTCACAGTCATCGGACAGAATGTCATCATATCACGGAGACCTCCCACCTCGCCCAACACCCCCACACACAGAGTCTGTCTGTCTGGGCGAGCTGCCACCTGTGGAGCACAAGACGCTGGAGCATCACACCAAACTACGACCGAAACCCAAGAAGAGGACGAAACCCACTCGTCCACGTGTAGGTTTCTGTCAGCAAGCGAATAATTTTTCCACACCAGTTAAATTCCTACAATATAAATGAGTCTCATCTCTAATGCTTCTGTTTTATTGCCACTGCCGGTCTTTACAGCGGGAGGCCACCGCCAGCTCGACACCACATGAGGCAGAGCAGAACAGCATTATGGGAAAGTTGGACGAGGGCCTGGATGACTTTTTCTCCAAGAAAGTCATTAAACTAAGCTTCAAGTGAGAGTCATGTTTTAAACTGAACCTGACGTTTTCCGCAGCTATTTTAAGGAGCTTTATGTTAGTTTTGCTATTGCTACATAGCTAATGTTAGCATAAACAACTGTTTACTTATCAGTCTTGCCAAGAGCTTCAGCCATCGTTACGTTTACAGTACAAGAGTTTATAATACGCCCTCAAAGCAGCTTCTTCTTCAGGGCAGACTGGACTCTACAGTAGCTAGGTATCAGAAAGTGACGTAATGAGCCAATCGGGCTGCAGCTAGCTGGTTAGCATGCTATTATTAGAAGAAGAGAAGTGATAGAACTGGATTCAAAACTAAAGGGTTGCTTTCCACAGCTGGATACAGCTGTTGGTGAGTAAAAGAATGAAGTTTGATGCTGAACTTGCAATGTTGCTTTTAGACTGGTGAGTAAACAGATGTTAATGATAACAGTGGCTATGTAGCAATAGCAGAACTTAAACAAAAAAGAGCTCCTTTACATTTACAATTACAATTTGATGCTGTGCACAACATAAAACACAATCTGGTCTTTAAAGTCTTCTCAGGTTTGATTTGTATTAAAAAAGATAATCTCCCAAAATCAGTTTGATTAAAAGTAAAGTACAGCTGTGTGTCATCAGCATAAAAAAGATTTCATTATCTTGTATGGCTAAATAAAAGTACTATATATAAATTTCTAATTCTGTTAGTATTTATAATCTTCCTCAGACTTCCCTCTGTCAGAGGTCCATCCTCCAGCACGCAGGACTCAGCAGATAAGAAACGTGAGTCCAGAAAGAGCGGTTTCTTTAACCTCATCAAATCTCGGACGTCCCGCTCGGAGAAGAGCCACGCCTCCATCGCTCCCCTGCAGCCTGCCTCCTCCAGCGCCGCTGCACCCTCTTCTTCTGTTAGTCCGGTGACTGAGGAGATGACACCAACATCTCCTACATCCCCTGTGAAAACCGCTGCAGCCATAGTAGAGCCCCATCAGGAGCTCCACAGGGCTCAGTCCTCGAACCACACAGATTCTGAGATGGAGGCCTGTCCGACAGCTGCTGCTGAGGAGGAGAAGGAGGAGGAGCATGTGGAGAAGAAGGAGAGCGTGGAGAAGAAGGACCACCCACATATACCTCGCCATATTGGGGTTCCTGTGATGGGAATGGACCTGATGGCTGAGATGAAGGCCAGACAGGAGAGAATGGCTGGAAAGAAGGTGGGTGGAGTCTGTGGGTCAACAACTGTAATACTAATGACGTAAAGCCATCATTAGTCAACATATTGATACTGATATGTCAGTGCAAGAACAAACAGCAGGATGAAAGCAAATGTTTAACAAGTAGAAATTGAAGAGGACTGATCAAGAGTTTTATAGTGAAGCTGCATCACATCACTGCTTATTTAGCTGAAGCTGAAATCTTGAATTTTCCTGTGCCTGGTCTCCAAGCCCTGATTTGAAATATATTACCACAGGCTGCTTGTTGTGTTTTTTGTTGATCACTGTCCATAAGAGCATAAACTTTAACACTGCATCAGTAGCTGCTTTAGAAGAAGTCAAGATTCAAACTTTATTGTCATTTCAGTGGATTTTATAGGAATTTCAGATTAAACAAAAGCAAAACTAAAACCTAAGGACATCATTTTCAACACCTTTAGGCACAATAGAATATTAGAATAATGAATAAATAGATAAATAAACAAATTGTTTCTGTATGTTTATTTAGGAGTTAAGGAGGTAAAGGGCCTCTGGATAAGAGTTTGTACAGAAACTTTTCAGAAAGATAAGAGGAAGTTAAAATAATTGTAATTCAGAAGAGAGGAGTCCTGTAGTTACTTTTTTTACCATGGTGTAAAGAGCAAGCAGGGACATGAACACAAATAAAGGTGAGTGAACAACCACCACACACAGTTTGTTTTGTGTATGTGTGGTACTTAGTAACTGTCGTTCCTCATCATCTCTTCTGTCAATAGACAAAATATTAAAAAGAACTTTAAAACAAAGAGTAATTAATTATTAATTCAGTTAAGTAGAATACATGAAGTCCAACCCTCAGTGACATTACCTCCATCTCATCTCTGTCTCTCTGTTTTCAGTCTGAGTCGACGTCCTTGCTGGACAAGATGGACGGGGACAAAGGTGAGTTTCTTTAATATCTTCCTACCTAAATGTTGCAGTTTCATTAAATATACTGTATTTATAAGGCTTTGGCTGCTCTTCGGTGCTCCCTGCAGTAATTAGTTCACAGTTCACAACCAACAGTAATGACTCTCATCAAGTCCATAGTAAAGTAAGACTTGTAGTCAGACCTCCACCCTGTTGTCCCAGCAGAGGCCGATGAGTCCAGACCAGAGCCAGCTCCCAGGGCCAAACCACCGAGCATTACCCCCAAACCACCTCCACCCCAGGCCACAAAACCCCCACAGGGGCCCCACACCTCTGGCCCCACCAGTCCAACCAGTCCCAGACCAAGCAGCACCTGTGTTCACGGTAGGCGAGTATTAGGAGAAATAAGAACAGCAGATCACTGCTGGTTGCTCTCTCATATTTTTATTGTAAACTTCCTACAGTCATGAGAAGGTTGTTTCTAAATATTTTTATTACCACAGGTAGGATTGTAGTTTAAATCCCATACCTGTGGTTTAGTCCTGACAGTCACTTCATTGTTTGGTTGCTTTTTTGATCTCTGGTTGTCAGATGACTCTGCTGAGGCTCCAGCAGGCAGCCCCTCTGCTAAAGGACCACTTCCTGCTCCTCGCCTGAAGAGGGCGCCATCAGAGCAGGAGCGAGAGAGCACCAGCAGCAATCCTGCAGGACCGCTGTCTCCAGTGGACGGTCAGTATCTCTGTTTGACCTTTTTTATATAAAAAAAAAAAAATGCACAACACAAACCACCCAACTGTTGTGTTCAGGTCAGTTTTAGATCAAATGATTTAAAGGATTTTTTGCTGAATTAATATATAATAAGTTATAATTTTAAATATTTATTTTAGTTTAAAAACATTATATCACACAAATAAATGACAGAAAGAACCCAAATTACACCAAATAATCAGCCAAATTCCTATTATATATATATTGGTCATTTATTAAATCCTGTGTATTTTGGTTGTAGCACAGTGTTAAACATTTTCAAGATAACTGAAAATATCCAGAATAATAATTGTTGATCACATATTAGTATTATATTATAGTATTATATTAGTGCATGACATACCTGATATACATCATTGTGTAATTTTGCGTATAATATTAGTTCATATTAAAGCTCCTACTGTCATCTTCACTCAGGCCGACTAGAAAATAAACAGTGGTCTCGAAGAATATCACTTTATGTCACACAGTTCAGCACTTACACTGATTATCTGTTCCTATTTTTAACATTCATTTTATTTGTTGATGAGATTCTGATCCAAAAAGGAAAAATCAGCCTAATTCTCTGAGAATGCAAAATTTCTGTAATGTTTGTAGTCCATGTTTTCTGTTCCATTTATGAACAAATCCATCTTCCAAGAACACAACAGAACGAAAAGAGAAAGGAAAATGTTTCTGAGGGAATCCAAAAGCTATAAAAAAAAATGAAAGGCACCAAGATGACAAGATATTTCTCTCATGTTCTTTATTAATGATGAAGGTTGCATGAGTCAATGCTGTATGTGAGTCGGAGCAGAGCTGACAATATAACGCTCAGTTAAACAGGTGACGGCTTCTTTAATGAACACTTTCAGGGCCATATTTGACGCCTCCACACACCACACGCAAAGCACATGCATCGAGTCCCAGCCTGTACTTGACATGTCCAAGTGTCAGAGTGTGTGTGGGATTTTGTGGTTTAACACTCGACTTGTGTAATTAACACTCACAGGAACTCAGTGTTTTTCCTTGAAATGGCTTCTGTGTAATCAAAAAGTCGTCTGTTGTGATTGTGCATCTTTTTGCACAATCGTTTTTAGAATCAAAGAGACAAAAGGGTCATTTACACGTCTTCACACACCTCTCAGTGTCATAAGACATAAACCACCTTCACAATTCAAAAACAAACAGGAAACAGAATTTTATTTAATTTTCTGATTTGTTTTCAATCTGGAATCTTTCTTTTTTTTATTATGTACCGTATTTTCCGCACTATAGGGCGCACTGGATTATAAGGCGCACTGTCAATGAATGGTCTATTTTCGAACTTTTTTCATATATAAAGCACACCGGACTATAAGGCACATTAAGCGAAACAAAACAGTCAGATAAGTCAGTCAGACTTTATTAAACGCGTTCACAATAACTCTCAACATTGTTCAAACGTTAATGAGCGTATTCACAATAACTCCCAACCTTGTTCAGTTGTAACACGTAAAAAAAACACAGTCTGATACCGCTAAATGAAACGTTAGCGTGTTCACAATCACTCCTTATAGGTCCTTACACACACACACTGTAATATTATGGTGAAGCACAGTATGTATTACTCCGCGACGCTCCTGACTACGATAGCCGTAATGCTGCAAGCGGTGCGGCTTTGTCGTTTACCAAAGTCGTACTAAAACATTTTGACAGAGCGCCGTGAGAGCCGTGTACCACACAAAATCGCTTTGAGGTCAGTAAGCACAACCAGAATTAATCCATATATAAGGCGCTCCGGATTATAAGGTGCACTGTCATTTTTTGAGAAAATTAAAGGCTTTTAAGTGCGCCTTATAGTCCAGAAAATACCGTAAGTTTTTGAATTAAAGGTCCCCATGTAGTCTAAAGGTAGATGTCCATGTGTTTGTGATTATAAAGCAGGTCTAGGTTCTGTATTAATACTGTGAAAGTATCAAAGCCTCAGTCCACAGAGAAATGCACACAGCCTGTATTCAGAAACTGAGCCTTAAAACCAGCCGTCAGGACTTCTGGAACTTTGTGATGTCACAACAAAGCAGTCGCTGCTCTCAGCCACGCCCCAAGCCCCGCCAACCTGGACCCACCATCCAACCTTGCAGGATTTGGTTTCTCTGAGTGTTTACCTGAAATCTGATATAGTTTTATTTGATCACTCAGAAAACAGTCAGCCGATCAGAGGAGAGACTCAGATCCTCTCTTCTGATTGGCTGACTGACCTGTTGTTACTAGAGCTCCAGAGAGAAGCCTGAGAGAGGAGATGTAAAACTACACCGAGATGGTTTTTGGTTCATAAAACCACAAATATATCTTCTGATGGAGATCAACACTTCAGATAAAACACAGGAGAGTAAAATATGGGACCTTTAAAATCTTTCAATAATATATTTGCATGTTTTCGAATGAATTTTTTGTTTTGTGTTGTTGTTTTCACACTTTTTTCCAGGGCCTCAGCAAACCAGTGACACAGAGAAGTCAAACTGTTGATGGTTTTCAGTTTAAATAAGTTTATGTGTTCAGTAAAATATTGCTGAAGGACACAGACACATCAGTTTCCTTGTGTCTCTTGTTCCTACAGTTGAGTTTTCTGGAGATGGCAGTGATGCGTTCGACCCGCCTGGTGAAGGCGGTGAGCCTGGTGCCGGCGGCGGCAGACAGTGGTCATCTCTGAAGAGATCCGCCAGTCCTCCACCTGCTGGGGAGGACGACCGGGAGCGCGCCAAGTCCCTCCCCACTTATGGTTTGACTGATCACATTTCCTTTTCAGTCTCTGTACAGCTGTCAAAATGTGGCAGTAATCACACTTCAGTCATTTAATGAGAAAACGAGTTCATAATATTAAAGTGGTTAAAAAAACTTTGCTCTAGAAGCTGATGATCTCACTTTAGTTTCCTGAGGACACAGCTGTCGCTGTTTCCCTCTCTCTCTTTCTCATGTGTTTTTTCCCTCTCTCTCTCTCTCGCTCTCTCTCTCTCTCTCTCTAGTGAGACCTCCATCTCTGGCAGACACAGATCTCAGTCCACCTGAGGAGGAGGTTCAAACTCCGTCTAACAACAAATCAGAGGACGAGTCCGGCGACGAAGCTCCTTCAGTCTGACGAGATGTTTATGGTCGTTTAAATCTCGTCCTTACTTCACCAGGAGGACAATCACCTACATACAGTCAAAAGCACAGATGGGACAGAAATAGATTTTTTTTTGATGAGGCACAGGTAAACAATGCGGGGATAACACGCTGTTATCAGAGGAGTTTCCTGACCTTGGATCAGTCCAGCTGTTCGGCCAAATGGACGCCAGAGAAAACCCAGCTCTAATAGGATCATAAAGAGTCGACCGGGGGGGTTATCTGGAGCAGAGACAATCTGTGGTTACTTCCATAACCAGGTCCAGCTATAAAAAGCTCAATTAGTCCAAAGCACTGAGGAGAACGAGTCTGGCTAAGTAGGTCCAGAGTGAAGCTGTTCGGTTTTACTGTGTTTACATGCAGCAGGTAAAACGGTAACTCAGTGAGCTCTGCCGTCAGCTCGTCTGGAGATAACGACTGAAACATTCACTGCTCATCAGACTCGTCACAGATTAGAAATGAGAGGCAGCTGGCAGCAGAAACGCCCTGCAGGTCTGTAGAGGAGGAACAATAAAAAATGTCAAGATCTTAAAATCTTTCATGTCTCAAACAGAGTCAGACTGACACAGACGATGAACAGATGAACAGACTCTCTTTTTGTCTTTTATTTTGAACTTGTACGTGACTGCTAACGATGTTTTATTTCATTTCAAGGCAACACAGATGATGTGTGACGTTGCCTCAAGCTTTCATTGGAATTGGCAAGAAGATTTATCTTTAATGTTATAAAATATAATGACAGAAATCTCTTGCTGATGTTGTAATTCAGGGTTTTTGTTTCTTCAAATCATTCCTTCTGTTCATGACTAGAAAATATTTTAGGTCTTCTGAGTATTTCTAAAAAGCTAAACAATATTCTGCCCCTGGGCTGACATTATTCCTCTTCATTTCAGTTCAGTTGAAGTGTCTGTATCTTGAAATGAGGCAGAATAAGATTCAGATTTTTGAGTAGAGTCAAGAAAAAAATCCCAGTGAAGTCTAGAAATAATCTGACTCCCACCAGCAGAGAGTTTTTCACTAGTTGAAGAAAGAACTTGTTGTTTTAAAAGTGGCTCTGTAAGGTGGAGAGAAAATGCTGCGTCCGTGTCCTAAAAGGTTGAATAAATGGAAATTGGCGCTTTATCTTATTTTGAAAGTCGCCTCATGTCCTTTATTTTAAAAGGCACCAAACTGTGTGTTTTTAAAAAGTCCAGCTCGGCTGTTATTCACCTTGAATGCCTGTAAATCATGACCATCCATTGGGCGGAGACAAGGAGCAGCTGATACTCCATCCACTGAGGTGTCACTGAACCAATGAGATTATTTCTGCTTAAAACTAAAAACTAACTTTATTTTGACACACACGTCAACATGTCCTTTGTGAGGAGCTCAGTATTTGACTATAAAATATTCATTGATTCATCATGTTCCTCTGCTATCATCACTGCTGCTGTATCCTCACATCATGTCTCATCACATACTGGTTTCTGTTAATCGTGTACTGCTGCACTTACTGATGTTTTATTATAAATATGCACTAACACGTGTCTAAGGTTGTGTTTATAGAATAAATGGGTTTCATCAGAGTGAAATGCGGACACTCTGGGGTTTATATTGTATTATGATTTATTATGGATGAAACATGCTGTTGACTGCATGGTTTTCATTTAGAACTCATGGTGATGGTTTTCATTTTACTGGGAAAATATTTTTTAAAATTCAGTTAAATACTGTGTTTTATTGTTTGTATGTCAGTGGAGCAGCAGCTGTCACATGTTTCTGTATCTGTGTGTTTATACCAATAAATACTGATTCACTGCTCTCAGTCTCTCTCTCTTTTTCTCTGTCTCCCCCCTTTCTCCAGCAGACCCCTCCCTCCCTCTCTCTCTCTCTCTCTCTCTCTCTCTCTCTCTCTCCCTCTCCCTCCCTCTCTCCCTCTCTCTCTCTCTCTCTTCCTCTGCCCCTGTCTCTTCATAAACAAGCTGTTGAAACTCTTTCCTCTCATTTCTCTGACAGCTGAAGATGAAATCAGAATAAAAAAACTCCCTGACTCTCTCTCTGTCTCTGGAAGAAGCTTTTCCTCGCCTTGTTTTTCCGTTGTCTTGTTGTCACCAGCTCGACCTCTGGACTGGTCTTCGGCACCATGGACAGCGCCATGGACAGGCTGGACGCTGCAGGTTTTTTACAGATCTGGCAACACTTCGACGTGGATGGTGAGAACGGTTCATTCCCTAATGTCTTCTAACATCACTCAGTGGCTCCAGAAGCTCCACTCAGTGACTTTACATTTAACTGATAATATAACAACTGCATTAATAATAGAAAGAGAGTTAAAACATTCTGTTATGGCTGTAAGGCTGAGAATATATCAGTTAAATGCAGGTTAAACTAATTAATGTTATATGTGACAAAAGCATTTGACTCATTTCTTTACATTTTCAAACCTCGGTTATAAAGACTTCAAATCATTTTCATAAAATATCTTCTATTATTTTTTTTTTAGTTTTTTTCATCTGTATAAATAACATGAAAAAAACTAAATTAAAATTCAGTTTCTGTGTTTATTCATATGATTCACATAAAGTAGCCGAGAAAGAAATCTCACCACAAGGTCAGGTGCTCTGGAGCTTTCGATCACACCACATGATCTTCCTCTGAAGGTACTTGTTCCACTTTCAGTGTCAGTGAAGATGATATGAAACGCTGTGTGAGAGTCAGAGAGACATTCAGTTCTGCTTTAGTGTCAGTCCTTGTTGATTTACTGTGCTTGGTTGAATATTTGAACATTTACAGTCGATCATTTGATGCTCAACCATCCAGATACATGTTGATACTATTTCCTGTTTGGTTGCTACTTCGCCAGCTTCAGTCGTTTGTCCGTAGTTTATTTTATTCCTGTATTTAATTTCACACTCACGAGACTAAAGCTTTTATGTGAATCCACTCAGTTATGTTTGTTGTGGGTGCTGCTGTGTGTGTTTTTTAGATAACGGTCACATCGAAGGGAAGCAGCTGGACGCCTTCTTCCGGCACATGTTGGAAAAACTGGGGCTGAAGGTAAAGAGAGAAAACATGAGGCTGGTTCTCAGAGTTGAGTCCCTTCCTGTCTGCCTGTGGATAAACTGATGGAAAACAGCCTCTGTGATGGGTGTTTTTGATGTTTAAGACAACAACTCCCATGATCCCACACCACAACGTCACTAAACGCTATTGTTTGTTATTGTTAAGATTGAGAGAAAATTACATATTATACATTTAAGCTTTTAGTCAATACCCATTAGTCTAATTTCTCATTAAAGCAACTTTTTAAATGTGTTTTTCTGTGCTATATTTTTCACAACTCCTTTTATATATGAAACTAATTCATCATGTGATCTTAGGTTTTAAAGTGCAGCCAAGTGAAGTACATTGTGTCCATGTTGTTTTCAGAGAGAGGAGATATCTGAGGACAGAGTCAGGCGACTCAGAGAGAGATTCGTGTCGGTTCACGGCGCCGCAGCTGACGGACGTCTGCAGATCCAGGAGGTACGGTCACCTTCTGCTTCTACAGGAGACGACACCCCCACAGATGTTTTCAGCACTCCATCCTCAGAGATGTTGGCTCACGTCAGCTCAGCTGTCCACAGGATTTAAGACGCAGCACAGTGAAGTCAGCAATGAGCACAGGGGTTTCTGACCTCAACAGGTCGGGGAGATTTTGGCCCCAGAATTCAGCTCTGAGAGGGTCGGTGTAGGTCAACAATTATATTCACTGCTGCAGATTGTTTCATCTTCATTTTTAGGTTGTTGAGCAGGAAAAACTGAGTTACTGTACAATTAAGACAAAATTTGACAAAAGGCAATAAGAACATTTAAAGGTCAGCCCTTTAAACAGCTTCACTGAGGAGATGAGGAATCAGATGTTCATTAAATCTGATGTGTCAGGTAAAAAAATGTCTCTGTCTGTGCAGCTGGCCACCATGATGCTGCCGGAGGAAGAAAACTTCCTGCTTCTGTTTCGCAGAGAGACGCCGCTGGACAACAGCGTGGAGTTCATGAGGGTGAGGGGCTGAGGGCAGGGGACAGTCTGTCAGTATAATAGCAAATGGTCCAGTGGATGTGTCCAACATGTTAGTCCTGGGTACCAACCAGACTGTCAGAAAATGTATAGTCTCCAGAAGAAGATCCCTGATGGTCTGACAGTTTGAACACAAACATTAAGAGACAGACAAGTGGACAAATTGAGTATATTTAAGTTGTAAATCATGAAGGGGGTAATGGACACAGTTTCAGGATATTCGTTGTATTTTTTCTTTCTTCGAGTGCAGATCTGGAGGAACTATGACACAGACAGCAGCGGCTTCATCTCAGCTGTTGAGCTCAAGGTAACTGAGAGAAAAGCTCATATCAAACCACATTAGTGGTTCTGATTCAGTCTTCAGACCACAGGACCAGACACCACATCAGGGTGGTGATCTGGATCTGGGCTTTCCCTCTCAAATTTAACGTCATTTCCTTTTGTTGTTTGGTCAAATTTGCAAATGAAACATTTAAAACTTAGACTGACAGACTGTTAGTCAGTGTCTGTAAAGGTTTTCGGGTTGTCTGTCCGTCCCATTCTCATGAACACGATATATCAGTAACATCTCAAGGGAACTTCTTCAAATTTGGCACAAACATTGATTTGGACTCATGAATTCATACACTAATTATGACACAATTTAACTCAAATGTCTATTTGAATAAAATTAAGTCATGACATTTTATATCCAGAAGGCCAAAGGTCAACTTCGCTTTGACATCATAATGTTCTGCAGAAACACTTCTGGCTATTATTCAGTGCTTTAACTCAGGAAGGAGAGATTGTGATTGGTTGGTGGAAGAAACATTTTATATATTTTATTTATAATTTTTTTTTGTTTGACGTAGTATAAAAAACACAAGATTGAATATTGAAAATAATTGCCAGTTGTGACTTCACACTCAAATATTGGATCAAATGTGAATTATCATCATTCAGTCAGTCCTCTCAGGTTGGGATATTGAGCTTCCTCTGTGTCCTCAGTCCCAGGAGAGATTCTTCTTCAGATTTGGGTCATTTGTGGTAAATGCACTTAGTCCTGTGTCTTGTTTGGTCTTTCAGGGCTTCCTTCAGGACCTGTTTCTCCAACACAGGAAGTCCATCACTCCTGAAAAGCTGGAGGAGTACACTGACACCATGGTAACAGTCAGAATTGTGTTTGTTCCGATTTCTGTCACTGAATAAGCATAAATATATTCTGACTCTTTTTTCTCCCTGTAGATGAAGATGTTTGACAAAAACAAAGATGGCCGACTAGATTTAAATGACATGGCCAGGTACTGAATCACACCTGATCTGCTCGAGGCCGAGATAAATTTAATTATATAAATTTAATTATATATATACATATATATATACATATATATATATATATATATATATACACACACACATATATATATATATATATATATATATATATATATATATATATATATATATATATATATAATGTTTTCATTTAAAACCACTAAGAGCCATTTGACAACCTGATGTGCTAATTATGGTACTTCTGTCTTTAAAAACTTGACGTTACAGAAATAAAATGTTCTAGACTCTGGTTAATTTACCACCTTTTTCCAAGTACATCACTTCAGTGGTAACTGCATTCACTGAAGAAGACCATTCACTCTGGTTGAATGCTCTGGAAAAAGCTACTAAATGAATGTTTGAAATATTTGTGTCCCTTTTTTTTTTAATTCACAAATTTGCAGTATTACTAAAAACAGAAGTCAAACAGTGATCTGCAGTCATTTCTTGATTTCACTTGCAAATGTGAAATATTAAATATTTCATTTTTAAATAAGTTAAATTCTCCATTTGATTCTTGTTATTAACAGAATTTTGGCCCTGAAAGAAAACTTCCTACTGAAGTTTAAGATGGACGTAAGTTTGGAGATTTGAGCTTGAAGTGTTTTTCTAATGACGTGCACAGATCTGCTCCCTGTCACCTGAACCTTCCTTGAAACTGATTCATGTTCTCACTTACACATGAATGTTTTGTGCTCTCGGTGAATGTGTCGTGTTTTCATCCTCGGATGTGCTCGGTGTCAGGCCTGCAGTCAGGAGGACAGGAAGAGAGACTTTGAGAAGATATTCGCTCACTACGATGTTGTAAGTGTGAATTTACTGGTTTGTTTCACCTGACACAAGAATTTACTGGATTAAAGACTTTGTGTTCTTGTTTTATGTCTGACCACAAAGAGTTTTGCTTTTTACCAAGTGCTTCAATATTTGGTTGATGAATATGTTTTAGTATTTTTTTTTTTTTAGCTTTTCAAAGCTACACACAATGACTAGATGCAGACTTTTAGTGATCATGTTATGGATAAAGTCCTTATGTCATTTTTCCATCTGTATCATGAGTCTTCTGTGTGTGATTGTATATTTTATGTGTGTGTGTGTGTGTGTGTGTGTGTGTGTGTGTATAGAGTCAGACAGGTGCGTTGGAGGGTCCAGAGGTGGATGGATTTGTCAAGGACATGATGGAGCTTGTGAAGGTAAAACTTTTTGTCTTGTCGTGATATTTGAGGAAAAAAAATATAAGTAGCATCATGTGTGTCTACAATGGTTAAAAAAAGTATTTTATGTAGCAGGAAATATGACGATATTTGATTTAATCTTTTCAGAGAATCCACACATCTGACTTACATTTCAGACATGATGGTAATTTTCTGTAGCTGCTCAAAACAACTTTCTAAAACTAAAAAACTGTCTGACCTTTCACTGTGAGACATTGACCTCTGACCTTTAAACCTCCTCTCCTCCAGCCCAGCATCAGTGGGACAGACCTGGACAAGTTCAGGAAAGCCCTGATGGGTCACTGCGACATCAATGGGGATGGAAAGATCCAGAAGAATGAGCTGGCTCTCTGCCTTGGCCTCAAACTCAGCTAACGGACCCTCACAACATCCACACATGCCTCCTCCTCTTTCCTGTCCTCCATCTTCACTCACTGTTACTTCCTCACTTCCTTCCTGACTTTTTCCTCCCTCCTTTCTTCTCTTTCCTCCCACGTGTCTTCTCCTCCCTCACTTGCTCTCAGTTTGATGTTACCAGGAGCACAGTACATTCCCACGGTTTTATATATTTTTCCGTATAAGAGGTATAAAGGCAGAAGTGAAAATAAAGTGTATTGAATGTGGATCTGTGCCATGATGGTGTAAACATAGCTTTGAGTTATAAAATGCAAAAAAAAAAAAAGAAAAAAATCTAGTTGGTGTTTTATGATGTTGGTCTGTTTTCATGACTGCATGGCACACTGCTTCATTGTAATGTGGTGATTCGTGAAAATGTGTTTGCATGACATTGTTGTGAAATCAGTGAAATGAATGATAGTAAAATGTATTTAATCTTTCTCAACTCTGTCTTTCTTCTCTGATACAATACAAAGAGTGGATTTATTGCTTTTATTTAAACTTACCATCCACTCAGAGATAAACTAACATGACACATGGCTACATGACAGCCAGTATAGGTACCACAAGACCACATTCACTGCTGTATTTACATGAACCTTAAACCACCTGACACTGTGTGGAGACATTGATAATTTGACTTGGCTTATTTCCAACACTTCAGGTAAGAAGCTGACATTAAAGGGTTGAAACTGTGTTTTTAAAAACGTTTGATATTCACATACAGCACACAAATTGTATAGTGTCTTAAAATCAGTGCCTGCAAATCCTCAGACTGTAAATGCCATGGAAAATCATCATCGGTGAATTAAATACACAAGTTTCAATAGGATAAAACATGCAAAGCCATCATAGCTTTGGAAGTTCACTGACATTCTTTGTTGTTTTTAAGGAAGCACACTTCTCTATTCAAAGTCCCACAACACCTCTAAACACCAGTAAAAAAAACGTGGAGTGGAGTTCACCTGTCTGAATCACATTAAAACGAGCCCACAGTTCGTAGGTCAGCAGGTTACTATGACCCATAGTTAGGCTTTGTTGCTAGACGACATCTAGTGGTCGTAGTAATGATGACAGGACCAAAGGGAAAAGTGCGGTGACGTAGTTTGGGGTGGATGGATGAATATGAAACAGGAGAGCGGTGTTCGAGTCCCATGTGACAGTAGCAGTTTATGTTGTTTCTATTATCCATGACCATTCAACAAAGTTATCCACGTTGTTATTATAGTAGCCATGACAACAAAGATCATCTAACATTCAGGAAATACTTATTTTAACCCAAATCACCACCTTTTCCAAAACCTAACCAAGCCATGACTGTTACTTAAGTTACCATGGTGACCACTCTTGTACAGTCTGTGTGTTTATTATTTTAAGAATGCCAGTCCATCCAGTGTGCCTGCTGCCGTAGGGATGCCCCTTCAGGAGACACTCGTGAAAGAGCAGTCGTTCAGGATGGAGGACTTGATATTTTAGGGTACAGCAGCATCCCTGAATACAATTCTGTTTTTTTTTTTTTTTTGGTTTGGCTCACATTAACAATCTGATCATTTGGTGTTTGGACTACTTTCTAGTTCTAACAATATTATTGAAGAAATGTAGTGTCGCGTGGATTATCCAGACAGAATTATGTCGTATTTTCTCATTTTTTAAATTCACTGTCAATTCATTGCGTCCCAACATCAAGAGTGACTTCGGTCGTATGTGGGTAGTGGCAGAAGTCTCAGAAGTGGATATCTCAGACGTCAACAAATAAAACCAAAACTAGTCAAATGGCTAGAGAGCATAGAAAAACTCATCTCTTTGTAATGTGGGTGAAGCAGCTTGAAAAAGGCCAAAAAACTGCAGTGACAAGCTAAAAAGTTTTTAGCTGAAGCACAGCCACTGAGCTAAGGTGTCTGCACACACCTGCCCAGGTCGTCAGAGAGGGCTCTGCTGATGCTTCAAACCTGATTCCAATTAATTCATCAGTGTGCCATGTGACTGCTGGGCTCAGGTACCATCACATAAAGAGGACTGCTGTGGTTGTAGTGGTCACAAAGCTGAAACTGCAGCTTCTGAGTTTGTTTGGTGCTTCCTAGCAGCACAGGTTGTGCATGTTGTTTGGCTTCAGCTTTGAACAATGGTGTCTGGATTTTGTGTGAGGTAGGTCTTTCTTTATTTATTTTTAATTGCATTTTTGTCCTTGCCTGGTTTTCTTTTGTTCATATGTCCCCTTCTCTACCTTGTAGGGTGCTCTTGCTCTCACTATTAGCCTTTGGACCACATGCACAGGGTAAGTATTCATTCTACTTAAACTACATTTCCAGTTTGATAAATGTTGTTACAAGACTCACTGTTAAAATATTTTGTGTCATTAGCACTGAGCTACAGAGGTGGAGGCTCCAGTGGTATTAAACCTTACTTTGACCTGGCTGAAGACTCAACAAGCAGCCACAAACCTGGTTTAGCCTCCCCTGGTTATGAGAGCTCTGCACAGCCTGGAGGTTTTCTGGGTGGTTCTGGACCCAGTTACCCTGATAGTGGTTCATTTGAGAACCAGAAGCCTGCTGTTGCTGGAGATAGTGGTTCTTATGATAGGCAAGTAGATGGTTACAGTCAAGAGGGAAGTGTTTCTAGTTACAGGCCTTCAAAACCCAGAGCAAACCCACAGCAGCCACATGACCAAACCGACCTTAATCCAAATGTCCCCCAGACCAAAGCAGGCATGTGGGATTTTGCTTTACCAGAGAATGGAAACAGATTTAAGTCAAGTATTGCTTCAAATTATAAAATTAAGATGGATTCTGCTCGCCAATCTGAGACGAGGCCCCAGCAGCCCAGCCACCCGGGCAAGCCCCAGCCCCAGCCAAGGCCCCAGCAGCCCAGCCACCCGGGCAAGCCCCAGCCCCAGCCGAGGCCCCAGCAGCCCAGCCACCCGGGCAAGCCCCAGCCCCAGCCGAGGCCCCAGCAGCCCAGCCACCCGGGCAAGCCCCAGCCCCAGCCGAGGCCCCAGCAGCCCAGCCACCCGGGCAAGCCCCAGCCCCAGCCCCAGCCGAGGCCCCAGCAGCCCAGCCACCCGGGCAAGCCCCAGCCCCAGCCCCAGCCGAGGCCCCAGCAGCCCAGCTACCCGGGCAAGCCCCAGCCCCAGCCGAGGCCCCAGCAGCCCAGCTACCCGGGCAAGCCCCAGCCCCAGCCCCAGCCGAGGCCCCAGCAGCCCAGCTACCCGGGCAAGCCCCAGCCCCAGCCCCAGCCGAGGCCCCAGCAGCCCAGCTACCCGGGCAAGCCCCAGCCCCAGCCGAGGCCCCAGCAGCCCAGCTACCCGGGCAAGCCCCAGCCCCAGCCCCAGCCGAGGCCCCAGCAGCCCAGCTACCCGGGCAAGCCCCAGCCCCAGCCGAGGCCCCAGCAGCCCAGCTACCCGGGCAAGCCCCAGCCCCAGCCGAGGCCCCAGCAGCCCAGCTACCCGGGCAAGCCCCAGCCCCAGCCGAGGCCCCAGCAGCCCAGCTACCCGGGCAAGCCCCAGCCCCAGCCGAGGCCCCAGCAGCCCAGCTACCCGGGCAAGCCCCAGCCCCAGCCGAGGCCCCAGCAGCCCAGCTACCCGGGCAAGCCCCAGCCCCAGCCCCAGCCGAGGCCCCAGCAGCCCAGCTACCCGGGCAAGCCCCAGCCCCAGCCCCAGCCGAGGCCCCAGCAGCCCAGCTACCCGGGCAAGCCCCAGCCGAGGCCCCAGCAGCCCAGCTACCCGGGCAAGCCCCAGCCGAGGCCCCAGCAGCCCAGCTACCCGGGCAAGCCCCAGCCGAGGCCCCAGCAGCCCAGCTACCCGGGCAAGCCCCGGCCCCGGCCCCAGCAGCCCAGCTACCCGGGCAAGCCCCGGCCCCAGCCCCAGCCGAGGCCCCAGCAGCCCAGCTACCCGGGCAAGCCCCGGCCCCAGCCCCAGCCGAGGCCCCAGCAGCCCAGCTACAACATGGTCCAGAGCAAAGTTGGTATGTGGGACTTGGCTCAGGAACATGATGCTTCTTACTCTGAGGAGCCTACTGATGCTCAAATTAAGCCAAGAGCTTATCCATATACATGGCTGACACAGCCCAGCAAGCCCCAGCCGAGGCCGCAGCAGCCCAGCTACCCGGGCAGGCCCCAGCAGCCCAGCTACCCGGGCAGGCCCCAGCAGCCCAGCTACCCGGGCAGGCCCCAGCCGAGGCCCCAGCAGCCCAGCTACCCGGGCAGGCCCCAGCCGAGGCCCCAGCAGCCCAGCTACCCGGGCAGGCCCCAGCAGCCCAGCTACCCGGGCAGGCCCCAGCAGCCCAGCTACCCGGGCAGGCCCCAGCAGCCCAGCTACCCGGGCAGGCCCCGGCCCCAGCAGCCCAGCTACCCGGGCAAGCCCCGGCCCCAGCAGCCCAGCTACCCGGGCAAGCCCCGGCCCCAGCAGCCCAGCTACCCGGGCAAGCCCCGGCCCCAGCAGCCCAGCTACCCGGGCAAGCCCCGGCCCCAGCAGCCCAGCTACCCGGGCAAGCCCCGGCCCCAGCCCCAGCCGAGGCCCCAGCAGCCCAGCTACTGATAGTGATGGCTTCTGGTTGTGCATATGCTTCAAGTAAGTAGCTTTGAGTCCATTTAAGATGTGCCAGTTCCCCTCTGCCAAGATTTCTGTTTCCAAAAATTCTTGTCAGTGTAAATGAGTTGCACACTTGCTAACGATGTTTCTGTTCTCAGGTTCCTGACGTTGTCTTGGAAGCTGTCCTGGCATTAACTTTGAATTCAATAAAACACTTGGAACTGCCATCCCTGCCTCTGGGTGTCATTTGAAATTAAGTTCAGTATGTTTATTGCATTGTATTTGAATATGCTCTACGCTTTATCTCAGATGTCATCTTGAATGCTTAGGTTCTTGGTTTTATTCTTGATACACTGACATGAAATCTACTTATGTGAAGACTAGTGTACATTAATACTTCAACGGCGATTCCTTCCTGACCTTTTGTCCAGTAGAAACATGGATTTTAACTGAGCTGTCATTGACTTCTGTTTGTGTTCACTAACATTTGTTGAACTTGTCTCTTTGTAACAAGTTGTTCAGTACCACACTATCACCAAAAACAAACATTGCAGTTCCATGCGTTCTACCCAGCTGCAGAAATGAGGTTCAAATTTGGGACTAACGTCAACCGGATGCCCAACTGAAGACAGACACTTTGCCAAGTGTGATGTCACTCAGGCAAATTGCAGAGGATGGGCATCATGAGTCTGCTGAATCTCTGCCATGGGTTGAAATTAACAGCTGAGGGCAGCTCATAGTTCAGCATGCAGCTTGTCAGTGAGGATGTTTTGTTTACACATGATGTTGCTGTTGTACAGGTTAATAAAAGACTGAGGTGGTGGATCCTATACCAACTGAAGATTAAAAATCTACATGAGCAACATGGGTGCTGAACTCGGTTTCAAAACCAACTTTTCCAAAACTCAGACGTACCAACAGGACAAAAAGATCAGACCACCACTTTTCCTACTGATTTCAGTCTGTCTCCAACACTGCATTCTTTTAAATCTGAACTAAAGACTCCTTTTCAACACTTGAAACACTGATCATTGTGTGTGTGTATGTGTTTCTATGTTGCTGGTTTTATGCTTGGTGTATATTTGAGCTTGGGACATCATTGGGGCAGAATGTTAGAGAAAACTCTGAATATGCTCTAAAGCAGTAGTTTCCAACCTTTTCCGACTTGTGGCCCTCTTGAAAATCTCAAATGTTGGTGGCAAATGTGGACTCCATAACACCATCCAACCACTGAAGACTGAACTCACAGCAGGGCAAGCTCAATTTCTTGTTTAATGGGGAGATGACTTGATTCACCACCTGTCTCTTGATTCTGTCCTTAATTTTTTCTATTGCTATCTTTCCATTTTGAGATTTTATTTTTTTTAAAACCTGTAATCTGTAGTGATAGGCCTTAATGAGTGAAAACCAATTAAATGAGTTTTAAACATATTTTAAAGAATTTTCTTTAAAAAAATGTCTTCTCACTATAATTGTACTGTCTTGCAAATGATTTGTTGGCCCACTTGCAATACCTTTGCTGCCCACAGGTTAGGAACTACTGCTCTATGCTCTGTCTGCATCAGTTTTTGCTCAGGAAGTTTCTTCATTGAGTGAAATGAGTAAGTAAGTGACAGCCAAGGAAAGGAGCTTCATTGCTTCCTATATTGTCTCCTTTAGAATAGAAAACACTGGATCTTCTTTACAAAAGGAAAGGAGAAAATGCTTTCCCACAATTCTTTGCGGCAGCAATATTTAAAACGGCAGACAATTGTAGTTTAACCATGGCATTTGTTGGGGGATGGGGATTGGGGAAGCCAGGTGGTTGTATGGCCCATACGTCTGTCATTTAAATGTTAAAGATCATTGATGTAATAAAGCACCAATTTTCTGGATCCAGGCTAAACACACAAAATACAATGATACTGCTGATACCAAAAATCAACTATGAGAGGGCAACAAAACACCACTCTATAGGCCATTCCAATAAAAAATGTAGACCTATTTGAAGAGATATGACAATGGTGAGCTGCCATTGTATCTTTCTCTAATAATTTCTAACCATTTTCCCTTTGTCTTTTCTTCCTTCTGTTTGACAGTTCAAACGAAAATATATTTTATGAATATTTAGGCTATTTATGTTCATCCTCCTGTGTATTTCAGCTGTTTTGTGGCCACATCATTTAAAACAATTTTATGTCCAGGTGAAATACAAGATGTCCTCTTAACTATTTTAGATCACATTCCTGGTTGTACTGTGCAACCACTAAACAAAATTACAAGCTGCAGCTGGATAATGTTCTATGTACAGCCTACTGCTTTTCCATGTGACAATTTCCCCTGAAAGCACTGAGACAACTTGCCCCATAGTGATGTTTGTGCTATTGTTAGCTATACCGCAAGCTAGCTTTAGTGCAGGACTTTGGTTTGGATATCAAAACACACCTTTTCTCTCCTCTATTGTGTGCAATAGTAATATCATTGAACATGGTCACTTATCAAAGTTTTATTACATGCGGTGTGTGCAGTTTAGATTTTTTTATCTTATGATTGAAAAATATGAAAATTGTTCTCACCTGAGATGATAGAGACTTATGTCCCATTTCAACAGCAAAAGTCATTTTGGAACAGTGTGTGACACATGCAACTGATTTTTTACATAGCGACTTCTGGTGTTGGAGATATGATCAGAGTGACAACTTACCCGTGTGACAAGAAGTCTCCCCTACTCTGTGTGAAGACTACTCAACTGAGTTTCTTCTGCAGTAAACCTGTCCTGTTTGACCATTGTCTCTTGTGTGTGTGTGTGTGTGTGTGTGTGTGGAAATCGCAGTGGATTGGCATTAAGACTGTGAGTCAGCTGAATCTTTGCCATGGGCTGAAATTCACAGGCAAGAGCTGCTCATAGTTCAACAAGCAGCTACTTTTTATCATAGGCTTTATCATGTTTTGAGAGCTTTCCACACTGCTGCTACTATGATTAGTGTAAGACTGAGAGGTGGTTGCGCTGAGCCTTGTTTGATTTCCTTGGTTCATGGAATAAAGTACAGCATGGCAAAAAGGGAAAAGGACCCCAAACATCTTGCAAATAGAAGCTTATTAGAGTATAACACTAGGGCAGTACGACGCTGAGAAAGAAGATAAAAATGTGCTTGTTTTTTACACATTTATGGAAGACCATTAAATACTCTCATCCCACACCCCATGGCCTTGGTGGGGGTATGTGCCCAATTGCATGCCATTGTAGTTATTACTATTACTGCACATCTCCATGTGGAACCTGCGCTGTGCTATGTTCTCTTTACTCCTCAGAGGTGAATATCTCAGACCTCAACAAATAAAACCAAAATTATCCACACGACTAGAGAGCAGTGACAAAGTCAGTTCGTTGTAATGTAGGTGAAGAGACCACTGAAACAGGCCAACATACTGCAATGACAAACTGAAAGGTTGTTCTTCTTCTCTGTGTTTTACAGCAGTTGGCATCCATTGTGTTGCATTACTGCCTCCTTCTGATTTTAGGCATCCATCGAAATGTTGTGAGTCGTCCAGTTGCTACTGACATTAGCTGACTTAGCTGACTGAAGTGAAGCACAGCCACTTAGCTAAAGTTCAGACACCTGCCCAGGTCGTCAGAGAGGTCTCTGCTGATGCTTCAAACCTGATTCCAATTAATTCATCAGTGTGCCATGTGACTGCTGGGCTCAGGTACCATCACATAAAGAGGACTGCTGTGGTTGTAGTGGTCAGGAAGCTGAAACTGCAGCTTCTGAGTTTGTTTGGTGCTTCCTAGCAGCACAGGTTGTGCATGTTGTTTGGCTTCAGCTTTGAACAATGGTGTCTGGATTTTGTGTGAGGTAGGTCTTTCTTTATTTATTTTTAATTGCATTTTTGTCCTTGCCTGGTTTTCTTTTGTTCATATGTCCCCTTCTCTACCTTGTAGGGTGCTCTTGCTCTCACTATTAGCCTTTGGACCACATGCAAAGGGTAAGTATTCATTCTACATAAACTACATTTCCAGTTTGATAAATGTTGTTACAAGACTCACTGTTAAAATATTTTGTGTCATTAGCACTGAGCTACAGAGGTGGAGGCTCCAGTGGTATTAAACCTTACTTTGACCTGGCTGAAGACTCAACAAGCAGCCACAAACCTGGTTTAGCCTCCCCTGGTTATGAGAGCTCTGCACAGCCTGGAGGTTTTCTGGGTGGTTCTGGACCCAGTTACCCTGATAGTGGTTCATTTGAGAACCAGAAGCCTGCTGTTGCTGGAGGTCATAGTGGTTCTTATGATAGGCAAGTAGATGGTTACAGTCAAGAGGGAAGTGTTTCTAGTTACAGGCCTTCAAAACCCAGAGCAAACCCACAGCAGCCACATGACCAAACCGACCTTAATCCAAATGTTCCCCAGACCAAAGCAGGCATGTGGGATTTTGCTTTACCAGAGAATGGAAACAGATTTGAGTCAAGCATTGCTTCAAATTATGGAATTAAGATGGATTCTGCTCGCCAATCTGAGACGAGGCCCCAGCAGCCCAGCCACCCAGGCAGGCCCCAGCCGAGGCCCCAGCAGCCCAGCTACCCGGGCAAGCCCCAGCAGCCCAGCTACCCGGGCAAGCCCCAGCAGCCCAGCTACCCGGGCAAGCCCCAGCAGCCCAGCTACCCGGGCAAGCCCCAGCAGCCCAGCTACCCGGGCAAGCCCCAGCAGCCCAGCTACCCGGGCAAGCCCCAGCAGCCCAGCTACCCGGGCAAGCCCCAGCAGCCCAGCTACCCGGGCAAGCCCCAGCAGCCCAGCTACCCGGGCAAGCCCCAGCAGCCCAGCTACCCGGGCAAGCCCCAGCCCCAGCCCCAGCCCCAGCCGAGGCCCCAGCAGCCCAGCTACCCGGGCAAGCCCCAGCCCCAGCCCCAGCCCCAGCCGAGGCCCCAGCAGCCCAGCTACCCGGGCAAGCCCCAGCCCCAGCCCCAGCCGAGGCCCCAGCAGCCCAGCTACCCGGGCAAGCCCCAGCCCCAGCCCCAGCCGAGGCCCCAGCAGCCCAGCTACCCGGGCAAGCCCCAGCCCCAGCCCCAGCCGAGGCCCCAGCAGCCCAGCTACAACATGGTCCAGAGCAAAGTTGGTATGTGGGACTTGGCTCAGGAACATGATGCTTCTTACTCTGAGGAGCCTACTGATGCTCAAATTAAGCCAAGAGCTTATCCATATACATGGCTGACACAGCCCAGCAAGCCCCAGCCGAGGCCCCAGCAGCCCAGCTACCCGGGCAAGCCCCAGCCGAGGCCCCAGCAGCCCAGCTACCCGGGCAAGCCCCAGCCGAGGCCCCAGCAGCCCAGCTACCCGGGCAAGCCCCAGCCGAGGCCCCAGCAGCCCAGCTACCCGGGCAAGCCCCAGCCGAGGCCCCAGCAGCCCAGCTACCCGGGCAAGCCCCAGCCGAGGCCCCAGCAGCCCAGCTACCCGGGCAAGCCCCAGCCGAGGCCCCAGCAGCCCAGCTACCCGGGCAGGCCCCAGCAGCCCAGCTACCCGGGCAGGCCCCAGCAGCCCAGCTACCCGGGCAGGCCCCAGCAGCCCAGCTACCCGGGCAGGCCCCAGCCGAGGCCCCAGCAGCCCAGCTACCCGGGCAGGCCCCAGCCGAGGCCCCAGCAGCCCAGCTACCCGGGCAGGCCCCAGCAGCCCAGCTACCCGGGCAGGCCCCGGCCCCAGCAGCCCAGCTACCCGGGCAAGCCCCGGCCCCAGCAGCCCAGCTACCCGGGCAAGCCCCGGCCCCAGCAGCCCAGCTACCCGGGCAAGCCCCGGCCCCAGCAGCCCAGCTACCCGGGCAAGCCCCGGCCCCAGCAGCCCAGCTACCCGGGCAAGCCCCGGCCCCAGCAGCCCAGCTACCCGGGCAAGCCCCGGCCCCAGCCCCAGCCGAGGCCCCAGCAGCCCAGCTACTGATAGTGATGGCTTCTGGTTGTGCATATGCTTCAAGTAAGTAGCTTTGAGTCCATTTAAGATGTGCCAGTTCCCCTCTGCCAAGATTTCTGTTTCCAAAAATTCTTGTCAGTGTAAATGAGTTGCACACTTGCTAACGATGTTTCTGTTCTCAGGTTCCTGACGTTGTCTTGGAAGCTGTCCTGGCATTAACTTTGAATTCAATAAAACACTTGGAACTGCCATCCCTGCCTCTGGGTGTCATTTGAAATTAAGTTCAGTATGTTTATTGCATTGTATTTGAATATGCTCTACGCTTTATCTCAGATGTCATCTTGAATGCTTAGGTTCTTGGTTTTATTCTTGATACACTGACATGAAATCTACTTATGTGAAGACTAGTGTACATTAATACTTCAACGGCGATTCCTTCCTGACCTTTTGTCCAGTAGAAACATGGATTTTAACTGAGCTGTCATTGACTTCTGTTTGTGTTCACTAACATTTGTTGAACTTGTCTCTTTGTAACAAGTTGTTCAGTACCACACTATCACCAAAAACAAACATTGCAGTTCCATGCGTTCTACCCAGCTGCAGAAATGAGGTTCAAATTTGGGACTAACGTCAACCGGATGCCCAACTGAAGACAGACACTTTGCCAAGTGTGATGTCACTCAGGCAAATTGCAGAGGATGGGCATCATGAGTCTGCTGAATCTCTGCCATGGGTTGAAATTAACAGCTGAGGGCAGCTCATAGTTCAGCATGCAGCTTGTCAGTGAGGATGTTTTGTTTACACATGATGTTGCTGTTGTACAGGTTAATAAAAGACTGAGGTGGTGGATCCTATACCAACTGAAGATTAAAAATCTACATGAGCAACATGGGTGCTGAACTCGGTTTCAAAACCAACTTTTCCAAAACTCAGACGTACCAACAGGACAAAAAGATCAGACCACCACTTTTCCTACTGATTTCAGTCTGTCTCCAACACTGCATTCTTTTAAATCTGAACTAAAGACTCCTTTTCAACACTTGAAACACTGATCATTGTGTGTGTGTGTGTGTGTGCATGTGTTTCTATGTTGCTGGTTTTATGCTTGGTGTATATTTGAGCTTGGGACATCATTGGGGCAGAATGTTAGAGAAAACTCTGAATATGCTCTAAAGCAGTAGTTTCCAACCTTTTCCGACTTGTGGCCCTCTTGAAAATCTCAAATGTTGGTGGCAAATGTGGACTCCATAACACCATCCAACCACTGAAGACTGAACTCACAGCAGGGCAAGCTCAATTTCTTGTTTAATGGGGAGATGACTTGATTCACCACCTGTCTCTTGATTCTGTCCTTAATTTTTCCTATTGCTATCTTTCCATTTTGAGATTTTATTTTTTTTAAAACCTGTAATCTGTAGTGATAGGCCTTAATGAGTGAAAACCAATTAAATGAGTTTTAAACATATTTTAAAGAATTTTCTTTAAAAAAAATGTCTTCTCACTATAATTGTACTGTCTTGCAAATGATTTGTTGGCCCACTTGCAATACCTTTGCTGCCCACAGGTTAGGAACTACTGCTCTATGCTCTGTCTGCATCAGTTTTTGCTCAGGAAGTTTCTTCATTGAGTGAAATGAGTAAGTAAGTGACAGCCAAGGAAAGGAGCTTCATTGCTTCCTATATTGTCTCCTTTAGAATAGAAAACACTGGATCTTCTTTACAAAAGGAAAGGAGAAAATGCTTTCCCACAATTCTTTGCGGCAGCAATATTTAAAACGGCAGACAATTGTAGTTTAACCATGGCATTTGTTGGGGGATGGGGATTGGGGAAGCCAGGTGGTTGTATGGCCCATACGTCTGTCATTTAAATGTTAAAGATCATTGATGTAATAAAGCACCAATTTTCTGGATCCAGGCTAAACACACAAAATACAATGATACTGCTGATACCAAAAATCAACTATGAGAGGGCAACAAAACACCACTCTATAGGCCATTCCAATAAAAAATGTAGACCTATTTGAAGAGATATGACAATGGTGAGCTGCCATTGTATCTTTCTCTAATAATTTCTAACCATTTTCCCTTTGTCTTTTCTTCCTTCTGTTTGACAGTTCAAACGAAAATATATTTTATGAATATTTAGGCTATTTATGTTCATCCTCCTGTGTATTTCAGCTGTTTTGTGGTCACATCATTTAAAACAATTTTATGTCCAGGTGAAATACAAGATGTCCTCTTAACTATTTTAGATCACATTCCTGGTTGTACTGTGCAACCACTAAACAAAATTACAAGCTGCAGCTGGATAATGTTCTATGTACAGCCTACTGCTTTTCCATGTGACAATTTCCCCTGAAAGCACTGAGACAACTTGCCCCATAGTGATGTTTGTGCTATTGTTAGCTATACCGCAAGCTAGCTTTAGTGCAGGACTTTGGTTTGGATATCAAAACACACCTTTTCTCTCCTCTATTGTGTGCAATAGTAATATCATTGAACATGGTCACTTATCAAAGTTTTATTACATGCGGTGTGTGCAGTTTAGATTTTTTTATCTTATGATTGAAAAATATGAAAATTGTTCTCACCTGAGATGATAGAGACTTATGTCCCATTTCAACAGCAAAAGTCATTTTGGAACAGTGTGTGACACATGCAACTGATTTTTTACATAGCGACTTCTGGTGTTGGAGATATGATCAGAGTGACAACTTACCCGTGTGACAAGAAGTCTCCCCTACTCTGTGTGAAGACTACTCAACTGAGTTTCTTCTGCAGTAAACCTGTCCTGTTTGACCATTGTCTCTTGTGTGTGTGTGTGTGTGTGTGTGTGTGTGTGTGGAAATCGCAGTGGATTGGCATTAAGACTGTGAGTCAGCTGAATCTTTGCCATGGGCTGAAATTCACAGGCAAGAGCTGCTCATAGTTCAACAAGCAGCTACTTTTTATCATAGGCTTTATCATGTTTTGAGAGCTTTCCACACTGCTGCTACTATGATTAGTGTAAGACTGAGAGGTGGTTGCGCTGAGCCTTGTTTGATTTCCTTGGTTCATGGAATAAAGTACAGCATGGCAAAAAGGGAAAAGGACCCCAAACATCTTGCAAATAGAAGCTTATTAGAGTATAACACTAGGGCAGTACGACGCTGAGAAAGAAGATAAAAATGTGCTTGTTTTTTACACATTTATGGAAGACCATTAAATACTCTCATCCCACACCCCATGGCCTTGGTGGGGGTATGTGCCCAATTGCATGCCATTGTAGTTATTACTATTACTGCACATCTCCATGTGGAACCTGCGCTGTGCTATGTTCTCTTTACTCCTCAGAGGTGAATATCTCAGACCTCAACAAATAAAACCAAAATTATCCACACGACTAGAGAGCAGTGACAAAGTCAGTTCGTTGTAATGTAGGTGAAGAGACCACTGAAACAGGCCAACATACTGCAATGACAAACTGAAAGGTTGTTCTTCTTCTCTGTGTTTTACAGCAGTTGGCATCCATTGTGTTGCATTACTGCCTCCTTCTGATTTTAGGCATCCATCGAAATGTTGTGAGTCGTCCAGTTGCTACTGACATTAGCTGACTTAGCTGACTGAAGTGAAGCACAGCCACTTAGCTAAAGTTCAGACACCTGCCCAGGTCGTCAGAGAGGTCTCTGCTGATGCTTCAAACCTGATTCCAATTAATTCATCAGTGTGCCATGTGACTGCTGGGCTCAGGTACCATCACATAAAGAGGACTGCTGTGGTTGTAGTGGTCAGGAAGCTGAAACTGCAGCTTCTGAGTTTGTTTGGTGCTTCCTAGCAGCACAGGTTGTGCATGTTGTTTGGTTTCAGCTTTGAACAATGGTGTCTGGATTTTGTGTGAGGTAGGTCTTTCTTTATTTATTTTTAATTGCATTTTTGTCCTTGCCTGGTTTTCTTTTGTTCATATGTCCCCTTCTCTACCTTGTAGGGTGCTCTTGCTCTCACTATTAGCCTTTGGACCACATGCAAAGGGTAAGTATTCATTCTACATAAACTACATTTCCAGTTTGATAAATGTTGTTACAAGACTCACTGTTAAAATATTTTGTGTCATTAGCACTGAGCTACAGAGGTGGAGGCTCCAGTGGTATTAAACCTTACTTTGACCTGGCTGAAGACTCAACAAGCAGCCACAAACCTGGTTTAGCCTCCCCTGGTTATGAGAGCTCTGCACAGCCTGGAGGTTTTCTGGGTGGTTCTGGACCCAGTTACCCTGATAGTGGTTCATTTGAGAACCAGAAGCCTGCTGTTGCTGGAGGTCATAGTGGTTCTTATGATAGGCAAGTAGATGGTTACAGTCAAGAGGGAAGTGTTTCTAGTTACAGGCCTTCAAAACCCAGAGCAAACCCACAGCAGCCACATGACCAAACCGACCTTAATCCAAATGTTCCCCAGACCAAAGCAGGCATGTGGGATTTTGCTTTACCAGAGAATGGAAACAGATTTGAGTCAAGCATTGCTTCAAATTATGGAATTAAGATGGATTCTGCTCGCCAATCTGAGACGAGGCCCCAGCAGCCCAGCCACCCAGGCAGGCCCCAGCCGAGGCCCCAGCAGCCCAGCTACCCGGGCAAGCCCCAGCAGCCCAGCTACCCGGGCAAGCCCCAGCAGCCCAGCTACCCGGGCAAGCCCCAGCAGCCCAGCTACCCGGGCAAGCCCCAGCAGCCCAGCTACCCGGGCAAGCCCCAGCAGCCCAGCTACCCGGGCAAGCCCCAGCAGCCCAGCTACCCGGGCAAGCCCCAGCAGCCCAGCTACCCGGGCAAGCCCCAGCAGCCCAGCTACCCGGGCAAGCCCCAGCAGCCCAGCTACCCGGGCAGGCCCCAGCAGCCCAGCTACCCGGGCAGGCCCCAGCCCCAGCCCCAGCCGAGGCCCCAGCAGCCCAGCTACCCGGGCAAGCCCCAGCCCCAGCCCCAGCCCCAGCCGAGGCCCCAGCAGCCCAGCTACCCGGGCAAGCCCCAGCCCCAGCCCCAGCCCCAGCCGAGGCCCCAGCAGCCCAGCTACCCGGGCAAGCCCCAGCCCCAGCCCCAGCCCCAGCCGAGGCCCCAGCAGCCCAGCTACCCGGGCAAGCCCCAGCCCCAGCCCCAGCCCCAGCCGAGGCCCCAGCCCCAGCCCCAGCCGAGGCCCCAGCAGCCCAGCTACCCGGGCAAGCCCCAGCCCCAGCCCCAGCCCCAGCCGAGGCCCCAGCAGCCCAGCTACCCGGGCAAGCCCCAGCCCCAGCCCCAGCCGAGGCCCCAGCAGCCCAGCTACAACATGGTCCAGAGCAAAGTTGGTATGTGGGACTTGGCTCAGGAACATGATGCTTCTTACTCTGAGGAGCCTACTGATGCTCAAATTAAGCCAAGAGCTTATCCATATACATGGCTGACACAGCCCAGCAAGCCCCAGCCGAGGCCGCAGCAGCCCAGCTACCCGGGCAAGCCCCAGCCGAGGCCGCAGCAGCCCAGCTACCCGGGCAAGCCCCAGCCGAGGCCCCAGCAGCCCAGCTACCCGGGCAAGCCCCAGCCGAGGCCCCAGCAGCCCAGCTACCCGGGCAAGCCCCAGCCGAGGCCCCAGCAGCCCAGCTACCCGGGCAGGCCCCAGCAGCCCAGCTACCCGGGCAGGCCCCAGCAGCCCAGCTACCCGGGCAGGCCCCAGCAGCCCAGCTACCCGGGCAGGCCCCGGCCCCAGCAGCCCAGCTACCCGGGCAAGCCCCGGCCCCAGCAGCCCAGCTACCCGGGCAAGCCCCGGCCCCAGCAGCCCAGCTACCCGGGCAAGCCCCGGCCCCAGCAGCCCAGCTACCCGGGCAAGCCCCGGCCCCAGCAGCCCAGCTACCCGGGCAAGCCCCGGCCCCAGCAGCCCAGCTACCCGGGCAAGCCCCGGCCCCAGCCCCAGCCGAGGCCCCAGCAGCCCAGCTACTGATAGTGATGGCTTCTGGTTGTGCATATGCTTCAAGTAAGTAGCTTTGAGTCCATTTAAGATGTGCCAGTTCCCCTCTGCCAAGATTTCTGTTTCCAAAAATTCTTGTCAGTGTAAATGAGTTGCACACTTGCTAACGATGTTTCTGTTCTCAGGTTCCTGACGTTGTCTTGGAAGCTGTCCTGGCATTAACTTTGAATTCAATAAAACACTTGGAACTGCCATCCCTGCCTCTGGGTGTCATTTGAAATTAAGTTCAGTATGTTTATTGCATTGTATTTGAATATGCTCTACGCTTTATCTCAGATGTCATCTTGAATGCTTAGGTTCTTGGTTTTATTCTTGATACACTGACATGAAATCTACTTATGTGAAGACTAGTGTACATTAATACTTCAACGGCGATTCCTTCCTGACCTTTTGTCCAGTAGAAACATGGATTTTAACTGAGCTGTCATTGACTTCTGTTTGTGTTCACTAACATTTGTTGAACTTGTCTCTTTGTAACAAGTTGTTCAGTACCACACTATCACCAAAAACAAACATTGCAGTTCCATGCGTTCTACCCAGCTGCAGAAATGAGGTTCAAATTTGGGACTAACGTCAACCGGATGCCCAACTGAAGACAGACACTTTGCCAAGTGTGATGTCACTCAGGCAAATTGCAGAGGATGGGCATCATGAGTCTGCTGAATCTCTGCCATGGGTTGAAATTAACAGCTGAGGGCAGCTCATAGTTCAGCATGCAGCTTGTCAGTGAGGATGTTTTGTTTACACATGATGTTGCTGTTGTACAGGTTAATAAAAGACTGAGGTGGTGGATCCTATACCAACTGAAGATTAAAAATCTACATGAGCAACATGGGTGCTGAACTCGGTTTCAAAACCAACTTTTCCAAAACTCAGACGTACCAACAGGACAAAAAGATCAGACCACCACTTTTCCTACTGATTTCAGTCTGTCTCCAACACTGCATTCTTTTAAATCTGAACTAAAGACTCCTTTTCAACACTTGAAACACTGATCATTGTGTGTGTGTGCATGTGTTTCTATGTTGCTGGTTTTATGCTTGGTGTATATTTGAGCTTGGGACATCATTGGGGCAGAATGTTAGAGAAAACTCTGAATATGCTCTAAAGCAGTAGTTTCCAACCTTTTCCGACTTGTGGCCCTCTTGAAAATCTCAAATGTTGGTGGCAAATGTGGACTCCATAACACCATCCAACCACTGAAGACTGAACTCACAGCAGGGCAAGCTCAATTTCTTGTTTAATGGGGAGATGACTTGATTCACCACCTGTCTCTTGATTCTGTCCTTAATTTTTCCTATTGCTATCTTTCCATTTTGAGATTTTATTTTTTTTAAAACCTGTAATCTGTAGTGATAGGCCTTAATGAGTGAAAACCAATTAAATGAGTTTTAAACATATTTTAAAGAATTTTCTTTAAAAAAAATGTCTTCTCACTATAATTGTACTGTCTTGCAAATGATTTGTTGGCCCACTTGCAATACCTTTGCTGCCCACAGGTTAGGAACTACTGCTCTATGCTCTGTCTGCATCAGTTTTTGCTCAGGAAGTTTCTTCATTGAGTGAAATGAGTAAGTAAGTGACAGCCAAGGAAAGGAGCTTCATTGCTTCCTATATTGTCTCCTTTAGAATAGAAAACACTGGATCTTCTTTACAAAAGGAAAGGAGAAAATGCTTTCCCACAATTCTTTGCGGCAGCAATATTTAAAACGGCAGACAATTGTAGTTTAACCATGGCATTTGTTGGGGGATGGGGATTGGGGAAGCCAGGTGGTTGTATGGCCCATACGTCTGTCATTTAAATGTTAAAGATCATTGATGTAATAAAGCACCAATTTTCTGGATCCAGGCTAAACACACAAAATACAATGATACTGCTGATACCAAAAATCAACTATGAGAGGGCAACAAAACACCACTCTATAGGCCATTCCAATAAAAAATGTAGACCTATTTGAAGAGATATGACAATGGTGAGCTGCCATTGTATCTTTCTCTAATAATTTCTAACCATTTTCCCTTTGTCTTTTCTTCCTTCTGTTTGACAGTTCAAACGAAAATATATTTTATGAATATTTAGGCTATTTATGTTCATCCTCCTGTGTATTTCAGCTGTTTTGTGGTCACATCATTTAAAACAATTTTATGTCCAGGTGAAATACAAGATGTCCTCTTAACTATTTTAGATCACATTCCTGGTTGTACTGTGCAACCACTAAACAAAATTACAAGCTGCAGCTGGATAATGTTCTATGTACAGCCTACTGCTTTTCCATGTGACAATTTCCCCTGAAAGCACTGAGACAACTTGCCCCATAGTGATGTTTGTGCTATTGTTAGCTATACCGCAAGCTAGCTTTAGTGCAGGACTTTGGTTTGGATATCAAAACACACCTTTTCTCTCCTCTATTGTGTGCAATAGTAATATCATTGAACATGGTCACTTATCAAAGTTTTATTACATGCGGTGTGTGCAGTTTAGATTTTTTTATCTTATGATTGAAAAATATGAAAATTGTTCTCACCTGAGATGATAGAGACTTATGTCCCATTTCAACAGCAAAAGTCATTTTGGAACAGTGTGTGACACATGCAACTGATTTTTTACATAGCGACTTCTGGTGTTGGAGATATGATCAGAGTGACAACTTACCCGTGTGACAAGAAGTCTCCCCTACTCTGTGTGAAGACTACTCAACTGAGTTTCTTCTGCAGTAAACCTGTCCTGTTTGACCATTGTCTCTTGTGTGTGTGTGTGTGTGTGTGTGTGTGTGTGTGTGTGTGGAAATCGCAGTGGATTGGCATTAAGACTGTGAGTCAGCTGAATCTTTGCCATGGGCTGAAATTCACAGGCAAGAGCTGCTCATAGTTCAACAAGCAGCTACTTTTTATCATAGGCTTTATCATGTTTTGAGAGCTTTCCACACTGCTGCTACTATGATTAGTGTAAGACTGAGAGGTGGTTGCGCTGAGCCTTGTTTGATTTCCTTGGTTCATGGAATAAAGTACAGCATGGCAAAAAGGGAAAAGGACCCCAAACATCTTGCAAATAGAAGCTTATTAGAGTATAACACTAGGGCAGTACGACGCTGAGAAAGAAGATAAAAATGTGCTTGTTTTTTACACATTTATGGAAGACCATTAAATACTCTCATCCCACACCCCATGGCCTTGGTGGGGGTA
The DNA here is from genome assembly GCF_046630095.1 of Trachinotus anak. Lineage (NCBI taxonomy): Eukaryota > Metazoa > Chordata > Actinopteri > Carangiformes > Carangidae > Trachinotus > Trachinotus anak. Next base: position 24,406,017 of record NW_027273867.1, on the reverse strand, counting down.
TGTGCCCAATTGCATGCCATTGTAGTTATTACTATTACTGCACATCTCCATGTGGAACCTGCGCTGTGCTATGTTCTCTTTACTCCTCAGAGGTGAATATCTCAGACCTCAACAAATAAAACCAAAATTATCCACACGACTAGAGAGCAGTGACAAAGTCAGTTCGTTGTAATGTAGGTGAAGAGACCACTGAAACAGGCCAACATACTGCAATGACAAACTGAAAGGTTGTTCTTCTTCTCTGTGTTTTACAGCAGTTGGCATCCATTGTGTTGCATTACTGCCTCCTTCTGATTTTAGGCATCCATCGAAATGTTGTGAGTCGTCCAGTTGCTACTGACATTAGCTGACTTAGCTGACTGAAGTGAAGCACAGCCACTTAGCTAAAGTTCAGACACCTGCCCAGGTCGTCAGAGAGGTCTCTGCTGATGCTTCAAACCTGATTCCAATTAATTCATCAGTGTGCCATGTGACTGCTGGGCTCAGGTACCATCACATAAAGAGGACTGCTGTGGTTGTAGTGGTCAGGAAGCTGAAACTGCAGCTTCTGAGTTTGTTTGGTGCTTCCTAGCAGCACAGGTTGTGCATGTTGTTTGGTTTCAGCTTTGAACAATGGTGTCTGGATTTTGTGTGAGGTAGGTCTTTCTTTATTTATTTTTAATTGCATTTTTGTCCTTGCCTGGTTTTCTTTTGTTCATATGTCCCCTTCTCTACCTTGTAGGGTGCTCTTGCTCTCACTATTAGCCTTTGGACCACATGCAAAGGGTAAGTATTCATTCTACATAAACTACATTTCCAGTTTGATAAATGTTGTTACAAGACTCACTGTTAAAATATTTTGTGTCATTAGCACTGAGCTACAGAGGTGGAGGCTCCAGTGGTATTAAACCTTACTTTGACCTGGCTGAAGACTCAACAAGCAGCCACAAACCTGGTTTAGCCTCCCCTGGTTATGAGAGCTCTGCACAGCCTGGAGGTTTTCTGGGTGGTTCTGGACCCAGTTACCCTGATAGTGGTTCATTTGAGAACCAGAAGCCTGCTGTTGCTGGAGGTCATAGTGGTTCTTATGATAGGCAAGTAGATGGTTACAGTCAAGAGGGAAGTGTTTCTAGTTACAGGCCTTCAAAACCCAGAGCAAACCCACAGCAGCCACATGACCAAACCGACCTTAATCCAAATGTTCCCCAGACCAAAGCAGGCATGTGGGATTTTGCTTTACCAGAGAATGGAAACAGATTTGAGTCAAGCATTGCTTCAAATTATGGAATTAAGATGGATTCTGCTCGCCAATCTGAGACGAGGCCCCAGCAGCCCAGCCACCCAGGCAGGCCCCAGCCGAGGCCCCAGCAGCCCAGCTACCCGGGCAAGTCCCAGCCCCAGCCGAGGCCCCAGCAGCCCAGCTACCCGGGCAGGCCCCAGCCCCAGCCCCAGCCGAGGCCCCAGCAGCCCAGCTACCCGGGCAGGCCCCAGCCCCAGCCGAGGCCCCAGCAGCCCAGCTACCCGGGCAGGCCCCAGCCCCAGCCCCAGCCGAGGCCCCAGCAGCCCAGCTACCCGGGCAGGCCCCAGCCCCAGCCCCAGCCGAGGCCCCAGCAGCCCAGCTACCCGGGCAGGCCCCAGCCCCAGCCGAGGCCCCAGCAGCCCAGCTACCCGGGCAGGCCCCAGCCCCAGCCCCAGCCGAGGCCCCAGCAGCCCAGCTACCCGGGCAGGCCCCAGCCCCAGCCCCAGCCGAGGCCCCAGCAGCCCAGCTACCCGGGCAGGCCCCAGCCCCAGCCCCAGCCGAGGCCCCAGCAGCCCAGCTACCCGGGCAGGCCCCAGCCCCAGCCCCAGCCGAGGCCCCAGCAGCCCAGCTACCCGGGCAGGCCCCAGCCCCAGCCCCAGCCGAGGCCCCAGCAGCCCAGCTACCCGGGCAGGCCCCAGCCCCAGCCCCAGCCGAGGCCCCAGCAGCCCAGCTACAACATGGTCCAGAGCAAAGTTGGTATGTGGGACTTGGCTCAGGAACATGATGCTTCTTACTCTGAGGAGCCTACTGATGCTCAAATTAAGCCAAGAGCTTATCCATATACATGGCTGACACAGCCCAGCAAGCCCCAGCCGAGGCCGCAGCAGCCCACGTACCCAGGCAAGCCCCAGCCGAGGCCGCAGCAGCCCACGTACCCAGGCAAGCCCCAGCCGAGGCCGCAGCAGCCCACGTACCCAGGCAAGCCCCAGCCGAGGCCGCAGCAGCCCACGTACCCAGGCAAGCCCCAGCCGAGGCCGCAGCAGCCCACGTACCCAGGCAAGCCCCAGCCGAGGCCGCAGCAGCCCACGTACCCAGGCAAGCCCCAGCCGAGGCCGCAGCAGCCCACGTACCCAGGCAAGCCCCAGCCGAGGCCGCAGCAGCCCACGTACCCAGGCAAGCCCCAGCCGAGGCCGCAGCAGCCCACGTACCCAGGCAAGCCCCAGCCGAGGCCGCAGCAGCCCACGTACCCAGGCAAGCCCCAGCCGAGGCCGCAGCAGCCCACGTACCCAGGCAAGCCCCAGCCGAGGCCGCAGCAGCCCACGTACCCAGGCAAGCCCCAGCCGAGGCCGCAGCAGCCCACGTACCCAGGCAAGCCCCAGCCGAGGCCGCAGCAGCCCACGTACCCAGGCAAGCCCCAGCCGAGGCCGCAGCAGCCCACGTACCCAGGCAAGCCCCAGCCGAGGCCGCAGCAGCCCACGTACCCAGGCAAGCCCCAGCCGAGGCCGCAGCAGCCCACGTACCCAGGCAAGCCCCAGCCGAGGCCGCAGCAGCCCACGTACCCAGGCAAGCCCCAGCCGAGGCCGCAGCAGCCCACGTACCCAGGCAAGCCCCAGCCGAGGCCGCAGCAGCCCACGTACCCAGGCAAGCCCCAGCCGAGGCCGCAGCAGCCCACGTACCCAGGCAAGCCCCAGCCGAGGCCGCAGCAGCCCACGTACCCAGGCAAGCCCCAGCCGAGGCCGCAGCAGCCCACGTACCCAGGCAAGCCCCAGCCGAGGCCGCAGCAGCCCACGTACCCAGGCAAGCCCCAGCCGAGGCCGCAGCAGCCCACGTACCCAGGCAAGCCCCAGCCGAGGCCGCAGCAGCCCACGTACCCAGGCAAGCCCCAGCCGAGGCCGCAGCAGCCCACGTACCCAGGCAAGCCCCAGCCGAGGCCGCAGCAGCCCACGTACCCAGGCAAGCCCCAGCCGAGGCCGCAGCAGCCCACGTACCCAGGCAAGCCCCAGCCGAGGCCGCAGCAGCCCACGTACCCAGGCAAGCCCCAGCCGAGGCCGCAGCAGCCCACGTACCCAGGCAAGCCCCAGCCGAGGCCGCAGCAGCCCACGTACCCAGGCAAGCCCCAGCCGAGGCCGCAGCAGCCCACGTACCCAGGCAAGCCCCAGCCGAGGCCGCAGCAGCCCACGTACCCAGGCAAGCCCCAGCCGAGGCCGCAGCAGCCCACGTACCCAGGCAAGCCCCAGCCGAGGCCGCAGCAGCCCACGTACCCAGGCAAGCCCCAGCCGAGGCCGCAGCAGCCCACGTACCCAGGCAAGCCCCAGCCGAGGCCGCAGCAGCCCACGTACCCAGGCAAGCCCCAGCCGAGGCCGCAGCAGCCCACGTACCCAGGCAAGCCCCAGCCGAGGCCGCAGCAGCCCACGTACCCAGGCAAGCCCCAGCCGAGGCCGCAGCAGCCCAGCTTCTGGTAGTGATGGCTTCTGGTTGTGCATATGCTTCAAGTAAGTAGCTTTGAGTCCATTTAAGATGTGCCAGTTCCTCTCAGCCAAGATTTGTTTCCAAAAATTGTCAGTGTAAATGAGTCGCACACTTGCTAACGATGTTTCTGTTATCAGGTTCCTGATGTCGTCTTGGAAGCTGTCCTGGCATTAACTTTGAATTCAATAAAACACTTGGAACTGCCATCCCTGCCTGTGGGTGTCATTTGAAATTAAGTTCAGTATGTTTATTGCATTGTATTTGAATATGCTCTACGCTTTATCTCAGATGTTGTCTTGAATGCTTGATGCACTGACATGAAATCTACTTATGTGAAGACTAGTGTACATTAATACTTCAATGACTTAAACTGAGATTCCTTCCTGACCTGTTGTCCAGTAGAAACATGGATCTTTAACTTTGCGCTGTCATTGACTTCAGTTCACTAAAACAACCTTTTGTTCAACTTTTCTCTTTGGCAATAGTGGTACTAAACAACTTTTTACAAACACTGCAGTTTCACATTTTTCTACCCAGCTGCAGAAATTGTTTAAATTGGGACTAAAATCAGATACCCAACTGAAGCCAGAGGTACTCTGCCAAGTTTACAAAGAACTTCATGGTCAGTCTCCTGCACATATCAGACATGCTATCAGTAAACCATCCCAGCAGATCTCTCTGCTGGGATGGTTTACTCCATGTGTCTTGAGCACTTTCAGTGTCTGGTAATGTGTCTTCGTTTATGCACCTAAAGACTGGACCAATTTTCTTTCTGATTTTAGACTGGCTCCAATGTGTGTTCTTTAAAATCGAAAGTAACGGCTTTTGACACTGCTGAAACACTGAACACTGCCTTATGTACACATGTTTATGCATTTTGAAATGTGTATTATGATGCTGCTGGTCATAAAACACCTCAACTTCAGATGCTGTGAATCAAGAGTCTTCTTCTTGCTTTCCTCCCACTTCTCTTTTCATTCTCCCCCCCCCCCCCTTTTCCCCCTCTGATTGCTGTTATTAGTTTGGTCCTCTCCTGTTTTTGGGGGTTGCTGGATAATAACAGAGTGCTGCCTTTTGTGCACTGTGTGTGTGGTGTTGCTCCCTGTCATTAAGCAGTGATTCTCTGTGGTTAAAATGACACAGCTTTGACTGTTTGAAGCTCTGCCAGCTTCACCATCTGATTCCAGATCTTCCTCCATGAAAACAGTTGGCCCCGCTGGCCTCAGTGCAACACCTGAATGCATCACTTCAGGGCCAAAGTCTGCAGGTTTTCCCTCAGGTGGTGGAAACTTGTTTCCCTTTAGATACTCACCACAATGAAACAGGATTTAGGGGCATCTTTTTTTATTTTTATTTTTTTTAATTTTTTTTTATGTGATGTTTCCTGTAGAAACTAACTGCACCGAGGCTGAACAATCCACTAGATTTGTTTATAGGTTTTTAATTTACACCAGGATCCAAATTGGCAACAAAACACATGGGAGAAGGAGTAATGGAGAAATGTTTTATAAAATTTCATTTTCACCATAGTGGTAGAAGACCCCTTGTTTGGTTTTTCTATTCAAATTTTCCAGCAGTGCCACTAAAATCCTTTAACAAATATTTGGGGTGTTTCACTAACAAAAAAAAAGACAAAAAAGAAAAGGAAAAAAACAAACATAATCTTGGCTGAGAAAATAATGCATTTTATTTTCTTTAGTTTCATGGAATCGAAACCTCCAGGACAGATAATTCAGACTCAACTAAAGCATGAACAGAAGTAACTGTAAAATGGAAGGACACTCAGTCACTGGATTAGTCAGATATCTTTTAGCCTGGCATTAGAAAAACTGAACTGATCTACATAGTAAGAGGCAAAGATTTTTAGGATGTGGGCACTTTTTCTTACATTTTGAATGACCTGTCTGTGCAGACGCCTGTGATGGGACGAGGACTGGTGCTACCGCAGTCATCCCATGATAAGAGGAAAGGATGATAAATGGATTATATACTTAAGGTTTTTTATTAATTTGAATGTTTCTATGATTTCTGATGTATCTATACATGTATATACTGCATGTGCATGTATGCATGTGTGTATATATGGGTATATTACCCTATATGTAATTTCTTTCCCATTGTTTACATTTTTTTTTACTTGTGCATATTACTCAACTTGTTTTGATTCTTGCCTATAATCACTGTAATTTAAAGGTATGACTCAATATTTAAAGTTAGGTTCATTAAGTTTTATCTTTTGATTTTACAGAGACTGTTGTGTTATTTGGGCTGTTTAAGTGTAGAGTTTAGGGGATTTTTTAAAACTGGACATTTACTGACTACATTTCACCACTAGGTGTCCTCCAACTCACAGAGCGGTGGGCATCAAAGATTTCTGCTGAGGCTCTGATGATTTAGAAACTGACAAATGATCTGAGTGACGCAGACGAAGAAAAAAAACGCACACATTGTTTATTAACTCACATTCTCTCCTGAGGTTGTTTAACTGTATTTTTTATTTCTGTTCAAGAGAACTGACTTCACTGTCTACCTACATCTTAAAATGGAAAAAGGCCCAAAGCTCTGACCAACAAAGCTACAACTATAATCACCTATTTATCTAGTTTTACAGCTTTCACACATCTTAAAAAGGAAAAGAAACAGGTTGTCATTTACTGTCTTTTTTTTCTTGTACTGCAGACAACATGATGGAGTTCATCACACGTCCTCTGATCACTGATTCCACCTCAAACATCTTTGTTGTTTATCTGTTCACCTTCTATCTTTCTTCTCTGCAAGTTGACCTTCCTGTCTTTCTTCTCCTTGTGCCTCATCCTCCACATTTTCTCCAAACAGTGAAATAGTCACTAGGTGGCGATGTTGTCTTAAATATCTGAGTGAAGCTCACTGATATCATCAAACTACATCTAATTACATCTGCAGATGTATTTTACTATATTATTCTTTAATTTCATTTTTCATTATAATTTGACAAATTATTTTATGACGTTATCATTTTTTAATTTATTTCTAGCCATAAGTGGTCTTCTTAATGAGACTGGGGAGTTTTTTTGTATTATTCTATATTTAAATTACATTATTTAATGAAATTTTATCAACTTTAAGACCTTTGTGGTCGTAATTGGTCTTCTTAATTAGTATAAATGACTTCCTTTTTTATGACTGACATTTGACTATTTTTTTTTTATTACTATGAATGAATTTTTCTTTCACTTATACTATATTACAGTTTTTCAGGGGAAATAATTTTATTTTGTTTTATTTAATTTCAGTTTAATTTAATTTAATTTTCATCTAAAATTACCCCGCGTCACCTCGACTACACCCTTCCCTCTCCATGAACAAAAAAGTGCCCCCTCAGCTGAAGGCGGGGCCAGGCAGCCGCGCTCACGTCCCTGCAGGCGCGCTCCCGGGCCGTGCCTGGCGCAGTCGCGGGGCAGCAGCGCTCTGTGCGGGCAGTGCGGGGCTGTGCGGGCTGTGCGTGTGTGGCGCTGCGCTGCGGTTCTCTGCTGTCACTCTGCTCCGACATGCGTCCCCTCCTGCAGACATGGGGTTTACCCGCTCTGAGTGGACAGTGACCGCCGCCTCTGCTGCTGCTTGTGTCCGTGTTCTGGTCTCCATCGGCCGGGGAAACCCTGCAGCGGGAGTCTGAGCGCTTTCACCAACACCGAGCTGCCTTTTTTTTTTTTTTTTTTTTACCTCTTCAATTCATTTTCCTGTCGCTTCATTTATGGACAACAGAAGCTCCGAGTGAGCCTGCTGATATTTCCCTTCACGGCTGAAGATGGAGACAGTGATGGAGAGAGAGTGCAGCGCGCTGGGGGGGCTTTTCCAGACCGTCATAGGAGACATGAAGGTAACATGAAGGAACACGATCATTCCATCTGATCTGTGATTAAAGTCAGTGTCACACACACTGAAACATTCAGGGCAGCACGCCTCGTGGCGCTGACCCTGTCCATTTATTGGAGATTTCCAGACATAATCATTAATTTGCTAATTATTCAGGAGGTGGGGGAGGAAGAGGGTGTGTTCAGAGAATGAGCCCAGATTCATCCCGTTAACCAAACACAGCTACAGGCTCCTGACACACATGAGTGGCAGTGAAGTGCAGCCTGAGCAGAGCTGCCCCCCCCAGCTCCTCAGGAAACCAGGAGAGCAGTCACTGATGTGGGCTGTGTGACACAGATGCACCTGTAACCAGCAGGAACCTGCTCTGTAGGATTCTCTAAAGCAGAACCAGGAACTGGTATCTGCATGAATCATCTCTCAGTCAAACACAATAGAACATTTTTGCACTTTCCATTGCAGATTAATTGATTGGTTGATCTGCAGATAATGAACCGGAAATGAGTTTGATAGTCGATGAGTCATTTGTCATTTTACAAGAAAAAAATGACCTAAATGTTCTGCTTTTCTCTGTCAGAAATGATCCTGAATGAATATTTTGTACGATGTCACTCTGTGAAATTTAATGTAGTTAACATCTTCCACCATCCTCTGACCTTTCACAGGCCAGAGGTCGAAACAACAGGATGGTTGACGGATTCATTGATCATAAAATCATTAATAGTTTCAGCCCCAAATGACATGAACTTCAACACCAGCAGTGACCCCCAGTGTTAGTTTTGTTGTGTCAGAGACTGGTTGGTTGTGGTTTTGTGTGTGTGTGTGTGTGTGTGTGTGTGTGTGTGTGAGAGGGCAGACGGGCACACAGTTAAGTTTTGGTTTCAGTTTGAGGTCTGAACTAAAATGAATGTGGAGGTTATGGTTAATGGTGACGTGTGTGTGTGTGTGTGTGTGTTGGGGGAGGGTCACCATATAGTCACACAGGCACACCTGTTTCTACGGTGACATAATAACAGACAGGTGGTTTCTAACAGGTTGCTCCACACCCCTCCTCCTCATCCTCTTCCTCCCTTTCTCCATTTCTTCTTCTTGTCTTCCTCCTGTTTTGTCTCTTCATCCTCTCCCTCCCTCTACTCTTCCTCCTCCTCTCTATCTCTGCTCTTCCTCCTGCCACCTTCCTGTTTTCTCCTTCTCTGCCACCATTTCCTTCTCATTTCCCTTCCCCTCTCCTTGTTTTCCCTCTTATCCTCCCCTCCTTTACATTTTCCTCCTCTCATTCCTTCTTTTTCGTTTCTGACCCCCCTTTTTTGTCATTGTCCTCTTTTTCCTCTTCCTCCCTCTATCCCTCTACCCCTCCTGTTTCCCTTGCCTTCCTACAATCCCTTCCCCTCTTCCTCTCCTCTTCCTTTCATCTTCCTTTGTCTTTTTCTCCTCCATTTCCTATTCTTCCTCTTCCACTTCTCCTCCTTTTCCCCTTCTCTTCCTCTTTTTCTTCCTCATCCTCTCGTGCAGCTGTAGCTGAATAACAATAAACCGAGTACGGCTGTTGTGCTCTGACTGAATCCCTGTTGTTGACCTGTTGTGTTGGAGCTGTGAGTGATTGTGTGTCAGTGTAGCCTCCTGTTTAGCGTTTTATTCATCTGTTTTTCTTGTCGTCCAAGTTGAGAGCGCACATTTCCAACACTGTGCTGTTTGTGCTGTCAGTCAAACGTTGCAGGTGGGACTGGGAAGTCGTCTTCTTTTGATTCAGTCGGTGCAGTTTGAGGACCGTCTCTGTAGGTGGAGCTCTTTTCTCTGTCTGTCCAGACATGTTGGCTATCAGTGCTAATGCTAACTGCTGCTAAAAATGCTAATGACTGTACTCAAAGATGGCGGATGTGTGTCAACTCCTTCCCACTGCACAAAAATGAAGCCAAATTAACCTGGATATGAACGCTGCCACCTTTGCTCTGGTGACATCATTTAGAGTCATCATTTGATTAGGGGGTGGAGCCACAGTATCGAGGTCTCGCCCATACACCTGCTCAACCCTCTAAATAGAATTTTCAATGCAGGAGTTTGTATTTTTTTTTCTTACTGGTACATTTACCAATGGCGGTCTTCTTCTGTCACCTCTGCCATAGTCTTTATCTTTAGTTGCCGACTGGATAATGTTGATAAAATAACAGCTGATTCACACATGTGACTCGCAGACAGTCAGACAGGTTCTCCTCCGTTGGCGCAGACGTGTGGGTGGAGAGAGATTTCACTGTGTCACTGTGGAGCAGACTCCAGTCTGCTGCCTCTAATTGTCTGTTACATGCACAGGTTTTTGTCTGTGTTTGCACATTCAGCCTTTATTCACCCTCCAGTCCTCATGTTTCATTAAATCAGCACAGTGAGAAACGTTACAGCCACTGGATCAACGAATGAAGGTTCAAATGTCAGACAGTAATTACTGTCTTGATTTTTGTTGTTGCTGTTCTCAGGAAGTTTGATGCTGGAGATGAGGCGTGAAACTGAAGAACCAAAACATTTGGTTTCTCAGAACATGTGAGAACCTGTAAGACTTTGGTTCTCAGTCCTTCCCTTGTTCCCACTTTATTTGCAGACGGGAACATTATGGATGATTCCATTAAAAAGGCAAAGACGAGACTGACTGTGGCTTTTTTATCTGCTGTTTGGTGGATGAGTGGAGGGAGTGATTGAGGGATAGATGACAAATGAACTGGTACCGATACAGATATTGATGTTCTAGTTTGTACAAAAAGTAAGATCCATGTTTATTTGGTCCATGGCCCCAAACCATTAGTTTTCTAGTTTGCTCAACTGCATTCAAAATGATCATTTTTTCTGCAGTAGATACAGATGTAATAAAACTGCTGTTCTGTTCTGTTGTAGTTGTTGTTGTTAAGACTCATCTGCTCGACCAAAAAAATTCACAGATTTTCTCAGAATGATCTAATTTACTTTATTCATTAAGAGCAAGTTTGTCTTAATGTGTTTTGCGTGTGAATTAGATAATTAATCATTTGATAATTAGACAGGAAACTATGGCAACGTGCTGCTGGGTGTTTGTACAGGCTGTTTAATCATTTTGTGTATCACTTAAAAAGTCAAAGTTTTTTAAATTTAAACATTCAGAACTAACTTTTTTTTAAGATAACCTCTTTATTTGCTTATTATACTACAACTGAAATGATTGGTCAGATAATCACTTAGCAGAATGACAGCATATATTTGTATTATTGATTAATTGTTTCAATTATTAAAAAAAAAACAAAACTGAAAAAATAAAAGCTTAAAATGAACTCTGTCTTCCCAGATGTGAAGATTTGTTGTTTTTCTTCTCTGATGGTAAATAACATTTTGGGAAGTTGGTTGGATAAACTAAACAAACACAAACAGGATTCTGGGAAATTGTGACCAGGGTGTTTTCATTACATTTAAACATCTTGTAGACTGAATCATCAGCTGGTTAATTCAGAAAATACAGACTCAGCGTTCATTGATAATGAAAATAATTGTTATTTAAACTCTACAGCATACAAGTATTTTATTTTGAAAATCACACAGAGTGAGCTGAATTAAACTGACACACCCGGCCTCAGTGTATGCCGTGTACTGTATGTATACATATAGAGTGTGTCTGGCCGCTGCTGTTCATCATCCACACGTCATTGTGCTGGTTATATTGAAGCAGACACATTACTGTTGATCCGTTTAAGTGGAACCGATCGGCATGTTTTTTCCCCGGAGGAGAAACTGGCTCATCCTCTCACACTGTGAGCTGCTTTCCACCGAGCTGACGAGACACTGAACTGAAGCTGTGGGATCAGATCAGATCAGTGTGTCTGTGACATTCCTGCTGTAGCATCGTAACAACGTTTAAAGCTGCATCAAACCATTTTTGTTCAGTCAGTGGCAGAAAGAAAACGAGTGTGTGTTTGTGATTGTAACTTCAATACCCTGCCCGCCTTCTTTTAGCTCTGGTTTGGTCCCTACCAACTCCGGATGGAAGCTTGTTTAGCAGTGAAAATGGCCGCCTCTTGTTTAAGAACCAAAACAATTAGCTAAAAGAGGCTAAAAGCTACTTAGCTACTTAATTCTTGGTATTTTCATCTTTTCATTATTTTTTAATTGATTGTCGGGATCAGGTACTTTTCTTACTGCAGGTTGTAACGGTGATATGTGCACATCGGTCAGCAGATGACGGCAATCCTTGAATCATAAGTGTACATTCACTTAGTTTAGAGCTCTGACAGCCTGGGGATAGGAACTGTTCTCAAGTCTGTTACTTTGGCTTTTGATGCACCTGTCCCACCTGCCAGGGGGCAGGAGGGTGAACAGGTGATGTCCAGGAGGGTGAAGACCTGGCTTTAGGGTGGAGGTCAGGCTTTTAGGGAATGTATTATCTTAATAAGTGTCCTCACAGCTAATGTAAAACAAGAATGTTTGTGTGTGTGTGTGTGTATTAGCTGAATGCTAATCACCATTTATCTTGGGCTGAGCCGTCACGTCTGAGCTAAAATAATCCTGCTCTCTCTCTTTTTTCTTTTTTTTTTTTTTTTTGTGGGGGGGCGGGGCCTGCTGTTGTAAGTGGTGTATCAGTATTGAGATCGTCATGGAAACATCACGGACAGAGCTGCTGCCGCTCGGCCAAATGGGTCACTGTGTTTTAGTTTTGTGTGGAGTTAAACTGATGTTTCCTGCTCTGGTCTCTGTTGCAGCTCTGATGTGTTTATTATCTGACGTCAGCTGGTTTTTCAAAGGTGACGCTGTCGATCTCAATTCTTCAACATGTTGCTGGAGTTGTTGTGCAAAGGCCTTTAACAACTGTTAAACCCAATAATCACGTCTTTGTGAAACAGAACCACCTGTCAGTCATGGAAAGATTTGAGAGGGAATTTAATTAAATTTAGTCATTTATTATCTTTTATAAGTTAAAATCTGTTAAATCCAACAAACTCTTTCCCTTGTTTTGCTTCTAAAGTTAGTTTTTTAAAAATGATACAACAATCTGATCAATATACTTTTTACACTTTCATATAGTTCTAGATTAATTATTTTTTTTTAATAAACAGACCAATCGGTGAATAGACTACATCTTGAAACAGGTAAACAAATTCATAAATAGATGTTTTAATCAATACCTGATAATAATTTAGTTATCTGGATGTAGATTCTGCTTCATCAGTCTTGTCTTTATTAATTAATGAAATACAATATAAGGTTTTTAATATTCACTTAAAGCTCTTATATTTGAAGGGAAATACGCTGGTGTGTGTTCTTGCTAAGAGTTAGATGAGAGGATCGATATGTAAATATGAAGCTGCAGCCAGCAGCTGGTTAGCTTAGCTGCACTGGCTTTATTCGAAGGTGAGAAAATCCTGTGGTGTTATATGTGGGTCTGTGAGTCTCCACTGGTTGTATGGAGAAATAGTCCAGCACAGAAACCGCTGTCAAATCACAACTTGTTGTCTTGTGTGGATTAAAGAAAAGAGAAATAATGTGATAATAAGTGAGTTTTAATGAGATGTTTCCTCCTTCTGTCCAGTCTTTATGCTCAGGTTCATTTTTACTTCTCATCTCATCAAATCAGTGCATTTCCCAAAACTGTTCCTTTATGGTTAAATTCATGTTCTGGTTCCACTGTTGTTGAAGCCACCCTGCAGTTTCCCTTCATCTACAGTAGCTGCCTGATATTCCTGCAATGGTAATCCACCCCCGCTGTGAGTCCACCTGAGGACCCTTAGTGAGAAAGGAGATGCTGTTCCACAGTAGAATTTAAAACCTGGACAAATATTAACTGATTTCCTCAGGCTTTTCTTTATTATCTTCGACACCACGTTAAAAACGGCTCTGCTGCAGCCTGAGAAATCAGATCTGTGTCGTTATCTCATCAGATCAGTGAGGAGGAAGAAACAAACAGGGATTTCTCTGTGTAAAGCCTGTGCAGTCGTTCACAGAGCCAAAACAAACAGAGCGGTGCATTCCTGAAGGACCAGCAGGCTGCTGCTGCTGCTGCTGCCTCCGGTTGTTGCCACGGTGACAATTTATGTCCTCAGTGACTGATAGATGCAGTGGCCCTGCCCTCGCCTCGGTGTGTGTGTTTGTGTCCGAGAGAGAGAGAGAGAGAGAGGGAGAGAGAGAGGGAGAGAGAGAGGGTGGATGTGATGAGATGTGAGTGTATATACACAGTATAACAGAGAGCTCATGACTAATGATTAATAAAGAGCAGGAAGGTAAAATGAGTGTATGAGAAAAATAGAAAGATGGTGTTTGTGTGTGTGTGTGTGTGTGTGTGTGTGTGTGTGTGTTTGTGTTTGTGTGTGTTCGCCTAAAAGAAAATATGTGTGCATTGAATATGAAAGAGACACTAAGAGAAACAAAGAAAGCAGCAGATGTATGACACAGAAAAGTATGTATGTGTGTGTGTGTGTGTGTGTGTGTGTGCGCGTGTGCGTGCATGCGTGCGTGCATGCGTGTGTGTGTTTGGGTGAGGATGCATGCACGTGTGACCCTCCCTTCCTCACAAATCCTTCTCTGTCTGAAGCCTCTCTGGTGCTGCAGCAGCAGCAGCAGCGGCAGCGTTACTGTAGCAACGGTAGCCAGGCGATGACGCTGGGCATCACTCTCACAAACAGAACGAGGCTGAACACACCCAGCTGCACTGGTAGAGAGGAACGAGGGTGATGCAAAAAAAAAAAGGAAAAAAAGGCAACGCCCTCAAAGCAGCAGAGGAGTGAAGGTGTTTCAGCTGAAGCAGCAGAGAGATGTTACAGTGTGTTTGATTATAATATCCATCAGTCATGTGTATGTTGAGAGGTAGAGATCCACAGTCCTCACTGTGTAATTCATTATTAAATTCAAGGTTCTTGTACTTTATTTTTCATTTTCTGATTCTGTTCTTCTCCACTGCAGGAAAATATTTGACTTTTTACTCCATTACATTTATTGGACAACTTTAGTTATTTTTCTGATTCAGACAAAATATAATCAACAAATAAATGATGATGTGTTGTTGTAGGTTAAGGAAAGACTTTTACACCCAGGAGTAAATAAAGTTCCAGCTCCAACATTAAATGGATTTTCGCACATTAATGCATCAATCATTATAATGCAGTACTTTGACTTGTGACAGTATTTTTACACAGTGATATTGTTATAGTATTTCTTTTTCCAGGTAGTCGCATATGGGTGTGTAGCTGGTGTAAGGTCCCAACAACACAACAAGATGGATCTCAGAAAGGAAACCAGAATGTTGTACTGAAACGACTGTAACTCACTCACTCAGTTCGGCAAACTCCAACTGCTGGAGACTGATTTTAGCTCTGGCTGCTCTTCAGAATGTATTTTTGCACCAAACATGGATTTAGTTTCTGATCTCTAACAGAGACAGAGGTCGCAGCATAAGCGGGTCTTTTCTCTTAATCTACATATGGCATGTGAATATTGTGATAAAATAGGCATGAAAAAACCCCTAATCTATCCTTCAGTGCAAACGTCTGTACCATGTAATGCAGGCCACTGTGTGCACTGCACAGGTCTGATGGAGGAGATGGGGCTACACTTAAGTTTCTGTTCTGTTCTGTTGAATTCTGACTCAGTCCTGCTATAAATAATTTGAAAACGCTCACGGTTCCCTGTGTGTGAATAACTAAGATCCCAATACTACTGCTTTAAAGGTCCATATCATATAAAGGTAGATGTCCATGTGTTTGTGATCATAAAGCAGGTCTAGGTTCTATATTAATACTGTGAGAGTATCAAAGCCTCAGTCCACAGAGAAATGCACACAGCCTGTATTCAGACACTGAGCCTTAAAACCAGCCATCAGGACTTTGTGATGTCACAACAAAACAGCCACTCCCCTCAGCCATGCCCCAAGCCCCGCCCACCTGGACCCACCAGCCAACCTTGCAGGGTTTGGTTTCTCTGAGTGTTTACCTGAAGTCTGCTATATTTTTATTGGCTCAGAGCCTCTCCTCTGATTGGCTGAAACAACAAATGTATCTTCTGATGGATATCAACTCTAATAAAACACAGGAGAAGTGTAAACTATAGCACACAAACAATCCAGGATACAAAAAAAAAGATAATGGTCAAGAAAAGTTTTTTCATGCTTGAGCCTTTGTGAGTTTACTTTCACTAATTCTGATGATATTGCACCAAAGGGTTTTTGTTCAGACGACGCTGGATCATGACTGTAATCAGCAGGGTTCAAGACATTTTCAGACTGTGCAGCCTGAGTTTTGTTCTCACGTTTCAGTTTCTATTTACTCCCCATCATTAAACCACCATCATTAAACAAACCATCTGAGACAAACTCGCCCAAACCCAAAACAGCACTTGTTTATTTTCAGTATATACAGAAGAAAAAAAAAATGTTTTTCACTAAAGAGCTTTATTTTATGTTTTATTTTTTTTGTAGGATTTTTGTGGTATTTTCAGAAATGGGTGTAAATTGGTGACACAGTTGTGAGTCTAGACTACAGCCTCCACTGACGCCTCAGATCTTTCACTGCAGTAAAAAAAAAAAAGAAGCCCCACCCATCCTGAAAACATCAGGGGACTCCTGCTGACATTAGAAGCGTACCCCAGTTTCTCGTGCCTTTGTGTGTTTGGCTGCAGAGACTCAGCGTTTCCCTCCACGCAGCCTCGTTTGTGAACACACATGATCCAGTGGTGCAGTACCGCACTGCAGTGTCTGCCGCCTTTATTCCTGTCTCGTATTGAACCCGGTCACTGGACCCAAACTGCGTCTGCATACCTGGGGGCGCTTGTTTGGCCTCCTCTAAATGGGCTGTGGTGGGCGGGGGTGTATGGATCTGCGATATTGATCCGTCTCCGTGTTTTCTGTCTGATGCTCAGGATTTATGTGTTTTGGCTGAGGAGCCACACACCAGAAAACTTTACATGGAGATGAGTTAATCTTTGTGTTTCCTGGTTTTTCTCCAAACTGACATCACATTTCCCATCAGTCCTGTCACTTTATCACCACTGACACTGACATTATTATCGACCTGTGGTGTTTTAGTCACTGCAACATTTGTCAAATTTGAAATGATCACGACACGATTTTATAACCGTTTAGAATAACAAGTTTAAAATCTGCACAGGCCTTTACAGGAGGTCAGTTTACATTAAGAAAGGAAATCCAGTTTAATACTGAAACTAACTCATTATTTATTATTTTCATTATAAGGTTATAAGGTTACATCCTCAGGCTGCTTGTTCTGTCTGACTAACTGATTTTGTTGCCTATTTGTTTGAAATAATGGCACCAATCAGATCCAAACCCTGACGTCTGCAGATGCTCCTTTATGAGAGGGAAACAGAGCCGGCAGTGGATCGGTTCTCGGTGTGACAGTAACTGTGTTTTAGAGCTGAAGAGCTCACAGACAGTTCAACACACTCTGGACAACAGACTGTATATTATACAGAGTGTATATAATAATAATTTCTACATTCACTACTGTTCGAGCTGCTGTTATGAAGGAAAATGTTCCTGATGTAATTCAAATATTTATCTTCTCTCTGTGTTCAGGGCAGTTACCCCGTCTGGGACGACTTCATCAGCAAGGCCAGCAAACTACAGTCACAGCTCAGGTAACACACACACACACACACACACACACACAGTGCTAGTACTGTATTACTAAAAGTCTAATGTCAGATTCATTGTATTATTTTAATCAAACACTTCACTCCAGGCTACAAAACAGCTTTAAAACCTGTAGCAGATGTTTCATGTTCATTATTTCATTCCTCTCACTGAGGTTTGACTGGGATGTTTTTACTCACTGGTCGTTCCAACAGGCAGCACGTTAAAGGTAAATGTGTGCGCTGGTGGTACACAAAGATACACACATGTTGAGACTGTGTTCAACCCGAGCTCATGAAAATCCAATCAGTCGCTTCATTAAGTGTTTAAATGTCAGGCTCACCTCTGCTCTGTCACCTCGTCTCCGACTACACACACACACACACACACACACACACACACACGGAAAAGTGTGCACGTACAAACTGCAAACATACACTTGAACCCCACTGCATCATGGGAAATACATACACACATACACACTCACTCTCACACCTCTTCCAGTCATTAACCACCTACCACCGCCCACCCACACACACACATGCACATGCACAACTCAATTAACCTTCGGTGGCTGGCAGAGATTAATGATGCTACCATAAAGTCATTATCAGTGAGATGGATCAGTCGCAGCCTCCAGAGACTCTGCACTGTCCAGGGGTCACCAGAGGTCAAAGCTGATTGCAAACATTGTGACTGCAGCTCTGCTCCTCTTCCTCACCCTGTGTCTACATAGTCAGTGTTTGTCTGGGTGTTCTGGCTTTTCAGTTCAGTTCAGTTCAGTTCTTATCAATGCAGAGCACTTTACATGACTGCCAGAACATATCACACCTTCCAGACAAACTGCTGCAGGTTCAGGTTATTTCACCATGAAAATCAACTTGAAATTCATTTTAAAATTCAGGTCATTTTGGGAAACACTCAAAATTTGAATCATCTTCTGAACTGACAAAAATACTGCATGATACTAAAATAATTAATGAGTTAATTGCCCTCTGGCTTGTATTTTTCAAAAACAGTGATTGTATGTTGTAACTCTTGTTGGAGCGTCTCTCGGTGCATGAAAAAGGTTGATTTTCTGGAGTGGAACAATCACTGAAGACCAGTCGTAGCTAATCAACACTGTCAGTGGAGAAAACAGTAAATACTCCACTTTAAATTCAAATGTCTTAATGAAAGGTCAATATCATTTGTTACAGCTGAGGTAAATTATAAAAATGAGACTGATGTATTTCAACCAGACATGAAGACAGGAGGTGATGTCAGGAGACATTTATAAAACATCTGGATTACCAGAGGTGAAATGCTCTGTCTCTAAATGACAGCATCTGCATCCTACTACACTTTGAACAACTTCTACTCTGACAAATATTTGACATAGAAACCAGAGTTAACTGATGTTTTATAGGATGTCTCCATGGAAACCAAACGTTTCTCTGTTCTGTTTCTGTTCCCAGGACGACGGTTGTGGCGGTAGCAGCCTTCCTGGACGCCTTTCAGAAGGTGGCCGACCTGGCAACCAACAGCCGAGGTAGGATGCTAATATGTGTGTGTGTGTGTGTGTGTGTGTGTGTGTGTGTGTACTGTTTTATCTATTATAGCCTACTTGTGATGAAGGTGAATGGATAATGGATGTTGCCGGACTTCTTTGGCTTCTTTTGGTTTTCTTTGGCTGCTACAGTAGAAACACTCTGTTGGCCTTTGTGTGATCAGTTGAACGATCAGTTGAACGATCAGCTGTCTCCTGATTTGTCGTCCTCGGTCACAGGAGCCTCAGGACGTCTCAGTGTTCTGTGTTGTCATTGTTGTGAAGCTGTTTGCACGTTTTCTATTGATTTGTACTTTCCTATTATTGACAAATGATCAGAGGTGGCTGTCCTCCTGATCACTGGACTGGAATATCGATAGAGGTCACTTCCTGGATTGATTCAATGAAGCAGGAAGCCTTGATGGGCAGCTCGGTTTGTTTCCTGTTCAGTATTTATCTCAGTGGAAACCTCTGTGGAGAGCTGCTGAAGAATCCTGTGGGTTCTGTTTCAGTGAACCTACATCTTCAAGGTGTGTGTGTATGTGTGTGTATTTGTGTGTGTGTGTGTCAGTCCACAGTGCTGGATGTAGGCCAGCTTCCTGTCGAGGTGACTTGCTGTCACAATGACAACATCAGCTGAGGAAACAATCAGTCACTGCCGCGATGATTCTAGGGCTGTGGGTCACAGTCGCTCTGTAATTGACTGGTGTGTGTGTGTGTGTGTGTGTGTGTGTGTGTGTGTGCGTGTGTGCATTCGCTGTTACACCTGGAGCAGTGTGCAGAATTATTGGTTTCTCTCAGCGACTGTTGGGACGATTAGAGGTCTGTGGAGCCACAACCCAACATGCCTGACTTCCTCCTCCACTGCTCCTTGTCCTCCTCACATCTCTGATCCACAGAAGAAAACAGTGGCTGTTACTCACTGCATCTTTTTATATATATATATATATATATATATATATATATATATATATATATATATATATATATATATATATATATATATAAAAAAAACTTTAATTCCTTAAGAGTTTTAAAAAATCACATATTCTAAAAAGCATGATGATGATGATGATGATGATGAGGAGGAGGAGCATTAGAGACAAATAGATGCTGCAGTTGTCTTTGAGCTTTGTTCTTGTTTGAGCTGTGAACAGTGAGTCAGCTCTGATAGATGTGTTGAATTATTGAATTGAAGAAGTCAGTGAAGAAGTCAGTGCTACCAGTAAACCCAGTCTGGCCCTTTATATACCAGCACAGGAGGGAGGAGGAACAGAGAGCACGCAGGGAGGCCGGGCTTGAACGGGCAAAGTATGAAATTTTAGAAATGACTGGATTAGACGGAGTTTATAGAAAAAAACACAAAGAGATGATGATGATGATGATGTGCAGAAGAGGAACGGATGGCATAGAGAGAGGAGGAAGAGGAGGTAGAGGAGAGAGATAGAGGCCAGATGGTGGTGGGGGAAGAGAGAGAGGGATGATGAAAAAGATAGATGGAGGGGGGGAGGGAGGCTGTTGGCTGTCATGTCCAGGCGGCTGCTGCTGCTGGTGCTCATAGCAACAAGATGGAAATCACTGCAGGATTCAGGCTCTATCTGTCTATCTATCTATCTATCTATCTATCTGTCTGTCTGTCTGTCTGTCTGTCTATCGTTCTTTCTATCATTCTATCTATAGATGTATTGATCTATCTTGCTATCTATGAAAGATAACAACCGTCTAGAAAGGGAAGGCTTGAAGACTATTAATTTGAAAAACCTGCAGGAAGTGTTGAGTTTCATTTGCTATGCCTCTAGTATTAGTTTTCTTAATTAAATATGCAATTTGAACGCTTTTTATTTTGTTTGTGACGGGCCTCTGTAGAGGCCTTTTCTCATTAGTTGTAACATTCATGTATCGTATCATCAGCAGGAAAATGAAGAACGTGAGGAAGTCAGAGAAACAAGCTGCACAATAATTAGATTTAGTTTCCACTCAGACACAAAAGACAAAGTCGCTGTGTGTGGGTTCAGCCCAGGTTATATGTGCATTCGTTTTGTTCTCCCACGGGAAGTTTCCACTTAGACTGTGTAAGTGTTGACAGTTGGAACAGATGCAAATATTCAGTCTAAAGTGGAGGATTGTTATCACTCACACACACACACACTCACACACACACACTGTGGAGATAAGGCACTGCGGGTGTCCTCCTCTCTCTACCTGACACTGTTTTTGTGTGTGTGTGTGTGTGTGTGCTGGACCGTGGTTGCCACAGCAACCTGCTGCCGGGGAGGATTTCGTTCTGAGGTGAGGGCCGGTTGAGGGTCGTCGCTCTGACAGGGGCCACGTCAATATGTCAACACCTGGTAACTGGGTTGGACAGAGGAGGAAGAGGAGGAGGAGGAAGGAGAAGGGATTGGAGGCGATGAGAGGGTGAAAAGAAAGGGACGACAGGAAGTGCAGGGAAAGGAGGAGAACGTGAGATGAGAAAAGTGTAGAGAAGAGTGAAAGATGGGAGGAAGAGGAGGAGAGAGAACAAGAGGGGGAAGGAGAGGAGGCGAGGAAGAAAAGGAGGAACCTGACATAAATAACTGGAGGAAGAAGGAAAATAAAGACATGATGACAAAAAGGAAGAGGAAGGGAAGAAGTTTAGGAGAAGAGAACAAGATGGAGGAGGAAGAAGAGGATACTTTCCTCTTCTTCCTCCTCCATCTTGAGAGAGAGGAAGGTTAGCAGAGAGGAAGGTTAGCAGTGTCTCGGCTGATAGCAGCTGATAATTAATGAAGCGTTAGCGTTGCATTGAGCCTAACTGCCACCTGTAAAATCTACAGTGAGCAGGCCAGATGTTATTTTGGGTTAAAACCTTCCCCCCATGTTGTGGTGTGAGTGGAGCAGCAGGAGTTTTTATCCTGCTGCTCCACTCACACCAGTAAAGACAAGCACCAGCATCACGTCCAGCTACGACAGCAGGAATATGAATCACCAGAGTTTCTTCAAAACTGTGACATGACCTTTATTTATTCATGTGAGATAATTAAACATCTCATTACGGAGCCATGGACGTTAATCTGCTGCTGCAGCGGCCTCCACTCCTCTGGCTTCAGGTGTTTGAACCTGGCTGAAGGGATTTCTTCTTATTCATAAGAGCTTTAGTGAGGTCCAGCACTTATGCTGGGTCAACAGTCCAGTTCATCCCAGAGGTGCTGGACCAGGTTGATCTCAGGGCTCAGCACTGGCTCGGTCCTGTTAGGGTCTCTGTTAAATACCAGTCCAGTTAAATTCATCTGTGTGTAGCTTCAGTTAAAAGCTGCATCAAAGCTGATACAGAATATGAAACGTCAAACACTGCAGGTGTAGCTGCAAACATGATGTGCAGCTTTTAGCAGGTGAGGAAAAAAAAACAGTTAACCAGTCTCACCTGTTGGATTGTGTACAGAGTGTGAGGTGGGTGTAAAGTGCACAGTGCTTGTAAACGTGTGTTGTGTTAGACAGACTGTAGTGAAAGTAAATCCCTGTGGAGGCTGCTGCAGTCAGTGTCCGCAGTGTGTGTGTGTGTGTGTGTGTGTGTGTGTGTGTGTGTGTGTGTGTTCGGTCTTCAGCAGCTCACAGATGGCCTCCTTTGGCAGCTCATCATTTAATGATGTCATCTCAGGCGCAGGTGAGTGATGTCATATCTGCAGTGTCCACGCAGCAGCGTTTTTAGGATTTTCATCAAGGTCAGATGGAGACACACACTCCTCACCAAAAACACGCACTCAGCATTTCTTACATTTAAAGGAGAACTCCACTGATTTTACACATCGGAGTCTGTTTGCAGATGTTGTGGAGGTCAACGTGAGAAAAGTTGTATAAAGTCTTTTGTGGATCCAGTGATGTCAGATAAATGTCCTCAAGTGATGTCACCTGAGTCTGAAAAGTGAAAATAGCATTTCTTTCCACCTCTGGGGACATCTCTTGGTGAGTAAAGAAAAGAAGTTAACAGCTGCTAATGCTAACGGTGGCGATGTAGCGATAGCAGAACTTACAAATGGCTTCTTTAACGCGCCAGAAAGTTCTTTTTACACATTTCTTTCCTGGATGTTGTTAGTTTCCAGCCTGGTTGGTAGATATGACATTATTAGATATTTTATTAAGACTCAGTGGTGTTATTTGGTCAAATATAGTTCTCCAGCGGACGACCATGACGGCGCCAGCAGAGGGTTCTGGGAGATTTGTGCCTGTCTTGCTGTGCTACATGTAAACATAGCTGGAGATAAAGTGCTGTGTGTTGAGCTTGTGATGTCATGAACGTCCGACATGATGATGATGATGACGATGATGATGATGATGATGATGATGATGATGGGACCAGACACTTGTTGCTTCTTTTTTTATCTTCACTCTTATCTTTCTGGGATCAATATTTAACAGGGTCCAGGATCAATGTTCCCAAAGGGTCATGAAATCTCTGTAGAATGAAAAATGAAACATGAATCAGAGTCACTTTGCACTTTCATCTATAGTTCAGCATCATCTACTGATGTGACTGATGTCCTCTGCACTGTGAATGTTGACTAAATGAATAATAATTTGAAATGCCAACATACTGGACATTAACGGAGCAGTTGTTCTTACAGCTGCAAAGTGAAGTGAAGAAAAATAAAATATTAGAAATTACAGACCTGTAAAATAAGAAAGAAAACATGAACTAAAACTGAAACCAAAAATTTAAAAAACCTGTGCCCTAGAAATTTATTGGAAAAAAGCTAAGAGGGTAAAGCTGTATTTGGTGCTGGCGACCAGTATAAACCAGTGGAAAAATAAATCCCAAGTGGTAAAAAACCAGTGTTTATTCGCCAAAATGCAATTTAAGCTATTTATTTCAATTTAGTTCACTAACGTTGCCACAAAAAAGAACAAAACAGCCTTAAAAATCAGATCAAAGGGGCCAGAAAATGTAAAAGTTGTACCCGGACCAGAGTTTGATCAACAGACATCACAGGAGATGTTATACTGACGGGATGATGTCAGAAGCTGAAACTGGAGTCAGGAGGCTGAAGTTACTGTAAAACCAAAGTCTCTGTTCCAGCTCCAGCTTCTTCATCCACCAGACGAGTCACAGCCGTCTCACGTGTCTCTGAAGTTCCTCCAGCGCCGAGGTCAAACGTTCACAGACACAGGCCACGACACGTCCCTGCTTATAACTGTGATCACTATTTCTATTTACTACTGCTGCCACGAGCGTGACTGCTGACTGCAGTGATATTTAAAGGGAGCTCAGCTCTCTCTGCTCCATTTAATAGTTTGATTTATGGTTTTTTTTCCTGTGGATGACTGAACCAATGAGACGCCTCATGCAGATAATTCCCAGCAGCTCTGAGGAAGTTTGCTGGAAGGAAACATTTCAGTGACAAAAAAATATTGACATTTCTTACTCTGACAGTGATCTGCACAGAGCTTTTAAATACAGAAACTTCTTTAAGTTATTGTAGAGGAAAAAGACAAATTTCCTCTCCCCCAGAAGTTGAAGAAAGTTGAAGTTGAAGGTCATATGATCACTGTCGCTGTCCATCTACCAACCAGTCCTCCAACCTGAACAACCAAACCCTTGCGGCAGGTGTACCTGACCCTGGTTGTAAAGGTAACAATAATAAACATACATACATGATACAGATTATACCTAGAGTAGCGTACCTACCTTAGTTGCCATGGTTACTCTGATAACGGTCATGTCTTGGTTAGGTTTAGGAAAAGATGGTGATTTGGGTTAAAATAAGTACTTCCTCAACATCAGACAATCTTTGTTGTCATGGTTACAATAATAACAACGAACAGTCATGGATAACAGAAACAACATAAACTGCTGCTGTCACATGGGAATCGAACACCGCTCTCCTGGGTCATATTCATCCATCCACCCCAACCTCCTCCTGACGTGGACTTTGTCACTCTATAAACTACGTCACCGCACTTTTCCCTTTGCTCCTGTCATCATCACTACGACCACTAGATATCGCCTAGCAACAAAACCTAACTATGGGTCATAGTGACCTGCTGACAGACGACCTGTGGGCTCGTTTGTTACAGGACAGTCTTCCATCTACACATGTTGGTATTTGTCATCTCATCAGCGTCTAACCCGACATGAATTTGTTGAAAAGGGTGGTTGAAAGTCAAAAGAGAGTCTTGGAATTGTGGTAAAAACCACTTCCCAGGATCCCAGGATCAGGGCTGGAGTCAAGACCACTTATGTCCCGTCCAAGCACGAGCAGTTTACTTAGGTATGAGTCCAAAACAGTCGAGTCAAGACTGAGTCCAAATGGGATCAAGTCCAACCCCAGACTGAGTCAGAAAAGGATTAAAAACAAGTCAAGGCCAAGAAAATAAACACTGCCCCTTTATTATTTCTGCTCTTGTCTTCCTGTTCTTCACAGTAAGAGTCGACTGTCATATAAAGTCAAACCCGTCCGCACGACCCTTTGAATTTAGACACGTTTGAAATGTGAAGGAAACACAACAGCAGCTCTGAATGTGTGAATTCTTTCCTCTTATGGCTGCTACGTGGCAAAGTCACAGTGGCTCATGGTGGGAAACTGACAGTTGGGACCAGTGAAGCTGCAGCGGTAACACTGGTCCATGCTGAGGAGCACGTGATGGTTTCTCTGCTGAAACCTGATCATGAGTCAGTTTTATAGACGAAGCTCCAGGTGCTCGTCGTCATGTGCTGTTTAATGTGAGAGCAGAGCTGAAGTGACTGCCAGCAGCAGCAGTGTGTGGTCTTAAAGGGGCCTTATTATGGAATGGCATCGCCACGGCAACAGCAGCAGATGCCTGGTTTGGCGTCACACAGAATGTGATCCTCATATGACTGAGTGCAGATGTGAGGATCTACTGTTAATATTCTAGTGTTGATATTTAGCAGCCGCAACAAACAGCAGCTGCTGATGACAACATCTGGTTCTGGGCAAAATAATCCATTTAACACCAGAGTTTATGTCGGTGAAAACCGACTGTGTACTGAGGGCTATGAACACTGAGAAAATCGCGAGCATGCATTAGTTTCAAGTTTTTTTTTCTTTGCCCAAAAAATGCAAGTAAATATGTAAAAACTATAAACTTTTATTGCCAGGAAATACAATTTAATTCAGTCATTTACCATTAAATCAGATAATAATTTATTTCTTATAATCTCTCAGCTCTGAGTCTGTCTCTGTACACAGGAACATACCTGCTGTCTGTGTGAGTCAGCCCGAGGGTGTGTTTGAATTATTAACCAGGGCTACCCAGCAGGTGAGACTGTGTGTGTTTTCTTTTCATCTCCTGCACAAACTGCTCCTAATTAGTTATGAGGCCCCACCCATGTGAGGGAGCATCAGAGGGAATAATTAAGCACTCCCTCTGCAGGTCTGGACTCGGGCTGTGTGCAGGTCTCTGTGGAGGAAGACAAAGAGGGAGGGACGGGTTCGGCTCAAAGTCGCAACACAAGCTTTGTCACGTTTTAGGGTTTGATTTTGTCTTTTGAAGAAAGAGCCAGACGTCTGTTTATTCTACGTAGGAAAGGGCGTAAAAAGGAGAGGAAATAAAAAATAGACTTGTAGTGTCTGCCCCTCCAGACAGCGGCGATGTGGTGGTGGAGGGGACCAGCAGGAGGTCAGAGCCATTTGTAAAGGTTGAGCAGCTGTTAAATAATTCACCGCTACACCGTCACACTGCAGAGGTGAACTGTGTGTAGCTGCTTCACTCTGTCAGTTTCACATAACCTCATTTCATCCTCCTGAACTGAGGTTGGAGCATCGTCACTTTACATGTTAACAGCTTGTAACTGACAATAATCTTACGTTATATTAACTGACGGCAGCGAACTCTGCAGCTCTGCAGGACTTTTTATCCTAGTTCTGGGTTTGTGCTGCTGATAAACCCACTTTGCACCAGCAGCTGGTAGAGACCAAAAACAGAGCAAAAAAAACAGCAAACATTTGAGTTTGATTTGTTCGACTGTCTACAGATGCTAATGTGTCAGAGGTGGAAAAAGAAATGAACACAGCCTTAAAAACCTTTACATGCAAAGGTTTTGTCAGCCTGCCCTTTTGGCAGAACACATTGGCTGCGTCACGTGAGCTAGAGATTCAGCGTCTCGCCTGTTTTCTAACCATTTTAGCAGCTGAATGTGGAGACAGGGACATTTTCTGTCAAAAATGAATCAGAAATTAATTTATAATAAAAGGAAATCAAACATTTGAGTCACCTGCTGATGGTTATTATCCAAGGTCTATGTCGGCAGATAGAGCTGTCAGTAGCAGGCAGTGTGTTCCTGACATTAGTCAACTTCAATGATGAAAACACTGACATAAAAAAAATATAATACAGTGAGGATTATCATCTGGTGTCAGACTTGTATCCGAGCTGAGGTTCAAGGCTGGGAATCAGTTTAAAGCGAGAACAGTCTTAAATTGTTAAATTGTTTCTTTTTCCATATGAAATATTTTTCATTCATCAAAGTAAACCAAGTGAAACAGGACTAATCGGATCAATTCTACCTCAGTACTTCTCATAACGGTTCTCATATTTTAATGACACACTTTTCTCCCACATTTTTACCTGACAGTAAACTGCTCATGGGGTTGTACATGTAACCTACTAAAACCTCCTCTGCCCAGTGGCTAGTTAATGTAGATCACAGTCTCCCACACAGGAAACCCGGTTCCTCTGGAGGTCTGTGGGAGGGAAGTGATGCACTGACGGTTAATTCACATTTGATTTACATGCTGGTAGAGAACTAGAGGTGTGTGTGTGTGTGTGATTGTATGTCTTCCATCTCCAGGGAGCGATGGGAGGATCAAAGTGTGTCTGGTTTAACAGACAACAACCAATCACTAAAGAAAGAGATCTGCCCGAACAGGCTTAGTTAAAACACACACACGCACACACACCTGAGTACCCATGGCAAAATCACCGTCAACACAGAAACATAGACCTCATACACAGTTCATTACAGCCACAACACACTGTCAGTTTCCATCAGATTAACGGAGCAGTTTTATATTTAACTTAATTCACATGTAAAGCTTTAGAAACACATCATTAAGACACAGTCAGTGTATTTTCTGTGTCTGCACAGACAGAACTGAAGAGCAGAGGAGAAATCAGCATTTTTCGGTCTCAAAACAAAACGAAAACATAGACATTAAAACATAGAAAAGCATCATCCAACCTAAATACCTGAGGTTTGGTTTCTGTCTGATGTTGTTCTGTGAATTCAAAGACCTGTCAAACACTGTGATTGTGATTCAAATCAGTTTTTGTGATCTGGATATTTTAATTCAGTTATGGCCTCTGATGCAGCCTGGTTGTATTGTATCTTAATATGCAAATGAAGTGGGTGGAGCCTCTGACATATGAGGAATTTGCTTTGGTGTTTTGGTGCAAAACAGTAAACACAGTAAGAGGAAAAAAATAACAGAACATTTTTAACAATAAATGAAATATTTACAGTGAAGATGTCAGAGGTCAGAGGTCAGAGGAAGGTCGATGGGCTCTACTTCACCTGTCAACATGCGTCAGTTATTGATTTTCTAACAATTGCAACCAAACAGCACAGAATACATTTACACCTGAACACACCACATCTGGAGGTGGTCCTGCTCATCTGTGCACATTTACACCTACAGCAGCTTCACATGTGTTTCTTTATGCAGGTAAGATGTTCAGATGAAGGTATGATTTATAAAAATCATCTTAAAACTTGGAAACAAGTAAAGAACACAACACAACAGTTTCCTGTTCATGTGTTGTGGTGTTTGTCTCCACCTGATGTGTCTCAGTCCAGTGTTCCCGCTCTTTTAGCTCAGTGTTTGGTCTCCTCCAGCTCCAGAAAACGAGGCTGTGAGAGTGAAGCAGAACAGTGAAGCTGAGGGGAGCTGCAGATTGACTCCTTTCATGTTGTCATTCGATGTGATGTTACGATAAAAATATTGACCTAGCTGCTTCTTTTCTCTGTAAAACCTTTTGTAACTGATGTTTTATCTAATTGTGTTGTAGCGTTGTAGAAATAAAATGACAGTTCATGAAATTCAACCTCATTTCAAGCTGTTCTCACAGTCGGACGGTGTCTCAGAGGAGAAGTTACTGTTTTTATTAAGGTGTGTTTCACCTCCTTCATCATCAGGTTGGAAGTTTGAGACAGTCAGACTGTTGTGTTTCTCCAGGGAGCCTTTAATAGGATGTAGTAATCAGCTGTGTGTGTGTGTGTGTGTGTGTGTGTGTGTGTGTGTGTGTGTGTGTGTGTGTGTATAGTAGTAGTAGTTGTGCCTCAGGGTCTTTTGAATGGATTACAGCTCATTAAGCAGCAGACGACCAACACAGGCTGGACTGCTTCACTCTGTGTGTGTGTCTGTGTCTTGTTTTACCTTGTGTGTTTGAAGAGCCACTGCTACAAAGAGACACTTCACCTCCTCTCCCCACACACTGTTATTATCTGTGTGTGTGTGTGTGTGTGTGTGTGTGTGTGTGTGTGTGTGTTCAGCTGTAGTTAAACTGCTGTTTACTGTCAACACGTTGTCTCTGTGTCACTGCTGCTGATGAGAAGTGCAGTTAAACATTTCACACACTGACACTTATTGTTTTGCATGAATCATTGTCAGATGATTTAATGATGAGAACAATGTAAACATGGCGGCTCACTCGCCCAGTGTCCAACACCCAAACACTTTTATCTGCTTTCTGTTTATAAAACTTCTGAGAAATGGAGTCACAGACATGAATGACACTAAATAATCTTCTTGGTTGCTCATGAACCTTGAGGCTACATAATGGTTCCACTTGTGTTAATACTTTACACTCTTGTCAAGTGTTTCACACTATGCCACTGATTGATGGTTCAGAAGTGCAGTAATACACAAAACAGTGAAGACGATTACTAACAAATACACAATTTAATGATCCAATATTTTACATGTTTGAAGTGTTGATCTCCATCAGAAGATATATTTGTGGTTTTATGAACCAAAAAACATCTCAGTGTAGTTTTACATCTCCTCTCTCAGGCTTCTCTCTGGAGCTCTAGTAACAACAAGTCAGTCAGCCAATCAGAAGAGAGGATCTGAGCCTCTCTTCTGATTGGCTGACTGTTTTCTGAGTGATCCAATAAAAATATATCGGATTTCAGGTAAACACTCAGAGAAATGAAATCCTGCAAGGTTGGATGGTGGGTCCAGGTGGGCGGGGCTTGGCTGAGCACAGTGACTGCTTTGTTGTGACATCACAAAGTTGCAGAAGTCCTGACGGCTGGTTTTAAGGCTCAGTTTCTGAATACAGGCTGTGTGCATTTCTCTGTGGACTGAGGCTTTGATACTTTCACAGTGTTAATATAGAACCTAGACCTGCTTTATAATCACAAACACATGGACATCTACCTTTAGACTGTGTGGAGCTTTAAAATATTGAAGGAATCATCTTAACAGCTGCTTTATGAGGTCAGTCAAACCCTGCTCCTCAGTGTGAACTGAAAATCTGACGCTTTTGTGCAGTGAAGGTGACAGTTGATGTGTGTTTGTTCTCCATTTTAATTGAAGCTCAGGATGCGTCGTCGTTTTCAAACAGCAACCTGAGCAGCATCAGCGTCTTTACAGGCCAGGTCAAAGTCTGATGTGACACAAGCTTTTAGCTCTCTGAGACACACACACACACACACACACACACACACACACACACAGGGCAGTGGGTGTACACAGTCAGCCTGCCAACGCTTTCAGAATACAGATTAGTGGTGAAATAAGAGCTCTGGTTTTGCTCGGGGGGCTGGCAGCAGCTCGGGTCAAACAAATCAAATGCTCACTTCACTTTGTTTTAGTTTCAGTTCAAAGTGTGTGTGTGTGTGTGTGTGTGTGTGTGTGTGTGTGTGTGTGTGTGTGTGTGTGTGTGTTGGCTGATCTCTGAGGACAATACTGTTGGATTTGTTTTAAAATGTTGGGATTAAAGAGCGTTTGATATCAACAGGATCTCGTTTCTGCATTCCTGTTTCTCTGCAGATTGAAGCATGTTTCCACCCGTCTGTGTGTGTGTGTGTGTGTGTGTGTGTGTGTGGTCAGCCTTCACACACTGTGTGGGTGAGGGAGTAACGGAGCAGTGTGTGAAAGGCCCGGTGGCTGGGAGGCTGGTTCGTCTCCATGTCCTCTGAGCTCCTCTGTTTTCTCAGCTGCCAGAGGAGGAGAAACGACCAAACTGTTCGCCTGAATGTTCCTCAGAGGATGATTAAAGGTGCAAGGAATCATGGGAGAGATGACAGGACAAGTGATGCTGTGGTTTATTTCTGAAACGAGATGTTCAAGTTCAGTTTACAGCACATGAAGGGAGGAACACAAGTATGCACAACACATCTTTTTTGGCACTTCACTGTAAACTGAATATCTTTGGGTATTTAACTGTTGGCTGGTTTTAGGTTAAATAATTAATCAATTCATTAACAAAATAAGCTGTAAATTAAAACCATAGGGAAAATAATTGTGATTTTCTGCCATATTTTTGCGTTATAGTGAAATAAAATGTTCATGACACTGTTTGGGGAGAAAATATCTGAGAATTTAGAAGAAAAAGTCTGAAAATTTCAAGAGAAAAGTTTTACTTTTTCGTGGGTAATAGGTCTGCATGAATTGATTTTAACTATTAATTAAAGCGATATGACCTTCATGGAAATCTCACCTTATACAATATGGGACCTTTAAGAGTTTTTTCCATAAAGTTGGAACAGAATATTATGATTTCTCCTCAAATTTACAACTTCATTGTCAAAACAATTTTACTTTTTCTCCTCAAACTGTTTTAACAAAACACAACGGTATGTATATTAAAAAGATCTGCAGACAACTCGTCATGTGATATTTACCTGCAAACACAAGTCCTCAAAGTTGATTATCAGAAAGAGGGTTTAACATAATTATTATATCAAAATAAGAGCGGTTAATCACAGAATGCATAACGGTAGAATTTTCACAGCTTTTATCATGAAATAATGAAAAACCTGCTAAAATACCTTTGACCCTTTTAGTCTCAATTTCAAACCTCCACCTGCTCATGATGACAAACTGTTATAGTGACGTGACCTGCAATTTAAAATGTACCCCCCCCCCCCCCCCCCCCCCCCCCCCTCCCTCCCCGCATAAAACTGATCTGCTGCCACTTGGCTCAAAAGAAGAAATAATCTGTGATCTTCACCTGCAAGTAAGTTTTTTCTCCCCTGGGTTACTGCAGCAGCTCAGTGAGCCGAGGTCGGAGCAGCTGCCTCACTGCTGATGATTGACAGTTATCACTGCCCATGACCACCCCGTCCTTCCCCCAGGACACCAGCCACAGCAGCGACAGGTCAACAGATATGTGGGCGAAAAAGGCCCAAATCTGTCCTCTGAAATGAGAATGATCCACCACACCTGCTCGCACTGAGGCTCTCAACAAAAACCTGTAATGAAAACTTTTAAAACAAGTAATTATAACATGTTGGTTTTCACTGAGGGTTGTCCATCACACCCCAGGTCTGAAAATCCCACCAGCAGCAAACTGATACATCCAGGACGTAATCAGAGACGGGAGGTACTCCCAGGAATATCTACTTATTTAAAGAATCCACACACACACACACACACACACACACACACACACACACTCTCATGCAGAAGGCATCCTAAGACTGCAGCCTCCCCTACCAGGCATCTCTGGACTGCTCCCCTCCCTGCCTCGGTGTGTGGTATTCCAGGACCGTACGACCCCGTCGCCCTGCAGGAGCTGTGAGGAATTCTGTTTACTCCTCTAACGGGTCTCGCCAAAAAACTCCCGCCTCACATGGACTGTAACCCAGTTAAATGTGAATGCCAGCAGGTTTTAGCTGCAGGCTCGTGGACCGACCCTCCACTGTGTGACACTGTCAACGAGGCACAGATACCGTCGACCTCTTTGGCTTCTGCTTTGGTTTTTATTTAGAAATGCTGGAAGTTAAACTTCATTTAATTTTGCCTCTGTGGTTGATGTTGTGAGCATAGAGAGGACTTGGTGTCAGATGTGAAAATTTGTTTTTCAGTTTCAGTTTCCGGCATCTCACTGCACATTCTGAGCTTTTCAGTAAATGACAAGTAGATCCTTCAATCTTTTAGGCCTGAGAGGTGAAATCCAGGGTGGAAAAGTCCCTGAAATCGTCCTGCTGTGGGTGCAGGGCAATAACTGGCTGGTTTAATAATAGTAATAATTATAATAATAGTGATGGTGGCTCATAAATGACATGAAATCTTAAAACATGACGTTCTCTTTCAGGCGCCATTGTTACTTCATTAAAGTGTTGTGTTTCCTGTTGAAACAGGATGTGTTCATGTGCTCCTTGGATAGTCCAAATTCCTGAGACAGGAAGTCGGTCTCCTGACTTTGTTGTGTTCATGAGCTTTTAGATCAAATTGTGGAAACAAAATTGACGCTGCAAAGAAGATGTGTTGATCGCTGTGTCCTGTGGGTTACTGCTAATGATAATAGTTACAACCTAATATTATATTACTGATTAAATGTTAGCTGAAAAATTGATATGCAACGCGTGAGTTTGCAGCGTTGAGCAAAAGTCTCTGACATTAACCAAACATTTACTTATGTTTCTGCGTATGTGACGTCAAAACTCAGCAAGTCCTGCACCAAAGGTTTTGCAGACTTTCCAGATTCAGGTGAGTTTTCCCAGTTGGAAACTCGTTTTTCCGATTATTACAACACCACGTGAATGCAGGGTTAATACAGTGAGGGCTCATTTTGAAGTGTGAACCAATGGGATATCAGAGAGGGAAAGATCATGTGATTGGACCAGAGGTGCAGAGTATCACATGCTTTTTATTCACACCCACTTGTACGGCATGAACTTCTTAGCTATATAAGATCATTAGGATTTTTCGCTGCTGCACCTGTTGATCTTCATATTTTAAGATAAAAGATAATATGAGCAAAACATCTTTGACTTGGAAAAAACATTTTTGCACTTTCAGAAATAAATAAATCTAAAGTAAAAGCTGCTCTGACGATGTT
The DNA here is from genome assembly GCF_046630095.1 of Trachinotus anak. Lineage (NCBI taxonomy): Eukaryota > Metazoa > Chordata > Actinopteri > Carangiformes > Carangidae > Trachinotus > Trachinotus anak. The sequence goes on along the minus strand of NW_027273867.1, from coordinate 24,372,363 downwards.
GAAAGTTCACATCCTCAAATGTTCCTGCAGCTTTAAGTAGTTGAATCCGGCTGATAAATGGTTGCACAGACACTGTGGAGGAGCTGATGTGAAACATAAGTTGATGTGTTTGTGCTGCAGCTTCTTACATGTGGTCGTCTCTCCTGTCGTCTCTGCAGCTGAGCTCAATGTGACCTTTCAGACGTTGCTGCTAATTAGCTGTACGCTGGTATTTCGTGCCGCGGCATTAAAGAGATTGACAGAGGCGGCGCAGCGACACTTCTGCTGCTTGTTGACATGCGAGACGTATTGAAGTGGTAAAGTGACCTTGGCTATATGGAGAGAGAGAGAGAGAGACAGAGAGATATGCTGACTGATGCAACCACCGGGCAACACTACAGCTGTTTGAACATTGACCATCAGACCATCACCTGATTGGTTTTGCTCTGTCTGCCCTTCAGCCAATCAGACAGCAGCACACTGTAACATCAGAACTTTTAGTTGAACTTATTTATTACATATTACACACATGTTCCTTTCTTCTTCATGGGTTTTATACAGTTTGTGATCCTACCTGGCGTCACAGCTCTGATGTCTGAGTTCTCTGCGGTTGGAGGTGAACAGGATGCTGGGAAAGCAAATGTTATCACACACTGAACATATATTCAGAGTAATAAATATATATTATCTACTCTGATTTATCACGTTGACACTATTCTCACCTATAAAACAGCAGGATTTACTTGATACATATTATAGTGCTTTTATTACTTTCTGTTTTCAACAGCTGGCAGTCGTTTCCTGCTCCCGAGGAAGTTTTAAGAAATGGTGGCAGTTACGGTGGGCAACAAAGAAAAATTTACTTTATTACAACTTTGGTTTTATTTTTGTAGCTCAATTGTTTCTACAGGTCATGATAACCAAAGTAATTGTTGTAATTGTAAATTAATGTGAACTGTAATAACAGTTTCCTCCATCTTTTGTCAACCTAAACTCCATTTAGATTCAAATTATGACTCCTGCTTGGAACTAAAACAGTAGAAGAAGGGCTGGGTCATTAGCATCAGTGATGATAGCTGCTAAACATATAAATAAAGTCAGCTGCGACTGCACCATTTGATTGACAGGTTATCTGAAGGACAAGAAGACAAAATAAAGATGTAAAGATGTGTATGTTTCGTTTCATCCTCTCTGCCATCCTCCAGCTTTCCCGTCCTCTTCTTCTTCTACTCTGACATTTCATCCCTCCTTCTGCCCTCTGTGCTTCCTCCATCTTCCTCTTCCTCTCCTCTCTTCACCCCCTCATGCACCAGTTCTCAAAAATAGCTCTCCGTTCATAACCTCCCTGTAGCAACAAGACAAGAAATATAGTCTCATTCGACAGGACAGTGATTTACTGCCTGTCCTGCTGGGCCTGTGTGTGTGTGCGCACGTGTGTGTGTCATCAGCTGCTCCGGTTCCTCAGCCCAGTTCCACCAGTGTTCGTGTGGAGCAGCTCCTCCGGTGGGAATGTGACGGCTGGAGGGAGACGGGTTTAGATTCCAGTCTTAGATTCCAGGTCACCTACTGTTCATTGTGGAGCTCAACCCCCGTCCTCCGGTTACAGCGTCCAGAGCTGTGGGATCCACCCGACGGTGACGTTATCGTCTTGATACTCGATGTGGGTCTGATGCAGGTTTAAGAATGACATGCTGAGGAAAACGTTGACATTGTCAGTCTGATTCTCGAGGTCGTTCAGGGCAGTGGAGTTACTCCTGTTCAGACTGAGCTCAAAGTGAATTTAGATGTAGGTCAATGGAAACTTGTCAGGAGTCACAGTTTTTGCTCTTAGAGCCGAATGTGTTTGTGAGTTGAGAATATTTCAATTTGATTTTCGCTAAAACTTCATGAGCATGAAGAGACGAGGGAACAGGGCCGAGGGTCTGGAAGAAAATACTATAAAGTTTATACACAGAGTAGGGCTGGGCCAACTTTCATGACTGATTTCATATTTATATTTTTAAACACTCACCTTAACGTTCTCTGACGAGGTCTGTGATGTAAATACACTGAACTATTAAAGTTATAATATGTACTGATGTCACTACAGCCCTTATTATTATCTCTTCTTCACACCCCTTTTGATCTTTGACTAATCGCTTGTTTTCGGGACTCGCACGTGGTCGGGACTCAGGACTCCCTCTGGGGGTCTGACCTGGTCCAGTTGAGTCTCACACACAGACGAGCTGCTGTGGAGCCTCGAGGCCGTTCAGCCGAGATCAGAGTGAACCGGCTGTGGATCAGACAGAGATGCTGCTCTGTCCCAATGAATTGGGTTAACTGGGTCTCAATGGCAGTCATTACACACACACACACACACACACACACACACAGCCCAGCGTGAGAAGTCACTGTTGGGTCAATCAGCTGAATTGACCAGGAACCAATTGATTGACTGTGACCCTGCAAGAACAACAGTCGTATAATAAAACCAGGAAGCTCGTACAAATTGTGTCATCAAAAAAAAAAAAAAAAAAAAAAAGTCATATTAAAGTGTAGAATTTAACCTTATGAAACAACAACATTTCATCCTGAGCTGAGGTGGAGTTTGGAGAGAGATCATGTGTCTGTTGAAGACGTGTCCAGGCAGCGTGTCAGTTGCGAGGATCAGATCAGTTTTACACTTTACTCAGCAGATTTTGTTGAAACGTTAATCTTCCCTTTGTTTCACTCTGAATCTCCTCGACACTTTAAAGCTCAAGTTTCCAAACTAACGTAGATGGTGTCACCACAGACACAGTAACAGTCGTGTAAGAGTTTTAAAGTTCCTCGTGACATGTTTTAAGCTCTTTAAGCTATAATTAATATTTTCTTTAACGTGGTTTTCCCACATAAAAACTGGGTCTGAATCTACTCTGACTTCCTGATTGAGAAACCTGGATCAGGCCTTGGCCCCGCCCACCACCTGCTGGCTCCAGGTGTCCAGGTGAAAGAGCAGAGAGGATGAAGATGTTAGAGGAGGAAACATCAGAGAGACTCAGTCAGACCCAGACTCAGATGAGGAGTTTTTATTAGTCAGACGGATCAGAACAGTTAGCGTAGTTAGCATCTTTTATTTGTTGATGTTGTTTGTTAGATTGTAACTGGCAACTTAGCCCCGCACCCCGTCTCCACAAGTTGACAGGATTGGTTCCTTAGGTTCTATGACGTATGAATCCCTGGCTGTCTGAATCTGTTTTTAGGAGACTGTCATTGGTTCAGGATGGAAATACTCAGTCATGGTGTTGACTTTGCTCATGAAATGTCTCATACTATATCAAAAACACCATATGGACATTATCGAGGTTAAATACTTGATTTTCATTGTAGTTTTTAAATATTTTCTAACTAGAACATCTGTGAACCTCATTAGCTCCATCCAGACTCTTCAAACAGCGCCACGTCTGAAAGCACCTTAAAGATTCTTATTTAGCCTCAATTTCAACTGTGGCTCATGGCCTAAATGTGAATTTTAACAGGTAATATTATTGGCACTGGCTCCTAAAAATAAAAGTAATGTTGGTAGAAAATTATTCATACTCTAACTGCTGGGGTCCTGCAGGACAGGGTCCAGAAAGGCTGAGGACCCCGGGCTTACAGTGTGTGTGGAAACCTGCCCAGGCTCCTTGGACGCCAAATGTTTGAATTGTGAAAATCTGGGAAAACAATCTCATCTTGAGATCTGCAGTAGCTCAATGAAAGTGCACATTTTCTCTGCATGTTGCGCGTCCTGGGTCCTTTAGTTCATGTCCTGCAGCTTTAAATTTAGTAGAAACTGTTCCAGGGAGCAGCTTCTGAGCACATTTGACTCATGAAAACCTGCGGCACCGAGCTCATTTGGACGTCTGCTTTTCAACTCTGACTCTATTACTGTATAAAGATCTTTTCCAGAGAGCGGCTTCCTGCCACTGGGAACTTAAACACGGCTATTCTGAATGATATCATCCTCTAAAAGCTCACAGAAGCACTGTGCTGCCTCGATGAGACGATTGCTGGGTCTGCATGGGAATTTAGCCTGGACTGAGACACAAATACAACACCTCGTTTCTCAAAGGAGCGCAGCGAGAGAGGAGGAGACGAGGTGAGAAGAGAGGAGGTGACACCTCGTCTGAGGGTGAGAAGAGCGGAGGAAGAGGATGTGAGAGAAGCAAAAAGATGAGAGCGGAGGATGATGTGTGAAAATGGAAGAGAGGGATGGTGTGATGGAGGACGAGGAGAGAGAAGATGGTGTTTAGATGTTTGAAACACGTGATGGAGGACATGACTGAGGAAACATCCAGGGCACATTTGATTTGAGGATTTCACCATAAAGGAGAAGAGTTCATCTCTAGCACAGTTAGACTTTGTGCTCTGTGTCGACATTATTAAATTCAACACGGGCTCTTTGAATGTGATGGAAGAAACCAGGAAAGTCTACAACTCGTTAGCTGACAGAGATGGAAAAAAAACCAAAACAGTTCAGGGCTGGAAAAAGATTTTAATAAATAAGCATTAAAGCAGTCCCATGATTCCTCTGAGCCAGAGGTGGAGGAAATAAAAATTAAAATGACATAAATATCCACATTGATGTTGCATGCTACACTGAAAATGACATGTAAGTAAAAGTATTTGCAGTATGTAATAGGGCTGAATGAAAAAATGAGTAATAGTTTCAGTTAGAACGGTAATTTTTGCATTTCATTTTCACTGAAAAAAATATCACGATGATGATGATGATGATGATGATGATGATGATGAGATTTTTGCTGGAGTCTGTACAAACAAATATGTTTCTAGTCTGAAGAATATGGTTTGGAGGCTGAGGCGGACCTACTGTATATTATAATCACCTCTGATACAAATCTTCGCCTGCTCAGTGTAATTTACAGTTTTTTAATTTTAGCCTAAAACTCATCACGGTCTAATGTACGAGTCACTGAAATGGTTAACCCCCCTCATCAAGAAGACACGTCCACTGGCTCCTTATTGAAAACAATTCCTAATAATATTTACATCCTCATATAATCTAAGACATTCAGAGCAGTTCTTTTTCATAGTTCCCGAAATACATAAGGAAACTGGTTGTCAACTTTAAATCTCCAACCGACTGGAACAATCTGCCAAAGTATTCAGATTATTCAAATGTGGTTGTTTGCTGACTTCTGAATGTACTCATTGTACTCCTATTGTACATTTTTGGGGAACTGGTTGATGGGGGTTGGTGAGTGCTTCATGTGTGTGTCTGTGTTTTGTATTGTAATGTGTGTGTTTTGTTTTTTTGTATTATATTGTCTGTATTTTGTCTGGACGCCCTTGAAAACGAGATGGCTACATCTGTAGGGGTTATCCTTAAAATAAATAAATAAATAATGTATATTTCAAGCTCAGCATATATAGTTTGTTTTGCATGTGAAATATTAATGTGTAACATTATCAGTAACTAAAGCTGTGGAATAGAGGCAGTGCAGTGAAAAGAACAACATGCTGTACTTGTTTATCCTGGAGGGTCACAGGGCTGGAGCCGATCCCACCTGACATTTGGCGAGAGGCGGGCTACACCCTGGTCAGGTGAGGTCGCCGGCTCATCACAGGGCCGACACCTCGAGACAAACAACCATTCACACTCTCATTCACACCTGTGGGCAGTTTAGAGACGCCGGTTAACCCGACCTGCATCAGGACGAATGGACAGAATCTTCCACATTGGTTTCCTCAGCGTTTGAACCTGCACACTGGTCACAGAGAGGAGGCTGAAGAGGGGGAGGACAGAAAGGAGAGGGAAATGGAGAAATAGGGTGTGACGAAGAAGTGTAAAAGAGGAGGAGGAGGAGGAGGAAGAGGAGAGAGAACATGTAGACAGGAGAAAAGGGAAGAGCAGAGGAGAGAAAGAGGTGTCAGTGGTGCAATGCAGTGCTCGCTACCCCACCCCACACACACACGTTTGTAAACTATACTTGTGAGGACCCTTCATGGACTTGATGCACAGTAAAAGTGAGTTCATGTTTATTAACATTCAGTTAATCATCATAAAAATCTTTTAAAAAAGTTTTTAAAGTGTATTTATTCTGTAAATGTGCATCAAGTTCAGGTTGGAGATCGAGCATGAACGTGGTTTTCACAGGTCCCCGTTTGAACAGTAGCATGTGTGAGTGTTGGGGGTGCTGTTGGAGCTCCAGGCTGACAGGCTGTGGTCTGCTGAACTCTTCCCCAGGAGGGAGCGCTCCGTCTGGGGGAGAGAGAGGACGACCATCTGGCTCCTCCGGGTGCCTGTGGAGCTTCTGCTGCCCGCTCTGGAACAGGCTCATCTCCACCCTGCTGGAGTGTCCTTGAGCAAGACAAACACACTGAATCCATCTCAGATCTAGAGCTGCTGCTCTGGAGACAGTCCTGACCTCTGACCTTGATGTTGAGGAAAAGCCAAAGAAAATGGTTGAATTCTCTGATTTTCACCGGAAAGTTGTCAAAGCGTCTCTTCTTGAACGTCTCAGATGGTGTGGATCATGTTGCTGTTGATGGTGTTGACTGAGTTTGAATTGGATTCATACTCTTCCTAGTTTCTTCAGTGTTAGGGTTTGGGCTAGCTTCCATCAGCTTCCATGTGCAGCCTACAACTGATCATAGATTAGATTCTCTGTGCAACTTCAGATGTTTCCCTCAGAACCAAGCAGCTAACCCGATCTGTGTGTGTGTGTGTGTGTGTGTGTCTGTTTTCAGGGGGGACAAGGGACATCGGTTCAGCTCTCACCAGGATGTGCATGAGGCACCGCAGCATCGAGGCCAAACTCCGCCAGTTCTCCATGTGAGTAGATCTGTGTGTGTGTGTGTGTGTGTGTGTGATGAACAGGTGTAGCATCTCCTCCCAGCTCTCCATGGCAACCTGCTCCTGCTCCTCCTCCTGCTTCAGCTCTCCAGCCTCCATCTTGCTCTCTTCCTCCTCAGTCTCTAATCTCTCTGAATGTTTAAAGGACCCCTCCATCCTCTTCCTCGTACCTTCTTCTTTCCTCCTCAGATGATTGTTTTTCCTAATTCTCCTTCCTCCACCAACCTCCTCTCTCCTGCTCCAAACCATCACCCTGTGCTCCTCCTGTCTCTTTGTCTCTTGAGTCCTCTCTCTCCGTGTGGAGGGAGAGTCAGTCACAGGTGGAGGTGATGAGACGTCCAGCTGAGTCAGTAAACACAGACTCAGTTCAGCTGAGAGACGTAAACAGGAAACACCCTGTGGTTAAATGATGCCTCATCCATCTCTTCTCCTCCATATCCCAGATGCCCTTCATCCCGGCGTTGTCTTCCTCAGGGAGTAGGAGTTCCCAGGAAGTACAGGGGATATGACCACTACATGTCTTCTGGATAACTGTGTCCCAACTTCTGACCAAGTCTGGTTGCAGAGGATCTTAGCTGATCCCGCCCTTACTACTACGTCACAAAGTGTGGCTCCTGTCACTAAACCATAGACTGTATATAAAAATGGACGTCGATGCCGGTTCCAGAAAATGAAGCCAATGCAGAAGAGCCTTAAACCTGCATTCTATCTACTGACCATCAGGGGGCGACACCACTGGTTGCAAAAAGAAGTCCGATTGTATGGAAGTCTATGAGAAAATGACCCTACTTCTCACCTGGTTTCTGACCCCAGGAAACGTTTTCATAACGAGTTTATGGTCTCGATCACTAGTTTCAAGTCTTCTTCAATACAACACGATGTTCATTTTTAAAATTATAGTCCCATTTAATTTAAAATAGACAATAAAGTAGGGCATGCATTGGGGCGTGGCTAATGCATGATTGACACATTTTGGCTTGTCAATCAAGAGCAGTCCCTTTTAACTATTAACTATTAAAAGTACTTTAACACTTCGTAATAAAGTTTACCTCGACTTATGGAAAATGACTTCGGATTCAGCAGCGCTGCGTAGCCGAAAGATTGATGCCGTTGTCAGGTCGACAGTTTAGGTGGGCGGGCACAGTGACCTCGGCTCTCAGGTCAGCCCCACCCCTTGCTCCTCCTCAGCTCCACCCTCTTCTCCAAATATGGTTTCTTCTTCTGGTTTCAAAAAATCAAGATGCCACTTGGTTTAAACAGTTGTACCGTTATCTACACCTGACACAGCGTTCAGAGGTCTGCACCACATGTAGCCACGCTCTTTGAGCTGAAGGACCGCCTCCTCCTCCCAGCAGTTTCATCCAGAGCCCAAAATATTTTACTGTTTCTAATGGATAAAACTTTATTTCACTGCAGAGCATTGATTCACTCAACCCCTCCCTACCTCTCTCTCTCTCACACACACACACACACACTCACACACACACAGCCGAGCTCTAACAGTGTGTCTGTGTGTGTGTGTCTGTGTGTGTGTGTCAGGGTGTTTCTGGACTGTCTGATCAACCCTCTACAGGAGCAGATGGAGGAGTGGAAGAGAGTCGCCAACACTCTGGACAAGGACCACGCCAAAGGTACAAACACACACAAAAACACACACATGTTGGTCTCACTGTAGTTGCGAGGACATTTGTCGACATGGCGCCCATCAACAACATAGTTGGGCTGAAGCACAACTAAATGTCTGAGCCCCTGAACCCTGAAACCAGGTCTTAACCCTCAGACAACCCTCTGAAACTGTGAGGACCAGACAAAACGTCCTCACTGCGATGGTTGTGAGCTCAGCTTAGGACACACACCTGTAGCCATGTGGGTGTGTGTGTGTCATATGTGTGTGAGATTTCAGCGAAGAGCTGTTTTTGTTAGCTCATGAAAAATCAAAGTTTTGGAGATTTGAGTAAAAACAGCTCCAGGTCTCTTCAGTTCACCTGCTCACAGTTCTCCAGGTTCTGAGCAGGTAGGTGGTTCCAGCATCTTGGAGAACCTGGATTCAGTCTCAGTGTCTCTGTCATGTGACTCGTGATGTTGAGGCTCTGAAGATGATAAAGTGCCTTCAGCTCGTGCACGCTGCTGTATCTCCAGGTGTGTGTGTCTTTGTTGTCATCTACCTGTGTGTGTGTGTGTGTGTGTGTGTGTCGCTCCACAGAGTATAAGAAGGCCCGTCAGGAGATCAAGAAGAGATCCTCAGACACTCTGAAGCTGCAGAAGAAAGCAAAGAAAGGTTTGTGATCTCACTTTGGTCACGTGGTGGGAGGGAACACACACAACTGTCAGTCACTTATAATGAAACTGTTGTCTTCAAGTGATAATTAAAGCTTATTTAGAGGGTGGGGGAGGGGCGTGAGAATTTAAAATTAATATCATATTTCTTTTTCCGTTCTGTTCCATCTTGCTGCCTCGCCCTCTCATGGTGTCCCATCATGCACTGCTCTGCCCAGCTGATGTATTTGGTAAGTGTGCACACCCACCTGCCAGAGGTCCTGGATCAGATCCACAGACACAGTCGACAAACGCTCCAACGCTTTCTGTTCCTCAGTCAACAGCAACATGTTCCCACGTTGTGTAGATGTTTGTGTGACTCACAGAACCGGAAACACAACAAAGACCAGAGCCATAATAAACAAGAGTCTTCGGGGGGGGGGTGTAAAATGTGACACGACAATGTGGGAAAGTGTGACACAACCCAACCACAACAAAACAAAGCAGAATAACAAACTTAATGTAACACAGCTCAGTGACACACTGCACAACAATCTGTACTCTACAAAAAGAGATCACATATATATATAAAGACCAAACACTTTTACAGCAGCAAAATCTAATTCTATCTAAAAATTTTATTTCCCAATAGAATGAAAACAAATACTGAACAAAAATGACCCGTGTTTCCATCACTTCTCTAAAAACTATTTATTTTATTTTACTCTTCACTATTTTTACTGTTGATTCTTTGATAATTTCATCAGTTCATTACCTCGGCCAAAGAGGTTCTGTTTCCTTTGTCAGACGCTGAGAGAACTGAACCGATTGACACTGAACTCTGTGCAGAGATGGTTCATGAGCCAGAGAAGAAACCATCACAGTTTGGGGCAGATTCAGATCATTTCCTATGAATCTGAATTTTTTCCTCTGAGGTCTGGTTTATGTTGTTCGACACTGGCCTTGGCGGAGGTCTGTGCTCTCTCAGTGCCCTTCCAGTTTTTCAGTTGATTGATTTATTGTCAGAAAAATGTCAGAAGAGTTAAATCTCCTGTTTTGTCCGAGCAGCAGTCGAACATCCAGAGACTTCCAGTTTATAATAATATCAAACAGAGAAAAGCAGAGAATGCAGACGTCAGGACACGTGAATGTTCAGTGTGTTTGGATTCATCCTTTATCTGAAGTGTCGTCTATGAATCTGCAAACTAACAAATATACTGACGTCTGGTTTAAGCTTCAGTAAATTATTACAGAATAACATGACAGCACACAGTAGGATGGTGATAGGATGGACAACATGGTCTCATATAGAATAAACCAGCTTTAAATGAGTCACATGTTTCTATTACACTAAGAGAGGCTGACAGTCTGGATGGGGTTGGGGCTGAGGGGGTATTCATCAGTGTTCCTGCTTTGCTCTTCCCACTGAGCTGCAAGAAACCACAAGTAAACACCAAAACAAGAATAAGTAGTTCCAGCCTGGATCACGACACAGAAACCAGCCTTGTTGTGATTGGAGACGAGCTTGTTGCTGCTCCTGACAAAGGAGTCGATGGCTTCCAGCTTTGACTTGAGCCTTTGAGACTAAACAAACAGGACCCAGGATTGACCCCAGAGGAACCTCAGATGTGGTCGGGGCCTCTCCGGTCCTCGGTCTGTTATTAAAGCAGGACAGGAAACTCCCTCTGCGCTGGTGTGGATGTCAGGAGGGAAGAAGGAGAGTTTCAGAGAGGGAAAATGGGAGGAGGCAGTTGTGTCGGAATGAAATGAATGTAATGAGAGGAGAAACTGATTTAACGAGACAGTGATGGAGACAGAGAGAAGAGTTTTGCATCACTCTGCCTGAGGTTAAAGATGGATGGAAGAGGGATTAGAGAAAAACTGAAAAGAGAGAGAATCTACTCTTATATGCTCTAAAGTAGCTGGTTAAATAATCTGGCTTCTTAAGCATCATTAAAGTAAAGTGGGATACGATTGATTGGGATCAGGAGATTAGAGGAACCTGATCCCAGGCTGGATTTCACCTGGAGAAAGCAGATATGTTTTGGTTGTGTAAATGCGTTTCTAATCAGCTTTTTACATGTGAGCATATGAATGACATTGACATAGAAAATATCACCATGACAACTGAGAAAAGGGATGAATGAATAGATCATTACATAGCAATCAATCCTCATATCTCTATTTTTCAGATTCATATTATAAATAAATTATAACTAATATTCACACCCATGCTCTCACTGCTAGCACAAGGGTTTGATATAATTTACTTAAATCCAGATCCAGGATCAGAATATGTTGAACTGAAATCCTTTCTAATTTAATCAGGGTTTGTTTTCACAAGTAACTTCAGTTAAAAATGACTGACACTCAAAGATCTCTGATCAGCTTTTGTTGGCTGAGGAGGCGGAAACAGTTTTGAGCAGCGACTTCATTAACGTTCACAACTGATAACTCAGTCATGAATAAATACCAGTAATCATTAGTTGCAGCTCTAATGTGGAATTTGCAGCTGATATTTTTAAATAACTCTCCATTCATCCAGTGTCACAGTACGTTATCTTAGTGTTCATGTCTTTATAAATGTGTGTGTGTGTGTGTGTGTGTGTGTGTGTGTGTGTGTGTGTCCAGGCCGTGGGGACCTGCAGCCTCAGCTGGACAGCGCCATGCAGGACGTCAGTGATAAGTACCTGCTGCTGGAGGAGACGGAGAAGCAGGCGGTGAGGAAGGCGCTGGTGGAGGAGAGGAGTCGCTTCTGCTGCTTCGTCTCCATGCTGAGGCCCGTCGTGGTCAGTGACACGTCCGAACTGTTCACACATCCAAACCACTGAGGAGAAAAGACATAGATAAGAAAAAGCAGGGGTCACAGAGCGTTTAAAGGAACATCACATTAATAATTCTTTGATAAAAACACCTGCTCCCTCTCGGCTGAGGTCGAGTCCTAACCCTAACCTCTGAAAACATCAACTCCTACATCATCACCACCCACCTGTCTGACGTCCACCTGTATGTCCAGTATGTTTCAAAGCCTGTTGGTGTCTGTGTGTGTCAGGAGGAGGAGATGTCCATGCTGGGGGAGATCACTCACCTGCAGACTCTGACGGACGACCTGAAGGCTCTGACTATGGACCCACACAAGCTGCCGGCCTCCAGCGAGCAGGTACAACTGTCTGAACACAGGGCTGGGGTTTCTGTTAGCTCAGCATCCAACTCTGTTTTTATCTGTTAACTTTAAAGGTCCCATATTGTATGATGGAGTCTTGTTTGATTGTAAAGCTAACTTTTGTATTGCTACATACGTTAGCATTAACAGCTGTTTCCTTGACAGTCTTGGCAAGAGCCTCAGCTGTTGTTGCATTTACAAGACAAGAAGTGATAATACGTCCTCTGAGCAGCTTCTTCTTCAGGGCTTCCTGGACGCCACACTGACTACTGACATCCCACATTTTAAAAGACTCATTTCCCACCTTTCAGCAGCTTGTTAGTTTTCATTTATGGAAGAACACTCTGAAATCACAATCAACGTTTTTGTTGAGCAGAGCTGCAACTAATGATTATTCTCATTATTTTCTGGATTGATCAGTTTTGACTATAAATGTCAGAAAATAGTAAAAAAAAAGTTGTTTGAATTTCCTGCATGGAGATGTATAAACCATAGATATTCAGTTTATCATTCCATGCGACAGACAAAAGCATCAAACCCTCACAATAAGAAGCTGAAAATTACACAAACAATCAATGGAATATCAAAACAGTTGTAGATTTATTTTCCCTCAGTTGACTAATCACTGTGGTTAGGTTTACGTAAAGGGACTATTTTCTGTACTCTACTCAGTGGTGCTTTCAAGGACACTGTCTCTTTAGAACACTTTGGGTGGGAGGTTTCCTGGCTGCACGCTAATTAAATACCTGAACCGCCTGAGCTCTTATGAAGGAACCTCATTTCCCAGAGTTCACAGCAACAGGTTTTAGGTTGCAGGCAGTTTGGTAAAAGCTTCACTCTCAGGTTTACTTCTTATCGCCTTACTTTCTTCCTCCTGATAGAAGTTGATATTCTGTTTTATTTACGCACGTCATTTATTCACGTTTTATTCACGACTACTTCCTGATTCTTTCCCTCCAGGTAATCGTGGACCTGAAGGGCTCAGAGTGCACCTGGTCCTATCAAACCCCGCCTTCATCACCAAGCACCACCGTATCCAGGAAGTCCAGCATGTGCAGGTTGGTTACCATGGCTGCAGAGAACTGCCCACAGTCCATACAAACCAACTCAACAAACTGATACAGGCCCACAGCTCATCTCTTATCCTGCCTGTACTACACTGCCTCCCTGTGGTCCAGAGCTGGAACTGCAGCTTTAATGAGACATGAACAAATACTGAGCGAGTCGCGTGTGATCAGCACTGGTTCATTAAAGGGGAGATTATTGGATTTTAGTGTCTTGTAGTGTTTGAGAACTGAATCTGGAGTCATCGTCTTCTGTTGTATGAATATTTAAAGGGAGGAAGAGTTTACTTTTCTACTTCAGGACTTGTTTCTGCATCAGTCTCAGCTCAGGATTTCATCATAGAGGGTCAGTCTGTTGACCCAGTTCCCAAAAACTAGTCTTGTAAAGCTCATTGTGGGCTCAGCAGGAGTCTTTCAGGGCTACAGACTTTCACACAGGAAAGTCATGGTGGTCATTTTTAAATGCTGATCAAACTTCACTGAGAATAGTGAGAGGCAGCAAGTCGCAATATCATCTAAAACATGTGTCTCCCGAGTTTGTCCTGGCTGGATTATTTTTTACAGTAAAATCTGGCTGTCAGCTCTTCTAAAGCTCATGAATTATCTTGTCTGTTTAATCCACACTGTAAAAATGACATGTTGTGGGTTTATGGGTTGCTGTTTCCTGCAGTGGTCAGCTTCAGAGGTGCTTATGTTGCCTCTGGACAGAGCCAGGCTGGCTGTTTCCCCCTGATGTCTTTTTGCTAAGCTAAGCTAACCTGTTGAACGAGCCCTTTAACGTAGCCGTATTGTTCAAACTGAGGTGTAATGTGAGAACAGGATACGTCGACTGTGGTTGTGACATCATGCTGCAGCACCTCCGGTTTAAACACCTCGTGCTCCCTCTCTCTGTCCCACAGCAGCCTGAACAGTGTGAACAGCAGTGACTCCCGCTCCAGCGGCTCACACTGCCACTCCCCCACCTCCCACTTCCGCTACCGCGCCTCCTCCTCCTCTTCCTCCTCAGTGCTCCCCCAGCAGACACCGGCCCGCCTCTCTTCGGTCTCCTCCCACGACTCCGGCTTCATCTCCCAGGACGCCTTCCAGTCCAAGTCCCCTTCGCCCATGCCTCCAGAGACCTCGCAGGTAAGGAGCATGTGCAGTGGATGAAAGTCTTACGTGTCAGGCTCCTGTTGAACCCAGATATACAGTTTCATATTTCCTTAGGCAGAGACCAATCAATTGGTGATTGACAGATATTAATTAAATTATTTCTTATTATTATTATTTCTTTACTTTTTTATTGAATTAATACCAGCTTCTTAAATATGAATAGTTGAATTTTTACATCATCAATAAAGTCAACATCTTTGGGTTTTGGACGGTTAGTCAGACAAAAAAAACAAACAAAAAGTACTATGTGTATTTAAGAAAAACCTGTCAGATGTGTTGATAATGATAACTGTGTGATAAAACACTTAACAACAAATAATTAAAACAGTCCAGGTCTTAAAACACAGAGTCCCTTTAAAAAGACCAGAACCACAAGGACGGAGGATCCGATGTAGGTGATTTTCTTGTATCTATTACAAATCATGTAGAGCCAAATAACATGGAGTAAACCCGGGGGCCTGGGGCCCCTGGGCTGATTAAGACAAGTGAAGATACTGGAAAAAAGTCCAATAAGATTATAAAGATGTATACACACACACACACACACACACACACACACACACACACACACACACACACACACTTTTTTGTTGTATTCTGATCCACTCTGATCCATCAGGTCACAGGATCCTCCCATGTTGCTAGGATACCGTGTGTGTGTGTTTTGCTGAGTCACCACAGCTGCCACAGGGTCTCATGCAGCCAGACGCCATGCTCACTTATTCTCTGCAGGGTTTCCTAAGCTGAGGCTCACAGGCAGAGTGAGGACACAGGGAGGAAACTCTGGGTCACCGAAATTAGGGCTGCAACTAATGATTATTCCCATTATTGATGAACCTGTTTGGTTTGGACAGATTAAAACCTCCTGAAAAATGTCAGTTTCCTTGTTGACGTTGTCAAATGTCCAAAACCCAGAGATATTTCATTTACAACAATATGAATAAAGAAAAAGCAGGAAGTCATCACATTTGAGAAGCTGGAACCTCGAAACATTCAACAATTTTGCTTAGAAAAATCAAACGACAACTGTCAGAATAGTTGCTACTGTTTGCTACTGACAATAAGAAAGTAATGGTGGACTTTTCAGTTAGCAAGAGTGTTTATTAAAAGTCCAGTTCAGGTTTGTTTATCTAACAGTTTAATTCATTCTGAGAAATCAACAACACACAGGTGAGATACACATACAGGTGACATTCAGGAGCTCTGTGTTCTGAGATGTGAGAATGAAAAGGCTGCTACAGGCTCCCACGTGATTAAACTTGACCTTAAACAGAGCCTGAGATTCAGCTGGAGGATGCTGAAGAGTCAGAAAAATAAAAAATGACTGGGGGCTTGTGACGCTGTCAGGACGACTCATTGTTTCCAGGCTGTGACTGAGAACTGGACTGAACTCTTTCGAGGAGCCCGACTGATAAACTGAATTGATGAAGCACCTTTCATACACAAGATGTTGCTTAAAGAGACACAAACACGTTTGTACCCCCGACCCTGTGAATTACTCTTTATTTTCTCGAACCACACTTGATGTGGATGTAATTATTCTCTCTACAGTTCATTTAGGCTAACACTGTTAAAGACAACACACAGTTTGACCGTCACAGACTTGCCGGAGGTTTCTCTCAGGTTATTAAACACATCACAGCCTTCTTCATTCCACCTGCTGAACCTGCTTCTGCTTCATGTAACACTTCCTGTTTGTGCTGCCACAGCTGCTGCTTCTCGTTGTGATTCGTGCTTATTCTTAATCTCTTGTCACTGTTCTGGACTGATTCATGGTTTTATTACTAACCTCTGTCACACTCTCTGCTGTTTTCTGTCTGCGTTTCTGTTTTTATCTGTTTTCTTGGCCTCTGTCTGTTCATCCTGCAAACTGCTGACTGTGTGTGTGTCTGTGTGTGTCTGTGTGTCTGTGTGTGTATGGCTCTGCTGCAGTCCTGTGTCTCTCCTTTACCCTCTGAGTCTGTCAATGAGGAGCCTTCCTCTTCTTCCTCTTCCTCACCCTCACACCCTGAGCCCTGCACGGAGACACAACAGGTGAACATCTACAAGTGAAAAACACAAACACACACACAAATACACAAACACGCTTGTGTGAAGCTTTTCAGTCATTGTCCTACATTTAAATCTGTTTTTGTCATTTTGTGTTTGAAGGTGCTACATGGAGCTTTTAAGCATTTATATTTTCTTCTCTGAATAATGTTGACGGCTTCATATAAGAAGAAGCAGGTCTGTGTTGTGAAGCAGTTTATCTTTGATACAACCAACGAACGAGGAGCCAGGGTTTAGGTTTGGTCCTAGTTTATAAAATAAAAAGTTCAGTGTTCAACATTCACATCTCCTCTCTGGAGCTCTAGTAACAACAGGTCAGGTCTGTTTTCTGAGTGGTCCAATAAGAATATATCAGATTTCAGGTAAAAACTCGGTTGCACGGTTGGATGGTGGGTCCAGGTGGGCGGGGCCTGGGACATGGCTGAGGGCGGCAACTGTTTTGCTGTGACATCACAAAGTTCCAGAAGTCCTGATGGCTGGTTTTAAGGCACAGTGTCTGAATACAGGCTGTGTGCATTTCTCTGTGGACTGAGGCTTTGATACTTTCACAGTATTAATATAGAACCTAGACCTGCTTTATAATCAAAACACATGGACATCTACCTTTATAAATTATGGGACCTTTAAGCATCTTGGAAAATGAATGGTTGCGGTAAGGGATATTTTTTGGCCCAGGTTAAGAGGAAACACAAATCAATGAGAAACAAACTTGGACACGAATTTAAAACTAAACTGTACTAAAAAACTGTCCGGATGTTTTAACACACCTGGTTGCTCAGCTCCTCGTGGAAAATGTAGCACCTTTTACTCATGTGCTCTGTTTTCACATCCTCAGTCATAACCATCATCTTTAATTTCTGATTTGTTTTTCTGCCTCTCCCTCATCCACTCACCCTCAGTTCTCCAATGGTTTTGACCATCACGCTGCCCTCTGTCTGCATGGAGTGGTACTGCAGGCCCAGGACACCCACCTCCACCCTCCATACTTCACCTACTCCTCCTCCACCACCACCTCTCCCATCTCCTCGCCCTCCTATTCGTCTGTTTCTCCCACGTGGCCGTGGTCTCGTTCAGGCTCCGGCCACTCAGCAGAGTTCCCGCCCCTCAGCCCCTCGGGGCTTGGAATCATCCCATCATCCAGAATCCCGTCCTGGAAGGTTTGATCCTCGTTGTCTCCGATGTCCTCCTCCTTTTCCTTTTTTCATCTGTCCCTCCTTTTGCTTTAACTTTGTTTCTTGTGTCCGTTCATCATATTCTGGCAGCTTTTGAATTTATTTTCCAAGCTCTGCTTGAAAAAAACACTACAAAGATAAATTTCTGTGTCTGTGAGCTTGGTAATAACAAGCAGACGTTAAAACTAAACTAACAACTGTGGACTCTCTCCACAACACCTCGCTTCTTCCTCAACCAGCTCCCTACTATAATAACATGGCTCTTCATTTTTGTCTTAAGTTTGTAAATTTATAGTTTTATTTTTGTGATGTGGTCGGATTGTTGCTCCAGTTCAGATTCAGGCTGCTGCTTTTTTGAACCAGGTTTTGACTGATGTGTGTTTCTTCAAAACAAGTTGCCAGAACTGACAGAAAATTAACTGAATCCTAATTTTGATAAACATTTACTGGTTGCTTATTTTTGTTCTTCATTTGGTTATAAATAATATATTTGTGCTGCTAATTGAACACATCAAAACACTAAAATCAACTAATTTTGGATAAATATTTATCATTAATTAAAAAAAAAAAAAATTACTGATTATATCCTGGTCAAAAACATTCAGACTTTACAACCCTTTACAAAGTTTTTCACAACAACCTTAATTTTACTTTGTCTAGTTGTTCTGTTTTTTCAGGCTTAACAAGGCGATTATAGTGTTTTATTGTTAAGTCTGTAAAATGTTAAGATTAACAACCAATTCTCATCAAATATTACAAAACACAAAATGCCCAAAATTTATTCCTGAGCAGAAGTGAAAACAGAAAAGAATTGTTCAGTTTAAAGCGAGATATGATTGGATAAAGAGTAATCCTCTGTTGGATCATGTCTCTCTGTGTAGGACTGGGCCAAACCAGGCCCATATGACCAGCCAGTGGCCAACACCCTGAAGAGGAGCAAGGAGAGGAGGGAAACTACAGATCCCAGCAGCCACCAGAGTGCTGATGTCACCACACCAGGGGAAGAGCCGCAAGGGGTCAAAGGAAGCCACTCTGCAACATCGCCCAAGGTCAGATGGTGTTTTAAAGAAATTAATGTTGTTTTTTTTTTGTTTGTTCAACTTTAAGGCCCCACTGACCTGCTGTCAGCCAAACACAAGTCATGTGACTCACTGGCAGCTTCTTGTTTCAAATGAGCTTTGGTAACACGTTAATTCTCAAAGAGATTCAAGATAAATCCAGACGGATAAGGGGGCGACATGTCAGGTCAACATCTTGGTGCTGTTCAAATTAGTAGACTGTCGACTAACCAAACAACACGAATAAAGTCTCTGCATCTGTGTGTGTGTTGACTCTGGCAGGAAGACAGGGAGACCCATGAGGAGCTGGCCAGAGCACTGGCCCGAGGCCTCCAGCTGGACATCCACGGCTCCAGCAGAGACTCACTGCAGGGCTCCAGCGGCTACAGCAGCCAGACCAACACTCCCTGTTGCTCAGAGGACACCATCCCCTCACAAGGTACACACACACACACTCGACATGCTTCCATCAGCATAGACAGGGAGTAGAAGCTGGTTCATGCTGGTAGTAGCTAGAAATGCATCTGCTAAATGACAATGAAAAATCTGTTGATGTTGTGAGGCAACTGGATAATTTAGCTCTGTCACTTGTCTGCCAGCAGCAGCAGTTATGTAGTACAGGGGATTAAAAGACAAAACAACAGCATTTACCTGAACTGACCTTTAGAGGAGTGTTCAGACACATTTTCCTCTCCAGGGACTGGATGAAAATAACAAAGTTGCGAGTTAGGTAACAGCAGCTAACTTATGTACAGTTGTTATGTTGAGTTGCATCATCTAGGATAAATGAACCAATTTGCACAAATAATGCAAGAAAAATATTCACTCAAATTTTCTTCTTCAAAAGTGCGAGGTAGGCCGGCACCCAGAATGAATAGCAAAACCACTAAAAACGAATCAGAAAAAGACATCGTCACACTGTGAAATACGGGTCCAGTATCATTTTAACATTGTGTCTACACAACATTTGATAGCACTCAGAACCCAACACTCAATCACTACAGTTATGCACAAAGAATGGAAATAGAAAGTAGAAGCATAAATGTTCCGTCAGATGTTGACGACTCCAGAAACATTTCCTGTGCAAACGCCATTAGTTGTGTTGTTGGACCGAACTTGAGAATAATCAAGAGTATTGAGTAAAATAGTTTTCTGTTCCCCATAGTATCAGACTGTGATTACTACACTGTGGGAGTGGATCAGGACGGCGAGCAGCAGCAGTCGTCAGACTTTGATAAATCCTCCACCATCCCCAGAAACAGTGACATCAGTCAGTCCTACCGCCGCATGTTTCAGTCCAAACGTCCTGCTTCCACTGCTGGCCTGCCCTCCAACCCCTCTGCTGTAATCACCCCCGGAGTTGCCACCATTCGACGGACACCGTCCTCCAAACCTAACCTTCGGCGACCCTCTGGGGGCCTCAGCCTAGGCCCTATCCCCATCAAGCCCCCCATGATCCCAGTCAAGACCCCTACTGTGCCTGAACATCCTGGTTTCCCCAGCAGAGCAATATCAGAGGACGGCAACACATCACGGACCCCGCTCAGTCCCCGGACCACCCCTTTGTCACCTGGCTGCAGCGGGCCGTTGTCACCAAAGACCAGCCCCTATGACGCCCAGCACTTGTGTGAGGGGTCAGATCCTCCAACCCCACCACCACAGCCCGGTGGGAGAGTGTCAGAGTGGGAGCGCCGGCCTCTCCCAGAGCTCCTGGAGGAGACAGAATATGGCGAGGTGGAGGACTATCTGGTGGCTATCCGACGAGGTGTCAAGCTCAAGAAGACGACCACCAATGACCGATCAGCGCCAAGTGTTCACTGAGAGGAGAGGGGTTGGTTTGAATTGAGCCATTTTGCGTCCCTGGCTGAATTTCAGAAAAAAATATACTCTTGAAGGGGCACAAAATGGTTACTGCTAAGTAAAGGCAAGTAGGAACTACAAATGCCAAGAGTAAGAGGAAGTTGCCCAGAGACTCTGATCAAGAATCGGTTTTTGAAACGTCCCCAAAAATTCTGTAGGGAATATTTCACTTTGCTGTTGTGAGTTCATTTCAGCAATGTTAAATTTTGATTTAAAGGTAAAAACCGTCACCGTTTGGCCAAAGAGTCATTATAAATTCAATGATGGACATTTCATTTTGGACCAAAGAAAGCTCCCTGTGGGATGTGATGTCTTCTCCAAACTGATACAAACTAAAGGAAGACCATCAAACGACTGTGAGGAAAAGGTAGAACTTGTTTGAAAATGATGAATCTGAAGCAAAATGAAATATCCATCAAGAACATAAAGTTATTGTGAAGTATCGGTCGGAGAATGGACTTGTTCAGAATTTCTTCACAGTGCCACATGTTGTTGCTTTGCAAACAAACTGAAGCTTTTCTCCCTTTAAAAAGTAACCGGTCAGTATTGCACTTGACTAATTCCAGTTAAGTTCCGCTCTGAGGTTACGACCGGGAACACCGACGCTGATCCGAGATCATTTCCTCAGGGCAACTTCAGTATCTAAGAGAAAAAGTGTGAAAGGTCATCCTTATCGAACATGAGCAAGATGTACAAGGTCATTCTTGTAGCAGAACCAACTGGAATGAAACTAGATGTTTTGTTACTACACAATGAAATGCTTGTAGTAATGGGAAGAAGTGATGATAGATGAAGAAGAGAGAAATTCTCAAAGAGATAAACGTGAGCCGGAAGGAGTGATGGAGAATTTTCAAAAGATCAAATCATTATTTGTATGTACATATTTATATTTTGATGTTTGTATGTTCTGTCTGTCCCTTTACATCCCCATAGTCTCCCATTTTCCTCTAAAGGTGCCAAAAGCCTGTGTGCTGAATTTAAATGAAATATTCTCTATTTAATTGACATTATGGTGATTTTATTTTTCCTGTAAAAACATAGATAGGGTGTTTGATAGAGAATAAAGACAACCTGAAAGAAAATCTGAGCATCTATGGAACTGAAAGAGTATTTGTATATGTAGGGTAGCATATTTAAGTGGCATGTAACCATTCACATAGCAACTAAGGATTTTTTTGTTGTTACGGCCATTAATACCACATACAGTAGATTGACCTGCATGTTCTTAAAGTTTGCCCCAGTATAAACAATCATCGTGGCTCTTAAATTAGATTCATGAGTCAGTTAAGCCCTTAACGTCCCTGCAGTGGTTGTGAACGGTGTCAGCAGTAGCAAAGCACGATCAGTGGATTCCTGTAACTTGCTAGATTGAGTCTGGTGTTAACTGTACCAAACAGAACAACGTCCTGTCTTTGATTCTTTAAACTGAAAATCAAAGTTATTGTAGGGACTGTTTGATAGTGGGTCAATATTTGGCTTTAATTATTGTATTTTTCTATTTTCTGTGAAGCACTTAAACGATGAATGAAAACAAGTGAAAACTCAACCAATAGTCGCTATTACAGCTACAGTTAAGTCCATTACAGACAGTCATGATGAGTTTGTTGGTCTCAGGGTTGACCAAACACTTCTGTCCCTGTTCACTGTTCTTCTTTTAACCTACCAGCTATGTAGCAACTGTACACTGTGTGTTAGCATACACTTAAAGTCCGTGGTAGTAATAGAAATTGTTACTACCGATTCCTTGTTACTACTTAGCTGTAGTAATTGGAGTATTGCAGATCAGTGTATGGCTCTGCTGTAGTAAAGCCTGTGTCCTGATGGTGAGCTATATTTAGTTGGTGCAGATGTAAACAGTTGTGGACTTGTAGGGCTTGAACTATTTTTGTGAGGCTGAGTCAGAGCTTTAGTGCTGGGACAGTGTACTACAGTTACAGTATTTTCATTCTCTCAGATATATAAAGATATATATATATATATATATATATATAGATAGATAGATAGATAGATAGATAGATAGATAGATAGATAGATAGATAGATAGATAGATAAAGATACTCACCCTGATTTTACTTTAGTGTCCAACACTAAAGGTAAAAAGCACCATTTATTTTTCCTTTGTTTTTGTAGAATAATTGTCATTTCACGCCAGTTGAAAATTAAAACAAAGTAAGACAGTCAATTTCCACTTTAATTCTTAAATCTAAATGCTGAGCTTCTAAAACATTTAAACATTTATAATCATTTAAAGGGAAAAGACTTGGCCTAAAGAATAAATCTCACTAATTGCATTAAATTCCAGTAAGTAAAGAAAGAAATTTCACTCTAAAGATGGAGAAGACATTTGACAGAACCGAGCACAGACGAACTGTAAATAGTAAGGGCACTTTGGTAGGTCAAATACTTGCTAAAGATTTTAACCTCACAAGAAGAATAATACATAATGTGACTCAGTTACAAACACGAGACCAATTCTCCAAAATTGGTGAAAAGGGCCTTTAAATAAGACACTGAAATATGCTCAGTCATTATAAGTTTGGATGCTTAAATGAAAATCGAGTGATGGTTAGTTCACTGTCCCATTACTGTGCATACAAATTTAAAATGGAGACTCATCCAAGTAGACCTCTCAAAAGTGAGCAGGTGCACAATATCCTAAAAGGTATATAAACTGGTCTGGTGTCTAGCTTTCTGTAGTCAGAAACTGTTTGTGGTTGCTAGCCATCAAACACCAACTGTCCAAATATAAAGTGTTCTTCAGGTGGTTGAATACAGCCTCTGGCGGCCATGTTGGAGGTCCGTAGCACTTTGACTGTAGAGATTATGACTAAATACATTCCTTAAATTACAATCTGGGCGTCTCAATAGAATTAAAAAGACGTGTTACAATGTTGTTAGCTTGCTAATTGTTAGCTAAAAATCAGTATATCTTAAATTCATAATTTGTACACAAGCTAATGTGGAAAAACAACAACTTATTTTTCACAATGTTACCAAACATTTCTACACACTTTACAACGAGACGTTTCAGTTAGCCTTTATTAGCCAAATCCATTGTGTAGACAACAAAATTGTAAATTTCTGAGTTTGACGTTTTCGTATTTTGTTTGCTAATTAATTGTTAGCTAAATATCTACTTTGGACTGTCGCTCAACAACAAATCTAATTTGCTTGGTTGAAAATGTTGCGGAGCAGCCGTACAGACCCTTCACAGACCTCCATAATGGCGCCAGATGAATCTGAGGCAGCAGATCTACGACCCATCTGAAAATCCACTGTTAGCTGTGGTTAAACAGACTGTTACTACAGGACACAAGCAGGCTCTGCTACGTACTAATATTCATGTGTAACTGCAACAAATATATAAACCTATAATAGCTTGTGATTACTAAATGTCAAATAGCCCGATGAGTTAAAAATCTCTAACTTGTGTTAGCGGGTGGTTAGCATAACAAACTGGAATACACCAAACTCCCCTGTTGCTACTTAGATACTGTTTAGAGTCACCACAAATCACAATTATTTATGTATTTATTCATTTAAATCCATTTTTTTGTGGTTTCTCATCTTTTTATTCTCCAAACTGTACTGTTGAGCATATAAAACCTATTAACAAATGTATTTAATATGCATGTTTTATTGTCTTTTTTTAGTTAAAGATTTAATAGACAGCTGTTTTCTACTGGAACTACTTTTCTCCCCCTGGTCTCTACTGGACCAGACTGCATTTTAGATACCGCCCATCATCCGCTCTGTTTCCCTTCAGGGGTCGTTGATGTTTCGTATTTTGTGTGACAGCAGTTTGACACCCTGTATGATGACTGAAGCCTGTCTGCTTTATATCCGTCTTCACTCTGTTCATTCTCCGGTGCAGGTCAACGAATATAATCATGTAGCTGATGCGATAACAAGCGTATGAAGCCAAAGGTTCGAGCCTGTGAAGACTCTGTAAATGTGTGTGTTATCAATGATCTGAGTGATGCTCACACACACTGAGGATTAGAAAAGTGGTTATAAGGAATCACATCCTTTAGTAACAGACGCTCCAGAAAATCATTTGCTCAATTATTTCAAATTATAGCATTTTTTTACAGTGCATCTGGTCAGAAAAATCATGTTACTTTAGATACATGTTCAATGAAAAACCACTTGTCCAGTCCTCAGTGTGTGTTGATGCCATTTTGTCCCTGAGCTGTAAGTAACAGCAGCTGTCACTGTGTTCCTGCCCTTTAACATTTAGCCTTTAATTTGAGACAAGTTGCCAAATTTCTTATAGTGACGCTCTGGGTTGCATTTGTGTTTTAGTTTGTTTAATATCCTTACTTCAGGTGCTCTTCTACAGTGGTTTCCCTCGTGCATTTCTCTCAAGGTAAATATTAGGAATAGATAAAACCACATCTGAAATTCCATTTAAAAATGATTATCTACCTTTTTCCAAGGTTTTTAAGGTAAGGCAGGCCTGATCCAGGACTATAACAACGTGTATCATGGTCCTAGATTTCCAACTCCTAGAGCCTTGAAATTTCAGTTGGTCAGGCGTTAAAAAAATGTTTGTTTGATGTTTGAAGAGGAATGTCGAAAATACAAACTCACCAGATAGAGGCTCATCTTCTCAGTATCTAGAAAGGTTGAGAAAAACAATGTTGAGCGGGTGCAAAGTAACAAAAAGGTCTGGCTGTAAGACAGAGGCCTCTCAGTCTGGCTAATTTGTGTTTTTTTTGTTCCTTCACACTGTTTGACATTGTTTCTTTCCAACTTTAAGATTGATTAACGTCCATTGAGTTCATCTTTAAAAGTCAGCAAGTGACTGAAATGTCCAGGGTTATAGGAGATGGATCTCTTAGGATCATGATCTGGGCCAGAGTTAAGGCTTTTATTTCAGAGGTTTTTATTAGATACTTACCCACAGCCGAGCTGAGACGAATCTCATTAAGGCAGAGCCTCCAGAGTCAGAGCTGTGGTTTTACAAATCACCAACAAGCCTCGACTTGCCCTGGTTAGACTAAGGAATTAGGGGAAATTATTTTAGACAAAGAGGTAAAGTGTTAATACCACAAAGAACCACAGATTTTCAGAAAGGTGCACATGTTGCTCTTTAGCATCGAGTTCATTGCCCCTCTGAAAATATATTGATTTTTTCTAATGTGGCAAGAAATATTTGAAAATTTGAAACAGAAACATGGATGAAAAATTCTCTTTTTTGTCCTTGAAGGTGAAACACTTAACTAACCAGGGTACAGTTTATTGATTAAACTAAAACCAAAACAAAATTATAATCTAAAAAAGTCTTCATTGACCCCACCCTCCTAATTCTGATATTACATAAAATCCATCACTGATTAATGAAACTTAAATACCGTGTATTAAAATATAACTGCTAATATGCTGTAGAACATAATCAAATATCTAATGGGGTTAAACATTTGGAAAAACACATTAATCTGGAAAGAATTAGGAGAATGGAAACATTTTAAATTTAACTACATTCATGACTGATGCTTACATGACTTCAATGATTTAGTGACTTTTAGCTTAAACACTTATAAATATTCTTTTGTTTACTTAATTTTGTGGCAAATGAATGTAAAACTTTTTAACTGTCAAATCAGGCGATGAAATTTTCCCACCAAACATCACAACAGTTGCAGCTAAGAGGAAGGCAAACTTCATCTAACGTCAGCCATATTTGTTTGTACATTTTCATGATTCTTACCAACATAAAAATATCAGATAATCACTTAATCATTATCAGGTTTTATGACATATTTAAGCATTTAAGAGGGAAACTTTTTTCTTTTTTTTTTTTAAATTACTGGGCCAACTTGTTTCTTTACCTCTGGCTCTTGTACGCTATGTTTTCATGTTCACTTCCTGAATACTAACTGTCTCCTATTTTCTATGTATGAAAGCTGTTTTGGCTAAATAATAAAATCATAGCATACGATGTGCATCTGATGACGAAGGGAACGTGTGGTTTGTTTTTCCTTACTGTTTCCACAGCACAGAAGTTTAATTGTAGTTACATTTAATTACATGAAGGAAATATTCAGTTTGACTGTGAGCTCAGTGGAGGGTTGGTGAAATAGACTTTTTAACTTTAGTTCTATGTTTCTGTGCAAGAAGTTTGGATTGTCCCTCAGTAAACTTCTAAAATTCTCAGCATTACTGACAACACACATACAGCTGCAGCGTTATTTAATGTTATTATATGTAAAACTAAAACCTGCTGCATTAAAAAAACAGAATGATTATTAAGGTCTTTAATCATCTACAAAACATCAGTTTTACTGCTGTGATCAAGACTTGAAAGTTGGTTTCAACATTTAACACTTGAAAAATTTGGCTTCTGGGATTAAAAGTGAAAGTGATTTTGTAAAAACACAACTTTCAATTCCTGCACGTTTGTGTATATTTCTCGAAGTAAGATGTGGTTTAAAAAAAAGTTTGTTTTTTTTTTTAAACTATCAAAACTCTGATATCATGTCAGCACAAGTATCACCAACAAAAATCCTATGTATGGTTTTAAAGCCCCTCAAAACTCAGTTAACCTATAACATTACATATCTATAATTAATTAGACAAAAATAAAATGAGTGAGTGTCCACAGAGGTTCAGTGTGAGGCGACACGTTTTTCCAACTGAGCTCCTGCTGCTTCAAACCAGTGAGAGGAGCACAGAGAGAAACAGCCTTTCCTCACACGACACAGTGGGAGTGCAGGATCCCATTTTCCACAGTGACTGGAGTTTGTGACTTTAAGATACAGCAGCGGACAGTCTGACCTGAGAGCTGCTCAGATCAGCTTCAGCCTTCCTCAGTCAGGAGTTTCAGCTCCCAGCGATGAATGAAGAAGACACTGCCGGACAGCATCACCTGCAGAGCCAGAGGTGCATACTCCCAAATTTATTGTCTTATTTTAAATTGCACATGATGTTGCAAAATACATACGTACTGGATCATCACTGGTTTTTAGTACATACATGTACTGTCCACAAGATGGCAGCAAAACACAGAATCCTCTCACTGACACGCTTTGTTCATGAGCTTCAAAATATTTCTTCTTCTTTTATTTTTGCTTCAGAGAATGAAACATCATCAAAATATCATCAAGAGCAGAGAGGAAATAAAAACAAATAAAACCCCTGTGCACCACACAGTCCTGACGAAAACCTTCATCCTCTTACAGAAAAAAAGAAACAAAAAAAAAAACACGTGATATTAACATGAGATGATACAAAAACATACAAGTCCAGGTTGTCTCCACGGTAACAAACAGCATCCTGAAAACAGCATATTATTCACTGTTGTTTAATTAGCTCCTCCTTATTGATAAATCTGCCACAAGATTCAAACAGATGGTGTATTGCTGGTCCTCATCTTCCACAACAAAGACAAAGCTCTCTTCTAATGAGACAGACCAACAATGGAAAAAAAAAAAAAAAAACTTCCCTCGAGGCTTTTAAAGTTAATCCAATGACAAACTTTAATATCTTCAGGAGCCGAGTCCAAACACTCATTAAAATACTGTTCAAACACTTCGGTCTGCAGTCAGTCTCCACTCAGACGTTTGGCTCTTTACTAACTTTTTCCCTCGGCTCCTTTTGATTTGAGGATGTGGGATGATTTATGCTCAGAGTTGAGCTCAAAGTGACCCCCCCCCCCCTTTTTTTTTCCTCACTGTATTCTGTTCTATAACTACAGGATTTAAATCCAGCCAAAAAAACATCACAAGCATTGTTTCAAGATTTCCCTCAGGTTTTTGGCACTTTTCACACATGAATCAGTGCTTCTTCCACACTCGCTCTGACCTGTGCAGGTAATAAAGTGAATATGCTCTTCTGAAAACCAGTTGGGACATTACTGGAGAGGCTGTGTCCAAAGTTAGTCCTTCAGTCACTCATTCACTGCCACCAATAGAACACAGAGAATGTCAGGGCTGATGTTACAACTGATTATGTTTCTTTTGCGACTGCAAAAATATGAAACAGACGACAGAAGATCGTTTTTACTTTCACTTTAGCAACATAAAGGTTTAGAGAACCTTTTATGTCCCTGCAGAATAGAAGAGATTTAATTATTGTAAATATGACCTTGTAGGATGACTAATGTCCCCTTATGTTCTTTAACTGGTTAGTTGTTCCCTAAAAACCTGAATTCTGATTCTGCTGAAATTCCACCAAACAATAACGATCAATAAATAATCAAACGTGACACATGTCGACTCTGTAGTGAGCAGTGGACTGACAATAGCTGACAGGTGCAGGTCATTTATGCATCTATCAAACAGAGGGATTGTTGGCATGAAGCGGTGCTTGTGCTGCTCTTTTTTGTTCCATGTAGGGAACTTTTTTTTTAGAAAGCCGCTCGATCACATAATTTATAAAACTAAAAACACAAATGTTCTCTGGTTCCAGCTTCGACACTGTGAGGATGGGATGCTTCATGTAACTGGACCATGAACACATCATGGTGGAAATAAAAAACACAGAGGAACCCAGTCCAGCTCTGGGAACCTGTGATGGATATTTCTTAACTGTTTCCTGACACTTTCTAGAAGAAAAAATGTGATTAATTATAAAAATTAATTATAGATAAGTTGACAACATAAATTAATAATTAGTTGTAGCCTAAAGCACAATGTGGTAAATAGAGCGACTGTGGGAATGATTTTAAACACAGCCTGTGTCTTTACAAAAAGCACCTTGAACATGTGCTGAAGCTGGAGGAAGAGAGAGAGAAACAGAAAAGAAAGAGAAAGAGAGTTGAACTGACACTGAACACTGAAACTTTTAAGCCGACTTGTCATTGTGTTAACTGTGTGTAGCAAATCCAAACCATCTGGAGCTTCACGTCTGATAAAACTCATTACACGGAAGGCTGGATCCCAGTCAACAGTGTGTGTGTGTGTGTGTGAAGGAGTGAAAGAGAAAAACGATGGAGGAGACATAAAAACACAGAGATACAGAAAGACCTTGGAAAGTAAACATTAGTGTAAAGCCCAAAACTCAAAATAGCAACTGAACGCCTCCTTTGTTAATCAACCTTTGCAAAACATTTAAAGACTTTCCAGCACATTAAAAACCACCTGATGGAGAAATAAAGTCTGATTATAGAGCTACATCAGTTCTTCATGCAAACACCACAAATATTCCTCGAGGTAGCAGATGACACTGTTCCTGTTAGTTTCATTTACATTGTTTTTTTTTTTAAAGATGCACAAAACAGCTGAGGCAACTTTTTCAGTTTGTTACTGAGACATTTTCTCAGTTTCAGTTAAAATCAAGAGAAAAGTTTGATGTTTTTGACCCAAAAATGAACAGATAGTGTTTAAGAGACGATGTCTTCAAGTGTATAAAGTGTCTGCTGAGGAAATAGTACGAGTTCAATCAAAAAGTAAAACCATGACATAGTGTTCCAGCTGCTGGAACAGCTGGTCAGTGTCTAACATCTGTGTTTCTACTGTCAGGATGGAGACGACACCAGCTACAGCTGGTAGTTAAAATTGGCAGCTGGATTTTTTTCATTTCACACTGATGTGGAAGAAACGAGGAAGTCTAACGTGGAGACAGGTGAGCTCGTCCCATCCTGAGAGCCACTCAGGCAGCGTTCACAACAGTGTCAGGAATCGAGCTGGAAACCGGTTCAGCCTCGACACCATCGATTCTTCGTGTTAAAACCCAGACTGAGCCACAGCAGAGAGGAGGGGTTCTCATGAGGTCAACATTTAGAAAACTAGATGAATTAAAAGGTAACTCACGCAAAATGCTGGTTTCAGGAGAGTGTGGTAAAGACACCAGCACCGTTCTGAGCTTTTTCTATTTTCTTATATTTTGGAAGATCCTAGATGTTCTCCTGTTTGAGTCCACTTTGGCTTTTGACCTGAATTTTATCCCCAGTTTCACTTCTTAGTCCAAGTAAAGACAGAACAGAACTGAAGACTGAGGCTAAAACTAATCTGAGGCTCTAAAAGTTTTAAAATGAGACTATGGAGCTTTTGAAAAAGGAAATAACAGTTTCACAAGAAGTAAAAACACCCTGGTTCACTTCGACACAGTGAGGAGGAGCGTCCCTACAGCCTCACCTGGTCTGGTATTATGGTGGCTAATGTTAGCGAGACATTTCTGAATATTTATAGCTCCATAGATAAACTCTAACTTCTTTATAGTGTTTTGTCTTTTGTTTGTTTGAGACTGTCCGAACAAAGAGGTCGGATACATTTCCTTCATGTTATTTCTCATTATTTATTATTATTTTTATTTATTATTATTAACCTATTTATTTATTATATTATTATTATTTATTACTTATTTTCATTACAGCTTTAATATGAATGTTTTTCATCCATTTGACAGGTTGTAGTTGTGAATTTAAGCTACGAATCATGACACAAAATGACTGAATGTTTTTACTGACTTTGTGACTCTTCTTGACGTATCAAAAAGATCTCGACTGTAAAACACCAGAAAACATGTTGCCTCATGATGTTTTTAAATGTTGGGGCTGTAATTTCCACTTGTGGCCACTGCACAGTCTTTAATTGACCAACAATCAAAAAGCAGCTGATAAAGGAATCATTAAATAATGGGATCAATATGAAGAATCAATGATAGAACTGGAGCAGATAAAATCCCTCCATCAAATTTAAAATGTGTGACTTAAATTGAGAGTGAGACTCTAAATGTTGTGATGAAGGAGGACTGAAGAAACCACGGCTCATCATCAGAGGGTCTGGACAAAGATAAAAGTGTGAGTGCTGCCTGAGCAGGACAGAGAAACATCAGACTGAAGACATTTTCTAGAGTTGACATCAGCAGTATCCAGTGTGCGGGTGTGACCGTGTCGTGTGGCTGCAGTGGCCCGTTAGGACGAGGGTGACGCCACGTCGTCACAGGGTTGTGCTTCTGTCTCTTTCTCCTTGTCGTCGTCCAGAAACAGCAGCGGGAACATGCCCAGGATACAGCCGATGGACACGCCGATGGCCTTACCCTGCAGCAGCAGGAGGAGGAGGAGGTTCAATTCAAACTTTATTCACTTTTTATTTTACACTGAAAACTTGTCTGAAAATCTGTTCTGAATGTCTGATAGAAAACAGGGTCATTTTATTTAACAGGATCTCAGACCACATTTTCTATTCTTCACAGGTACAAATGACAAGAATGAGATGCGCATTGATTTTCTCTGTCTCTGCCTCTTTGTGGTCTGTTGATCCTCCTCATGTTTTCTCTGATGCCTCCTCCACCTGCAGCAGACTCGCACTCACTGCTCACTGCTCCAGTTTAACTTTCTTTGTCTTTTATTTTGGAGAATTTTCAGCAGTTTCATGTCTATTTGGTTGAAGGCTAAAATAAAAATAAAAATCAGGGCGCCCTGTTTGCCAGTATCCTCAGTTTAACTCTGGCCAGGGATGGTTCTTTTTTGTTGTCATGTCACCACCCATCTCTCTCTTCACTCATTTCCTTTCATCCCTTCACTGTTGGCTGTTTAATAAAAAGCATAAAACATCCTAAAAACAATTACATTAAATATCAAAGTCTCACCATATGAGAGCTGAGCCTGGTCTGCCACATGTCCACCTGTTTGGGCGTCAGATCTGGAACCTGCATCCCCAGTCTGGTAGCCAGAGCCTCCACATAACCTGCAAGACTACACACACACACACACACACACAACACACACAGAAACAGACACACACACGTTTGTTTAGTTATACTTGTGTGGCATATTACTGACGTCCTAATCCTTGGTTCTGGAGCTAAAGGTAAAATGATGTCACTTTAAAGACTGTCCTCTCTGTTGCTCTAAAACTGGTTCTATATGTAGACTATAAAGATGTTAAATCAACACATGTTTGATTGATCTAAATTTTCTAATCAAAAACTTAGGTTTAAATATAAACTTGTCCTCCCCAGGATAAAAGGAAAAAACACCAGTATGAGTGAGTTAAAAGTCTGGAAGGATGTAGAAAGTCTTATCAGAAATAAAAAAAAAACCCAATAAAAACAGTAAATGCAACAAATGAATTCAGAAGGAAAAAATAATGTGGAAAAACATGAAGACAAAGAAAACTCATTTAAACTTTTAATTTAATAATGCAACAGTGGTGCAAACACCACTAACCTGCACTCTTCAACCTAACCTGAACCCCCAGCGACAGTGGATAAGGCTGCTTACCCGAGACCTGCCAAATCTGAAACCAGGTTCCCCAGAGCTGCAGCTACAGAAACACAGAGAGAAACAAACAGAGAGAAAATCAGAATCACACTGACAGTGAGAGATTCGACTGACTGAAAACTGATTTACAGTGAGATTTAAAAATCGGTGTATTTCAGGGGAAAAGTGTGAAACAATGAGTTTTGAATAAATGTAATTCTCTCTCGGGGGGTTTTCCTTAAGTTGTTTTGTTGATAAGTTTAATCAACAACAGTTTCAAGGTCATCTTTTCATTTTGAGAAATTTTTAAGGGCTTCAGATGAAATATTTTGAGCAGATCAGAGCTACTCCTTCAGGTTTAAAGAAGTTGGTTCAGGTGCTTCCTCCTGGACACCTGTCTTTAGAAGAAGAAGAAGAAGTCCCTGAGGCAGAACTAGAGCAGACTAGAGGGATTTGGTATTGGCAGGGGGTCAGTGATGTGAGCCGGTCCCAGAACATGGCGCTGTTTAGGCTGAACGAAGACCAGATGGGCTGCTGCATTCGGACCATCTGCAAGTTTCAAATGTTTATGAAGGAAACTGTTTTCCAAGTCAGGACCCCTCAGGCAGAGCTGGAGGACAAGATGTCTTGGCTTTAACATTTAACACATTAAGCAAAGGAGGGATGGACGACTGACGTTAAACTCTAACAGGACCAACGTTGAGTCGATGCTGAGGCTATAATCCTTCCTCTGAGCCTGTGTCTCTCCAACAAGCTTCCATTTGAGGAAAACTTCAGAAACTCTCCCACACACAACAACCAGAATGGATAAGTGAACATCCCTAAACTCTTCAGTGCCAACTGGCCCACATACATCTCTATAAATGCAAAAAGATGAAATGCAGGGAAAGGAGTCCAAACAAATGATCAAAGCAGCAAAACACAAGATGAGAGTCAGTGGGAGTGAGAGAAGGTGCAAAAGTTTTTTCAGATCAAAGAACCTTTGGAAAACCATCAGGATGGTAGTCAGCTTCTTTCTCCTCTGCCTTTGTGGTTTCAGTGTCAGCGAAATCAGCTTCATAATGGCCCCACTTAATGTACAGCCTCAACAGTGCTTGGCAGCGATGCATACTTGACGCTGTGGATTGGGTTTTCACAGGGGACGGCTGACAGTGTGGTACAAAGTGCACTTGTCCACTGTTGTTAAAACTGTGGAGGTGCTAAGGATGTGTCTGTTGTGCCCTCAGTGGATCTCTGGAGGCAGAAAGAGCAAAGACGCTTGAAGCTGAGCTCACATCAAGTTTCCTGCGGGAGGTTCCAGATGGAGGTTCCTTCAAAGAGAAGCTCGAGGTGATGCGGCGATACAACCTCGCCTCATTTCAGCAGCACCTCTCACACTGATTGTGTGTAACGGTGAGGCTGGAATGGTCTCCCCTCAAATTGAATAAAATAATAAGTAGTAAACTAGTCGAGCATCTCTGCAGGCTGGATGATGATGAAACAAATATAAAGCAGAGCCTGGAAGGATACAGGCGTCAGAGCAGAGCTATTGATCTAGAGTCCGTCTCCAGCCTCTGATTTGCACTTTACAGAGGAAATTGGAGCCAAGTATCCATGGAAACTGAATAATCTAGTGGTGAAATGAGGGAGAAGGCAAGCTCCACTGCCTTTATGTTTTCACTGTGTAATAAAGACCCAAACTGAGACCCAGAGGAGCAGCCATGATGACAGCAGGATGTGCTGCAAGTTTAGAAAAAGACATTTCAGAGCAATTTCATATATAGCAGAGATAAAAACCTCTTCCAGGCGATGGCTGATGGAGGAGAGGGCACCGTTTTCATGAAAGCAATAACTCCTGTGAGGACTTAATGTGGTCACAGAGTTTGTGCAGTGGTTCTTACCAGCCATGGTGGAGATCCCCAGAGTGACTCCGATAGACAGTTCAATCTGTGTTCCCTGGAGACCAGAAAGAGAATCAGGTCAAGTGTTGACCCAGACTCAGTGTTATCACAACAAAGAGAAGAAAACTGGATCTATTTCAGGAGAGTAACTCCAGGAAAGTTAAGCTCCGTCGCTGTGTAAATAACATCACTTACTGCTGCAATCATGATGGCGTTATCGAGGAAGCCAAAGCCAACGAAGGGGATGGCGTTGTGGAACAAAACTGCAAACAAGCAGAGACAAATTAACAAACAGCACTGGAAGGATTATAACTGAAAATCTGACATTCGACAAAAGATTATAAAGAAAAATACTCTAACAGCTGGTCTGGCTCTGTCCAGTCGAAAACCTCTGCAGCTCCATAATCAAGTCAAAAGTCAAAGTCAAAGTAGCTTTATTGTCAATTTCTTCACATGTTAAGACATACAAAGGAATCGAAAGGACGTTTCCCACTCTCCCGCAGTGAAACATATAAAGTGCACACTGCGCAGGCACGACAGATAAGACAAGAAAATAAAAATAACTAAATGAGATACGTAAATAACTGGGAGTAGCAGCAGGAGTTTCTGTGCAAGTTAAGTTATTGTAGTGCAAAGGTGATTCAGTAAAGGCAGCAATTTGACATTAATAGTGCAGTTTCAGTTCGTGTGGTAAGTGATCATAACAACCTGTTTTATTTCGTCTGACTGATGCCAAAACCGGGAGTTCATGCATTTCATTCCCACTGGTCAGAGGCAGGTTGGCTGCTGACACAGATGTGAGTGTGGCAGAAATCTGCTCATCTAACTCCTGGTGAGAAAGTTTCCCAAAAACTCTCTAACTATTCTGTTCATGCATAATTCATAAGGAAGAACCAAGACAAGTTTTTACTTTAAAAAAAGTATGTTAACTAAACTGAACACACTGGGACTCGCTTGTTCTCAGTCTGTTGAGCACAGAATATGAGATACAGCATCCATCATGTTTCTGACACCAGATATTTGCCTGTGCTTTACACTGGTGTAACTAAATGCTACATCACTTACAGACTTTTTAAAGAAAGATTTTTTTCTCCTCTTTTTTAAGTAAAAAAATCTCCTTTAAAACTTCACTAAATGTTTTGTTGACCACTGTTTGCTTCTGTAGTGGAGAAATGTTTAGAGGAAAATGTTGCCTTCAAAGTCCAGCGGAGTCAGTTATTGAACCAAGGTTATCGCTGAGCAAACTGTTATTTGATGGAGAGACAGACAAGAACAGACTAAAATCAACAGAGCTAATTACAGTCTGTGTTTGTGTGTCACTCACAAACAGCTTTCATCTATAATATCAACGCAAAAAAAAAAGCTTTGTGTTTGTGTCAGATTTCATCTCTCACCGTATCTGATCTGCGCTGCAGTCGGCGGTGAGGGCTCCAGGGTCTCTGAGAAGAAAAAAACATCAAAACACATGTGAAGTTGGCTCATTAACTGCTGAGGTTCGACTTAAAGCGTCTGCAGCAACGTGGAGGAACCGTCTTCTGATCCCACACTCGTCACAGTCGCCTCTCGTGCTCAACAGTTTGCACTCCGAGTCGTCACGGAGACACAGCTGTTATCCGACTGTAACGGCAGAAAACATCACAACTCACCACATAAACCAAAACCTCCATCAACGAGGGTCACGTGGAAACAACACTCTGGACTGGACCTAGATCATGTATCACTTCTGTTCATTCTCACCCTCAGTTTCATAAAGAAAATGCCAAACTGATACTCGGCAGCTTTCACCTTCAAAATAAGACCAGAAGACCTTTTACATGAGCTGCTTTTAACTGACAGGAAGGTTCAAGCACCTTCCCACAAAGAGCTCGAGGTTTAGATGACATCCCTGTGTGCAGTGTCATTGTGTACAGAAGGAAAAGTGAGGAGAAATAAAGACAGGACCATATGAGAGATGGTTGTTGTGGATTGGATGGGTATATGGGTATGAAATCAAATGAGTTCTGCCCAAAAAGCAGTCAGGCATCATGGCATCAAGGTGCTGAGTCAGACTTCTAGTCCCTTCACATTTTGTTTGATTAAATATTTTCTTAATTCGATTCAACAGGCCAATGAGTTTTTATAAGAGCTGCAAAACAAAACTAACAAAAGGCTATTCTGACAGCCCTCCCTTCATGCCAACGCAGCAGCCCGTCTGGCCTTCCATCAGCCTGAAAGGACACATGTCACTCTGCTGCTCATTGACCTACACTGACTGCCCGTGGCCACCCAAATCAAATTCATGTCACTAAAGCTGCCTTCAGAGTAACTTCTGGGTCTGCGCCGCCTACTTTAACTCAATCCTTCAGCCTATTGCTCTTTCTCCTCCACTGTGTTCCTTCACAGTCTGTCATCACCGTCCCCGCACACAAGATAATCCCAGTCCAGACTGTTCCGGTCTGTGGTTCCCTGAAGGTGGAACAAGCTCCTGAAGGCTATCAGAGCAGGGGCGGGCAGAGCACCTCCTCTCCTCCAACATGTCTAATTAACAGTTACTCTGCACTTTCAGTTCTCCTCTTTACCTGATCTCTTTCACTTCTGCCCTTTTTCCACCATAATCACCGGGTATAAGTGGGTTTTTTTTTTTTGCCACTAGCCACCGTGCAAACATGTCAAACGGATCCGTCTCATCTCATCTCATCCTTCAGTTGGTGCTCCTGCAAAGGTGCTGCAGCCTCCATGTGAGATGCTTCAATCTGCGATCGTGTGTTTTTAAAACTTATTTCGGGGCTGCAGCTCACTGTTTCATCCCTGTGCACAGAGTAGCCACTGTGTTTCTGGTTTGACAGCACCAGGCAGGTGACAGGTGACTGTGCTCTGAAAGACATTACAGCAGCAAAGGGGTGAAAATGAGTGGGTTCACCTGAGTGTAGTGTTTACATCAATGCTGATCTGAGGTGGAGATGATAAATACCCACGTCTACTGCAGAGTCATCTGACCCAGGTGTGAATGCTGATTGTTTCCTTTTCCATTGCCATCAAAAGCCTGATGTTAGCAGGTCTTAGCAGGTTTTTTGACCAGTGGAAAAGGGGTTTCATTAAATAGATGTAGTGCTTAATACTTGCACCACAGTCTCCTACTGCACTGAAGCTGTAGTGATGTCCTGTCCAGCGTCTGTAAATGAGTAAATATAAAACCAAATGGAAGACTGATGTATTTGATCAATTTGGTGTATTTTGCTGGATATAAAAACTTGTAAGTTTGTATGAAAACGTATCTCTCAAAGTACTGATGTATGGTTTGGGCATTCTGTCAGAAACTCAAAACAATAGAAGAGATGAAAACTCCAGCAACACTTGTGGTATAAAGAAAAACTTTCAAACAACACCCAGCCCTCCGGTTAGAAGGTGGTCTACCCCAGTGTGTTTGATTGGTATGTAACTGATGACTGGATGATGTTTGATGTTCAGCAGCACGGAGACAAAAGCTGAGCCAGGATCAACTTTTTAAACCAGACAAGGCTGAGACGACGCTCAGAGCCCAACACTCAGCCAGCACATTAAAGAGAAAGACAAGGCTGCATTTTTAAAAATCTGTTTGAAAAAAGCCTCAGAGCAGAGGGCCGCCAACATGGCTGCCCAAGGTTACTGTGTGTCAAGTCAAATGAAAACTCTAACTCCCTCTAACTCCACAACTCCCATGGTTCACATTTTCTGTTTCTGAATAACACGAGCTTCAAGAAGTGATGGTTTGTAAGAGGAAAACAACTGATACACAGAGATGTGATGGCAGAGTAAAACTATGACTGCTGTGGAGACTGAAAACCTCTTTTTCAGGATATTTCTCTGCTTCCAGACTTTCCAGGCCCTTTCCTGGAGCCTAAGACCAACTCCAAGGAGGAATTTATGGTGAACCAGAAGATAAGTATTTACAGTTTACAAAATAATTAAGATTTTTTGGTTCTAAAAAAGATTAAATAACGATTCAGACCTACATTTTACCTTCATTTTGGTTTGCAGCCAGGTACTGAACACACAGATGGCAGGAAAACACTGATGGCAATCGATAACATCAGTCTGAAGTAAAACATAATGAAGAAAATAGTAAAGTAAAATAATAAAAGTTAACAATGATAAAGAAAAGCACAGCTACAGTTCAAGTTAAAATGCCAAGTCCAGAGCTAAATAAAAGTGCAGTTCTGGGAAAAATAAAGAACAAGAGAGCAGGTGTCTGTGTTCTATTATCAGGATTCAGTCATTTCACATCTGGGCTGGTCTTCAGACTGACTCACTGGTGAGAGAGAAGCTGCAGACTCGTGTTGTTGGGCCGAGCAGACTGAAGGGAAGTGGGTCACTGGAGCAGAGTGAGGGAACATTTACAGGAGCAGGTCAATTATAGCAAAGGGTTAATCTGCTGAGTCCTTCTCCCTCTGACCTGTGTGTGTTTGAGCATTTTAATGAGCTTAGAGAGAGAGAGCAGAAATAAATGGTTAGAGAGAGTGTGTGTGTGTGTGTGTGTGTGTGTGTGTGTGTGTGTGTGTGTGTAGCTGCATTAAGACGCCAGGCTCATTTTTCAAAACAACCGAGCGGCGGCGGTGTGGGCAGAATCACCTCTCTGAAAGACCAGCTGCTGTGGAAAGGTCAGTGTCTGCTTTAGCACAGAGGAGTGGGAGGTTTCTTTCCAAACCCAGGAACACCAGCAACATCTTACAAAAGCACAAGAACCTTTTTAACACAATTTAACAACAATGGTTCTCAAATTTTAGACTTTGCTTTTTTGTTTTTTATTTGTATCACATTACAGTAAATTCCAAATTGGATCTGTGATCTCCATTACACCCACCTTCACAAACCACAAGTTTCCACCCTG
This sequence comes from Trachinotus anak, assembly GCF_046630095.1. Classification (NCBI taxonomy): domain Eukaryota; kingdom Metazoa; phylum Chordata; class Actinopteri; order Carangiformes; family Carangidae; genus Trachinotus; species Trachinotus anak. Next base: position 24,332,919 of record NW_027273867.1, on the reverse strand, counting down.
TCTCTTTAAAATGAACAATTTTCTTTCTCAAGATTAAAGAAAAAGAAAACATCCATGTGAAAAGGTTTGAGCAGAGGAACACACCTGTCTCAGCCCGAGTCTGACTCGCTGGGGTTTTTGTGCCGTTAGATTCACATGAGGATCTGTCGCTTCCCCTCTGCTCAATGAGCTAAAGTTGCCTGGCAACAAATTCTGCAGCAGTATTGCTTAGCAACGATATTTATCCAAGATGTGACACGGGGACTCACTGGAGGGTGAGAAATTTTACTTTGCTCTTATTCATTTTTTAAACCACAGGCCCCCCCTTGCTGTGGATTCAAAGGCTTCAAGTGCATCAGCAATCATTATTTCCACTACAACATCAGCAGTGAATAGTTAAAATCGCTCCAGGGCAGTTGTTCTTTTCTGTGACTAGAAAAACAAACATCACCTACAAGTTTCCCAAAGTTGGTCTTTAATCCTGACTGATTAGTTCCTGTTGTGAAAAGTTAGAACATTAAGGTAAAGAGAGGGAGGCCTCTCTGAGTCCAAGACAGGACAAACTGCTACAGCTGAAAGTGAGAAACGTGTCAATCAGGCAAAAACAGACTGAAAACGTCTCTTTAAGCAGAAACATGAGCCAAGCTTCCCATGTTGTATAAAGGTAGATGTCCATGTGTTTGTGATTATAAAGCAGGTCTGGGTTCTATATTAATACTGTGAAAGTATCAAAGCCTCAGTCCACAGAGAAATGCACACAGCCTGTATTCAGAAACTGAGCCTTAAAACCAGCCGTCAGGACTTCTGGAACTTTGTGATGTCACAACAAAAACAGTCACCGCTCTCAGTCATGCTACAAGCCCCGCCCACCTGGACCCACCATCCAAGCTTGCAGGATTTGGCTTCTGTGAGTCCTGAAATTTGCTATATTTTTATTTAACCACTGAGAAAACAGTCAGCCAATGAGAAGGGAGGCTCAGATCCTCTCTTCTGATTGGCTCACCGACCTGTTGTTACTAGAGCTCCAGAGAGAAGCCTGAGAGAGGAGATGTAAAACTATGCTCAGATGTTCTGATGGATATCAAAACAGGAAGTTGCACTGTGCAGGCACTGACAGCTACTGTTTTAGAGCAGTGAAGAAGAATTGACTTACGGTGTATAGTGTATATAATGTTAGCCGTTAACAAAACGTCAGCACTTTGCAAGACTTTAATAAAATTTAATGTTTTAATAAACTTTAAAATTTGGAGGGGTGGCACTAGTGTTAGTGTTAGTGCAGGAAATGTTTTTAGGTTTAAAGATTTATTTTTTTACAATTACAAGAAACTAGATGAACTAAAACCCCAAATCATAACTTCAAATAAAACACTTAACAAGTGTAAAATATGGGACCTTTAAATTCAAACAACTTTCCAGAAATTATGCAAAAGAAAATATGAATTAGTATGTTTCCATCTACGAGTGTTGCAGTATGTGAATATTAGGAGATGAGTCCATTGAGATAAATAATTGATGATGCCAATGTTACAGTCAGGTACCATTGAACCATTAAAGAAGAAGAGGGTAGAACTGAAATGTTGTTGCAAGATATTCTACAGATTTTACAGGGGATGCAGACACCAGCTATACAATAAATATAAAATATACAGTCAGTTGCCTGTTTATTAGCTAAAGCTATTGCAGCCTAATACAACAGTCTTGCAATACATCTCACCCTCCAGTGCAGCTTTTATTAAAACTGTTATATGTGTGATTTGGAGGCTGCTGTTTGTGGTGCTGTTGAATTGTATTGCATCATACTGACTATTTATATCAGTGAGGGAAGGCTAAACAACAAACAGCCCTCTACAACCTACAAGAAGGTAGGATTCACTAAGAGTTTTATGAGCCTGCATCAGTTTTGGCTGAGTGTACCTAATATCTTAATTAAAATGATTAATTATTATTGATTATGTTGCTTTAACAGAGGACACTGGACAGATGAAGAAATGGAAATGATTTCATTTTATCATAATTTTGTAATAATGATGCATGGGATGTGCAGGGAAAAGCAAAGTGGGAAATGCACCTTAGGTTTAGATGAATGTCTAGAGAAAAGGCCACTGAATGTAAATGAGAGCAGTTTTTTGCTTCACTGCACTGCTGATGAAATCCATATTTCATAAATGATTTATTCTGCTAATGTCAAGATTATACATCTGTAATCCAAAATAAATGCATCCCTGACTCAGTCTCCACCAGCTCTGTGGAATTTTATTTATTAAAACATTTTATCAGCTTATACACAGCGGGTCCAAATGTCTGAAAGCTGAATATATACATCTAACTAAATTACATTTATTGAGGGTTTGTCACATTTAAACAATGAGTATTGTGTCTTTGTTGTAATAGTGCAACAACAACAATTCAGTTTAATCTCTGTATGCTTAAGCTGCAGGACCACTGGCATCGGTGTGTCTTGAATTGCAGATTCAGTGTGACGACAGTATTAGATTTCTCAGGCAGAATCAAATCAACATTGATCCTAAACCTAATTATAAAGCACTAATTGACCCCCAAAATTGCCCAAAGCATTATGCAGTATTCAGTGTTACTGGTGTTACACAGTTTTCCCGCACAGCGATTACATAATTTTCCCCACTTTTTAATTTTTTTTATAGACATAAAACCCATTTGGTTCATTCTTATGAATCAGTGGTTCATCAAATAAAATCTGTAAAATACGAGTTAACAATAACTAATACCTAAGTCTGCTTATTTTGTGATGAGGGGAGCTAAACCGCATCATACTCCTCACTAATGGTCAGGATCTCAGAGCAGTTTTGTTTTAGTGTTGGTGTTGCAGCCTCATGCAGCCACTGGAGCGGCTGTTGACTTTTCGTTTTGTTGAAAGAAGAATATTAATTTCAAATGTGATGCTGAAAATATCAGGCCACACTGTGGGAATAACCCATTTTCACCCTTCCTGAATTTTGAGTGCAGTGTGACTACAAACACTCTGACTCGTGGGAAAAACATGTCCAGAAATAGGTCTGACTGACGCGTACAAAAATTAATATCGCTGCACAATCTGCCCATAGCAGCAGAGTCGCAGTCAGATAAGTGAACGCAGCAAAGGCAAAGATAAATCACCTTCCCATACTCTGCTTTTCGTGGTCAAAGGGAGCCAGTTGTTCAGTGCTTGCTTTGCCCCGTTGTCACCCTGTCTTTGTGGGCCATGCTTTGCTGGGTATATATAACTTTATATTCTGGAAACACCTTGACATCTGCAGAGATGTCATACTGTGATTCCACTGAACCAAGCGTCGTCTTAAAACTGTGATGTTTGGCAGGCAGGAAGTCCACAGCAGAGCTGAACTTTGCCTGAGATGCCAACTCTGCTGCTGAAACAAAGAAAACAGAAATCTGAATGTTTCTGACACCAGCAAACAGCATCTCAGCTGTGTCCTTTGTCGTTGCAGCAGACATCTCCTGTCCTCCAGTAACAGCAGCGCTACACTGTCTGTTGTGTTCCCCCCGTTGTCTGGCAGGCAGCAGCAGAGGTCTGCTCTCAGCAGAAGCTCCTGTTAGATCCCTACGAGCCTGTTGCCTCAAAGCCAAGAGGCTGTAAGATACTGAGATATGGAAGTCTGAATAAGACAGCAATGTCAGCGTTTCTGTGCAGGTGTGAAAAATTTCAAGAATACACCGTGAAAGCACCAGGTCTTACAAAAAAGTTTAAATTGAAAAAACTTCCTGCTGCAATGTCAGAGATAATGTATTTTCTAAGCTCCAGATCTGCAGGAGCTGCTCTTCCGAGTTCACTTCCCCCCTTCCCTGAAAACAAGATAATGATTTAGACCAACTTCCAATCTCAGTCAAAACTTCAGTCACCAAAACTCAGACACCTCCAGTCACTATAACTCACTTTTATTAAAGCTACTTCACACTAAGAGCATTATCCATTTTCTTTCATGAAAGGCTTTTATTGTAAAGGACATGGAAGTTTTGTCTTTGCACTGACAGCAGGTTTTAAAGAGAAATAACACAGTTCTGTAAAAAGGAAAAATACTGTTGTGGTACTGTAGTTGGCCACTGAGAATTCTTTGAAACTTTGATGCAGCTGGTTGTTTGTTATTCTACATTACAAGACTGTGAGACAAGGGAGAGAAAGGGTGGGGGTGAGGTATATCTATGCTGGAAAGATAAATTATTTATATATTTAAATATTTTTAGCACAGGATGCAAAACATTGCCTTTAATCTTGCTGCATGGTTTGGGCTCAGCCCTTCAGTGCTACACAAGACAGTGATATTTCAGACAACAGCGTGTGATCTGCACATTGCCATTTTTAACACAATCTTTCCCTTATTCACAAAAAAACTCCATAAAAATCAACTTGACTGGCCTGTACAGAGGCCTGACCCCAGCCCCATCTAACACCTTTGTAACAAACTGCACCACGAAGGATGTGGTCTTCTTATGGACCAATGCTTAAAACAAAACACTGGTAAAGTGTGAAATATGGGGCCTTTAATGTTTGGATGTTCACATACTTTTCCATGCAGTGTAATGTGATTGGGGGATCATGGTATAGGTGGTGTAATACCCTCCAAAGTTTTAAAACTATAGTAAAGTCACCAAAGGCGGCATCTCCTCAGCTTCCTCTTTGTCTCGTCACTATTGTCATGTTCAAACTCAGAAATCCTCATTTCCAGTGACAGATTTAATCAGACCGAGTCTTATTCCAGTGTCAACATTCATCACACTGAACCCGTCCAAACTGAAGAAGGTTGGATGTGGAAACTAATTAGAAGCCACCAGAGTGAAAACATTGATGAGTGTTCCTCAAACCTGTCGGTGCCAAAAGAGACGCCGCCAATTATTTTTACTGCACATGACGGTTTTCAGTCTAAAGGAGCGTCCAAGTGATGGGCTGCCAGGCCGGCTGGTGTAGGAGAGGAAGCAGTTGGCCGGTGGTTGGTGTTAATTTCACTTCCTGTTTTGTGTGTGTGCATGTGTGTGAGTGTGACGTGACAGCCTGTGTTTCCTGGATACTAAGTTTGAATTCTTCTGAAGTTTTTAAATTATTTAGAACACATGTTTAAACTTTAGATTACAGTGCTCCTGGGTCTTCAGCAGGTGTCAAAATGAATCAAAGTTATGGGAGCAGACTCTTCAAGTCATCTTAGAAGTTACCTGACCTTATTTGTTTGAAAATATACTTTATATATTACAACAAGTTGACAATTACAAGACCATAAGTGTGCATGCATCTGCCTCTGCTGTGGGTGAATGAACAGGCCTTTTCTGTTCAAAGCTGCATTTCTAAACACATTAAAGATGTGAGTATGTTTCTCTTGTTCTCACCTGAGGCGGGGCTGTGACAGCTGACACATCTTATTAGAAAGATTTCAAAAGATCAACTTATTTCCAACAACATGAAAACAAAAACTGTTCTAAAATGCAAATCAGGTCAAAATAGATGTCGTCTTTTCCACATTTGAGTCGATGTAATTGGTGCTCAGCTCTTTCAGCGCCTCAGAGCAGTGAAGTGCTCAGTAATTGATCAGGACAGATGTTAAAAAAAACAACAAAAAAACACAATCACACTAAGTATCATGGGTACGATGTAATGGAGAAATGCATGATGGGATGTTCATGAAATATCTGCATCAGCTCAAACTGGTTATTTCTTAAGGAATAATCCCTAGAATCCACTGAAGCCTGCGAGTCTGAACTGCTGCTGTTGCTGCTGTGTGTCTGTCAAGTGTGCAGGTGTGTTACAGGAAGCTGCTCCACTCTGTTAACCAGCACTGTGACAGCAGACAGATGACACAGCACATGCTGATGTTTGATTATACACAAACACATGCACACAAAGAGACAGCTCATGTTTGAGTCAATCGCACACTGACAGACACAGTGTGTTTCACTCAGTCTGTTGTCAGTATGGACTTTATGAGATGTTCTGCAGAGGGACACAGAGCCGGGGCTGTCCCAGGCGACTGGTGGTGGTTAGTCCAAGCCATTAGTCGACTAGTTGCATGTGTATGATACTAATCTAAAGTTCCTCCAGACATGTTTAAATCTCTGTAAAAGTCCTCTGCTGTCATAATATTTTGTTTAACATGGTTTTCACACATAAAAAGTGAAAAAAAAAAATCAAAAACTGGTTTGAAGCTCATCTACTCTGACTTCCTGATTGAGAAACCTGGATCAGGCCTTGGCCGCGCCCACCACCTGCTGGCTCCAGGTGTCCAGGTGAAAGAGCAGAGAGGATGAAGATGGTTAGAGGAGGAAACATCAGAGAGACTCAGTCAGACCCAGACTCAGATGAGGAGTCTGTTGAGACCAGAATCAGAGACCAGCAGACAGATCAGGACAGTTAGCATAGTTAGCATCTTTTATTTGTTTATGTTGTTTGTTAGCTTGTAACTGGCAGTGGCTGACACAGTGGCTGTGCTAATGCTAACTCTGGCACCGACACCAGAAGTTGACAGGATTGGTTCCTCAGGTTGTATGACGTATGAATCCCTGGCTGTCTGAATCTGTTTATGAGACTGTCATTGGTTCAAAGTGGAAACACTCAGTCATGGTGTGGACTGATTATTTCACTCATCATACAGTATGTCTTGTATTATATATAAAACATCATCTTTAATTAAATCTGTTTAGTTAAGATGTATATTTTTTGGGGGAAGCAGAAAGTGGTTTGAGTCCAGGGCTGGGAGAGACTGTTCTAAGTAACACTGCCAACACTGTGCTATATTACAGAGAAATACAAAACTGTATTAATGAGCTTTTAATTGTTTCAGCTCTAAAAACTGTAGAAATTAGGACCGAATGTGTCAAATCAAAGCATTAGCAGCAGACTGTAACTCTCTGTATTTCATCACCTGCTGTTCTCCGTCTCTCTGTCTGTGATTATGAAAGAGATGAATCCTCTCTGCATTTTGCAGCAGATAGCCTCCCTGCATGAGGCAGCACTTTCTGCTCAGTTCAGAGTGATATCATGTTGACCCGGCAGCCTCAGCCACCGATTTTTAGGAGGCAGCTCAAGTTTTGAGGTGTAGACCTAATTTATGTGCCTGTCAGACGGCGCCTCTCCTTCAATCTTACTCAAACGTCCCAGGTGACCCTGATCGCCTCCAACCTCTTCCTGCACAGATTGTTCATTTGTCTCAGGTCTCAGAGGAAAAAATGGCCTCGCTCCCAGCAGCCCTCGTGCTCACTTCCACCACAACGCTTGACAAGTTCCAGAGGTGTGCTGGCACACTGCACTGTGTGCTCGGTGGACGACTTAAAGCCCACAGCGTGGTGTGCTTAGCAGCAGGAGTCACTATTGTTATTATATAATTATGGCCGACACGGACTTGGCTCATCATTCTCTGAGCTGACGGTGCAGTAACAGAACAGTCTCTACTACATCACACATTTATTAGGTAAATGCAGCTGTGAAAAGAACAGCTGAGGTCCAGCAGCGTTTTACAGGAGCTGAAGGTGGGTTTAATTTTCTCACTTTGTACCTATATAACCTTTTAGTACTATGTTTGCACCAAATGGTAGCCTGCCTTCAGTTCTTCATTCTTCATTCTTCATAACGACAATATCGGTCAAATCAATATCTATCAAAAATAAAATACCAAACTTTTGTTTTTAAAATAAAAGATCTGACCCTTTTTCTATAAACACAAAAGATACAATCCTGTTTGTGATTCATGGACAGGACCTCAAGGCGCAGCCGAGGTGAGGAGTGTGTCAAGTTTGAGAGCCTCAGAATTGCATCTTTGCTTTTTGCAGATGATGAGGTTCTGTTGGCTTCATCAGAACGTGAAGAGGCCGGGATGAGAGTCAACACCTCTAAGTCTGAGGCCATGGTTCTCAGCCGGAAAACTGTGGACTACCCTGCCGGGTTTGAGGTGAGTTGTTGGTCCAAGTGAAGGAGTTCAAGTACCTTGGAGTCTTGTTCACAAGCAAGGGTAAGTTGGAGCAGGAGACTGACAGACGGATTGATTCAGCATCAGCAGAAATGCGGACGTTGTACCGGACTGTTGTGGTGAAGAGGGACCTGAGGACCTGAGGCATAACGCAAAGCTCTAGATTTACCAGTCAGACCATCTCCAACCCTGACCTGTGGTCATGAACTCTGGGCAGTGACTGAAAGAATGAGATCATAGATACCAGCAGATGAAATGTGTTTTCTCTGCAGGGAGTCTGGACTCAGCCTTAGAGATAGGGTGAGGAGTGAGAACATCCGGAGGGAGCTTGCAGTAGAGTCGCTGCTCCTTTGCATTGAAAGGAACCAGTTGAGGTGGTTTTGGCATCTGATTAGGATGCCTACTGGGAGCCTTACTTTGAAGGCTCTCCAGGAAATGTCCAACTAGGAGAAGATCCCAGGGTAGACCAGAACTCGCTGGAGGGACGACATATTTCATCTGGCCTGGGAAAATCTCGTGATCCCCCAGGAGTAGCTGAAAAGCATGAAAACCGTGCTGCCATCACGACCCAACCACGGATAAGTAGAAGAAAAGATATACCGTGACGAAATCCTGTGGCCCACTGTCCTGCTATTCATTTGTCGCCATTGCCTCATGTTGCAAAGTGATGTACACAATCTCTAGAAGCTTAAAACATCCTGGTTTTTGCAAAGCCTGCGTAGCCACCAGATAGGTCACCCATTGAGCTTGTTTGGGATGCTCCAGATATGCTTGTACAACAGTGGGATCCGGTCCTGCCAATTTCCAGCAAGTTTGCACAGCCATTGAAGAGGAGCGGTCCAACCTTTAACAACCTGATCAGCTCTTTACAAAGGAGATGTGTTGCCCTGCATGATGCAAAAAAATGCCCATCTGTTGCTGAAGTCACACAGCACCTAATAAACATCTTTTTCAAAATAAAACTGCACATTTTAAAGTGGACTTCTATTGTGATCAGCCCAAGTCACATCTGTGCAATAATCATGCTGTGCAATCTGGGTATGATCACTAACACAGATTAATACTTCATTTCTCATGACAAACAGAAGCAAAAGCAAGTGCTGCCTTTATTTTTTGTTCAGTGTAGTTATGTCAACACCTGCAGCTGCGACTCAACAGGATTTGAATCCTAACAAACATGAAAGGTGCACCCCGTGTTTGCTGCAGCGCAGAGAAGCGTCCTGTTCCCGCTAATTAACTCCCTGTAGGTTTGTACTTTTTGTCTGAATTAATTTCAAGAGTCTATTATTGTCGCTGGCGGGAAATGTTCTCTGCACAGAGACACACGTCAGACCTGGAGAGAAAAGCCAAATCTCCAACACTGGATCCACAGAAGAACACAAGCAAAAACTCCTGATGCTTCCCACCCTGACGACAGGAAACCCAGTCCATGGGATGATCCTTATGTCTGCACAGGGGCTGAGGAGAAGGAATTTAGGGCCAAGAAGAGTCTGAAGTTTACTACCATCACTTTATTTCCACAAAATGATGTCAAATGAACATGTGTGCATGAGTATGCAAGAAAACACATGAACATGTGCATAATGATTTGAAAAAACTGATTCCTGCAATGTTTGTATCAGGTACTGTACTGTTGTGGAGAATCCCAATCCTGGAAATTCCTAAGACTGAACATTTCAACATACAAACCTAACTTTCACACCACAAAGCGTTTCTTTTCAAATGAAAAAAGCTGGTAAAAAAGAAACCTGCGAGCAGAATCTGGATCTGGCAGCACTTTAAGTTATGTAACAGCTGTATTTTTTCTGCAAAAGCCGTGTGGTATGATTCTGTTCTGTTGTAAAAACTACAGAAACATTTTAGAAGGTAAAAGGGCTGAAACACAGTTTTAGTGTTAGCTTGAGTTAAGAGTGTAACCCTGACACTGGTTCACTGAGTGTGTCGAAGTTCAGCACAGGTGGTTAATTATCAGCTATAGTGAAATGACTTCAATCCATCAAGTGGTTAGTGAGCTGCCCCACAAACAGCAGCACGTTATTACACAGAGCAACGCAGGAGCAGCACTGTGGCAGGCTGCAAACTTAAAAACAGTCCTGTCTAAAAGTGATTGAAACACAAAACTGAGGAGTTGACCAACAAGTGCTTCATGACACAATAGGTAAAGTAATACAAGATGCTTCTCTGTTGTGTTACATGAACATCACGCCAGTTAAAATGTACGAAAGACCTACTTGGATAATCCAGCAAAACACAAAACAAGGAATCTGCATTTTCCTGAGTACTGAATATTTCTAAACGTCTGTGATTATGTTGTGGATGATTTATTTTTAAATTTCATTTCAGATTATTTGATTTTATGATCAACTGTGGTGATCCCCCTCCCTCCCTCTGATGACGTCATCGTCCATCACCAAGGCAAAAAGACTGTGGGTCTCTGGAGGCCAGAGCCTGGACAGAGCATCAGTCTGACTGACTTTACTGTGTCTACAACACGACCAACACAGAGTTCACTCGATTGAATAATTCTGCATCAGGACCAATGGTGTTTAGAGCAAGTGACACCTGTTAGTTCAAGATACATTTTTAATCTTGTGCTGCTCAGCTCATGTCCAGGTTGTAGCTACAGGATGTCAGGATTGATCAGCCTGAAGCTTTCTGCCTCCTCAACAAACAGACAAAAGACCAAACAGCGAGCTCTTGGTTTAGAGCAAAAACAATTAATTGATCACTTGATCAGGTGATTGACAGAACTTCTGATCAAACAAAACATAAGATGTCTCTGCTGGCTCTGCAGAGTCTGGTTTTGATGTGTCATACACTGAATGATTTATTGATTTATTAGCAAATTAACTTTAATGTTATAAGTTTGGTTTAGATTCAGTAAAATGCTGTAAAACCTCTGACTCTAACTACCCACGAAGTTTCCTAAAACTCTACATCCCTTAAAACATGGAGAGTATTTCACTAAAGGAACCACAGTCATGTTTCCTGACGCTCAATGCTGATGTACAACAACAGGCTGCACAACACTGAGCTCACTCACTCTGCTGCACCAACATCTGCTGATCTGGGAGAAGAGTGCTGGATCACTTCATTTCTAGGGAGCTATGTTTTCAATGTCAAAACCCAATAATGATGTTTCAGCCCGGTGATTAGAGATAATCATGACGAATGGCCTGTTTCATGTCACTGATCTGTGAGACTGTGGCATATTTTCACTCAGCCCAGCTGGATTTACAGAGCTTCACGTGGAAGCCAAAACTCGACTATTATTTACATTACAACCATTTGCCTTCTCCTGACAGAGTGGCTCATTCACACTGTCATAGTGTGTTTTAATTGGACTCACTGGGACACCCTGTCCAGCGGGCACAGAACAAGAGCTATGAATAACAAATCCACATCATTAATATCACAGAAATAAGTAGATATGGATTAAAGTGGGCCACAGCCTGAGGAGACAGTGTGGTTCAGTGGAAAATATGGTGCTGATACTATAGATACTGTAGATTAATGAGCCACTAACTGATTCAGAGAAAGCTTAGGAGCTTAATTCTGCATTAAAATGTTTGCATTTCCAACGTCTGCAGTGAAATGCTGCACGTTTCATCAGTCAGTGGTGGAGAGTGTCCTCTGTGCTGCAGTCTGCTGGGGCAGCAGCAGGTCAGATAAAAACACCAGGAGACTGGACAAGCTGGTTAAAAAGGCTGTTGTGGAGAGACGCATGCACTGCAAGATGCAGGCCATCTTGGACAATACCTGCCCCCGACAGCCTGCACAACATGTCGAGTAATCTCAGCATCTACATTCCTCACAGAGCGTCTGCTAAACGTCTGAGATGTAGATATAATGTTTTAATGAGCCCGCAGCTTCGCTCGGTGTCAGGCTGAGTAAATGCGTCTGGTTCTCACTGTTCCTTCATTTAGCTCGTAAGAAGTAAAAGTAGCGACGGGAGTCTGGGCTGCAGACAGCTGCTTATTAGTGAGAAGACTTTCAGAGCCAAACTACGACATCTAATGAAGGGGCTGCAGAGAGGGAAGTGATTCTGCACCGTCTCACTTAAATACACACTTGACCTCAGCTCAGACTAATACACACTTATCCATCCTGATGTTTTCATCTCAACCTACTCAATACACAGAAGAAACAAAATCAGATTAAGACAGGAAAATTGGGATTGTGGTGACGTGTAGGTTACTCATAATTTAAGGTTACAGCCACACTACTATAACTTTTAAAATGTTGTTTTAAAGCAAAAACTATCTCCGTCCAGACGACAGTTTTAGCTGTGAGTCGGAAACAATCTCCGTCCATACTAACACACCTGAAAATACATACATACATACATGACCATTCACGTACACTGGGCATGCACGAGCCAGTGTAAACAGGAAGCACTTTGCAGTTGATTAATTGCACAAAATACTACAAATGAGGGTCAGAAAGGACCATTGTAGCATGAAAATGTAGAATTTAACTGAACAACAGCTGCTAGCAAAGACAAAAAGGTCAGTAACGCTTGTAAATCTTCATCCATGTTGCTTTCACCACTGGTAGTCGAGGCTGATGAGACCCAGTCAGGAGCCACTGTGGGTGTCTACATTATTGTTTCTACAACACAACCCCCGGACACAAGATTAAAATATTCCATTTAGAATAATCAAGTGTCTGTAACCCATTAAATACCACCAATACATATGTGCAATACAAATGTGCTTCTGGTGTGAACAGCCAGACTACTGCACGTGTCAGACAGAGTCAGACTGGCATTAAAATAAACAGGACCAGGTCGACCTCAGTCTTCAGCAGAGCGGACAGTTTGTCGACTGGTTTTTATTCAGAAACATAAGTGTGTGGATGGGGCTGATGTCCCAGGATGCTTAACTGTCTTACTGATGGTATTAATTAAGGAAAACACTTCTGCTTTATTGTACATGTATGTGTATAACTGTCTCATGTGTAGCCACAGAAACAGTCGTACCGACAAAAAACTTTTTATCCAACTGGACAAAACCCCACTAATTGGGATCATAAAAGAAAATAATGAGGATGTTACGTTGCACTGTGAAGCTTCCCTCTAACACTGAGTGGAAATGAGTTGTTCGGGTCAAACTGGTGCAAGAGGAGTCAAATCTCTCTGCTGCTGCCACACTCTTTTTACGGGATAAAAAAATTAACCAGCATGAACACACTTCTGTGACCTTCAAAACTTCCTCGACACTCGCCAAGTGTATTACCAACAGCAGCTCAAAGCACTGTTGAGGAGGAGCGGGAGGGAGGGAGATAAAACCTCACAGCCAAAGAGCATAAGATGACCAGAACAAACTCTTGTTGTCTTTTAAGCCATTTGATAATTTCTATGGGTTGCTTCTGGTTTTAGAAGACACCAACTTTTTAATTAGTCTATAAGCTTTCCTATAGTTTTTAAAACTTTCCATAGTTGTGCAGAAACCATGGAAGACACATTCCAGTAGAAAACCTCTTACACAACAGTCTCTCTTAAGAAATGTTTGCCAACAACTGGGTGTGGGCCCAGAGCTGGGTCTCAGGCAGATTAAATCCCGTCTCTGAAATATTCTTTTGCGACAAGAAATGGTGATTTAGCAGGAAACTACAGGCGATGCAGATCATTCATTCATTCTGCAAATCCAATTCAGTGAAGAAAATGCTGTAGTCTGATCGATAGATAAATTAACAGCCAGAATGGGGTAACACATTCCTAAAAATCAGCTTACAGACCATCCTGAAAAAGCAGTTTGGCTGCATAGTGCTAATGAGAGCAGCGTGCTACACAGCAAAACGATGGGGGGGGGGGGGGGGGGGGGGGGTACTGCAGAGATGAAGATGACTGAAAATGCACCAGTAAATCCTGAGGATGAAGAGCACCTGGCAAGCTGAGTGCAGGTCTGTGTGAGGTTAAAACCATATATGACATAGGACAGGCTTAACAGGTGTCCTATGTCTGTTTTTCCTCTTTTATAGTTCATCTGGTGTTTTTATTCACCTTTGCTTTTATTTGATGTATTGTGATTTTATTCATTTGATCGTAAAGCGCTTTGTGATTAATTAATAAACTTGCCTAAATACAAGATATACATTTACATTTTAAAGGTCCACAATTATTAATTTTTAATCCCTATTTTTTCCAAGTAAAAAACATGAAGAGCTCCCCAGACACCTGAGGTTATCACTCGTGAGATCTTTGCTCCTGATTCAGCTGCTGATTTTACTATTTCAGGCCTAAGATGAGTCACTCTGGTTCTGGTTTTACTCCCGTGGTGACAATGACCACAAAATGCCCTCATGACTCAGCAGAGGAACTAATCACGCATACTACACACATGCGCACACTCTCCCGCTGCCTGTTCATGCCCACTGACTGTACACACAAAAAATGAACGAGAAAAATGAGTCTCCAATTACACACAGAAAACACACTGCTATGTTTACACTGAGGTGGTTTTGTGCCACTATGGATTATTTAGGGTGGAATCAGCGACATTTTACAGGCACACAATAGCACTTATATGTCATCTGTAGGTTAATCCCAGTCACTCCTCTGTTACCTGATGCTTATTAGCTTTCTGGACAGGCTGATTTGGTGATAGTTTTGAACATTTTTTTCCTCCCAGGGCCCCTTAACTACCCACCATGGCAAATGATCATTGGCACAACATTTTAAAGATAGAGGGAAATACAAACTGTGAAAAATATCAGTGAAATTAAAAATTACATTTCTTGGCCAAATAAGAAAGTGATGGCATCGTCCTATCATGTTGCTGTGATTTACCAGTTTACATTTCTGAAAATATCCAAGTCAGAACTGCCACTGGGAAGACTCTGATTTTTTTATGACAGCTCTAATATATCCAACTTGGCTTACAAAATTACACAAGTGATTGAAAGATGAAACAAGCCAAGGTCCTTTTGCTTGAAGTAATTAAAAGCTACTTTCCATTTGGACGTGACTGCGAGCTGCTTGATAATTGCAGCGCCCATGGGTAGACACATGAAGAGGCAGATACGATGCTGAGACTCTCCGCAGCTGCTGCTGGAGATGCTGTGGTACCACATCTTACTGAGGGCGAGCTGTGCAATTATTGAACTAGAAATAAGAAATACATTAAAAGTTATAAAACATGCTGGACCACCATTGCAGCCAATGCAGATATGTCAGCCAGGCAGATGTATCAGTCAGGCAACAGTGAAAACCACTGACAGGCATGTGTCTCTCGGGTTTTGAAGTGCACCCAGGTCTAGGTTCTATATTAATACTGTGAAAGGATCAAAGCCTCAGTCCACAGAGAAATGCACACAGCCTGTATTCAGAAACTGAGCCTTAAAACCAGCCGTCAGGACTTCTGGAACTTTGTGATGTCACAACAAAGCAGTCACCGCCCTCAGCCACGCCCCAAGCCCCGCCCACCTGGATCCACCATCCAACCTTGCAGGATTTGGTTTCTCTGAGTGTTTACCTGAAATCTGCTGTATTTTTATCAGATCGCTCAGAAAATCAGAAGAGAGCCAAAAAAAACACCTGGCACTGAGCCTCTCTTCTGATTGGCTGACCGACCTGTTGTTGAGAGAAGCCTGAGAGAGGAGGTGTAAAACTACACTGAGCTGGTTTTTGGCTCTTGAGACCTTTAAAGTCTATATGTCAAATCCCGACAGGAGTTGTAGAAGGTAACACACCTTTGCCAGTGTTGTTGCAGTTCCTACAGCGGCCACACGATGTGACCCAAGAGTGTCGCTGTGCAGACATCACCTTTAAATATCAACCAATCAGCTAATGAGCAACACCTCCTCCTTCATATGATGAACCCACTTCACTCAGGTGTGGCCAGTGATGCGTCTTTGAGGACCAAGCAGACTCCACATCACTTCCTTTCAGGAAGCCCTCAGTGAAATCACCTGCCCAGGTGTCAGACCGGACTGTCGGTCTGTCCCTGCCTTCTCCACCTTTAGTCAATCATCTGCACTTCAGCTCAAATTCACCTGGAAGCCGTGACCTTTGACCTGCGCTGTCTGTCTCTTACCTTGAGCGATGGCTATGGACTCGAAGCTCTGCAGCTCCTTCAGTAAACACGTCCTCTCCCTGGGCTGGAGGCGGTAAATAAACTCTTTGGCTCTCTTGGGGGAGTTGAGCGGCTCCCTCGGCTCGTTTCTCCCGTGTGTGCCCATCCCGCAGCCCGGCGTGTGTCGCCCTGCCCCCGGCAGCACCGCCGCTGGTGCCCGCCTCGGTCCCACCGGGAACTTCTGAACGGCCGGTCGGAGAGCTCTCTGGAGGCAAAGCTTGAGCATTGTGGCAAAAATAAACAAGTAATCGCGGCTGTAAAATGTAGACCTGCTCGTCTTGACGGTTGTTTGGGCGCAGACCTCCGCCAGGCTCCCGCTCCCGCAGAAGTTGCGCCTCGCTCGGTCCTTCCTCAGCGGGAAAGAAACGGACGAGTTTTGGCGACCGTTCCTCTAAAAGTCGGGTTAACTTCCAAACAGCCGTACATGTCCTCTCTCGGCCCGCCGCCCCGACTGTCTCATGATCTGCGGCCGGGAGCTCGGCTCATGAACTTCAGGCTACAGCTGAACCACCAGGCAGCGTCAAGCTAGCCGGAATTCAAAGGCGACTTCCGGTGGCGGTTTCCAAAATAAAACGCATCGCTTCCGGTCACGCCTTTTCACATTACAGTCACTGATAAATTTAAGCAGCTGAGAAGGAATTATATTTTGATCCCTTAATTAAGTATATGGCCTGATTATCCTTCTAATATCCTGACTAACCTCCAAAAAACTTTAGATGAGCCCCCTATTAACCCCTAATAAAAAAAAAACGTCTGGGAACTTTGAGCCCCGAGTTTTACAAATTTCTTGCTCTGCACCTGAACACAGTGTTCACAAAAGCTCATTCAGTGTCTGTGAAACCTCACACCTGATACTAAAAAAAAACACTGACATTAGAGATTTCTTGTGTAACTGTGTGTAAATGGTCTTAGATTACTGAATTTTTATTTTATAATAGTAATTTCATCTGTACTTTTTCTTTATGATTTTGTAGATAATAAAAAATAAAAAGATTAAAAAATTTAAAAATTAAATAAAAAGGGATAATTATTCTTTTTTGACTAGTCTGACAATTAACTTTATTGTGAAGGTGGCCCTCTTTACTGCCACCAAAAACTGCAAACTGCAGCTTAAAAATATATCAAGTGAGAAATTATTTTTAATTCAACATGGCGAAATTGCGCCATCTACTGGTCCAGCAACTAAACTGCACCTCCACACACTCCCTGCTGTAAAGTGTTATGATCTTCAATTACTATGAATTTCTATTCATTATGTAATGTGACTGCTGAACAAGTGCTCGAAGAAGTCATTTAGTGGTGATGTTAGTGATATGTAAGATACTGCCCAAACTCCATATCAAAGATGATTTTATTTACATAAATCTCTTTTTAAAACAAAAGGCAAAATTAACAGCTTTCACCTTTTCAAAAGCTTTCAGAACAATCAGCCTAATAATCAAAGTCCTTCATAGCTGACACATGTCAAAAGCACAGCTTTCTAATCAATTAGACCCCGTCTCTTTCTCATTAAACATAATGTATTCCATGCAGCTTATTTCCTGCGACCAGCAATTACAACAGTAATGAACATGAGTTTGTAGTCAAACCCTTAAGACGTTCAGGCTGTGGAAGTCTAAACAGTAAATACTCAGGAGTTGTGCTTGAAAGCTGTTTAATACAAATTCACAATGAAGATCTGTGTGGTTGGGGAGGGATGTGTTATTAGCCGAGCTGAACTGTCAGTAAAGATGAAGACGGGACTCCTACTAAATATCTGGGGCCTCTTTTTCGTGCCAGTAGTTAAAGATTTTGGATCAGTCGAACATCTGCTGCTTCTTGTAGGTCAATGATGCGACAAATTCCACAGATTGTATGCACTGACAGTTTCTTGGTTTACTACAACAAAAACTATCTGAACTTTTCTGCAGCTCCTTCAGTTTTTTTTTCTCTTTCAAGGCCTGGAAAATTTCCAATGCATTGAAAGTACTCTTCCAGCCCTGCAGCAGGACCCTGAGACTAGACACACAGTTTGAGCCTTCAGAAGGATACTGTCTCTGTGATCCGTTGCTCAAGTTGAACAGAACCAGACAGCTCCAGTCTGTGCCAGTGATCAGAACCAAAAAAATGCATTTTCTGAATCACACCTGCTCTCACAAAAATGACTAACAGCTGACACATAAAACAATTTGTGGTACTTTTTCCTTCTGATAGGAATGCAAGTACCTAAAGTCACTCGTAGACAAAACAGCTGGCACCTTTTCATACTGTATTTTTGTGACATTTACCGAGGAGCATTGAGAAATAATAATTTCACTCAATACATTTATGCATCTTTCGGAGATTACAGCTCTTTAGATGTGTCTTCCACTACGACTCCATATCAGCACTCTCATCACAAACTACGACTTCTGGGTCTGAAACAAGAATTTAACCAAACTTAATACTGATTTCTGCAAAGACATGGAAAGAAAGAAAGGAAGGAAGGAAGGAAGGAAGGAAGGAAGGAAGGAAGGAAAGTTGCATGAAAAAAAATTATTTGAAAGCAAATGTTTCTCTTATCCTAAGGGAGAAAGTGTGCACGTGTTTGTTTTATTATATGTACAATAACGTACACAAATGTAAGCAAGGTCACACAAGGGACCAGTAGTAAGTAATGATAGAGGTATATCAGTGATTACAGTAGCGAGTCACTTTTTTAATAATCAGACACACCTCTGTTTTTCTCTGGTTGCTGCAGAGTTGATAAAAAAACTGCTTCACTCTTCTGTTTTCATTCTCTCTCTGAACACGTTCACAAATATTCTGTTCAAGTTCGTTAACGACAAAAATGTAGAACAAGTCTATGACAAACCTGAGCTGTGATTGATCTGCAGGTCAGAGTTTAAAGAATGTTAACACTGGATTAGTACGATTTTTACAAAAAGTTTGGGGTGACAGTTCAGGTTATTTGACTTGGTAGATTCAGATCAGTGAGTGCCCAGTTCAGAGAAGCAGAGAGCAGCACCAGCACAGAAGCTGAGTGGTTGCTGCTGTGGACGGGGATAGCAAAAAAACGTGTTTCAGCCACTTAAAAATACCCACCGAAAAAAAAGCTAATATCAGTTAAGGTGTTTGCTTTATTTTGAGCATTTTTACTGCTTTATCTCGCTGTCAGACAGACTTTTTTTTGGAACTACAAGAACTGTTGAACTGCTGTACTCCTGCGCATCTACGACGCAACGCAATGCTGGGTCGTTCACTGCGGATCAGCTGTTTGGGTTAGAAAGAGCTTAGCATAACTACAGTTGTGCCCACAGAAAAAAAAAGCCAATAACAGTCCAAGTGTCTGCTACACTTTGAACATTTTCACTGCTTTATGTTTTGGAACTACATTTTTTTCAACCGTTGAATTACCATATTCTTACGCACAATTGCACTGAAGCTTAGCTCTTTCTAACTCAAACAGCTGACTTAAAGTAGTTCAATGGTTCACAAACTGTACAGATAAAGTGGTATAAATACTCTAAATAAAGCTAAAACTTCAACTGATAATAGCCTTTTCTGGTTATTTTTAAGTGGCCAAATTACATTTTTGTACTTAGCTCGTCCACGTCAACACATATCTGAGCTTCTCTACCGGTTCTCCTGCTGCTGCTCCATGGCAGTGCGCTGACCTGAGCCTCCTGCAGGTAACTCACTAACTATAGAGAAGTACGTCACACAACACCACGACAAATAACCTGGACTATCACTTTGAGAGCACGTAAGGCCAAATTCTTGAGTGCAATCAATCTTTTAAGCTAAACTAAGAAACTCAACTACAGATGCATACTCATGCATGAAAAAAAGAACAGTTGGAGAAAGAAGTGACAGCAGGTTCCAAACAAAAAACATTTTTGCCCTCAAATCAAATTTTGTCTCCCCACAAACTCAAATCCTGACTTGCGGATCAATTTAAGCTTGAATTTGTTAAGTCGCTCCACACTTTTGTCGTTAACAAACCAACACACTGCAGCATTTCCCCCAATAATAAACACTGCGTGGAACAAGAACTGCATCTTTAAGACATCGTCTCAGCACATTATCCGTCGGCAGGCACAGACGCACAATAACACATGTCCTTACACACAAATACACATTAGGGCTGCACAAGTGACAGAATCTAAACAAAGTTGGGATGTGACTCAGGTGTAGCTTCTCCTCTTTCTCCCACAGTTTGCTCCAACGAGGCAGACTTGTGTTGTGCAGAAAATTTCCACTTCCTGTTGTGTATCAGGTTTGAGGCGATTGAGAAATTGCCAACAAGATTTGTTTCAGGATCTCCAATACTATTGGGATTAAAAAACAAAAAAAAACAAACAACAGTATGACTTTTTGGTCTACATCATGCAGCCCCATCCCAACACACACACAAACACACACACACACACACACACACACACACACACGACACACAGAATGAGAGCAGCAGTTACTCTTTCCACGAGCCCTTATAGAGTAAAACCCAAATTCAAAATCAAACGAAAAGAAAAGAAACTAACAAGAAAAAAAGAGAGTGACATCCCTGACATTTCCAAGAACAAATTAAGATGCTAAAGTTGTGTTTTATAATTCTCTTTAACTTAAATATAATAAAGATATATGTATTTTTCCTATAGATCTTCTCTCGTCAGTCCTCGGTGGAGTCAGTGTCATCATTGATATAGTCTTCTTCTATTGGCGTGCTGCCATTTTGAGTCCCCCACTCATCCTCATCATACTCTATGCTGTCGTTGTCCTCCAGGAGCTCGTTGTTGAGCTCCCCTGGTCCCCCTGCAGCCTGCGCACCGGCTGCTGCTCCGTCAGCCGGCGGCTCGGCGGGTGGCTGTCCATGCTGGTTTTCCCCCGGCGCTGGCGGTGCTGCTGCAGCGGCGTCCTGCGGCGCTGCATAGCCCCCGTTGTTGTTTGAGAAGGCGGCTCTGTCCCGGCTCTCCTCCTCCACGTAAACTCTCTGGTGGCACATGGGGCAGGTGTCCTGGATGTAGAGCCACTTCCTCAGGCACAGCGCGTGGAAATAGTGGTGGCAGGGCGTGATGCGGGCCGAGGTGGCGAACTCCTGGTAGCAGATAGCGCACACGTCCTCGATGTCCCTCAGCTGGTCCCCGCGCATCTCTGGCAGGGAGTTGATCTTCTTGACGGCCGTGCGGCGGTTGATGAAGGTCTTCCAGCCGTTCTTGGCCTGCAGGTAGATGTTGAAGTAGGCGTGCAGGCACATCATGCAGGCACGGATCTTGCTGCCCGACTCGAACATCATGGTGTAAGCCCCGTTTCCGAACATGATGACGCCAAACAGGAACTCGATGATGTTGCCTGTGGAGCGCACGTAGTAGACGTAGTCGTCCAGCTTCTCCCACAGGACGTTGGAGAAACCATCGGCCATGAAGAGGCCGTAGACCGTCAGCGACACCACCACCTGGAAGGAGGGAAACGAGTTAGATGTAATGTGTGCTGTACAGAGGACAGAGAGAGACCATCAGCTGCGCTGCTACCGCAATGCACATCAAGACACCTCACCTTGAGACAGAGCTCCACGCAGAAGGCGGTGACAGCAAAGAGCCAGGTGTTGAGGGCATAGTGGTGCCAGAGGGCGTAGCTGAGCGCCACGGGGAGCACAAAGAGCGCCAGGGACACCAGCAGGACAGGGAAATGGCGGCGAAAGGAGGAGACGTGGGAGGCGCTGAGTGACATCAGCACGGGGTCCGTCATGCCGTGGATGAAGTGGAGGATGGCCGTCAGCAGAAGGCACATGTTCCGGCTCAGACGGACCTTTGGATCAACGTGGGAGAGGTCCTCCGTTAACGATGCATTTATGAAATTAGTTGGTTATAAAAACAGTAACAGGAAAAATCAGAAGGTCCTACAACAAAACTGTAAAAGCAGTATTGTAAAGGTTCTTTCATGCATGAACCCTGCAGTGACATACCAGGCGCTCCTCGGGGTCCAGGCTGCTGAGGCCGGTCTGCAGAGCCAGGATGAAGAACAGAACAGGAGCCACGAAGCCAAGACGCTTGTCCTCCTCCTCCGTCGAACCTGTGGAGGCCAAACGAGACCAAACACTGGACTTCAGGCCCATTTTTACAGCCACTGTGTGTACGGCAGATAATACAGGCTTGTACACGTGTACAACATACACACACACACTCAGTCAGTCGTACCTATGAAGGCCAGGATGCTGAGGCCAAGGTAGTGTGCGACAGAGGAGATGACGGCGCTCATCCCCAGCACAGTGAGCGTGGAGTCGCAGCCGGAGATGATCAGGTTACTCGTCAGATCCCAGAACACGTCCCAGCTCAGCAAGTAACCCTGGAAACAGCCCCGTCACCATTACTTATTACTACTTTTATCGCAAAAACACATTAGAGATTCAGGATTTCTTTATTTGTCATTTTTATGGAGCACATAAAAACTAAATTGAGTTTCAAACATCCACCAGTCAGAATTCAGTGCAAAGAAGCCTGTAAAATTACAAGTTAATAAATAAAATCACTAATAAATGAACTAAGATTAAACAAAAATAGAATAAAATAAGTAGTTTAATAAAATATTAGTTTTTTAAAGGAATGGCCTCTTATATGCAGCTCCCACTCTCATTAAGCAGAACAAGTGATACAGGAAATAATGCAATACTCTGTGCAGGACAGGATTTTTTGAGGCATTTTTCAGGCATTACTGAGATATTGTGTCCACGAGAATGGGATGGATGGACATATGCATACGGACAGACCCTAAAACAATATGCCTCCAGCTCTGGCTTTCGCCGGTGTGAAGGCATAAAAGTATATAATTAATATTCCTGCCTGTTAGCAAGAAAAAAAATCTTCTGGAAGTTTGTAAATGAGTGCATGACTTTTAATGAACTGAATTCAAGGCTTTTCCAAACATGCATAAAAAAACTGCTGATGGTCTCACCTGTGAGTCAGAGCTCCCGTCTGTGGCACCGCCTGTGGCATCACCGCTCTCCCTCCTCACCGCCCGCACCACGTAGACCAGGATCAGTGCCTGGGCGGTGACCCGGGTCAGCCAGAACACCCGCAAGACATCAGGGAACCTGATCCTCTTCCACGTGTCCTCTAGCAGTAGCTGAAGCCCATAGATCCTGTACATGTGCCGCACGAGCAGGTAGACGTACCGACACGAGTAGTAGAACCATTTGAGCCTCATGGCCAGGCACACGGCCGTGTTCACAGCCAGCGCCAGGCCCGAGAACATGGCCACCAGCTGCCTGACGTCGGCGGGCAGCTCAATCATCAGCCCCCACAGAGGGATCATGATGTCCAGTACCACCAGCGCGGCAAACACCGACTGCAGGTTGAGCAGGAACACGTACCCCACCCCGAACACGAGCTGCACCGCGGCCATGCCCAGCCACAGCGTCGGCCCGTTTCTGGGCAGCAACCTGAACCCCAACGCCGCTTTGTAGTAGGCGCTGTAGAAGTCTATGTGGGAAGTTGCGTAGTAGTTGATGAGGACCGCCGCCATGCCGAGGAGAACGGCGAAGAAGAGAGTGTAAAACTTGAACAAGGCTTTCTGGGAGAGCAGCAGCACCACACTGGAGATAAGGACACCTGAGACACAACAGAGACACAGTCAGAAAAACCAATGACAAACTGATGGAACTGCCCAGAAAATGAAAAGCTGCCTGTAGCTGTAAGTTTGTGTGATTAGAAACGTAATCACAGTGAAGGCTGTAGAGGAGCTGAATCACTCAGCTGATCCTAAACCTTTCACCACAGCGCTATCATTACAGCAACACATGTGATGACCCCTATCCTGCACCCTGTGTGTTATCCTGTCATGTTGTTGTTGTGCGTTTCTGAGCCCAGGTCCTTTCACAGTGGTAAATAAAGTAGCTTGTAATTCTGAAGGATTATCACTCGTGTTTTTGTTTTACTTGCACTGTCAAAAGTTTTTCTGAAGTTTGATTTTGAAGTTTTAAGCATGTTTTCTTATAAATTACATCATTTATTCATGTACTTCAAGACGAACAGACAAAATCTCTAAACATGTATACAGGGCCTTAGTGTATGTGCATGTCCAAACAGGAAAACAGCATTTTATTGGATGACTTGTTTCATGTCTTAATTTTGAAAACAGCAAAAACAGTTAATGACGCCTGAGCAGTCTGTTAAAATTTATTCTTTTAAAAGCAGCAAAACAAAAACCAACATCATCTAACAAACTGAAGGAGAAATTATATAGTATTTAGTATTGGTCATTTAGTTTATTATATAGTTAAGTTAGTATACTGGAGCGGACTGTCTCAACGTCACCTGACTCTTTCCATTTCCCAGCTTGTACATTGTCACCTTGACCTTAGGTCCCCCTACAATACTCACTCCTGACTGAGCTGCAGTCAAGACAATGTGAACACTGGATCAGACTGTTAGGAGTTCACCACATAAATGGATTTAGGTCCCTTAACTTCATTGCTAAAGGTGCCATTTTGGTTTCTAGTGCTTATGGGCACTTTTTCAAAGTCTTGTTTTTAGTTTTATTTCAGGTAATCATGTTATTACACTGGATTAATGTGCTGGTACTAAACATAAAGAAAAGGGTGGAAGAAGAAACCTGAGACTCGAGTGTTGGCTGGCCCACTTTAAAGGCCCCTTTGGCCCCTTGCCTCTCTGAACTCTTGGCCAACAGCAAGAGGATTGAGCCGTTCAAAGGTCTACAAACTGTACAAATGCAGAGTTATGTAACCTGCCTGTTATTTATCTGTGTGCAGTGTTTTCTGCAAATGGCCTAACACTCCACGCAGGAAGCTTTTCCAGTTGTATCCTTTGTGAGGAGAATAAACACCTGTGATAAACACAGACTAGTTTCAAAGCGCTAAAAAGTTTGAGCTATGCCTTTCAACTGCTACAGACACGTTATGTCATATATCAGCAATAATAAAATGATGTTACAAATACAGTGTTTTACAAGTTATCACAGGCTTGTTTGTAAAAGCTGCAATAAATGCAAACTATCCTTATGCATTTGAATTTGATATCATTTACTTCTGCAAGTGTTGACTGAACTAAAAACATAACTCCTCATGTATCATATTGATTAAGATACAACTGTAACAAAGTATAATGGATTAAAATTCCCATTTCAAAATGAGCAAGAAGTAAAACCTCAACAATAAGTTTCAGTTGTGATTTATTAAAAATACGGTATCTTTTGGAAATTATAGGATTTTGTACCAATGAAAATTCATCGATTAGTTCATGGACAGAATATTAATCCACAACAATTTAGATAATCTTTTAATCGCTTAAGTTATTTTAAGCAAAAATGTGGTGGTTCTGGCTTCGCAAATGTCAACTTCTGCTGATTTTCTAAGTCTTCTATGAAAATAAATAGAAAACATTTAGGCTTTTGACTGTTGATCAGAGAAAAAAGACATTTAAATAATTCAGCTTGGCCTCTGGGAAACTGTGATGTGGTATTTTATTGACTAATGATTAATCGACAATGAAATGAAGAGAACCATTTGCTGCAGCCCTATTGGTTTACAATGCAACATTAATTTTGCTCTATCACTGCAACTAACGATCATTTACAGGATAGACTGCATATGAAATATCATAAAACAACGGTTTAGTTAAGTTAAAACCCAAATATTCAGTTTACAATTATAGAAGACAAAGAAAAGAAGCAAATCCTCTTTTGAGAGGATGAAATCTGCCAATATTTCACGTTTGTTCACTACTTTTACTCGAAATGTGACAATTACTCAATCGATTCCCAAAATAAGTTGCAGATTATTTTGTATCAAATCGATTAATCGAATAACAGCTTCAGCTTCAGCTCTGTTTTGCCATAACCATGTCTTCATGAGTTCAAACCGCAGTTTAGCAGAAGCAGCTTTCTGTGCAGAGTTTGCATTGGATAAAGAAGCAGACAGGCAGACTGACAGGCTGCCTACATGTCCCCCACAGTCCCTCTGAGGACACCCGGCGGGGACACAGACACCACCACACCTGTGATCAAACACCTGACGTTAGCGGTTAGCTACGTGTTTATCGAGTCCAGACTGAATCCGGTTTGGGGCAAACAGCTACGGAGTCAGGTCTGACTTGTGTTGTTGTAGCCGCAGCTAAATCGGCTTCGGTCTGTCGGACAGGTGAGAGGTCCTGCCCCGGCGTCAGGTAGCTAGCTGCCGGTTTGCAGGCTGTTGTGGACACAGTTTAGAGGCCGCTGTTCCGGACTCTGGGACTTTAAAACGCTTACCCGTGACTCGGACCAACACCTTCCCCATCGCCCCGGCCCATCCCGAACCAGGGTCGTAGTAAGAGTTAAAAATGGCGTCGATAATAAAGATACAGGGAACTCGCAGCGCCACATCTAGCACCGCTAAGGCCTGCTGGCCTATCCGGGCTTGAGTGGACGCCATGCGGCTTCAGTGGGGCGGCTACAGTCCTGGGCAGCCCCGGCTATCCATGAAACATTAAAACAAGCTGAGGTTTTCCTGCAGCCGCCTCTCGTCTTCGGTTTCGCTTTGCCTGACGTTTATTCTCCAGCCGAGGAACTGCGGCCGTCCGCCATGTCCGCCGAGCTCAGCCTCCTGTTGCTTCTTCTTCTTCTGTTCAACGTCGGCCTCGTCTCATCCGGGGTGTTACCGCCACCCGCCGTGTCCGCTCCGGGTCCCCTGACACCCTCCGCTACCACAGGATACCGAGGCGTCGGGAACCGGCCGCTTTCCGCGGCTTCCGTCGCTCTGACCACAGAAGTTGCTAGGTTGGTCCGACGTGACGTGACGTGACGTAACCGCACCGTCAGAGGGTGTGGCCGCTGACGTTGCATGTTTGTTTTCACCATAGTCTGTATTTCACCAAAAATAAGAAATTATCTGCACAATTTAACATTATAAGTATAAATGTTTTCTTTTATTTCTTTAATATTCTTGTCTTTTGTACTTTACATCCAGTCATGTAAAGTACTGAACTTTATTATTTTATTTATTTATTTACATTTTCCGCTGCTTTATGTTTCTACTCCACCACATTTCAAAGACATATTGTTTTTTTTACTCCATTAAGTACATTTACCTGGAAAAATGATGATAGATAATAATAGATAGATAGACAGATAATATTAATATAATAATAGAATTATTATGTATAAAGATAAGACTTTATTGATACATTGGTGAGATTGGTGGGGTCAAAAAGTCTGATGGGAAAGTGGTCTCAGACTTCTGGACCCCGCTGTACTTTGACACTTTACATAAATAGCTTCATGGATTTAAAAAAAAAAAAGTAAAATAAACATATGAAAAAAATTATTTACAGTTAAAGGAACAAGTGTAAATCCTCACATTTTCTACTAGCATCACAACTGTAATCAGTTTATGATGACTGAATTAGCCATTAACTGACAAATCGTTTTCCATGAAAAATTTAATTCTTTATTTTGGAAGAAGACAGATAATTTATCACAGATTTTTTTTTAAATGTTATTTGACTTTTCAAAATAGGCAAGGGGAGAGTTTTAATCCTGGACGCATCAATCACGCACACATTCATCAAGGAGCCTTAATCAGGTCCAAAAGTAAAATAATGGCCTTATCAGTGGTTCTCATGAAGATTTAAACCGTCATCAGCTCGAGCTGAAGAACACTTTGATGGTGTTGCTGTAGATTGTGTCAGCCAGCTCCAGTGGGTCCTCTTCCCTCGCTGCTGCCATCACCTCCAGAACTTGTCTGGAAGAAGCAAACAGTGAAATGCATGTATTAATTCATTTGACTATCATCCATTGTGGTTGCTGCAGCTTTCCCACCTTGCTCATTTGTTTTTGCCTGGCTGTTTATTACCACCTGCTTGTTTTAGGATTTTGCCTTTACCCTGGTTTTCCCACCTGTCTGTCTTCGACCACTCCTTCATGCCCTGGCTTTGCCCGTTGCTTGTCCCTACCTGTTTCTGTCTGCCGAGCCTGAATAAAGGTGAACTGTTTTAAACTTTTATCTGTGTCTCTGAGTCCTCCCACTCCTGAGCCAGGACAGAAATGTGAACATTTTCGTGCCTGATGGCTTTAATGACATGGATGAATTTACCCAAAGAGCTCTACAAAGCTTTTGCTTCACCCCGACGTTACTCACATGATGTGACAGGGCTCGTTTCTGTCTTTTAGACAGTGCCCCACCTCCCACTTCTTCTTTGTGGGAAATGTAGTTTTAATATTTTTGGAGCCTGCATGAGTGTTCTTCACACCACACCATGGAGCATCTGGGAGGGAACAGGCAGGTTTTACCATCAATAAATTCCATGTAACACTGATATAACAACAGCAACGTCACACACAAAACATCTTAAAGGTTTGATTTTATGTATTGTAATGTTTCTTTTCTGTGACATGGTGAAAACTTTAAAGCTGACGTTGTAAAACTCCAGTTCTATTTCACTGGATTTTGTCATCAAAGATTTTCTCCTGATTCAAAGACAATAATAATGTGATAAATGAACTGAAACTCACCTGTTTCTATCATCAGCCTCTCAGTGGGAACAGACTTCATCGCTTCAATATTGGCCTCTGTTTTCAAAGAACTGAAAGGAAGAGATGACGATAAACTCTGTGACGTGAAGAGACTGTGGGAGAAATTTGACCTGAGGAATGTAGAAGTGTGTGTATATATGTTCTGCATCAACGTGGATCTGTGCCCAGATGTGGTTCAGGTCAGGTCAAGTATTCAGGTTGTGGGTTAAAAAAATCTAAAACACTTTTCAGAATCCTCTCACCATCCATTTATTCCAATATAGAGGTTGAGGTCAATGAGGGCAGCAGCGTCTTCTGCAGTCCCATCAAATGAGTGGACCTGAAAGAAATACATGAAAGGTAATCAGCTGAATCCTGATTTGATTTTCCATCTCTACCGCTTGTACATTTATTACTGGCTCGGCTCTTTACAGATGGCAGTGCACAACAGAAATGGAGGAGTTACACACAGATAAGAAAAATGTAAATTCAGTGCAGGTGCTGGTAAGACTGCTTGTGTGTACACTTTCTACCAAACTGTGGCCTCTGAAGAACAGTATAGAGATGTTCTCACCACTCCTCCAACACATCGGTCTCGATTTCTCTTCATGATGTCTGTCAAAAAAAGAAAGACAAAGACGCAGTAAAACGCTTTGTCTAAAAAACAAAACAAAAAAAGCACTGTCAGGTCTCAGGTGAGCTAGACCAGGTGTTTGGTGCACAAACCTACCAATGAAGTCCTGATGGGAGTTTCTGCAGTGGAGGAACATGGGCAGCTTGGTCTCCTCTGCCAGGTCAAACTGCTTCTCAAAGTATCTGCGACGAACAAAGAGGAAACACAGTCGTGGAGTTTGGACAGAAAGGCAGCTCTGGACTATTCTACTCATCCTCTACTAATGTTTAAAGGTCCCATGTTGTAATAGGTAAATTTCCATGTGTTTTTTGATTATAAAGCAGGTCTAGGTTCTATATTAATACTGTGAAAGTATCAAAGCCTCAGTCCACAGAGAAATTCACACAGCCTGTATTCAGAAACTGAGCCTTAAAACCAGCCGTCAGGACTTCTGGAACTTTGTGATGTCACAACAAAGCAGCCACCGCCCTCAGCCACGCCCCAAGCCTCGCCCACCTGGACCGCCATCCAACCTTGCAGGATTTGATTTCTGTTAGTGTTTACCTGAAATCTGCTGTATTTTTATCAGATCGCTCAGAAAATCAGAAGAGAGCCAAAAAAAACACCTGGCACTGAGCCTCTCTTCTGATTGGCTGACCGACCTGTTGTTGAGAGAAGCCTGAGAGAGGAGGTGTAAAACTACACTGAGATATTTTGTGGTTCTTAAAACCACAAATATATCTTCTGATGGAGATCAACAGTTCAGATAAAACACAGGCAAAGTGTAAAACCTTTAAACAGCAAATAATCAAGAAGTTGAGCAACAAAAACTTTTGTCATCATTTACCAAACAAAAAAAGCCAAAACCTTTACTTGTTACAGTTTTTCCAATGTGAGGATTTGAGGCTTTGGGTTTTAGACTGTGGTTTTGACAAAACAAGATACTTAAAGATTAGGAAAGGAAAATTCTTCAGTTAAAAGTCTCTTGTTAAACTGCATTGCAGCATTACTATTAGCCAAAGGTACGTTTTTAAGGGTTACGTGGTCGTTGGAAAGTTAAAGCAGCTTTAAATAATAAAACAACTGTCCTGCAACAAATCATCCCTTCATGAAGGTTATAATGGTCAGTATTGGTTGAAACTGCAGGGCGGCTGTACTGGACTTCATTACGTTTAGCTGGGTGTACCTAATAAACTGTAAACTTACTTGAGCTGAGTGTCCTTTGGGCAAAACTCCAACCTGTCAAAATCTGGAACAAGAGGAAAAGACACACACCACATGATACTTAGTGTTATTACTGGAGTCATGAACAACCCTGAGTGCAGGAAAAACAATTGGTCTTAAAAGCCTCATTTCAAGTGGATAAAAATCATTTCTTCCTTTGAAATCTTTTTTTTTAAATATGCACATCTCTGCACAAATGCAGCAATACTACCAGTACACACCAAGTCCACACTCTCCGATGGCCACCACCTTCCCTCTGTGCGCTGCTGCCAGCTCCCTCAGCCCAGAGAAGTACTGGGACTCTCCATTCTGCTCAAACTCACTGCAGCGGGTGGGATGGCAGCCGACCGTGCAGTAGAACTCGTCTGTGAAGGGAGGGGAGCGGGTTCAATAAATCTACCAAAAGCAATTTAGTCGCATTTTGGTCCACAACACATATGTCTGTGTGTGTCAGTGGTATCAGCACCTCTGGTCTCAGCTAATTTGAGGGCCTCCTTGCTGTCTTCAAGGCTTCCTCCAGTGATCATAAACTGTAAAAGGCAACAAATATTACATTTCAAATAAAGTTTGAAAGACTTGCACAGCCATGTTGGCAGCTTGGCTTACCTTCTCGACCCCTGTTCTGAGAGCTCTGTCAATGATCTGATTGAAGTCGTCTGTCGGAAAAACACATCTGGTCTCAGACCAACTTCACATCGACAGGCCACAGAGGAAAACAGCAGCGAAGGAGCTAAACTCACCATCGTGTTTCTGCTTCCCTCTGTAGAGTCCTCTGAACATGGGGTCTGTCAGGTTCACGCCGATATCTGCAGAGGGAGATTATTGTAATTATAGATTAGTTTTTTCTCAATTAATCAATGCACTGTTCAGTTTACACATGAAAAAGTAGTAAAATAAAAATACCAATCATAATTTTTGTTGCTTGTTTTCCCCAAGCAATGCATCAGCAACAATTTATGCATCAGGTGTCTTTTTATATCATATAGTAATAATTACACAAAAAAGTTTTATCAATATTATGAAAAATATTGGAAATACCTTGATATTCCATGTCATTGAATATCAGCCTGAACCTAACTGTCCTGCTGTTTTTCATGGTCACTGGTGGCACCAACTATTGATGTTTGTAATCAAAAGATCATTGACTTTACTGAACAGCTTTCAGTAACTCTGCAGTACATGTTCATCTTTCATTGACAGTTTCAGCAGATTCTAACTCTGCATCTACTTTCTGAATCATTTAGTTAACATTTGAATGACGGGGGTGTTTTGCTGTGTGTGGATTGTTTCTCACTTGTTTGTATTTACCAAAATCTTCACCTATTATTATAAGGCTGCTTCTAATGGCTAAGACTTGAAATTCCCTGTGAGGCTGAGACCAACGCACACAGGTTGAAGGGTTTGACTTCCACAGAGGCTCAATCACGTTTTCCACCACCACCTTTCACTTTATGAGAGGACACAGGAGCTGCTGCTGATAATGGAAGCAGCTGTGGTGCTGTATAATCTGGTGAACAGCTAGAAACCATCTCCCTGCACAGCTGCGCACTCTGACTGCTCTGCTGTCACTCAGCGGGGCTAACTCATTAGCTGCCATGCTAGCTGAACATGCAGGCTGCTCTGTTTACAACAAACACCAGCAGGAAATCAGCCTCGGCGTCTTCCGACTTCTTGTTCTGTGTTTTCCAGCCCTTAAACACGAGTGTCTTACCAATGAATCTGTGCTGAGCCATGGCTGAAAGAGCACTGCTTCTGAAAAGAGCCGCACATGCAGCCCTCACCAATCCCATAGTGCTGCGATGCCGTAATTATTGTAGTAGAGGGAGGTCACATTACTGAAACAGTTTTAGGACTTTTACTCATGCAGTTCAAGGCTAGATTACTAACTGGGCGAAGTGGGGGGCTGGCTGGGGCCCCAGACCCCTCAGGTTTACTGCATATAACTTCTGTCTCTCCAGTGTGATCACTCATTTGTTCGAAATCTGCAACATGAAGTTCAGTATCTCTTTAGTTCATCACACAAGAACTGCAATTTTGCAACCAACTGCACATCTGATGATTATATGATTTAGTAATAAGGTGATTTCTCAGTGTATGAAATATTTAAAAATGACGCACATCATTATTCCCTGAAGTCTAAGCTTTAGATTTATCCCCGTCACCGACAGTCAAACCACAAAATTGTTGAGTTTGTTATTTTACTTGAAAAATAACTTAAACTATCAATTAGTAGTCAAAATTGTTGTCAATTAATTTTAAATTATTAATAAATTAACTTGAGTCAACTTTACACAGAGGGGGGTCAACAGGAGCCAAACATTTTAGTAATACTTTTGCGCATTTTGTAGGCGTTTTACGGCCGTAACGTCTAAACGCCACAAAGTCCCAGCATCCTCCGCGCTGCTCGGCGAGAAGGTGACAGGGGACGGTGAACATGGCGTCCGCCTACCTCACTCACCAACAGAAGGTGCTGCGGCTTTACAAGAAGTCACTGAGACATCTTGAGTCATGGTGCATCTTCAGGTAAGAGGAGCTGACTCCGATTGAGCTCGATGATGAAAAACTGAAATAAATGAATAAATAACGTCTCTGCTGTATTGACGTTATTTGCTAACAGCTAACAGCTAACAGCTAACAGCTAGGCTAACTACTAGCCAGGTCACTCATTCCTAAAGTCAGCCTCTTCCATTGCAAAATATGTATTTATCTGAGTTAATCCGCTTCTAATCCTAATGCGGATATGACCATAAAACTGCCAACTTCAAATTAGTTCATTATAAATATGATTTTTGGGCAAAGGTTTGTTGTTAATAAAGATTTTTACCGGGCGCCAGCTAGCGTCGAAATCTGTGAATTAACAAAATAGAGCAAAATCTGAACCTCACGGTCTGATGAATGTGACTGGATGTACCTGAAAACACAGGCTCACACGGTTACTCCATATGTTATGTTATATATTATAAGTTACAGGTAAGATTAGGTAGCTGTTGTATTCTCACCACCTCTAAGACTTGTTGTGTATAAGTTTGCTGAGGTTGTGACACTTAATTAACAGAATCATGACGAATTCAGATTCAGTCGCTGAAGTAACAGTTTAATTCACATATCAAGGGAAGATATCAGCAACTAATAAGATGTTAGATTATGTTATTAAATTAGAGAGAAAATACAGTAACATGAAAGAAACTCAGTTAGACCCTGAACCATCCTGGATTTTTGAGACCAATATTGATATTTGATAGTTTCACCCTGATGATTACATAACAGCTGATATTTATATTTACACATTACCACATTTGAGCACTTTTCTAAACCCACTATACAGAGCACTTTACACAAAACAGCAGGTCATGCAGGTCATATAAGGCAACAGACAAAACAAGCAAATCAGAAATGCAATTATAGCAACTCAGTATTATAGTGCAAATAATGTTTGGTGTGAGTAAGTTTGGTTATTGAAGAACTGTGACCCAGATTGAGAGGAGCATTTCACAGTTGTAAGTTGTCACACAGTTCTTCAGGTTCTTTCAGGTAGGTTGTTCCAGCATCTTGAGATCCTGCCACAGTTCGTCTGGATTCAGGCTGTCTCAGTATCTCTGTCATTTCATGTGATCTCAAACACCTGTTGCCTGAAATGTCTGCAGTGTGCTGTATTTGACTGTTTCTTGTATTTACCTGTGGATAGTTGTTGTGATTGTTGCAGATATCCTGTACTCCCTCAGGGATGTTTGGTGTGACTTTAAAAACATAACAGTTGCTGTCTTCTTCCGTCTCCATCATAGAGACAAGTACCGGTTCTACGCCTGCATGCTGCGGGCTCGTTTCGATGAGAACAAGAATGAGAAGGACATGGTGAAGGCCACCTTGATGCTGAAGGCAGGAGAGGAGGAGTTCTGGGCCAACCAGCATCCCCAGCCCTACATCTTCCCTGACTCTCCTGGAGGGACCTCGTACGAGAGATACGAGTGCTACAAGGTGAGGCAGAGCTACGTGTGAAGGAGAACGCAGTGTTTTATGATGCGAAGTCAACTTCCTGTCCTTCTTTTCTTATTTTCTTTTAAATTGCTAGGAAAAAATTTATGTACCTCCTGAGTTTTTCTGAAATTGGTGACATAACAAAATGAGTAGTATTTATTGGTTTGAGACTTTTATGACGATTTCAAAACTCAAAACATTTGTAGAATGTGTTTTTTCAAGTTTTCAAGGCTATATTAAAGTTGCCTGCTGTTTGTTCTCATCCCTCTTTCTTAATTGCAGTGATACATTTATTTTTAAATCATATATTCTTTGACTCAGATTGGAGAGACAGGGCTTTGATCAAGTTGTTGCTGCCCTCTGCTGGAGATGTGAGGGGAGAGTGGTGGATTGTATCCACATCCACCCCGAAACTAGAACTTCCATGTTCAGGCTAAAAACATACCAAAAATAAACAACAGTATACTTCAGATTTGTGTTTTTGTTTTTAATCCTTAAAACATTCATTGTTTTTACCAGGTGATGTATTAGGAACGATTGACTTATTGAAAGTCAAAATACTGATGTGAAAATGTTGACAGTCCCGCTGTTGCGTTGCCTGATCTCCATCTTGTTCCTCCAGGTCCCAGAGTGGGTGCTGGACTACTGGCACCCCTCGGAGAAGGCCATGTACCCTGACTATTTCTCCAAGAGGGAGCAGTGGAAGAAACTGAGAATGGAGAGCTGGGACAGAGAGGTGGGCTGAACTGCATACAGCAGCAATATATTACATACAACCAGTGCATTTCACCTCTTCTGTCCTCTATAGACACTAATTGACACAAATGTTGAAGTAATGATTCTGCTTTGGATAAAATATCATAGAAACGTCTGAAACAAATCAAATTAAGGTTTGATGAGATGAATCCAGATCACTGTTAAAGTGGGCACCACCTTGAAATACTGTAAGATATTGGTCATAACTTTCCTTTGAAAGAGTAATTTACCTTTCCTAGTCATAAAGATATTTGACCATTTCAGCACAGCCCTCTCTGTCCGTTCAATCCACCAAGTGGCACCAGAGCTCAGCTGTTTGACTGTTGAACGCTGTCAGGTCCCTGTGGTTTCTAGATATTAAAATAAATATAACCCTCACGTAGAAGTTAGGATTCACTGCTGTTCCTCTCTTTAAATACCTCAGGCCTCTGGATCCCTGTCACTAAAAACAGTCTGAGAATTCTAATCACAGATCTATATTTGCCTATGATCGAGTATTCAGATCATCTTATTTACAGTGTGATGCATGGGGTCGGCTGAAGTGGCCATATTCAACATTTCACCAGTAAATTCAGAACAAAGAAGTTTCCTCCTGGATACAACTGCTTGAAGTGTTATTATCACAGACCCAGCTTGATTTTATTTCAAAAACAAATTTATTTAAAATAGATTTGTTAACCAGGAATTCATTGACACATTTCAAGCATCATTTTAGGATAAAGTTTGGATTTAAAAGTCTTAATAAATTAAAGTCAAAAAGTCTTTCAGATGTAAAATAATGTGGTTTAAAAAAAACGATCAAAGTTAAACTTGTATTAACTGAGGATAAATGTTTTACCCCCTCCTGTCTGGTTCCAGGTCGCCCAGCTGCAGGCCGAGACTCCAGCCGATGGCCCTAAGACCGAAGCCCTCCCACCTGCCCGCAAGGAGGGCGACCTCCCACCTCTGTGGTGGCAGTTCGTCACCCGTCCCAGGGAGCGGCCCATGTAAATACCCTCCACCTCCTGGGGACGGTCACCCCTGGAATCTGAGGTGAAAATATCCCAACCACACAACAGCAGCAGCAGCAGCACGGAGACCGTCTGACCTCTTTCTGAATTAGTTACCATCTGTGTGTAGAAGACGTGTTGTCAGTCGTTTCTGCGGCGGCTCACCTGCACAGGTACACGACTGAGAAACAACCTGCCTGAATTCAAAGTGATTCTTCAGTAGTTTGTTTTAGCAGGTTGGTGACTTTGAGAAATCCTGTACATGCATCACCTATTACCTATAACTGTTCCAATAAATGTGTAATGAAAATTGTGTGTGTGTGTGTGTTGTGTTCCATATAACAACTTGATGACTCAAATGAAAATCTAGACATGTACTTAGGGAAAATATTTCCAGTGAGACAAAGGAGTTTTAAATTAATTTGGGTCTGAACAACTGCCACATCTTCACACAGCTCCAACATTTGCATGAGGTAAGATTAAGTCCGTGAGACCATGAGACCACTCATGCTTCATGAAATAACACGCATAGGCACAGTATGTCCTGATACTGACTGTTGTGTTTTCCTACAAATATAGAGCATCATGTGGCCTCCGCTGTTTGAAATCTTGACCTTGCTGCAGTTGTGTAAAGTACTTTCTGACTACCTGATCCAGTGTAGCTTTCAGCTCCAAGCCCATTGGCTCCTACTGAAGACATCGTCCTTGAGAAGGCTCAGTGATTTCTTAAAACAGCTGGTTGCTGAGTTTTTAGCAAAGGTTACTCAAACAGGAGGAAATAGTGCCTTTGTTGGGGACTATTTCCATTGGTGGATTAATACACACTTGGTTTTCTAGTGGATATTTCTAGCAGCTCTCGAGTCCTTAGAAGCTGCCAGCTGAGCTTCAGTCTGTTCAACTAATGACAAATAGTCCATCACTATGGCGACAGACGTGGCCTGAAGTTGCGCGGTCGTATCATCATGGCGACCGCCTTCAGAGAGTAGAAGTCTGAATCCTTCCAGGAGAACCAGATGATGCCGTCCGGCCCCAGCAGATTCTGAGCCTTCAGAGAGTAGCGCCCCCCCTGGAGGAAAAACATACTTTCAACATTAACATACCACACTCATATACCCACCTCCCCACCTCAGCTGCTTCTTTACCGAGCAGAAACCTCTGAAAAATGAAGCCAACAGTGAAGATCTAAAAGCTGCAGCTCCTCTAATGACCACTAGAGTCTGGCTCCAGCAGTGAGTCAGTCCCCAGAGACTCCCATGTTCAAATGTCCAGCTTTACAGCAGAAAGAAACATGTTTACAGCCTGGTACAAAAGCTGTTCTGGTCTCTAGAGCTAATTTCCTCCTTCATGACAACTTGGGTGTATTTTTACATAATTGACTCATTTGGCTTAAATTACACATAATTGAAGGCGTAGCCACTTTGAGGTGGGTGAACATATCCTTGCCACAAACTGGCATGCACCTAAGTCTCGGCTCCACACATGCTCCACCTCTTTGCCCATTTCTGGATTAGCAGGAGTTAGGGGCGGAGTCAGGCATTGCCAAGATGGCAACAGCGAAGCAGCTTACTCTGGGCTTCAAAACCGCTCTTCAGACTTTATTTACAGTCTGTGTTCTTGACCTGTTGTGCCTCCCTCTCTCTCCTGAATCGCTGATTTTTTTTAGATGTGTTGTAGTTGCTGACAACTGTTTCCCTGGTTGAAAAAGCAACTGAGCCAATCAGCTTTGGAGATGGGTTTAAGAATGAGTTGTGTGTTGGAGCTAGAAAAACAGCTCAATAAATGAATGAATAAAGAAAATGGTAACAAAAGATCCACACAGCTGTACAGGGTGCTGAAAGCTGACCTATAGAAATAACAACTCTCATTCGGAGTACTTGTCAAACACTCACTACTGATTGATTACAGCTAAATAAAACAAAATACACCTCAACCCCCAAACAAAAAACAACATGAATTGCAAGACTCCATCCCTACACAATATTCTAGTCCAAAGTTTTATCCCCCTCACAAATATTCATATTCAATCAAGCACGTTTCAAACCTGCAGTTTATTCTCACACAGTCTTATTCTCGCAGAGAGTCCTACCTTGTAGTAGACGCCGTTGAGGTTAGCGTAGAAACACTGGTGAAACCACCAGCCGGAGTGGCTGATCTCAGCACAGATGTTGCCGGTGTCCGGCGTGCTGAAACCCTGCTGGTCGTGGTACCAGCCGAACGAATCCTCCACCGTTCCACTGAAACCAGAAACGTGGAGGCGGTACTGGTTCTCCTCATCCTCTATCCTGCAGGAGGAGGAGAGGAAACCAGTGTCTCCAACAAATCAACGATTCTTCACTTGCATCTGAGACGTGTTCTGATCCGGTTTAACTTCCTGTTTACTCACACGTGACAGGCATTATATAATTTCATCATGTTGTTCTTCTACATTTTCCATTTGTTACTGGACTGAATGGCTCGAATTCTAATAACTAGAATGGCCCTGAGTAGAGTTCGTACCTCTGCCAAGGCCAAACAAGTCTCTCAGATCCAGATTATTATCTGGATCTGAAACAGATTATTATCTGGATCTGGACCAAACTGTACAAATTCATAGATCTCAACACCGTAAATGTGTTTTACATCAAGATTCAAACATTATTTCCTCAGAAATTGACTTAAGTGTTGAAAAATGTTACAGAAAGTGAGACAAAAAATTCCTGAATGGTGCAAATCAGTTTTGCATTATCCTGCTAACAAACCAACAAACATAACCTCCTTGGTGGAGATAATAAAAGAGTCATTTCAGAGGGTTTGTGATGCTCAAAATAAAAATGTATTCACCATTTTATAGCTGATCCTTTTTCAAAGATTGATTGAAAAGCCACTGCGCCAAAATCGCTTCACAGCCTCTGTTCCTGGAGGCTTGAGTTAGCCAGACATGATAATGTTTGCACAGGTCACTGTTTAGCCTTAAACTATGTTTCTGTTCTTCTGTTCTCAGTTTTTGAAAAAAAAACATGACACAACCCTCCAAAACTCTTTGTATACAGCGTACTGTTCTCATAATGGTAAATGGCTGCATTACTGTGTATAGCACCTTTATTCAATTTGTCTCTCATTCATCCATTCACACACATTCACACAGTGAGCTACCACCTTCACTATGTGGAGAAATCCTGACAGACCCGCCCACCTGTCCTCTGCCTCTACCTGCATCTATGTTCGTCTCTGCACTGTTGGTCTCTCTGTCTACCTGAAGCTGTGGTACAGGGCGTGTCTGCGGGCGTGGCTCCAGTCCTGCAGGTCTATGCGGAGGCTGTAGTGACCCTGGTTGGACAGCAGATGGAGGTGTTGGTTGCCCAGCCAGTGTTCTCCTCGCGGCTCACCGAAGCCGTCGCGGTACTCTG
Organism: Trachinotus anak; assembly: GCF_046630095.1. Lineage (NCBI taxonomy): Eukaryota > Metazoa > Chordata > Actinopteri > Carangiformes > Carangidae > Trachinotus > Trachinotus anak. Next base: position 24,293,544 of record NW_027273867.1, on the reverse strand, counting down.
ACCAGAGGCGGTTAAAACTCACCGTGCCATCACACCGTCGCTGAAACACCGTCCAGCCCCCACCTGGGGCAGACATGGACACACACACAGAAATATGTCATGTTTTAGTAGCTCCTTTACGTCTTGGGACACCTAGTGCAGTTTATACTGTGTGTCTCACCCTCTGTCTCCATGTCGCAGTAGACAGGCAGGGTGGCGCCTGGCGACAGGACTATGGTGTAAACACCAGAGCGACGAACACCATTGTGATACAGAGACGCACAGTCTGAAGGACAGAAAGACAGGTGCCGTCCATCTGAGGGAAAGAGACAGAGAGAGAGAGAGAGAGAGAGAGGGCTTTACACAGCATCATCAAACATCAAACTGTCAACTGCAAATAATGAAACTGGTCAGATCCTGAGTTGCTGAGTCTGTGTGTATGAGCTGTTGCAGTGTTTGTTGAGATTGCAGCAGAGCCCAGAAGTTGGGTTTAACACACTATTCATACCTGTCATAAGATCCTTGTCTGTTAAGCTTTGGGTTGCTCCTTCTTTTTTATGGTGTCCCCGAGGGGTCTATTTTGGGCCCCCTTTTATTTATCTTTTACATGCTCCCCCTGGGTCAAATCATGTGCATAATATTGATTTTCATTGCTATGTGGATGATGCACGACTGTATGTCCCAGCAAAGCCTGGTACCACTGAGGCCTCATCTATTGTGTGCTGCCTAAATGAAATTAAGGCATTATTTCCTGCAGCTGTATTGCTCTGACATAATTAGAAATAATTATAATTACATTTACTGGACTGCACAAGCAGCATTAACTACCTCTCGTCTAGTCTGGGTGCTTTATCTAATAATGTTAAAAAAAAAAAGAGGCCTCTAAACTAGGTGTTATTTTTGACTCAGGTGAGTAAAGTTGTGCAATCCTGTTTTGTCCAGCTGAGGTATCTAACAAAGATCAGGTCGTTACTTTCATCTGCAGATCTAGAAAAGGTCAGCCAGGCTTTTATCTACTGACTCAACTATTGCAACATCCAAAGACTACAGCAGATACAAACCGCTGCTGCCAGACTTTTAAACATAGAGAAGTAACCACATCTCATCATAAAGAGTGTCAGAATTGATTAAGATTTTACTGCTAAAGCCTTGAATGGTCAGGCGCCTGCTGAAATTTGTGATCTACTAATGTTGATCCTTTCTTCTGTAGGCAAACCATTTCAAAGGATTAAGAAAAGAAAGAAGTGTAATCCCTTGTTTATCTGTTGAGTTGATAGACTGAGTACTTTTAGCCCATCCTTAAAGATATTCACCCTGTTCTAAAAAGAGCACAAATACAGACACAATCCGAACAACAATGGAGAGTTGGAGACATGCAAATACAAGAAAATAAATCTGGTGATGTATCTAACACAGCTGCTAATTAGTTTTTAGTTTGCTTGTTACAGCTTTATAAAGTAAAATAAATGTAACAGTTTTGATTGTGTTATGCAACATGCAACTCACCGCTGCGTTTGTTGTATGTGTACCTGGTGGCAGTGTGTCTCGCATGCCGAGCGGCAGCGTAGTTCGGATGACGTTGACTGTGCAGCCTGTGCTGTGGCTCATGCGCTGCATGATGGCTGACAGGTTGTGGAGCTGCACCTGCAGCTCGTGCAGCAGCGCCACGTGCACGTGGAGCAGGGTGTCGGCCTTGGCGTGATGCAACTCCAGAGAACGCAACCGCTGCTCAAAGGTCGAGTTTAAACTCACGCTTTCTGCATCCTGAGAGGGCGAAAGAGGAGTCAGCAGAGTTTACTCCATACATTTAAATTGAATTTAGCCCACCGTATAGCTTACATGCTCAAATATGAAGGGAAAGCATGGTCTGTGTACTGCTACTAACCCTAAGGAAACAACAGCATTTTTTTTCAGTCAGATTGAGGTCTTAACTTTATTTTGACCAGGACAGGCCTGGAGACCTTTGAGGCCAGAAAAATGCTCACTGGGTCTGGCAGACTCATGAGGATGCGAGACTCCGGGCAACAAGCCTGCAGCTAATCCTGTTAGCATTCAGGGTTAAGGAGGACTTATGTGGTGTCAAGACAGAGAGGTAAAGACAGACAGAGATAAACAGAGGCAGAGATAAACAGAGAGAGAGATAGAAAGAGGAGGGTGTTGTGTTTTACCTGCCTGAATCTATTAGTACAACACGATAAAAGTCAACTCAGTTTTAAATCTGCCTTCTCCTCAAAAGGGCATCTGACACTAGGTGGGAGCTTCTGTTTTCTGTGTTTCATTGTGTCTTTAAACAAACATAGTAACTTACTGAACAGTCGGTCTACCTGTATCTCCAGGGTTTTGACTCGATGCTGGTGGTTCCTCAGTTCCTCCTGCAGCTCCGACATCGTTTCCCTCAGCTCATCCAGCTGCTCCTTCCTGTTGTGGTTCTCATGCAGCCAATAGGAGATGTCGTCTGTACAGCGGAACATATCTGGACAGCGTTTCTGTGACGTTCCCACAGGGGGCAGCGTTGCCATCAGCCGGCACTGTCCATTAGACATCAGCTGGCTGCTGTACTCACCACACTGTGCCAATGAAGTACCTATAGTCTGGTTAGAGGTTTGGCTAGTGCCGGGGTCAACACCAGTGTTTCCACCGTGCATCACTGGTGGGGCATTGGGGAAAAGATCAGAGTGTGTTTCATGGGGGGAGGAAGGGGGATGCCAATCGGCGTCCTCATAGTTGTCTTTGTTTATGTCCAGTATGTCCCAGTTTGTTTCAAAATTTGTGTTTGGTACATCCCTGCTTGTTTGGGTATTCACATCCAGTACATCTGCAGTTGTTTCTCTGAGGGTATTGGGGTGTACATCCTCGTCATGGCCAACGTCTAGGTGTTCATCAGAGGCCACAAAGTCACCAGCGACTGGCTGGAAACACCAGCCGGTCAGTATGATAAAAGTCAGTAAAACAGACTGCCACTTCATCCTTAACATTAAAGAACCAGCCCTCCGTGGCTGTTGTTAACTTTTATCCATCACAATTTCACGAGAAGAATCGGTTTTAATTACTGGATCAACATCAGGGTCCAATTTTATAGCAGCAAGGTGAGGTCCAGACCTTTTCTGATGATAGGTTTGAGTTGGAAGCTTTGCTGCAGGATGGGGAAGAGCTGCTGATGAGCTCCAATAAACTCCAGATGAAGTTCATGAAATTTGTGACTTAAGCCTTGTTGAACATACGCCGCATCCAACAGGCCTACGCAAGAGGTCTACGCTGTTGTAAGCATTTATACTTGTGCGGTGGTGTGTCTGCGTCTCTCTGCAAAATGCTACGTGGAGGTGGGGTTTCTATGCCACTGGAGCTAATAAATATTGAAAAACAGTCACTTTTAATGAAATGACTGTGACCCAAAAAAGACAGAATATGTCGGAGGAGATGGTGTGTATAACCACTGAACTGACTGAGGCAGAGGGCAGGTGGATTTTCTGTGCTCGTCCAGCAGCTGATAATCATGGACATGATTAACAGATCACCAATAGATATGCCAATGTCTAATCCCAGTTGTTGTGGTAGTTACATCTCTAAGGAGGTGCACGTAGGGTATGCAACTACGCTATACCCACGCCATACCTACATTGTATCCATGCCATTTTTATACTGTCCCTACGCCGTACCTTTGCGGTACCTACACTGTACCTATTCCATACCTTTATGGTAACTATGCAGTCAACTCCACACAAAGTATAAACCTTTAAACACAAACCAGCAAACCACCCTTCAAACATCCCAGACCAGGCTTCTGTGAAGGTGTTCAACTAGGACTAGTCTAGGACCAGACTAACTGTGTGTGTGTGTCAGTTTGACAAATTGCTTTATGGTTTGGGTTGACGAAGAATTTTGTCAGAGTCAAAAAAAAACATGTCTGACTGAGTTCAGTACTTGGGCTGAGTTCAGCACATTTGCTGGAAATGTGTGAAATGACAGAAACGGAAAAAGTCTAAAATTCTAAATTCATTAAAGAATTTGTGACAAACGCATGTCAAGTATTACTGCATTAATTTAGCTGTGTGTGAAGAAATGTTCATAGAAACCTAAGTCCATAGTTGGAGACCTATTTATGTAATTTTATTCCATTGGATGTTAAAAAAAAAACAACATCATCACTGAACACAATCGTCCAAGATTTACGTTCTCCTCTGGCACTAAGGTTGTCCTCTTGCATTTGACTTTTCCTTGTCCTCAAATGCACCTTCCAGACAGTCACTGCACTCAACTGTATTATCACACAGGCAATGATGACAATGAAACATTGACAATAAGACTGAGCATCTATCTTCAGAAGCAAGCTGATCTTCTGAGAAATGATTTGTACTCTGCGGAAGCCAATCGAGCTGAAACGCTGATTGATTAGCTTTGGAAAATACCCAGCAGGCAACCTAGAAGCTAAAACATTGAAAACTACTGTTACAGTCCTTTAGTTAAATTTCATATTTAACCTGAAATATAAAGTATATATGTGATATATGTGAACTACAGTCCTACCTGTCGTCTGGTGTGCCCCAGCTTCTTAGTGCTGAATTCACCTCAGTGGAAAAGCATCAGGATAGCCAGGAGACTGAATGTGTATGTGTGTGTGTGTGTGTGTGTGTGTGTGTGTGTTTGTGTGTGTGTGGAACTGGGTATGACATCTTTCCTGATAATCCTTTAAGGGGATTGGCAGCCATTGTTCTGGGAGGTACTGCATTACATATAACAGGATTAAAGTAATGTGACTACAAATTGCAGTAACTGTGACACAATGAACAACAGTTGGAATTCAAATATGTTCATTGGGTGTAAGGATACAGAATACAGAACAAAGAGAGAATTTTCTGCTAAAAGACTGTAAAACCAACCTGATTTATCCAATCAAACTGCCTCACATTAGCTTCAGATCAAACTCAGATCAGACTCATTAACAACTAGAGCATGAACTGTGATGTATGAATATTCATTGGGAGTACTGAGAAATTCTTGGGCCACAATCACAAGACCAGCTTCGGAGTTTTGAACGGTCATGGATAATAGAAACAACATAAACTACTACTGTCACATGGGAATCGAACACCGCTCTCCTGGGTCATATTCATCCATCCACCCCAACCTCCTCCTGACGTGGACTCTGTCGCTCTATAAACTACGTCACCGCACTTTTCCCTTTGCTCCTGTCATCAATACTACGGCCACTAGACATCGCCTAGCAACAACGATGGGTCATAGTAACCTGCTGACAGACAACCTAGGGCGGCACAGTGGTGCAGTGGTTGCCTCACAGAAAGAAGGTTCTGGGTTCAAACCCCAGGTCTGGGGCCAGGAGTTTGCACGTTCTCCCCATGGGTTCCCCCTAAAGATGTGTAGGTGTGAATCAGCCCCGTGATAGACTGGCGACCTGTCCAGGGTGTACCCTGCCCTCGCCCAATGTTGGCTGGGATTGGCCACCCTGTACAGATAAGCGGTACATGGATAGATAGACAAACAACCTATGGGCTCTTTTTTCATGACGATCGAACCACTGACCTTCTGATTAGTGGACGAATCCCTCTACCTCCTGAGCCGTGGCCACTCCACTAGAATGTGGCTCTGGCCTGAACCCAACCTTAGTCTGGCCTGATCCACCAGGTCCCATCGGGTTTTATTGCTTGATTGTTTTATTGATTATATTTGACATCCTAAGCATTGATTGGATGATTTTTTAAAATTCTTTCAACACCAAAGCTTTAATGAACAAGGAACAGATGCAGGGTTGTAGCTGAGATGAATTAAGTCCAAGACAAGTTGAACACAGAGCATCATCAAGTCCATGTCAAAAGTATAAAAGATGCTTGAGACCAAAGCTCAAGTTCAGTTCTCCATCAGACCAAGCTTGAATGATGTAACCAAAGCTAATGTTTTGCCACCAAATTCCAGAGTCATGTTGCTGCTATTAGTGTTTGACTTGTCATTAAACATTAAAAAGCTAATTTCCAGAAATGTCAAACAGTTCCTTTAAGGTGAGGGCAGAGAGAGGCTCCTGGTTCACACAGAGCTTTGAAAATAAAGGTCATCCTCATCAGCCTTTTCCCTGATGGTGCAGTAAAGAAGCCAATCCCCTTCAGATTTATCATTGGTCACACTGAGGGCTCAGACAATGGAGAGACGCTGCAGCTGGTGAGTGTGTGTGTAACTGTAGACTCTGACCCACAGGTTTGAATCCCCTGTTCCCGTCTGTGACAGCATGTCGCCTCGGTGTTAATCTGCCTGAGATGTCAGCTGACATTCAACACTCCAGCTCCAGCTGTGTGGATGTGAGAATGTAGGTTCTCTGACCTCTCAGGCTCTTTTCCCATTTGTTACACAACCATTTCTCTAGCACAACATTATGAATGTCTTCCGTCAACGTGTTAAACAAACTGTGTCTTTTGTGCTCATGTCTTCAGTTTTTGGTGACTGGATGATGTGTTTCCTCTGGGTTGTTTATAGTTAATTCATGTGTTCTGCCCACAAATCAAACAGTCAACACTAGCCAGGTTTCCATTGCAGTTTTGTACAAATTAGAAACATTTTTTTTTTCAAAAAATCGACAAAACACAGTTGCAAATGGTCTGTGTTTCCATAGAGTGATGTTATGTGAATAAATCTGGGTTTTCCAGCGGTTTGCCTCTTGGTTGAACTCCCTTGGGCATGAAATGACAGGTGCCACAAATGCAAAAAAAAAAAGATATTTCATTGATGGTCCATGCAGGAGAGCGTGTTTACAAGCATGAATGAGAGATGGGGAGATGACGTGATCTTGGAGTGTGTGTGTGTGCGTGTGTGTGTGTGTGTGTGTGTGTGTGTGGCTGAAAGGATATAAAACTGGACGGTCAGTAGGAGGGACAAAGGTGGAGGGGAACAACAGAAGTCTTTGTTCAGCAGCCGAACAACAGGAAAACAGCAGAGGGAGAGACAGGACAGTGTGGTGAGTATCTTCATGATCTGTTCATATAAATATATTTTTTCCAATTAATGTTTTTAAAACTGCTTTTTCTTTATTTTCATTATTTTTCAAGTTAAAAACATCGACAGCCTCAAATAAATGTATAATATATGCGTTAATATTAGTTTTATTACCAATACAATAGATTCAAATAACCAGTGTAAAATATAAATAAAAACAATATGAAAAAAATAAATGAGACATCCAGACAACTGACGAGACATTCACTGTATATACATAATGAAATTTAAAGCAAAAAAAAAAAAAAACATGGAAAAAACAGTAAAATGAGATTTACATGTATTTTTAAAGCAAAGCAATACTGATGATGATGATGATGATAATAATACTTGAATGCTTATACTTTATTCCTCCGTGCTGTTTATATGTTATTATTAGCCTGGGATTAACACTGTAAATGTTAATAAAGTTTAAATAAAGATTTTTGTTGTGAAAATAATTCTATTTTTATGATTATTATTGGATTATTTGGATGATTTATTTCTAAACTGCTGAACCAGCATTGAGCTTTGGAAACACAAACTAAAGCCAAATAAATGCAGGTGATTTGTTGTGATGAGAGGACTTTATTTTGTAATCCTGCAGCAGAACACAGAGATAAAAATGCTCCTCATGTAGAGTATGTGTCGCTGTCTCTGATTGGCTCTCAGGAGAATGTGTCCTGTGTGGCTATTGGTGGCTCTGACGGTTGTGGGCGTGGCAAGGGGAGCCGTCAATCAGTGTTTGGAGCATCCCAGCTGTCAGGAGGTCAACAATGAGAGTAGCATGATGGTAACACAGCACACACACACACACAGTTTACACAGGTGATAACCTCAATAGATTGAATAATAAAAAGGTATTAAATGTATTTTGACATGATTCCTGTAGCATATTATTCTTGAGTTATGGCCTAAAATATTTTTTGTGAGCTTACAACTCCTTGATCTTTAGTTGCTAGATGCTAATTAGCCAGTTGCTAACTTGACCTGTTGTTTGCAGGCAGTGCACTGTGGGTTTTTAGAGCATCTTTGCTGAAAACAAGGGCCTGCTGATAAGAAATGCGAGTGTGAAACACAGTAAAGTTGCTGTGAAATTAAAACACTGTACGGTGGCCCTGAGAGCTCAACCCGCTGCAGCTTAAGAAAGCACCAGCAAATTCAGAAAACATCTTCATCAATTTGACAACACATTTAATGAACACATCTTCTCTGTCTTCTCCTGCAGGAGTGTATCCAGCTCTGTCGGTCCGACCTCTCTGCCCAGATGCCAGTCCCTCCGGGCGATGATGACCTCCAACCTCCCTCTCTGTCAGACCCAGAGTCTCTGCCTTCCCTCTCTCTTTTACCTCCCTCCCCTCCCTCTTCCCCTCAGGCCAAGCGCTCCTACTCCATGGAGCATTTCCGCTGGGGAAAACCTGTTGGGCGAAAGCGCCGCCCGATCAAACTCTACACCTCCAATGGTGTGGAGGAGGAGTCAGCTGAGGTTTTCCCTGGAGAGGTGAGGAGGCGGGAAGCAGAAAGCGAGGAGCAGGGGCAGCTCCATGATGTCCAGGAGAAAAAAGACAGCACATACAAGATGAAGCACTTCCGCTGGAGCGGCCCGCCGGCCAGCAAGCGCTACAGTATGAGGAGCAGGGACGAAGGCGGCCAGAAACCACTGCTCACACTCTTCAAAACCATCAACGGCAAAGATGGACACGAGCAGAAGACAGAGCAGTGAGGAGGAAAAGGAGGGAAAGAGATAGAAAGAAGATGAACAGACAGAGAGAGTTACAAAAAAACACATTTGACCCCCCCCCCCCCCAAACAACAGGCAACCCTGTCTCCTAGAAATTATGTTTATGTATCACTAATTAGTTTTTCCTTTTACATCCTGGTGAGAAAATGCCATGATTATGTTCACAAACAATCACAATGTTTTACGGCTGCAACTAAGGATCATTTTCATTAATGACTGAGTCCAATTTGAGGTTGTCACATGTCTTGTTTCGTCCAACCGACACGCCAGAACCCAAAGATCTCCAAAGAGATGTGCACTGATGTAAAACAGAGACAAACAGGAAATATTCAGAATTGATGTGGGCATTTTTGCTTGAAAAGTGACTTTGCTGTGTTGCTGATTATTTTTCTGTGGCTTGTCTAATCAATTAACTAATAATATTAAATAATTTTTGAGTTGTACAATATTTTTTTTTCCAAGTGTAGGAAGTGCTACATTTGTGCACCAGCAAACCAGACCTAGACAAACCTGATGGAGCAGAGTACCTGAGGTTTGAGTGTTGAACTGTTTCTTTCTTCTTTAGTCGTGTATGAATGTGTAATGTTCTAAAGAAATACTTCAGATTTGAAGCCAACTTTTCAGGGACTTCACCTGAGTGCTGTGAGTGTTTAAATATAATAAAAACATAATGAACATAATAATAAAAAGAGTCTGATCATACTTCAGTTGTTGTGTATTTGTATCGAAAACAAATGAAATTCTGTCATTAACAGATGGACATCATTACATTTCTTTTTAAATGTATTTACTATTGTAAACAAATAATATAGCAATATAATTTCTAGGAGGCAGGGTTACAACCAGGACTGCAGGAAGATGTTTGAAGTTGGGGGTGCTATAGTTGGAGGAGCTCATTTTGTAAAAATCCACATTGAGTGTCTTGATACAAATACAACATTGGCCTACAACAAATCTACTGCTACACAGACCAAAACATCACCAGCAGCAGCAACAGCAGCCATGTCTATAAAACTGTAACACAAATGCTATTGCACAATAATAGCTCACAATAATGCCATTACATTGCAATACACATCTCCAATGGCCCATTGTGAACATATCCAAATACACATGTTTCTTTTTACTAAAGGTATATCAGTGTGATGTTGTTGTTATTGACAACCAAATGTTGAATTTCTCGGCGGCAGCTTATAATAAACCAAATATCTTACCTTGAGCTGCAGGCCAGCGACTGTCTTAATCATCAGTTTTCTCCACTGCTTTAAGCAAAACACACAACCTGATCGCTCTCTGCCACGTAAAGAAGCCACTTCCTTTAGCAAATCAAGTCGGTGTAAATGCACGGCTGAAAGTTTCTGGCTGGAGAGGCTCCTCAAATGCTGCCAAGTCATTGTTAGCTGGACGCCTGGTAGCAGCAGGCTACATGGTGGAGGTGGTAGCGTGGTTACTCTGACAGGGGCTGTCGCCGGCGGGCTCTGTCTCCGAGGAACGACTACAACCAAACGACAGCGATGGAGTTGCTGCTCAAGCTGCTCTCCTGAGCAGGCTGGACTTCAGCTGTGCTGCTTTCAGCTGCTGGTTTACCAAAAACGTTTTAAGCGCAAGTCCTTGAACTGGTTCTCAACGCGACAGCAGCATGATGCAAACATGCAAATCCTGCCATAGAGTTGAAATGACCCGCCCTATTCTGTCTCAGATTGGATAGTGATCCCTGCCTTCGTTAATCGGATTGGCTAGTATTAACATGAATGGCAGTGGTTAGGATTAGGGTGAGAGTAAATCATTCTGAGGCTGGGAAAAACTTAAAAAAAAAAAATCTCTCTTCCCGTGCCCATGGTCACAACCAACCCACCGTGACCTCACCCACTGGTTTGTGAACTGCAGTTTTGAAGCCTCCCGTTTGTAATTTGTCCGTCACCATCTTTGTTTTTTGAAACCAGAGGAAACCATATTTGTAGGTGTAGAAGGTGGAGCTGAAGAGGAGCGAGGGGCAGGTACAGTCTGTCAATCACACAGTAGCCACGCCCTAATCCATCCCCTGCTTTATGGTCTATTTTCCTCTAAATGGACCATAATTTAAAGAATGAACATCGTGTTGTATTAAAGAAGACTTGAAACTAGCGATTGAGACCATAAACTCTTTAGGAAACGTTTACTGAGTTAAAAAATCAAGTGAGAAGTCGAGACATTTTCACATAGATTTCAAGACAATCAGACTTTTTTTTACATTGGTGTTACCTCCTGATGCCCTGATGGTCATTAGATAGAATACAGGTTCAAGGTTCTTCTGCATTGGCTCCACTTTTCAGACCTGGAGTTGTAAATACAGTCTGTGGTTACAACAGGACAGCACTGTAGATCAGTGCCTGCCTATAGTGGCTATCTTTAAACTTAACAACTTTTGACTTTGTCTAAACTTACTTCTATAACCACATTGTATGGATGACATTATGCATTGAGTTGGTTCGGCATGAACGAACTGACAAACCGTAAAACAACCGCGAAGCTCTGCCGTCCACACTCGAGGCAGTCGCCTCGAAATATCAAAATAAAACACAAAAAAATGAAACTAACAAACCATAAAATAAACATGTTACTGATAAATGGCGCTGCCTAACAAAACTATTTGATTAATGTGAGTGCGTTCTGAGTGCCACCTCTATGGTGTAGTTGGGTTCAGGATACTAAAACTAAAACTTTGTTTAATTGTTTAAGTTGGGAATGATTGTGGTCATGATTAAATGTTAATATCATAAGAAAAGAGAATATAATATGTAATTACATTTCTTAAAAATAACCCTATTTGTTGCATCCATTTACCCTGACCCACTCAATAAAGAGGTACACCCCTCCTGTAATTCTTCACATGCCCACATGAGGTCACTGTCAGGACTAGAAATGGGTTGTTTTATGGTGCAGTCACACCAAAATCTGCCAGACAAAGTGGACAGGAAATGGTATGGGTAGGGTTGTAAAACACGCTGTGTCTCAATTTGCATACTTTCATTCTCATACTTGCTAGTTTGAGTGCATAAGTGTGTTCACACTGACAAGTATGGCAACACTGTGAGTGCTCAGCTGGTTCATCAAAATGGTAAAAAAAGACAGTCTTTGTGGATCCAATGAATCTATTGTTTTCAGTGAAGGCACCAACATGTTACTCCAGTTATTCACTAATGAAGTTATGAATAGATGTTGATGATTAAGATATGAAGTATATCAGCATCACCATAAGCAATGAAATTGATGTATAGGCTACAGTGAGGATAGGAAAATGTAAATGTTATTCATTTCCACACGATCTTTTATGTTACAATACAGTATATAGTAAGTTATATGATGTTTCATATGACATTCAAAATAATACACACAGAAACTGCTAATTTGGTGAAATCTTTTATTTGTTCTGTACCATCGAGAGAGAGAGAGAGAGAGAGAGAGAGAGAGAGAGCAGGAGAGATTGCAGACTGAGATCAGTAGCAGAGTAAAACCAGGAGCAGAGTCCCAGTGAGTCAGATCAGGACTGGGAACACTGGTCTCTCCTCAGTGTCTCTGAGACCAGAGTCTGGGAGCCCTGAGTGGCCTCACAGGTCACAGAGTCCAGCTTCCCCCACTGGTCTGCAGGGAGCCTCAGGGTGCTGCTCCAGCTGTAGAGGCCGTCCCTCCCCAGCACCCCGGGGCTCCTGCTCTCCTCCCAGCTGCTGCTGCTGATCCTGCTGCCCCCCACCTTCCAGGCCAGACTCCAGTCTGAGGGGAAGCCCTTGTTGGCCAGGCACATGAGTGTGACCTTTCCCTGCTGCGGCTCCTCACTGGAGGGGGGCAGCACTGTCAGGGTGGGGGCAACTTGACCCACTGCAGAGAGAGAGATGAACAAAGTTTTTCTGTGGACTGCAGCAGAGGAGACGACTCCTTCTGTTGGTCGTCCTCAGATTGGATGAAACTGCTTATCAGTTTCTCACTTCCCTCTCTAAGATCAGTAACCATGGCAACAGACAGGCATCACAGCTGAACCATGACAACAGACAAGTTTCAGGACTAAAGATAAAAAGTTTAAGGTTCCCCTGATGTGTCAGTGTTTCATATGTAAAATACTAATTCAGAGTTTTATACTGAAAAAAAACTATATATTGGCAAATGTGAAAAATGTCAGTATTAGATATTTTTACGGTTTACAATTTCTTATCGGAAACAGAAACAGTCTGTTTATTTTGTTCATTCAAAATGAACTTTGTTAAAATACAGATTTACATTAAAACTCATCAAATGAATCCCACTCATACTGAATGCTTTTTAAATATATCAGTGATGTTTTAAGTTATTCCACACACTGTGAAAAATTGTAATCATTGAGGAAATCAAAGGAAAAAAGTATGAAATATTTGGCCCATGTGAAATGTAAAGACTTTAAATAATATTTTATCCATAGAGAGTACTTTTATTTCCAGTCTGTATTTCTCTTAGAAATTGTTGAAATTTAAATTTCACCAACAAAAAACTTTAAACATTCAAGCATTTTAGTGAATTCAGTCCCAGATCCACATCTAAAGTTATTTAGAAAATAATTATCTGACCCTGAACATTTGAATGACTCAAAATTATTAAATTTCTCCTGCAGTGAAATACAAATATTAGAGAAGATGTTTATTGAAATAAAGTGATCCATTGATAAACAGCATGATCAGAGTGATCAGGTCCCTGTTGGAGTCAGTCAGAGCATTTCCATAGAGAGCCACTTTGCATCAGCAGCATCATGCTCCAGTGCTCTCGGAGAATTTATAGACCTGACAGTTGAAGACTGGATGACTGACAGCTGCCCTTCATCACAACAGAAGACACACAAATCCTCCTCATCAAAAACATGACTTTGATCTCCGTCCTCATCTGGACTCTCCTCTGCTGCTGCTTCACAGGTAAAGTCCAGAGAATCAAACTCCTCTCCTCTATCAACATCCGTCCCTCTGAAATGAAGCCGACAAAACCATGACTCTGCTTTATGTTTGTGTCTCTGTGTCCTCAGAGTCCAGAGGACAGGTCACAGTGACTCAGCCTGGAGCAGTGAGCTCTGCTCTGGGAGCCTCCGTCACCATCACATGTAGGACCAGTCAGAATGTTCATGTTTGGAGCAACTACCACCTCTTAGCCTGGTACCAACAGAGAGATGGAGAAAAACCTAAACTGCTTATTTATGGTGCTACCTATCGAGCATCAGGGATTCCAGCTCGTTTTACAGGCAGAGGATCAAACTCTGACTTCACTCTGACCATCAGTGGAGTCCAGGCTGAAGATGCAGCAGTTTACTATTGCAAGAGTGAACACTACATCAACAGTAAGCATCTGTTCACACAGTGAAAAAGCATCGTACAAAAACCTCCCTCAGTCACTGAACAGAAACTGAACTGAAACTGCTGCGCTCATGTGAACATGTTGATGCTTCAGTCTATTAACTGGAAAGATAAAACCCCAAAGAGCTGACAGTCTCTCCACTGCATCTACATGTTCTAACATCAGGTCAAAGGTCATATGTGAAAGTCATCATGCACAGAGCTGCTTGTTAGTAAAAAGTCTTTACATATGACCATCCATACCTGCAGCTCCCACCAGGTTGAGGATGTGATGCTGCTTTAACTGAGAGTCTGAATGAATCAGTTTGTCCAATCATTTCTGTCCAATCATGTCCCTGAGACCTGATCCAGAAACGACAGTAGTCACTGCCCTCATATACTTACATGCAGGTCTAGTTTGTTGTTTGCTTTTATTCTGTCAGACAGAAATATGTATTTTATACATTGTGCTTCTGCTTTGCATGTTTGAGTTAGTTTCTAACAATGAAGCACAATGTGATCTTCTTTGGTCCACATTTCTATTAACATTAATATATTTCATTTTACTGTTTTGAAATTCTTGCGTTATGAGACTTTCTCTTTCATATACTGAATTTATTTAGTACTCAGTGATGAAGTGTTTGTAACAAGATGACAGCTGACTATCAAAATCAAACAGGAAATGATTATAATCAAATCAAATTCTGATGCATCTTCTAATCTAATCTTATATTCAGAAATGTATTATCAGACAAACACACACACATATAATCTGTTCTGTATAAAAACATACACCTCATCCACTATATCTACAGATATGTGGTAATACATAAACATGAAAATGTTCCTTAATACAATTATCTAATTTCAAGCATCTGATCAGAGTCACACAAAAAGAGGTGGATAAAGTATCACAAACATGACTGAAGTAAAAGTACAATTACTGCATAAAAACAGGAAAGTAAACGTAGCCAACAACATAAATACTGAAGTTAGAGAACAAAGGTATCAACTGTAAAAAATGAGATGTGAATTTTTTAATGATAAATGATCAACATCCAAACAGAAGAGGATCATTTCTTTAACATGGAGAATAGATGAAGAAGGTCAATGCTGCTTGTTTCAGTCTTTCTCCATCACAGCAGAACATCATTGTGTGAACCTGGTTGCATCCTGAAGCCAAGTTTTCAGAAGAGAGTCTCACCCTGAACAAGGAGCCCCAGGGTGACCAGCATTGACAGTATGATTGTTGAATTTCTATTAAGTTTTTCAAGACACTAAGGAATATTTGAAAAATTATTTGTTTGTTGTTATTTGTGTCACCCTGTCTTGTTTTTGGAGAACTGATGTCATATAGATAAATATGTCATTAGAACTGACAATTTAAACACCTGTCATCTATCAAAAAAACTACTTTATGAAATGCTAGATTTCTGTATGTGTGTCAATGGCCAGCTGTAACCTCCCTGCTGACAGTAATAAACTGAACTCTCTTCAGTCTGAACTTGACTGATGGTCAGAGTGAAGTCAGTCCCAGATCCACTTCCACTAAATCGATCTGAAACTCCAGACTGGTGGCTGATCGCATAAGAAACCAGAAGTTTAGGAGCTTCTGCAGGTTTCTGAAGGTACCAGTGAAGGTAGGAACACATACTCGAACTGGATTTATATCTAATAGAGACAGTCTGTCCTGGAACAACAGACTGAGATCCAGGAGACTGAGTCAGGATGATTTCTCCTGATGATTCTGGAAAACATGAAAAAGAGGAGAAGGGTTATTGAGACAAATCCAGCTTGGAGAAAGATGATCAACACCCAAACAGAAGAGGATCATTTCTTTAACATGGAGAATAGATGAAGAAGGTCAATGCTGCTTGTTTCAGTCTCTCTCCATCACAGCAGAACATCATTGTGTGAACCTGGTTGTATCACATCATGATGTTTCCCCTCAGCGCTGAGAGCGAATTTAAATCTTCGAAGACAAAAGTGATGTGATTTAATTTCTACCAACCAGCTGTGACACTGGTTTCTGTGATGTGTGAACTTCGAGGCTGATGAAGGTGAAATTCCTGTATTTGATTTTTGTTTTTCTTTTAGGTAAGTTAGTGGATAAAACTACAGGTTGTTTTGGCAGTGCTCACCCTGACACCTGTTTCTATCATAATTATAAATAAATTGATTCTCCTGACTGCAAATTGTTGTGGCACTGGACAGGAAAAGGGGAAAGTTGATTTTGTATGATATGCTCATGTTTCCCCTTGGCCGGGAACAACATCAGTGAACTGTCTCTGCAGCAGCTTCCAGCTGCAGCAGTCAGTTCAGTTTCTGTTCAGTGACTGAGGGAGGTTTTTGTACGACGCTTTTTCACTGTGTGAACACCCACTGACTGTCTGCATAGAATTCACCCTGACAGTAGTAAACTGCTGCATCTTCAGCCTGGACTCCACTGATGGTCAGAGTGAAGTCAGAGTTTGATCCACTGCCTGTAAAACGAGCTGGAATCCCTGATGCTCAATAGGTAGCATAGTAAATAAGCAGTTTAGGTTTTTCTCCATCTCTCTGTTGGTACCAGGCTAAACGGTCTGAGCCATGAACATTCTGACTGGTCCTACATGTGATGGTGATGGAGGCTCCCAGAGCAGAGCTCACTGCTCCAGGCTGAGTCACTGTGACCTGTCCTCTGGACTCTGAGGACACAGAGACACAAACATAAAGCAGAGTCATGGTTTTGTCGGCTGCATTTCAGAGGGACGGATGTTGATAGAGGAGAGGAGTTTGATTCTCTGGACTTTACCTGTGAAGCAGCAGCAGAGGAGAGTCCAGATGAGGACGGAGATCAAAGTCATGTTTTTGATGAGGAGGATTTGTGTGTCTTCTGTTGTGATGAAGGACAGCTGTCAGTCATCCAGTCTTCAACTGTCAGGACTATAAACTCTCCCAGAGCACTGGAGCATGGTGCTGCTGATGCAAAGTGGCTCTCTATGGAAATGCTCTGACGTAAATGTGTTCATCAAGTTAAAATGTCCCCAAAGTGATGGTTTCAAGAATAAAATGTATTGTCACAACCATAGAAAAACATGTACACACACTAACATACACACATGCAAACACACAAGTCAATATTTGTATAATTATACAGATCTGTCTTTGTCATAAAATGTATGTGTATATTTTGATACCAATTAAATAACAAAATTCACTTGACATGAATCTCATTTTACTCTGGTTGTTTCCAGTCATCATTCAAACCTTAACTGCTTTTAACAGAAAATCCATCAACATCTCAGGAATTATTTCATTAACACATCATAAAATCAGCTTATTGACCAATGATGTTTTGTTATACGTCAAAAATGATTTCACTTGTAGTTTGTAATTGCAATGTATTTGATATTCCCATCTTTCTGTTGTTCATCAGATGAGTTGAAGCAGGTTTTCTGGTGACTCCCTCCTGTTCTGAACATGGAGAAAATCCTGTAAATTGTTTAGAATCCACATTTCACCAAACTCAGGTAATGTAGTTAAATTCCAAGTATTTTTCTCATGTAAAATTTAATAAAGTTGTTGTGGAGGTCTGTTGGAGTCAGTCAGAGCATTTCCATAGAGAGCCACTTTGCATCAGCAGCACCATGCTCCAGTGCTCTGGGAGAGTTTATAGTCCTGACAGTTGAAGACTGGATGACTGACAGCTGTCCTTCATCACAACAGAAGACACACAAATCCTCCTCATCAAAAACATGACTTTGATCTCCGTCCTCATCTGGACTCTCCTCTGCTGCTGCTTCACAGGTAAAGTCCAGAGAATCAAACTCCTCTCCTCTATCAACATCCGTCCCTCTGAAATGAAGCCGACAAAACCATGACTCTGCTTTATGTTTGTGTCTCTGTGTCCTCAGAGTCCAGAGGACAGGTCACAGTGACTCAGTCTGGAGCAGTGAGCTCTGCTCTGGGAGCCTCCATCGCCATCACATGTAGAACCAGTCAGAATGTTTTTGTTTATAACAACGAGCACCGTTTAGCCTGGTACCAACAGAGAGATGGAGAAAAACCTAAACTGCTTATTTATGGTGCTACCACTCGAGCATCAGGGATTCCAGCTCGTTTTACAGGCAGAGGATCAAACTCTGACTTCACTCTGACCATCAGTGGAGTCCAGGCTGAAGATGCAGCAGTTTACTACTGTCAGAGTCAACATTACATCAACAGTCAGCATCTGTTCACACAGTGAAAAAGTGTCGTACAAAAACCTCCCTCAGTCACTGAACAGAAATTGAACTGACTGATACAGTTCACTGAGGACACACACACACACACACACACTATTCTGTATAAAAACATACACCTCACCCACTATATCTACAGATATGTGATAATACATTAACATGAAAACATTTCTCAATACAATGAGCTAAACCCAAGAATAATTATTTATTTTTTCATGGTCATTAACCCCTTGTCTGCCAAGATCAGTAGATGGATCTGAATTTCAAGCATCTGATCAGAGTCACACAAATAGAGGTGGATAAAGTATCACAAACAAGACTGAAGTAAAAGTACAGTTACTGCATAAAAACAGGAAAGTAAATGTAGCCAACAACATAAATACTGAAGTTAGAGAACAAAGGTATAAACTGTAAAAAATGAGATGTGAGTTTTTAAATGATAAAAATAACAAATTAGAAACTGCAGCATCCTACTGTCTTTTCCTTTCCTCTTCTTTGATGTGGATGTGACTGAGATCATTTCAACCACAGATGTCGTCCTCAGGTGAAGAAGTGAACATACACACATATATATGATGGACTTGTGATTAAAGGTCACGTCATCATCCCCTGATTAGATCACCTGTTTCTTACACCAGGATCTTCTGTGATTGTTGTTTCCTATATCCAGAAAATCAGAAATACAGAGACCATGTCTATTATGGTCAAAAGTAAATATAAAGAGTGTCAACATGTTACAGTGTCTTTAAACCTTGATCCTTCCACTAAAGCAGTCCCAAGTTCCAGGTCCCAGCACAGACCCTCACAGACCAGGTGTGATCCGCCCACATCCAGGTCTCTGTGATCACATGATGACAATAACATTACACAGGTGTCATCAGCCTCTAACCTGACTGAACATGTCTGACATCATAGGTCTCATTTCAGCTCGTTGTTGAAATGTGATGTCAGTCATGTTCACATGATGTTATCAACAAATCCCATCAATCCACCAGTGGATGGAACTAACTAACAAGTCTTGTCTGTGTATCCAAAACCTGAATGACATCTTTAGATTTGCTGTACAGCTCCATTGCTGTCTGTTAATTATTAAAAAAACATGAGTGAGCCACACTGTTGCACTGAGTGACATGTTCCTGGATTTCAATAAAATAATGGAGCTGTAGTTTATTTAGAAACAGCTCCATAGACTAATAACAGCAAAGATATTCATGGTACCTGGTTGAGGGAGTGTCCGCACCACACAGTTCTTCACTTTCCCCATTTAGATCCTGTGTCATGCTGTCAGTTTATGTTGTCCACCCTGAAGAAAGCCTCTAACACCCTGAGCCTCAGCTGCTGAGAAGTCCAGGTGGTCCTCAATACAAAGTTCCTCCTGGTCTCTCTTGAGAGGGACGGATGTTAGAGGAGTTTGATTCTCTGGACTTTACCTGTGAAGTCAACACGCTCTCACCCCAAACTCGTCACAGTCACTTGGTCAGGACCTCCTGGTGTCACTTTTGAACTCCTTTAGCATCATTTTTAATCATGCAGTTTATCTGATACAAATACAGACTGTGCTTTGTTGAAAGTTGATGCATGAATCAAACAGACCAAAGCCTTTTGTCAGAGACGTATATGAGCTGAGACAACATCATGGTTTTGAAGTCACACTGAACTTTTTCTGTATTAAACCACACCACAATCTTTCTCCAACATTAACCAAGTGCTGTGAGTTTCTAAATGAATTTAGTAATGCTGTACTGTTTTATTTCATGTTCAACAATGAAGCTAAAGGTTCCTGACCAAACGTCCATATGTGATGAGCTGGGAGTGAGAACATGTAGGTGAAGCAGCAGCAGAGTCAAATACTTTTATTTCAATATTAATCTATATAATAGAAAAATATACAGTCTGGGATTTTGTGGCTATTGTCATTTCTCACATCAGCTGTTGAAATATCACAAACAGACTCATTTTGGTGAGTTTGTTTGTTTCAAAGTCAGAGAGCCGTGTCTCTGTACAGTGAGAGGTTTTTGTACGACGGCTCAATGAGTTTGTATCACTGTGGTGGACTTTTGGTGGAGGAACCAGACTGGATGTTGGAAGTAAGTGAATGTTTATGAACAGATTTATTTAAGGAGCTGTTTTTCATTTGATTTCTATTACATTCAGAAAACCAGGAAAAGAAGTGACCTTTCCGTGTCAATGTACAGTTTTAAAAGAAAACTTTCGCAACTTGAGACAAAGCTTGTTTTAACAGTAGAAATTGTAAAAACTCATGATAAGGAAAATTAAATACTGAGACAGAGAAAATCCTCATTTCTAAATTTAACAGTAAAGCAGCATCTTGAGGGTTTGTAGATTTATTTTGTTTCAAAGTCAGAGAGCCGTGTCTCTGTACAGTGAGAGGTTTTTGTACGACGGCTCAATGAGTTTGTATCACTGTGGTGGACTTTTGGTGGAGGAACCAGACTACTGTCTAACAGTAGATCTGACTTAACTGTTTTTCTCTTGATAGTTTTATCAGTAAATGTGTTTCACTATAAATGAACCAGGACTTTCGAAACATATTCAGTTATTTATGAATTTCTTCAAACAGTATTTTATTCTTTTCATTAAATTGTGTAATATAGACTACAGTAAAATGTAATTATTAAAATGTGAAATCAGCTTCTTGTGTTTCCAGTGTAGTTTGATGTATTTCAGGTCAAAGTGTCTGATGATTGTCTCTGTGCTGATGTGCATGAGAGGCTTCTTAAAGGGAAGTGAAACAATGTGTGAGTGAGTGACTGGTGGAGCAGAAAAACCATCTGACAGAAACTCCTTAAAGGAGAAAATCAACTCTCACACTGTAAAGGTGTCCAAGTGTCTGCTGTTTGATTGACAGCTGTGTGCTCCCTGTCCTCTAAGCTGATTGGTGTCTCCTAGGTAATACCCGTCCCACCCTGACGGTGCTGCCCCCCTCCCAAGAGGAGCTCCATCAGACGGAGGTTACACTCATGTGCCTGGCCAACAAGGGCTTCCCCTCAGACTGGAGTCTGGCCTGGAAGGTGGGGGGCAGCAGGATCAGCAGCAGCTGGGAGGAGAGCAGGAGCCCCGTGGTGCTGGAGAAGGACGGCCTCTACAGCTGGAGCAGCACCCTGAGGCTCCCTGCAGACCAGTGGGGGAAGCTGGACTCTGTGACCTGTGAGGCCACCCAGGGCTGCCAGACTCTGGTCTCAGAGACGCTGAGGAGAGACCAGTGTTCCCAGTCCTGACCTGACTCACTGGGACTCTGCTACTGGTTTTACTCTGCTCACTGTGACACTGTCTCTCTCTCTGTTTCTTTCTCTTTTCTCTCTCTGATATGTTTCCTTGTTCTCTGTAATGTTTGTAATTTCATTATTTCCACATAATAAAGTTCTGTTCATCAAATAAATTCTGCTTCCTTCTGTAGTTTCATTACATCAGCAGGTGATTATGATACTTTCTCACTGACATGAAATTTTACTCAGTTGATAACTCTCCCTGGTTTAAACTCTATGCTAATTGTGGGTTTTCAGTGACTTTTTACAAATGTGTTAAATGTTTTGGTCAATTGAAATTTTTTTCACCTCTACTCCAAAGCAGAGCTCTTAAAGTGATTGTTATATGTTGTCTGAGGATCAGAAATCTGCTGAGTCTTCGTTGGACTTTCAGGAGTAGAAATATAAAGTCAGGTATCATCAGTGTAAAGAGAGATCCAGAATCTCTGCACTCACTCTGCAACTCTCTCTCTCTCTGGGTCTCTGTTTAACATGGCTTTTATACATTTTAAGAGTGCTGTTTCTTTTCTAGTAATGCTGAAATATTCAATATTTCAATAAATATACTTTGATTACATGACTTTATTGAATAATTTTGTTTTTATTTGTGTGTCCTGTTTTCATCGTGATACATGTCGGCTTTCTTGCTGCTGACGTCTTTATACTAACAGCTGATCCATGAAACCCAAATTGACTACTGTCATTTCTGGATCAGGTCTCAGGGACATGTCATTGCTTGGTGATGATCTGAGAAAAAGAAATGCAGGTCTGGACGGACAAAAAAAAAGGTAATTTTAACAGCAAGCAGTTCTGTGCATGATGCGACCTTTGACCGTCTCTGTGCTGGATGCAGTGGTAAATTGTGAACTGTAGCTGCCCTGAACATATAATTGTGTTTCCCCTCAATGCTCAGAGAGAGGACTTTTCATATTCTCAAAGTATAAGGGTAAAAATGTAGGTTAAACTTAGTTTCCACCCAGCAGCTCAAAAGGATGATGTGAATTCTGTGACATGAGAATTTTGATGCTCAACAGAATAGTTTTACTGTATTTGTCTTTCTGAGGTTTTGTTTTTCAGACATCACAGAATCTACAATGAGAGATGTGAAACCCCAGATGCACCAAATGTTTATAGATAAATACAGATGTTTTAATTATATTTCAATCTGGTCAGACATGAGGAAATATCAATTCCAACTTTGCAACATCAGAAATCCTGATTTAGCTTCTGATCTGATTAACTTAAACCAGTGAAGAAATGAAAACATATTTACTGGCAATCAAACAGTCGTCAGGCGAGGTGGCCGGCTTCTTGGCTGAAACGTTTTTTTATTAGTGTTACAGCCTTGCTCTCACAGGTGTACAATACTGTGACACAACAATAGGGGTCGCAAACTCAATTGATAGGAATGGAACTTCCTGGAAAAGTAGCAAACCGGCCTATCTGCACCATCACTCTCCTGCAACAAAACGGCACCTGCACCCACCTGAGTCCACCTGGATCTTAAAAGGCTAATTTAGCACCAGTGAAGCAAAGACAGGGGCAGAACACAGGAGAGTTTTCACGTTCTCAAATGCACTTTGGCAATGAGGGGACCACACAAACTTTGTCTTGCCTTTCAAAAGACTTGTCAGGGGTGCAGCTACTGTAGAAAAGTTTTTTCAAAAACTGCAGTAGTAGCCTTTCATTCCCAAAAATCACATCAGCTCTTTCTTTGTAGTAGGAGCTGGGTACTGTACCACAGCCCTGATTTTAGCATCCACGGGACGCACCTGGCCCTGCCCGACCACGTCATTGTTGCCCTGGCAAACTCACACTTTGCCAGATTGACAGTTATTGTTGACAGATTGACAAATCTTGTTGTTTAACATGTAGTTTACTTCAGCTTCCATGATTTTATGCTTGTGTGGTGCAAACCTATAAAAGCGTTGTCTGATTGACATACTATCTCCACCGTTGATGTCATGTTCCATTAGATGTGTGCGTGTCTGCATATCACCAAACAAAACTGGAAAACCCCCAATTAATTCAGCCAATTCCATAGGCTGAGACTGCGTTAACAAACTGCCCAAGTTAAGCAGCGTCTCAGAGTTCTTGAGTCTACCGCAGACTACTGCATTGTCGGGCGCACCCAACTTAAAACCAGTGTGTTTGCTTAGCAACCTGCAAACAGGCAACATAAGAGATCACATGGATGTGCCCCTGAGACAATTGCCCGAAGACAAGTGACACTAACCACGCTGTCACAACACTACAAATAAAACAAATTAACGCATCCCAAAGGAGAAACGCCACACAACCTGACAGGGGAAACTCCAAACCAGTGCACCAGGGCAGCAACACTTACCTTCTCTTCGAGCAATAAAGACGCTTCCACAAACATTAACACATGGT
Source organism: Trachinotus anak (assembly GCF_046630095.1). NCBI lineage: Eukaryota > Metazoa > Chordata > Actinopteri > Carangiformes > Carangidae > Trachinotus > Trachinotus anak. Next base: position 24,269,642 of record NW_027273867.1, on the reverse strand, counting down.
GCATCTCCCAGGATCCATGTGCCAACTGAATAAAACCAAACTACTGACAGCCTCTAATGTGCACCAGGGCCCAATCACCTGATCAGTGCGCCATGTGCCAAAAAAACATGTAACAGTTTCAACGATCAAACAAACATATCAGAAAGTCCGTTCACTTAACTACAGTCTATGGATAAGCCCCCAATTTGTCATGACAAGTCATCAGCCATCAGCCATGACAAAGAGGGAGACAAACCAATGTTAACATTAAACAAGAAGCAGTAAAATAATAATTCCTAACAAATATGTGACACTCAGTAAGTCAGTGTGAAGTGCATGTTGTGTGAGTGGGCATGGGTGTAAGTGTTGTAAGGTGCATAAAATAAACTAAAGAATAACTGAGGACTTAAGGCAGCTCCCATCACCACCGGAGATGCTTACAAAGAGAGGGAGAGAGAGAGACATGAGTGACAGGGAGTGCCTTTTATAGGCTGGTGAACACTGGGCCCAGGTGTCACCATGAAGCACTGATGACCAGAGGTGAACAATGATGTCACACAACAATAGGGGTCGCCACATTAGTGATTGGATTATGGATTGAAACAATGCAAGTCCAGCATGTTTGTGATGTATAACAGGATGTCATCAGCATATGAACAGATTTCAGTGACTGATGCTAAAAAGGGGCTGACTGTGTGAACATCAGCAGCTGTCAGAAGCTGTCATGTGACTAGTGATTTCATGAAAAATGTAAAGATTAAATAAAACATAATAATTAAATATGAATGTCTAACAAACTGCATAAATTTATTTTTAAAGATTCAAAGCATAAACTTTGTTCAATTAGATATCAATGATCGTGTGTGTGTGTGTGTGTGTGTGTGTGTGTGTGTGTGTGTCCAGTGAACTGTATCAGTCACTTCAGTTTCTGCTCAGTGAGTGAGGGAGGTTTTTGTACGACGCTTTTTCACTGTGTGAACACATACTGACTGTTGATATAATGTTGACTCTGACAGTAGTAAACTGCTGCATCTTCAGCCTGGACTCCACTGATGGTCAGAGTGAAGTCAGAGTTTGATCCTCTGCCTGTAAAACGAGCTGGAATCCCTGATGCTCGAGTGGTAGCAAAGTAAATAAGCAGTTTAGGTTTTTCTCCATCTCTCTGTTGGTACCAGGCTAAGATGTGGTAGTTGTTCCAAACACGAACATCTTGACTGGTCCTACATGTGAGGGTGACATAGGCTCCCAGAGCAGAGCTCACTGCTCCAGGCTGAGTCACTGTGACCTGTCCTCTGGACTCTGGGGACACAGAGACACAAACATAAAGCAGAGTCATGGTTTTGTCGGCTTCATTTCAGAGGGACGGATGTTGATAGAGGAGAGGAGTTTGATTCTCTGGACTTTACCTGTGAAGCAGCAGCAGAGGAGAGTCCAGATGAGGACGGAGATCAAAGTCATGTTTTTGATGAGGAGGATTTGTGTGTCTTCTGTTGTGATGAAGGACAGCTGTCAGTCATCCAGTCTTCAACTCTCAGGACTATAAACTCTCCCAGAGCAGTGGAGCATGGTGCTGCTGATGCAAAGTGGCTCTCTATGGAAATGCTCTGACTAAAATGTGTTCATCAAGTTAAAATGTCCCCAAAGTGATGGTTTCAAAAATAAAATGTATTGTCACAACCATGTCACAAGACATAGAAATAACAAAATTCACTTGACATGAATCTCATTTTACTCTGGTTGTTTCCAGTCATCATTCAAACCTTAAGTGCTTTTAACAGAAAATTCATCAACATCTCAGGAATTATTTCATGAACACATCATAAAATCAGCTTGTTGAATGATGACGTTTTGTTATACATCAAAATTGATTTCACTTGTAGTTTGTAACTTTCTGTTGTTCATCAGATGAGTTGAAGCAGGTTTTCTGGTGACTCCCTCCTGTTCTGAACATGGAGAAAATCCTGTAAATTGTTTAGAATCCACATTTCACCAAACTCAGGTAATGTAGTTAAATTCCAAGTATTTGTCTCATGTAAAAGTTAATCAAGATTTTGTGGAGGTCTGTTGGAGTCAGTCAGAGCATTTCCATAGAGAACCACTTTGCATCAGCAGCACCATGCTCCAGTGCTCTGGGAGAGTTTATAGTCCTGACAGTTGAAGACTGGATGACTGACAGCTGTCCTTCATCACAACAGAAGACACACAAACCCTCCTCATCAAAAACATGACTTTGATCTCCGTCCTCATCTGAACTCTCCTCTGCTTCACTCAGGGTGAGGAAAATCAGTTTTCATCATTTGGAGTGAAGCTGAGTTTAATTCCATCATCTCATGTCCAGTGTTTCTTCTCTGTCTTCAGGCTCTGTTGGACAAAATGTTGTCTTGACTCAGCCAGCAACTGCATCAGTGCAGCTTGGTCAAACTGCCTCTGTTGAATGTACGACCAGTAGACAAGTGGGCTCATGCTGTTCCCCCACAAAATACTACCTGGCCTGGTACCATCAGAAAACTGGAGAAGTTCCCAAACTTCTGATCTATTTCATATCAGACAGATTTTCAGGAATCTCCCCCAGATTCAGTGGAAGTGGAGCAGGGAATGGAGTTCACTTCACTCTGACCATCAACGGAGTCCAGGCTGAAGATTCAGGAGTTTACTACTGTCAGAGTGCACATTACATCAACAGTCAGTGGGTGTTCTCACAGTGAAAAAGTGTCATACAAAAACCTCCCTCTGTCAAAACAGCAGCTGGAAGCTACTGCAGGAACTGATACAGTTCACTGACGACACAAACACACACACACACACACACACACACACACACACACACACACACAGACAGATGGTTTATATTGTTCATGGTGTCTCTAGCATTTCTCCTCCTGAACTTCAAACGGTCCACCACCAACCTCAACTACCTGAAAGTTTCCTCAAATGAAGAGAACAGGTCCAGTTGAGAAGACCAATCAGACCAGTAACATCACAATATCTGCTCTATCTGTTGGAGTGATGAATGAAATGTCAAATGAAGAGTCATATTTCATCAGCATACATGTAAAAAATCACTTCCACAATGCCTACCGTTAATCAATAGCAGCATCTAAAGTCAGACCAACAGAGGACCCAGGATGGAGCCTTGGGGAACACCAGAGTTTATACTGATAGTATCTGGTGAATGTTGAGCAAGTGAGACAACATCATCTCTGCCTGACAGATAAGGACTGAACCAGTTAACCACTGTGACACAGGAGGAACACATCTACAGTTTATATGTTAGTCTACTGGAGCTGACACATCAGTGGTGAAACTTAATTCTTTCTTTCATTCCTTTCACACATTTTCCTACACATAGACACAATTTCATAAAACACATTGAAGAATATTTTTAGCATTGTGCAATAGCATTGTGTGTGTGTGAGTATTGCAAGGTTATGATGCTTGCTTTTGATAACTATATGTTGGGGAGTTGCTGAAGTCTCAACAGGGACCAGGGTGTTACAGATAGAGCCAAGGAGGTGTGAAGGGGTTGTTCTCTAGATGTGGGGTGGACATGCCACGGATAGACGGCATAGGTAAAGACGAGGACAGAAGTGTGCAAGGGCACGGTTAACTGATAGATGTGAGACAGCCCTGAGGAGGTGGGAGTGTTGTGTCTCTCTCTGTCTTCTTTTCTCTGTTTCATACAGGAAAAATCAGCTCGAGTGAAGGAGGTCAAATGGAGTCAGATAACCGCGAAGGAGGCGCCTGGGTGAAGGCCGGACGGGCAACAGCCAATGAGGAAGAGTTCAACCTACATTCTTTGCTTCCTTTGTGTAACAGTAATAAAAAGACAGGGCTAGGGGGGAGTTAGTGTGTCTAACTTCGTGAACTGGCACAGCTGCATGTTGTTGTCAGGGAAAGAGAGTTTGGCCCAGAGCTCTGTAATGATCTCCTTTTCTGAATGCTATTTTGCTGTTAGCTTTAATAAATGCTGGGATTTGAACTTTGAATGCGTCTCCTGTTTCCTTCATCAAACCAACACGCGAGTTCAGGTGACGATCTCAACAACATTCCAGTTGTTTCTCATCTCTGAAGCAGATGTCCACAACACTAAACACAATGCTTCACTTGTCTCACAGTTGTCATGACTTCATTACTTACTGACTAAATCTTGTCTGGTTAAACTCTCAACCCACCAGCACCACAGTGATCATTTAATGCTTTACCATTGGCCTAAAAAAGTGAGAATAGAACCATGTGATACCATTGTATACTGATGATACTCTATTTCTAATCCATGAAACTCTATTCAGTATTAAATGTAAATGAAAAGGTTGAATTCACTTCATCCTTCCATTCACACCTTGTTTCTACCTGCTTTAGGAAACCACTGCTAAACACAGATATTGTCAGGTTAAGAGTTTGTGGTTAAATTACAATACATGTAATGTAATCCCATAGTTCATTAATAAAATTGTTGACAGTTCTGAGAAAATCTGACTTTGACATGAGTTACAATCCTGCAGCTACAGAAATATGGAAGAAGGCATCTGTTGTGGTATAAAATTATTAATACACTGGTGGTGGTGGTGACTGACTATCCCTCTGAAGATGGCTGAGAATGCTGAGAGCTTCATTACAACAATTTTAAGTTTGTCAATATTCAATATTCATCAATTTATCAAAAGAAAGATCAACCTTTTGCAGCAGCTTGTTAAAATATTAGAAAAGATACTCAGAATAAAAGTTACTCAAACATATAAACTGCATGAAAATAAGAATTTCCATAGAGAGCCACTTTGCATCAGCAGCACCATGCCCCAGTGCTCTGGGAGAGTTTATATTCCTGACAGTTGAAGACTGGATGACTGACAGCTGTCCTTCATCACAACAGAAGACACACAAATCCTCCTCATCAAAAACATGACTTTGATCTCCGTCCTCATCTGGACTCTCCTCTGCTGCTGCTTCACAGGTAAAGTCCAGAGAATCAAACTCCTCTCCTCTATCAACATCCGTCCCTCTGAAATGAAGCCGACAAAACCATGACTCTGCTTTATGTTTGTGTCTCTGTGTCCTCAGAGTCCAGAGGACAGGTCACAGTGACTCAGTCTGGAGCAGTGAGCTCTGCTCTGGGAGCCTACGTCACCCTCACATGTAGGACCAGTCAGGATGTTTTTGTTTATAACAACGGGCACCGTTTAGCCTGGTACCAACAGAGAGATGGAGAAAAACCTAAACTGCTTATTTACCTTGCTACCACTCGAGCATCAGGGATTCCAGCTCGTTTTACAGGCAGTGGATCAAACTCTGACTTCACTCTGACCATCAGTGGAGTCCAGGCTGAAGATGCAGCAGTTTACTACTGTCAGAGTGAACATTACATCAACAGTCAGTGGGTGTTCACACAGTGAAAAAGCGTCGTACAAAAACCTCCCTCAGTCACTGAACAGAAACTGAACTGACTGATACAGTTCACTGAGGACACACACACACACACACACACACACAGACACACAGACACACACACACTATACATTTTATTCTTCTATTGTTTAAATCTCTGGATGAAGGTTCATTAGACATTTGTATCTTGTTTATCCATCATGTTTCTTATGAAACACTGGCTCCTCCCTCCTTAAACCTGAAATAAATCTTTGACATTGTTTGGAATTCACCTTTCTGAGACAATGAATTGAACAAGTTAAAATTGATTCTGTGTCATCAGCCTCAAACTTCACACATCACAGAAACCAGTGTCATAGCTGGTTGGTGGAAATTAAATCACATTTTTATTTTACATTTTTATCAGTCACACCTTCTTTTGTCTTTGAAGATTTAAAGTCACTCTCAGCGCTGAGGGGAAACATCCTGATGTGATACCAGGTTCACACCATGATGTTCTGCTGTGATGGAGAAAGACTGAAACAAGCAGCATTGACCCTCTTCATCTATTCTCCATGTTAAAGAAATGATCCTCTTCTGTTTGGATGTTGATCATTTATCATTAAAAAAATCACATCTCATTTTTTACAGTTGATACCTTTGTTCTCTAACTTCAGTATTTATGTTGTTGGCTACGTTTACTTTCCTGTTTTTATGCAGTAACTGTACTTTTACTTCAGTCATGTTTGTGATACTTTATCCACCTCTTTTTGTGTGACTCTGATCAGATGCTTGAAATTAGATAATTGTATTAAGAAACGTTTTCATGTTAATGTATTACCACACATCTGTAGATATAGTGGATGAGGTGTATGTTTTTAAACAGAACAGATTATGTGTGTGTATGTGTGTGTGTGTGTCTGATAATACATTTCTGAATATAAGATTAGATTAGAAGATGCATCAGAATTTGATTTGATTTGATTATAATCATTTCCTGTTTGATTTTGATAGTCGCCTGTCATCTTGTTACAAACACTTCATCATTGAGTACTAAACAAATTCAGTGTATGAAAGAGAAAGTCTCATAACGCAAGAATTTCAAAACAGTAAAATGAAATATATTAATGTTAATAGAAATGTGGACCAAAGAAGATCACATTGTGCTTCATTGTTAGAAACTAACTGAAACATGCAAAGCAGAAGCACAATGTATAAAATACATATTTCTGTCTGACAGAATAAAAGCAAACAACAAACTAGACCTGCATGTAAGTATATGAGGGCAGTGACTACTGTCGTTTCTGGATCAGGTCTCAGGGACATTGTCAATGCTTGGTGATGATCTGACAAAGAAATGATTGGACAAACTGATTCATTCAGACTCTCAGCATCACATCCTCAACCTGGTGGGAGCTGCAGGTATGGATGGTCATATGAAAAGACTTTTTACTAACAAGCAGCTCTGTGCATGATGACCTTCACATATGACCTTTGACCTTCCTGTTGTGATGTTGGAGCATGTGGATGCAGTGGAGAGACTGTCAGCTCTTTTGGGTTTTATCTTTCCAGTTAATAGACTGAAGCATCAACATGTTGACATGAGCGCAGCAGTTTCAGTTCAGTTTCTGTTCAGTGACTGAGGGAGGTTTTTGTACGACGCTTTTTCACTGTGTGAACACCCACTGACTGTTGATAGAGTGTAAACTCTGACAGTAGTAAACTGCTGCATCTTCAGCCTGGACTCCACTGATGGTCAGAGTGAAGTCAGAGTTTGATCCACTGCCTGTAAAACGAGCTGGAATCCCTGATGGTCGACGGGTAGCATAGTAAATAAGCAGTTTAGGTTTTTCTCCATCTCTCTGTTGGTACCAGGCTAAGAAGTGCCCGTTGCTGTTAACATAAACATTCTGACTGGTCCTACATGTGATGGTGACGGAGGCTCCCAGAGCAGAGCTCACTGCTCCAGGCTGAGTCACTGTGACCTGTCCTCTGGACTCTGAGGACACAGAGACACAAACATAAAGCAGAGTCATGGTTTTGTCGGCTTCATTTCAGAGGGACGGATGTTGATAGAGGAGAGGAGTTTGATTCTCTGGACTTTACCTGTGAAGCAGCAGCAGAGGAGAGTCCAGATGAGGACGGAGATCAAAGTCATGTTTTTGATGAGGAGGATTTGTGTGTCTTCTGTTGTGATGAAGGACAGCTGTCAGTCATCCAGTCTTCAACTGTCAGGACTATAAACTCTCCCAGAGCACTGGAGCATGGTGCTGCTGATGCAAAGTGGCTCTCTATGGAAATGCTCTGACTGACTCCAACAGGGACCTGATCACTCTGATCATGCTGTTTATCAATGGATCACTTTATTGGAATATTGATGATGAATGTGCTAATGCTCATTTCTATGTGAATGTGGTCAGATATCAAAGGATTTCAGAAAAACCTTTGTCATAAAAATCTCTCAAATTTCACAACTAAACAATCAACATCAGTGTCACTGATATTTCAAATAAATGATTTTTAAATGTAATCAGCATATTTTAAGTTTAAGAGTAAAAATTTCATTTTTATATTTTCTTCTGCATTCATAAAATGTACATCTTATTTCAATCAATATCTTATCTCATATCTTTATTTCACTGCAAGAGAAATTTAATAATTTTGAGTCATTGAAAAGTTCTGGGTCAGATTATTATTTTATAAATAACTTTCAGCATTATTTTCATATTTCAGCTGTTTTTTGGTATTGAATGTAAGTGCAGTGATTTAGTTGAAGTGGATCTGGGACTGAATTCACTGAAATGTTCTTCAATGAAACGTTTTGTTGGTGAAATTTAAATTTCAAGAATTTCTCAGAGAAATACAGACTGGAAACAAAAGTACTCTCTATGGATAAACTATTATTTCAAGTCTTTACTTTTCAGCTCATGTGCTGTGCCAAATATTTTTGACTTTTTTCTTTGATCTCCTCAAAGATTAAAGATTAAAACATCACTGATGTATTTAAAAAGCTTTTAGTATGAGTGGGATTCATTTGATGAGTTTAAATGTAAATCTGTATTTTCACAAATTTCATTTTGAATGAACAATATCAACAGACTGTTTCTGTTTTAGATAAGAAATCTTTCAGATGCCGTAAAAATATTTAAAACTGACATTTTCACATTTGTCAATATAATTTTTTTAGTTTAAAACTTGGTTCAAAGTTAGTATTTTACAGATGAAACAGTGACACATCAGGGGAACCTTAAACTTTTTATCTTTAGTCCTGAAACTTGTCTGTTGTCATGGTTCAGCAGTGATGCCTGTCTGTTGCCATGGTTACTGAGCTCAGAGAGGGAAGCAAGAAACTGACGAGCAGTTTCATCCAATCTGAGGACGACCAACAGAAGGAGTCGTCTCCTCTGCTGCAGTCCACAGAAAAACTTTGTTCATCTCTCTCTCTGCAGTGGGTTGAGTTGGCCCCACCCTGACAGTGCTGCCCGCCTCCAGTGAGGAGTCCACAGTCTTGACCTGACTCACTGGGACTCAGCTACTGTTTCACTCTGCTACTGATCTCAGTCTGCAACTTTCTCTCTCTCTCTCTCTTTCTCTCTCTCTCTCTCTCTCTCTCTCTCTCGATAATACAGAACAAATAAAATGAAATAAAGATTTCACCACATTAGCAGTTTCTGTGTGTATTATTTTACATGTCATGTCTCACGTCATATAACTTAAAAAAAACTGTGGAAATGAAGAACATTTTTTTTTACATTTTCCTATCGTAGGCCTCGTCATCCTCACTGGAGCCTATACATCAAATCACCAGATGTTCTTTTTCATTACTTATCGTGATGCTGATGAACTTCATGTGTTAATCATTAAACACCTATTGATAAATTCAGTAGTGAATAACTACCCTGCTCCTGTCCATCTGCTCTTCATACTGTAGTGTTTGCTGGCCGGCGGGCTGCTCCAGCAGAAGTGCTTCATCTTGTATGTGCTGTCTTTTTTCTCCTGGACATCATGGAGCTGCTCCTGCTCCTCCTCTGCTGCCTTCTCCTTGTCTTCTGCTTCCCGCCTCCTCATTTCTCCAGGGAAAACCTCAGCTGACTCCTCCTCCAAGCCACTGGAGGTGGACAGTCGATCAGGCAGCACTTTCCCCCAACAGGTTCTCCCCAATGGAAATGCTCCATGGAGTAGGAGCCCTTGGCCTGAGGGGAGGAGGAAGAGGAGGGAGGTCAAAGAGAGAGGGAGGACTATTTAAATCTGTCAGCCCATTGTAAGCCTCTGCTTCTCTCCCTTCACTCTCACCTTCATCTCTCTCCTCCTCATCCTCCTCACTGCCCCTGCCACCACCATTATCAGCCACAGGTGCTGAACAAAGTCTGAACTGTAGCTGTTCTGAATATATAATTGTGTTTCCCCTCAATGCTCAGAGAGAGGACTATTCATATTCTCAAAGACATAAGAGGGTATAAGGGTAAAAATGAAGGGTACATTTAGTTTCCACCCAGCAGCTCAAAAGGATAATGTGAATCCTGTGACGTGAGAATTTTGATGCTCAACAGAATAGTTTTCTTTGTCTTTCTGAGGTTTTGTTTTTCTGATGATACAGAACATGCAGTGAGTGGTGTGAAAGGCCCCAGATGCACCAAATGTTGATACAAATACAGACGTTTTAATTCTATTTAAATCTGGTCAGACATGAGAGAATATTAATACCAACTTTGCAACATCAAAAATCCTGATTTAGCTTCTGATCTGATTAAAAAGGCGTCTGAGTGTGTGAACATCAGCAGCTGTCAGAAGCTGTCATGTGACCAGTGATTTCATGAAAAATGTAAAGAGTGGTGGAGAAATAAAACATTAATGTCTAATGTACTCAGGGTTAGTTAAACCCCAGGTTATTTCTAATCTGCTCTGAGAATTTAGCTGTATATCATGTGTTGTCTTCTAAATGTTTCTCTCAAGTGAAAATTTATGACTATTTCCCCATGAGAAGGAAGCAGTAAAAGCATCTTCTCCTAAGCCTTAAGTTAAATCACAAACTGTATATGTGTTACTGTCCTTTAATTCAGGTGGCAGTTGTTACGCACTGTTTTCAGTGTGCAAAAAAAACTGATAGGAGTAGTCATCTTATCTTGGTACCCATCTCTGCGCGTTCCAATGCATGGTGTGTGTAGATGCTGAAAAAAATAGAACTGAACTGATAAAACTAAGTCATAAGTCAGAAATCTGACAGATAAGTTGTACGGCGTAGAACTGTTAGAGCTGTAAACAATTGATTTCCTGGTGAGTAACGATCAATATGCTAACTCGCTAAGTGTTACACGCTGTTAAAACTTAAAGATGAGCCTTGTACTCTCACTAAAACCAGTCGGGATACATTTGAAGCAGGTTAGAGTAATCCATTGATGTCTGAAACCTGTGTTTATGTGCTTTATGAATCCTGTGCTGTTGTTAATTGATTAATTACTATGTGTGAATGCTTGATAACTGCTTGGTGCAGGCTTATTAGGTGTTGCACTGGTGTTAGGCCGGCAGGAATTTCATGCAGCTAAGCTTATCTGAGTGCGTTGAGTTCTTGGAGTGGTGTTCTGCACTGTCAGCAGCAGTAAAATGAATGTACATGGGTTACAGTATGAGCTGTATGCTAAGGAAACAGAGTTTATTTTGAAATGTTTATGTGAATTCATGTTCATGTACTGTGAGTTATGATGGCTATCAAGAATTCATGGAAAAAAGTAAAATGGACACTGTAAAGCAGTAACTTTATTTAAATATGTCCAAATGTATGTACGGACGAGAGGAATAATTGTCTTGCATGGCTGTGCAGGCTGGTTTTTTAGAATCCTTCGATTGGGCCTCAGTCCTCGGTTCCTCTACCATCTTCTGCTGTCATCCATCTGCATCTCCATCTTGGTTGCCACTCACCTTCGGAAAAGGAGTCATCCACATCTCCATATCCTCCCCATCGCAATACTCACCTTGGACACTCACTGTGAAAGAGGGTGGTAGGACTTTCTGAGTGCACTCATTTTATTTCCCTTACTTTTTATTTATGTTTCTATTCATTTGAACTTTGGGGACAATTTCCTTTCCCACACCTGAGATGTCAGAGGTTTTTTTTTTTTGTTTTTTTTGGCTCAAAATATTCAATTGGCCAATTGTGGTTCAAACAAAGGTAGTAAATAGAACTGTGTATTGTGAGTCCAACTTTGAGCTGATGATATAGGTACTGTAGTATTTTAATCCAGTACTCACTTTAATTTATTTACCTTTTTGAGATATTGTCTTATGAGGGATCTTTACTGGGTTCAATATATCTCCCTTAAAACTTTCAGTCTGTGTGTGTGTGTAGTATTTGGGGTGGATATTAAAGGTCTAACTCGACATTTAGACAGGTGAAGTGCAGGCAGTCTCCTCATTGAATCTAGACTCAGGGTTAACCATTTATTTCGCTGATACATTTCACACTATCTTAAAATGACAGGTGCAAGTAGGGGTTACACTAACAAACTGGATACATCTATTTTTAAAGATTCAAAGTGTGAACATTCTGTTTGTTCAATGCGAAATCAATGATCATGTGTGTGTGTGTGTGTGTGTGTGTGTCTGAAATGATCAGAGTAGATCTATTAAATCTACAGAGGTAGAGTGTGTCTCAGTGAAACATATCAATGATTGTTTATTTGTCGTTTGTATTTTTTTTTAAAGTGAAAAGATAATGTTAAAAAATCTGATTGTTCTGTCACAAACAGTTTTTTTTCTAGAGACTGTAACTTAATTTTAGAATGCAGAGAATATAAATGTCCATTACCCACACCTTTCTTTTCAGATTATGTTTATTGGATCACATTTTCATTAAAAACATGATATATCATTGTTCCCTTCACATAAATCATTGTACATGTGATACTAAGTCAGCAACAAATAACAGGTCAGAGCATTTCCATAGAGAGCCACTTTGCATCAGCAGCATCATGCTCCAGTGCTCTGGGAGAGTTTATAGTCCCTGACAGTTGAAGACTGGATGACTGACAGCTGTCCTTCATCACAACAGAAGACACACAAATCCTCCTCATCAAAAACATGACTTTGATCTCCATCCTCATCTGGACTCTCCTCTGCTGCTGCTTCACAGGTAAAGTCCAGAGAATCAAACTCCTTTCCTCTATCAACATCCGTCCCTCTGAAATGAAGCTGACAAAACCATGACTCTGCTTTATGTTTGTGTCTCTGTGTCCTCAGAGTCCAGAGGACAGGTCACAGTGACTCAGCCTGGAGCAGTGAGCTCTGCTCTGGGAGCCTCCGTTGCCATCACATGTAGGACCAGTCAGAACGTTTATGTTGACAGCAACGGGCACCGTTTAGCCTGGTACCAAAAGAGAGATGGAGAAAAACCTAAACTGCTTATTTACTATGCTACCCGTCGAGCATCAGGGATTCCAGCTCGTTTTACAGGCAGAGGATCAAACTCTGACTTCACTCTGACCATCAGTGGAGTCCAGGCTGAAGATGCAGCAGTTTACTACTGTCAGAGTTTTCATGTTATCAACAGTCAGTATGTGTTCACACAGTGAAAAAGCGTCGTACAAAAACCTCCCTCAGTCGCTGAACAGAAACTGAACTGAAACTACTGCAGCTGGAAGCTGATACAGTTCACTGAGGGGACACACACACACACACACACACACACACACACACACACACACACACACTGTGTCTGACACACTCACACACAATTATTGATTTCCTATTGAACAATCAGAAAGTTCACCTCGTGAATCCACTTCTTACATTTCTTATGAAATCACTAGTTACCTGCAGCTTCTGACAGCTGCTGATGTTCACACACTCAGATGCCTTTTCAGTATCAGTTACTCTAAAATCCGCTCATACGATGATGACATCCTATTATACATCATAATAATGATCAACTTTTATTGTTTTAATGCATCATCCAATCAGAAATGAAAAAGTTTGTCTCTGGTAAGATGCCAGTCACCTCACCCAACGACTGTTGGACTGTCTGAAAATATTTTCTAATTCATTCATTGGTTTAAGTAACAAGGTTGGTGCACATTCACAAGCACCGATGCCAATGCACTAAAGTTAAAAAGGGTTTTTTTTTTATTGGTAGACACCAGCTCTTTTAAATACATTTCCCCAAACTAACAATTTATGATCCTTTCATGTCTGGAAAAGATGAAAGTTTCCTGTCAGAAAGTTTTTGCACTGTAATGGTTTGACAGAAGCACTGCAAACCTTAAAGTCAAATACTGAACATGAACTAATACGGGAAATAACCATTGATTGCATGTACATGATCTCTGCCTCACATGTGATTTTAAATTAATTCAAAATTTGCAAAACTGCAAACCATCAAAATGATCAAACTACCCAAAATCAACAGGAAAACATCAGGACCAGTTTTACTTTTCTTTTCTCTTGGTGAGTTTTATCTTCCAGATCAGTCACTGTAGATTAGAACATGGACATGAAAAACATAAAGTTCACCTTGGACAGGTATTAAAACAAATTGGTTTGATTGAGCTAAAAATCTTCATCAATCTGTGTGGCCGTCAGCATCACACTGACAACAAGGTGGAGATAAAATTAGGCTAAATTATACACAGGATTATGTCCCACAGTGACGTTGGGTAATGATAATGAGAGCAAATAGTCAGGGAGAGTTTAAAAAATATTCTCAAAGCAAACTTTTACAACTCAAAGCAAAACTAAATAAAGATAAGAATAAACACATCGTGATGAATATTCTGATCAAGTGATTGATCCATTGATAAACAGCATCATCAGCGTGATCAAGTCCCAAGTTCCCAGTCCTGACCTGAGTCACTGGGACTCTGAGACTGATTTTACTCTGCTACTGATCTCAGTCTGCAACTCTCTCTTTCTCTCTCTCTGGCTTGACAATAAAGCACAAATAAAATAAAAATTTCCCTAAATCATAATTTTCCTTGTGTATCATTTTACATGTCATATGACATCATGAAACTTAAATGGTACCCTCCACAGAGAACAGACTTTATTAAGTTTTATTTTGTATCAAACTAATCTGCATAATCTAGAAAATAAATCTACAGTCAAGTGTCATTTTTTAAATTATATTTTTAATAATATTTTTTATATCATATAATATTGAAACTATATATGAAAATAGCAAAACATGATCCATCCATCCATTTTCTATACTGCTTATCCGAAACCGGATCACATGGGGAGCTGTAGCCAATCGCAGCTGACACTGGGTGAGGTCGGGGTACACCTGAGACAGGTCACCAGTCCATTGCAGGGCCGACACATAGAGACAAAAAACCACTCACTCACACACCTATGGGCAAATTAGAGTCACCAATCAAATACTCAAGTTCATGTGTTTGGACTGTGGGAGAAAGCTTCCCCGGAGGGAACCAACAGAACAGCCCCAGGCCCAGGGTTCAAACCCAGAACCTTTTTGCTGTGCGGTGACACCAATAACCACTGCACCACTGTGCCACCTGAAAACATGATCATGATTTTAATTTATGCAATTTGTGGTACCACTAACGTGTTACTATATTAGATGAGTTATTTTTAAATAGTGTTTTTACTGCCAAAGGGAATAAATGTTGTTATATCTAAAATCCATCAATATTTTTTGTTAATATTTCATCAACTGTATCATCCTGTTTTGTTTATGGAGAAGTGATGTCAAATTCATTAAGTAGTCATTAAAACTTACTTTACAGACTATCAATAAAAGTACTTGATGACATGCTGAATTTCAGGCTTGTCCTACTGCTTTTTTTTAAACACTGTTGAGTATTGTTGTAGTTTCAGTGCAGCTGTTGAGTCAGATCAGTTCCTCTGCAGCTGAGGGAGGTTATTGTACAATGCTGTATCACTGTGTGAACACATACTGACTGCTGATAACATGAAAACTCTGACAGTAGTAAACTGCTGCATCTTCAGCCTGGACTCCACTGATGGTCAGAGTGAAGTCAGAGTTTGATCCTCTGCCTGTAAAACGAGCTGGAATCCCTGATGCTCCAGTGGTAGCAAGGTAAATAAGCAGTTTAGGTTTTTCTCCATCTCTCTGTTGGTACCAGGCTAAACGGTTTGAGCTATAAACGTTCTGACTGGTCCTACATGTGATGGTGACAGAGGCTCCCAGAGCAGAGCTCACTGCTCCAGGCTGAGTCACTGTGACCTGTCCTCTGGACTCTGAGGACACAGAGACACAAACATAAAGCAGAGTCATGGTTTTGTCAGCTTCATGTCAGAGGGACGGATGTTGATAGAGGAGAGGAGTTTGATTCTCTGGACTTTACCTGTGAAGCAGCAGCAGAGGAGAGTCCAGATGAGGACGGAGATCAAAGTCATGTTTGTGATGAGGAGGATTTGTGTGTCTTCTGTTGTGATGAAGGACAGCTGTCAGTCATCCAGTCTTCAACTGTCAGGACTATAAACTCTCCCAGAGCACTGGAGCATGGTGCTGCTGATGCAAAGTGGCTCTCTATGGAAATGCTCTGACTAAAATGTGTTCCTAAAGCTAAAATGTCCCCAAAGTGATGGTTTGAAAAAAAAAGTTTTCTTGCAACCATAGAAAGACATGTACACACACTAACACACACACATGCAAACACACAAGTCAATGAATAATACTTTTATTCATAGTCTGTAAAGTAAGTTTTAATGACTACTTAATGAATTTGACATCAGTTCTCCATAAACAAAACAGGATGATACAGTTAATGAAATATTAACAAAAAATATTGATGAATTTTAGACACAATGACATTTAAAAATAAAACACGATTTAAAAATAATTCAACAATCAAATGAAAGAATTTCGAATCAAACCATAACAATATGAATTAGAAATAATCCCAGAAAGTGAAACATTTTAAAGCCATATTTCAACTAACACCCATCACAATGATACAGTAAAATCTAATCTAATATCGTAACACATTAGTGGTACCACAAATTGCATAGATAAAATTATAATCATGTTTTTTCAGGTGGCACAGTGGTGCAGTGGTTATCAGTGTTGCCGCACAACAAGAAGGTTCTGGGTTTGAACCCTGGGCCTGGGGCTGTTCTGTTGGTTCACTCCAGGTACTCCAGCTCCCACAGTCCAAAGACATGAGCATTGGGTTGATTGGTGACTCTAATTTGACCAAAGGTGTGTGTGTGTGGTTGTTTGTCTCTATGTGTCGTCCCTGCAATGGACTGGTGACCTGTCCAGACTGTACACCGCCCTCGTCCAATGTCAGCTGGGACTGGCTCCAGCCCCCCCTGCAACCCGGTTTCGGATAAGTGGTATAGAAGATGGATGGATGGATGGATCATGTTTTGCTATTTTCATATATAGATTCATTATTATATTATTTAAAAAATATAAGTAAAGAAAATACACTTGACTGTAGATTTATTTTCTGGATTATGCAGATTAGTTTGATACAAAATAAAACTTAATAAAGTCTGTTCTCTGCAGAGTTTAAGTTTCATCATGTCATATAACTTGTAAAATAATAGACAAGGAAAATGATGATTTTGGGAAATTTTTATTTTATTTGTGCTTTATTATCAAGCGAGAGAGAGAGAGAGAGAGAAAGAGAGAGAGAGTGTGTTGCAGACTGAGATCAGTAGCAGAGTAAAACCAGTCTCAGAGTCCCAGTGACTCAGGTCAGGACTGGGAACTTGGGACTTGATCACGCTGATGATGCTGTTTATCAATGGATCAATCACTTGATCAGAATATTCATCATGATGTGTGTATTCTTATTTTTATATTGTTTTGCTTTGAGTTTTAAAAGTTTGCTTTGAGAATATTTTTAAAACTCTCCCTGACTATTTGCTCTCATTATCATTACCTAACATCACTGTGGGACATAATCCTGTGTATAATTCAGCCTCCTTTTATCTCCACCTTGTTGTCAGTGTGATGCTGATGGAAGAATTGTAGCTCAATCAGATGAATTTGTTTATACCTGTCCAAGGTGAACTTTATGGTTTTCATGTTGTTGGAATCTCAAGCCATGGGTTCTGAAAAGAACAATGGAGAGGCCTACATGTCCCTCCAAAAGCCTGAGCCAGAGTTGGTCGACCGTTTGAACAACGGAGCCACAACCCCCCCACAATTCACACCTAGGTGTGAATCAGAGTTTGAAAGTAAACTCTGAAAGTAAAGCATCGGCATTGGCCGAGGCCAGGCACTCTCAGCAGGGATCCCCGGTGACGTCACACAGGTGATGAAAGCAGCACCGCGACCCTCTGCTGTTGCTTTTTCCCGTGCACCAGTTACAGTAGAGAGCTCCTCCAAGCTCTCTCAGCGACTCGGCTGCTGAAAGGGAGCAATCTGCAAACATTTGACCTTTTTCCACAACTTCTTCAAGCCCAGGTCACAGTCTGTTGTTGTATGTTTCCTTTTTGTTTTTTCATCTTTCGGATCCGACGTAGATCGCTGTGCAATCAGCTGATTTCACGTTCTGTGAGGACGAGCGCCGACTTTGTTAAAGACAGAACAAAGTTCACCGTCTCTCATCTGTGATCTTCCCGCTGCCGCCGAGGAACTCATTACAGCCATCGCCAGAAAAGCGGGACACGACCCGCCAAGCTCCCAGCCAAGGACCGAGCTGTGGAGGATCCAGTCCTTCTCAAATATGCGATGCCAGGGGGGCGCCCCTGACCCCGGGGAACATGCTTTTTTGGCCGTACTAGAATAAAGTGTAATTGCACATCCACTACAGTAGGTGGCAGTGGCGCTCTCATTGTCAGAGTGTGCGCAGGGAGTATTGGCTCTATTGTGTCAGGTTTTTTTGCGCGGACATGCGCACAGACACAGCACAGAGCAGGAGACATGAAGTGTAGTGAACAACCCCTCAAGAGACACCATGGAAAAATATTTAACAGGGATGAAAAGAAAGGCAGAGAGAGATGGAGATAATGCGACAAACAAAAGTCACCAGAAAGCTGAGGAAATATGACGAAGCGTATGTAGCGCTTGGCTTCACTGTGACTACGGTGGGAGACGAGGAAAGGCCGGTGTGTTTACTGTGTCTTAAAATGTTGGCAGCAGACAGCATGAAGCCAAATAAATTAAGGCGTCCCTCAAAAAATGTTTATAGTTTCAATAAGGATTTAATTTTTTTTTATTTCAGGCAAATTGATGTACTTTAAATATTTTCTGTTACAGAGTAAAAAACAATGTTAATAAAGTTATTCTTTGTTATAAGTTGATCTATATTTCTTTCTTTTTTTTGTTTTCTTTAATGTTAATAAGGATACAATGTTATGCAGAGGCGTACTTATAACAATTTTATAGACAAATGATACTATTTATAGTCGCGGCGGAGAGTGTGTGTGTGTGGGGGGGCATGAAATGTTTTCTTCTTCTTAGGGGGGCATAACAGAAAATAATTGAGAAGCACCAGGAGAACCAGAGCGGACTTTCTTTTCTAACTCCAAAGGATCGGAGCAACTCACACTAAGAGGCTGATGTCTGGGCAGAGACACAATTAGTGTAGCGTGTTGTATTTGTAATCTGATTTATAAGTGCTGCAGATCCTGTTGTTTAGATCGTTCACTGTGATCAGCTTAATAAGCCAAATATCACTAGTTAAAGGACCAATATCTGACCAGACGAGCTCCGGTTCGCTGGCTCCGTTATTGTGTAGTGATATTGTGGTGATAATTAACTGTGGTGACGATCTCTTGTGGACTCTTTCCTCTCTTCACCTTTATTCTCCCTCTTTCCTCCCAATCACGCACCTCATCTACATCTCTCTCACATTCAGGCCCTAGAGTGTGATCGCGTCATACACGTAAAGCTCAAGGGCCCTCCCTTTGTTCTCGTTGTTCACGCCATTCACACTATTTAAACAATACAAGTTGATCATTATTATGATGTATAATAGGATGTCATCATTGTATGAGCAGATTTTAGAGTAACTGATCCTGAAAAGGCATCTGAGTGTGTGAACATCAGCAGCTGTCAGAAGCTGCAGATTTCATAGGAAATGTAAGAAGTGGATTCACGAGGTGAACTTTCTGATTGTTCACAGGAACAATAGGAAATCAATGATTGTGTGTGAGTGTGTCAGACACAGTGCCTGTGTGTGTGTGTGTGTGTGTGTGTTACACCCGCAAGGGAAGCAGGTGGAAAAATAGTAAAAACATGCACACACGTGGAATTTCCACAGCGAGCGTTTTTGCTTCCTTTTCTTTTGTCTTTCTCCTTCGTCTTTTTTCCTGTCGGCCCGTGGCGCGGAAAACAGCAACAACAAAAAAACCCCACTGATCTCAGACTTTCAAAACAAGACCTCTTTTCAGATCACGAATAATACTTTCTGGTGAAAGCCATGTTAAACAGAGACCCAGTGAGAGAGAGATGCAGAGTGAGTGCAGAGATACTGGATATCTCTTTATGCTGATGATACCTGACTTTATATTTCTGCTCCTGAAAGTCCAAGGAAGACTCAGCAGATTTCTGTCCCTCAGACAACATATAACAATCACTTTAAGAGCTCTTCTTTTGAGTGGAGCTGACAAAATTTTCAATTGACTAAAACATTTAACAAATTTGTAAAAAGTCACTGAAAACCCACAAACAGTTAGCATAGAGTTTAAACCAGGGAGAGTTATCAATCGAGTTGTATTTCATGTCAGTGAGAAAGTATCATAATCACCTGCTGATGTAATAAAAACTACAGATGGAAGCAGAATTTATTTGATGAACAGATCTTTATTTTGTTGAAACTGTGAAATTACAAACATTACAGAAAAATAACAAACAGAGAGAGAGAAGATGAGAAAGAGAGAGAGACAGTGTCACAGTGAGCAGAGTAAAACCAGTAGCAGAGTCCCAGTGAGTCAGGTCAGGACTGGGAACACTGGTCTCTCCTCAGCGTCTCTGAGACCAGAGTCTGGCAGCCCTGGGTGGCCTCACAGGTCACAGAGTCCAGCTTCCCCCACTGGTCTGCAGGGAGCCTCAGGGTGCTGCTCCAGCTGCAGTGGCCAGCTGAGTGTAACCTTCCCCTGCTGCGGCTCTTCACTGGAGGGGGGCAGCACTGTCAGGGTGGGGGCAACTTGACCAACTGAAGAGAGAGAGATGAACAAGTTTTTCCTTGGGCTGCAGCAGAGGAGACGAGTCCTTCTGTTGGTCAGTTTCTCACTTCCCTCTCTGAGCTCAGTGACCATGGCAACAGAAAGGCATCACTGCTGAACCATGACAACAGAAAAGTTTCAGGACTAAAGATAAAAAGTTTAAGGTTCCCCTGATGAGTCAATGTTTCATCTGTAAAATACTAATTTAGAGTTTTAAATTGAAAAAAAACACAACTATATATTAGTAAATGTGAAAAATGTAAGTTTTAAATATTTTTACAGAGTCTGAAAAATTTCTTATTTAAAACAGAAAAGACTGAGATGGACAATTTTGTTCATTCAAAATGAAATTTGTTTAAATACAGATTTACATTAAAACTCATCAAGAAATCCCACTCATACTGAATGATGTTTTAAGTTAAATTTCTTCTGCAGTGAAATAAAGATATAAGAAATGTATTGAAATAAACTGAACATTTTATTAATACAGATGAAAATACAAAAATGACATTCTAAAACTTATAATTTGCAAAGCAATTAAATTGAAAAATAATTTTGTTGACATGTCAGTGACAGTGATGTTGATTGTTTGGTTGTGAAATTTGCAAGATTTTTCTGAACTCTGATATTTGGCCACATTCACATAGAAATGAGCATTAGCACATTCATCATCAATACTCCAATAAGGTGACCCACTGATAAACAGCATGATCAGAGTGATCAGGTCCCTGTTGGAGTCAGTCAGAGCATTTCCATAGAGAGCCACTTTGCATCAGCAGCACCATGCTCCAGTGCTCTGGGAGAGTTTATAGTCCTGAGAGTTGAAGACTGGATGACTGACAGCTGTCCTTCATCACAACAGAAGACACACAAATCCTCCTCATCAAAAACATGACTTTGATCTCCGTCCTCATCTGGACTCTCCTCTGCTGCTGCTTCACAGGTAAAGTCCAGAGAATCAAACTCCTCTCCTCTATCAACATCCGTCCCTCTGAAATGAAGCCGACAAAACCATGACTCTGCTTTATGTTTGTGTCTCTGTGTCCTCAGAGTCCAGAGGACAGGTCACAGTGACTCAGCCTGGAGCAGTGAGCTCTGCTCTGGGAGCCTCCATCACCATCACATGTAGGACCAGTCAGGATGTTTATTATGGCAGCCCATACCACCGTTTAGCCTGGTACCAACAGAGAGATGGAGAAACACTTAAACTGCTTATTTACTATGCTACCACTCGAGCATCAGGGATTCCAGCCCGTTTTACAGGCAGTGGATCAAATTCTGACTTCACTCTGACCATCAGTGGAGTCCAGGCTGAAGATGCAGCAGTTTACTACTGTCAGAGTCATCACTATATCAACAGTCAGGAGCTGTTCACACAGTGAAAAGCGTCATACAAAAACTTCCCTCAATCACTGAACAGATACTGAACTGAAACTGCTGCGCTCATGTGAACATGCTGATGCTTCAGTTAAGTTCAGTTTAGTTCAGCTCAGTTCAGTTTATTGTCATAATACAAAGCAGAGCCAGTACAATGAAATTACAATGTCAGTGAAGGCAGCATCAAATACGATAAATAATAATAAAATTAACATATAACGTAGGGCAAAGTAAAAAACATTTTTATATATATGTTGTACACAGGCAGGGGAGAGAAAGGGAAAAAGGAGTGGTTTGGATCAGTGTGTTTTGTGTTGGAGCGTGGTGTGACACAGAGAAGGGAGTCTAACTTAGCCTGCAGCCTCTGGATATATCTTGTACGTCACATGAGCTACAATTGCCGTGATGACCCACCCACTAAGTACGAGTCTGAGAGCAACCAGGCTGCTGGGGTTCTCCATGTAAGATGAACACTGGCTCTCAAGTTTGAAGAGTGCGGTTGTGACTGCAGTGTCATTTGGTGCTGGGAGGCACTCCACCCACTTTGTGAATGTGCAGGTGACTGTCAGGAGGTATCTGTTACCTCGTGAAGATTTGGGGACTGGTCCGATCCAATCGATTTGGAGATTGGACCACTGAAAGGAAATTGACAACAGGTAAGGCACATTTGGACATTAGGTTTAGTGTCGCTGGTGGATGAGTTGAGGCATTCAGCTATTCTATGACATAATCTGCGTCCTCATCGCTCTGGAGTTTAGGCTGCTTCCCCTTTGTTGGTGAAGAGGCTGCCTCCACTCCTGAGAGTGTGGATGGCTTATGCAGTTTGATTTGATTGGCATGGACCCATTTGTACACTGGAGGCCACCCATCTGTAGCACCATCTCGGCCACACACTCACGTATGAAGTCTGCCATATTTTGTTGATGGATGTCCTTCTCTTTGGAAGGAATTGAGGCTTTGCCACCTTACTTCACATCCTGGTTTGGATTCTGTTTAAACCAGACTTTCCTATTCTGTTGAAAGG
This sequence comes from Trachinotus anak, assembly GCF_046630095.1. Classification (NCBI taxonomy): domain Eukaryota; kingdom Metazoa; phylum Chordata; class Actinopteri; order Carangiformes; family Carangidae; genus Trachinotus; species Trachinotus anak. The sequence continues at coordinate 24,246,805 of NW_027273867.1, read as the reverse complement.
ACCTTTGTTGTTGCGGTTTTCGTTGTTTATGGAACTGGTTAGGTACATCAGTCCTCTGTTTCTGGCATCTTCCCTGTTGGCGGAATGGTTGGCGTGCCTGGGGACCTGGTCTGACATGCGTCTTGGCATGAGGCATCTCACTGCCTTCTAGTGCCAAGTCTGCATTGGTCGATGCCTGGATCTCCAGGACCCTGACATTGCTATCAGACACTCTACCCGGGCATATGCGTGTTTCCCAGGCCAGCTGTGTGTACCTTCCAATCTCCTGCATTGTCAGATTAGCGGTACGGCAGTGCATGGTAACATCATAACGTACACTTTCATGCAGGTTATGAAGGAACAGGGATTTGAAGGCATGATCTTCCTCTAAGCCAGTTGCGTTGCGCCCTTGAAAGTAAGCGGCCCTAAGGCATTGGTAATACTCCATTGGGGGTTCAAGTCTTTTCTGCACGATGGCGAAAGCATTGAGAGTGGCGGAAGCTTGATCCATATATTGGGAGTACTCCTCCCGCAGGGCCTGACAGAGTGATGAGTAGCGGTCCCTGATCCCTGGTGGGAGAGTCTCCATAAAGACATGCACGCTTCTGGACGCTGTCTTCCAGATCAAGCAGAGTTTCTCGCGCGCTGATACGTAAGGTAGATCAAGAAGGCAGCGCTTTACCTCCCTTAAATAATCCTCTATTGTTGACTCTCGGTAACTGGGGTCAAAGCGCTCGATGTCCCTTGCTAGGGATTCCAGTTGGCCCGTGCGCAGGCCCTGTTCTCAGTAGAGGCCCGCGTCACCTGAGTCGTCTGAGGACTGTTGGTTCCTCCGATCCCAGTAAGAATAATGTGACTCCCCTCTTCGTGGTGGAGAAGGGGTCAAGTTAAGGTAAGAGTGTGGGTTACGTCATGTGTATAGCTCGCCAGCTGATGAGGGCCCAAAATCCCTATCATTGTTTAAGGACTGGAAGTAATGTTCACTCTTCATGGAAGAAGTTCTCCGCCCTTCAGCAGGAAAAACGGAGCGTTGGCTGACAGCCTGAGGTGCACTCCTCGGGTATGAGGCATCTATGTCCCTGCGGCGGGCCACTGGAGGTGAACATTGATCAGGAATGATTAAGTCGGATCTGGCACGAAGGCCTGTCGCATTTCTACTTATCATCCTCAGGTGAGTAGGTGTGGCTTGAGCTGTCTGAACAGCCTGCCGGACATCATAACATTCCTTGAATGAGACTGTTTCCCATGCTCGGGAAGCCTGAAGTTCAGCCCGCAGCTTTTCTTCCAGGGACTCCAAGGGCTGAGGTTTAACAGTCTTCTTGGAGATAGGGGCTGCATCTGGGTCAGAACTGGGGTCAAATGGGTCAGGGTCTGATATCCTCTGGCCCTGAGTTTCTACTTGCTTCTTTTCTATTCTGTTTCTTACCAAGGTGATAGTGCAGGTCTCGATGATCCTGCTGCAGGTTATCGTTTTCTTCTCGAGCTTGAGAGAGCTCTTCTTGAGCTTGAGAGAGTTATTCTCTCAGGAATCTACAGCCTTCCTGTAGGCGCAATATGGTCCATTGCTCAGCTCGATAACTGGTCGGCAACGCCATAAGCTGCTTAGCGAGTTCTGCAGCTTGCAACTGGGCTTTATGGTGATAAAGCAATGTTAACTCACCTAGCACCTGTGAAATGGTGCGCTTCTCTCCAGTCGGATTATTTATATAAGTAACAAGCTTGGAGGATGTCCTCATCGCACATGCTAACAGTGTAGCTGTTCAGGTTACTTAAATCATCAGTGGAAACATTTATGAGGCCAGCAAACGATGCATTACATTAACTATGGCTGCAATTTATCTCAGCAGAGGTGGCACGGCGGCACTGTGCCTCTGCGAGCAATTAGTTGTTAGCGTGCGTCAAAGTACAGGACTCGCAATACAGAAAAGAAGAGAAGAACACAGTCTATGCTGTGCTATGTAGCAATCAATTCCTTGATGCACTCCCAACAGCAAAGTCACTAATGTAAATGCACTCTATCACTAATCAGTAACTTAAAAAAAATAGAGTTTTGAAAATTAAACACAATTCTTATAACTATTATAATATTTAGTATATTATAATATTATTATAATATTGCTTAATTAATTTCAAAATTCTGAACAAAAATGCTTTAACTTGTCGATAATGGATTATTGTGTTAATATTGCAACACAGCTGGAATCAAACAGCCTCACACGGGGCACCAATTTGTTGTGCACAGGTAGGAGCAATTTGGTTATTGGCGTATAATATTAATGATTATCAGTGATAATCACCAATATATATATAGATGTTTACTACAAGTAGTAACCTATTTTGACCAAATTGATGGCTCAAAATACAGTCTCAGAAGGTTAGTTGAAGGGTAAATTCCAGCACTGACTGTCGTGAATCCAGCTGTTATCACAAATATAGTCACAATAATCACAGACAACGATGAGTTAAATTATAACAGGATTTATTAATAAGAGTAATAATTATTCAAAATAACATTACTTGATATTAAACCGATTATAATTCAACTATAACTAAAACAAACATTGGTTACTAACTAGGTAATTACAGGCAAAACACATATGTAACATATGTGTGTGTGTGTGTGTGTGTGTGTGAGAGGGAGAGAGAGAGAGAGAGGATGGCGACGAAGTCATGTGAGTGACGTGTCAGTAGGAGCCAAGATGGCGGCAGCGTGACCTGAGTGACATACTCGCTAGAGCCAAGATGGCGGCTCGCTGCAGAGTGTGAATGGCGTGAACAACAAGAACAAAGGGAGGGGCCCTTGAACTTTACGTGTTTGACGTGATCACACTCTGGGGCAGCCTGAATGTGAGTGAGATGTAGATGAGATGTGTGATTGGGAGGAAAGAGGGGGAATAGAGGTGAAGAGAGGAAAGAGTCTACAAGAGATCGTCACCACAGTTAATAATCACCACAATATCACTACACAATAACAGAGCCAGCGAACCGGAGTTCGTCTGATCGGATATTGATCCTTTAACTAGTGATATTTGGCTTATTAAGCTGATCACAGTGAACGATCTAAACAACAAGATATGCAGCATTGGAGTGCACTTGAGCACCCAGACATCAGCCTCTTACTCTGAGTTGCTCCGATCCTTCGGAGTTAGACAAAGAAAGTCCGTTCTGGTTCTCCACAGCTCGGTCCTTGGCTGGGAGCTAGGCGGGTCGTGTCCCGCTCTCCTGGTGATGACAGTGATGAGTTCCTCGGTGGCAGCGGGAAGATCACAGATGAGGGACGTTGAACTTTGTTTGGTCCTTAACAAATTCGGTGTGCTCGTCCGCACAGAACGTAAAACCACCTGATTGCACAGCGATCTACGTCAGATCCGAAAAAGGAAACAAACAACAGCAGTTTGTGTGCTCGGCCTGCGAGTTGAAGACTGTGACCTGGGTTTTAAGAAGTTGTGGAAAAAGGTCGAATGTTTCCCTGGTGCCCGGGAATAAGCAGCGGCAGAGGGTCGCTGTGCTACTTTCATCACCTGAGTGACGTCGCTGGGGATCCCTGTTGAGAGTGCCTGGCCTTGGCCAATGCCGATGCTGAGTTTACATTCAAACTCTGATTCGCACCTAGGTGTGAATCGTGGGGGGGTTGTGGCTCTGTTGTTCAAACGGTCGACCAACTCTGGCTCAGGCTAATGGAGGGACATGTAGGCCTCTCCATTGTTCTTTTCAGGATTCATGGCTTGAGGAGTCACGTGAACATTGCGAGGGATGTAGACACCTCGCTTCGTTGCTCCGCAGAACCCCCCAATATTTAAGCATTCATTTCATATCAAACGCTACTTTTTATGCTCTCGGTTAATTTTTTCTGTTTTGTGGACGCTTTGTGCACACTGAGATGGCAACAAGGTCGAAAAAATTCGACAGCCTGTTAAGACAACAACGTGGAGCTCACCGCTAGGAGCTGCAGAATCTATCAAGGAGGCTATCCCCACACTCATGGAAGACGTGGTGTCTCAGCTGATTAACAAGACACAGGCTCTGGTGGACGCACAGGTCGCGGTATTCCGTGGCGAGATGGTTGCCATGCAGGCTGATATTTCTAAGTGTATTGACTATAGGGAGAAGGAGGAGAACCGTGTGGTGGAGGTGGACAGCCGGCTCTCTTCGTCGGTGAGCAAACTGGCAGAAAAACACACCCAGCTGGAAGACAAAATTGCCGACATGGAGGACAGGTCGTGCAGAGACATTGCATGTTCTTGCTTTCCTGTCGGATGCCATACCACGGTGGTTTCCTAACCTGGGATCTGTTGAAATTATGCACGCACACTGCGTAGGTTCTCCGAAGAAAGACACAAATGGCAGATCTGTGCCTCGCATCATCTTTAAGCTACTGTGCTGTTATTATTATTATATTATTATAAGATTCTGAAAATGGCATCCTTGGAGTTGGAGGGAAGAACCATCCGTTTCACCCCGGACTACAGCCCACATACATTCAAGCGCAGGCTGGCCTTCTCCGAGGCAATGGACGCTTTGCAGAAACTGGACTTTCGCACCTTTCTCCTCTATCCTGCAAAACTCAAGGCGATGCGAGGAGGAGTGAACCATCTTTTCAACACCCCACGGGAGGTTAAAGATTTCATCAATTCTCTCGGTGAATAGCCTCCAACTACACAGGTAATCCAACCAGCTGGTTAGTTTAACTAAATGTCTTGCACGTAGGCCAATAGGCAACTTTGACCAGATGTTTGGCGAGGACTACCAGGCACAGCCTGCAATGACATCATCACTGATTTTCTACAGGGTGATTTTTGGTTATTATTATTATTATTTATTATTTACTTATTTTATTTTAATTTATTAATTCGTTATACTCTCTTTCCAATGAGAAAAGTTGACTTTACATGCTTTACAATGACCCTTTATGACCTATGTTCTAACTGTAAACATACTCGGATTTATTGGACTTACGCTCTTCATACTCTGAATGAGACCAGCTGGCTTAATATATATATATCCCTCTTTTTTGTTTCTGTTCATTTGCTCAGCCAGTAATAAGAAATACTAATTTCATAATCCTGCACAATGCCAGGGACCTAAATGTTACTGTTGTTAGTAGATTTCTGTTTGATCTTTGTCTAAGACCAAGCTCTGTTTTAAAAAAGAAAGGCTGGTGTTATAGTCCTGGCATGCTGCCAACTCCACTATAAGATACAAAACTTTACGAGCCATGTTCTCTTTGTATCCAGTACTAATATATACCGATAACCTACCACATGTCTGTACATTCTGTGTAGCTCAGTTATAATCGTCATGATCATTACTATGGTATGATATAAGTGTAACTGTTATAGGGAAGGGGGGACCTGTGTGTGCGCTGGGAAGGAACACGCCTCACGAGGATCACAGGTCCAACATGGAGGGGAAGTTAGGCTCCCTAGGAAGAGTCAAATTTTGGTTTTGGTTTTTCTATGTTTTCACATTTTTGTGGGTGTTCGTTTTCTTGCCCTCTCTTGTTCTTTTGAGAGTGGCAGGTTTAGGGCGACAGGGATTTTGGGGTGGGATGGATCTCTCCCAGCACTTTAATTTCACATTTTGGTCAGTCAGCTGCACTATAGGTTGTTTCTCTACTCTGCATCTTGTATGTATCACAATACTAGCCTCTATTAATTATTATGAGTAGTATGCATGTAATCAGCTGGAATGTAAATGGGCTGAATGGTCAAATTAAGCGCACAGCCTGTTTAGACCTGTTACGCAGACAACATGTGGACATTGCCTTTATGCAGGAGTCCCATTTAAGAACTATAGATGTCTGCAGATTTTCAAACAAACACTATTATGTGGCCGCCTCAGCATCGTTGGACACCAAAACTAGGGGGTCACTAGTAGTACTGAGACGTAACCTCTCAATAACTATACTTGGACAATTTGGTAGTGAGGATGGTAAGATTGTTGAAGAATGTTGACAGTTTTAGAGTCGTCTCCTCTAAAGTCAACCAAGAGCCTCCAGCTACAGCCAACTCACAGTACGCGAGATCTTAACATTCTGCTCATGACTGGGTTGATGTCGAGATAAAATAATCCATCATCAAGTTCCATTCTTAGACATGATCAGAGCTTATCATTTAGTTGTTTAGCATATTTGTAAATAGCCACCACACATTCTCTTCTACCATTGCTTAAAATTGTTTTTCTGCTCCATTTTCATCCTGCCAATCATTGCATTTACCTTTTAAATAGTAGTGTGGCTAATAAAAATGAATTGAGAAGTCATGAAGTCTGATATTATACTGATCATTTTTGTCTCTTCGGAGACTCATGCCCAATTCAAAGAGGATTTCAAATTATGATGATATGGCCTTGGTACGCTACAGATCACTGAGACATTCAAAACTTCTTGCAGATTTGTCCCTATGGCTTATCACGCCTCGTCCACTCAACAAGAAACATCAACTTCCCCTTTTGTCATCAGAAATATATGGAAATATATAAATGTAATAAAAAGTATTTTACAAGTTTGGGGTCACCACAACCAGACAGTCGTGTGAAACCAGATTGGAAACATTATTTTTCATGTGACTTTTCAGCAGGTTGAGAGAAAATGGCTTTTTGATGCCACTGGACACTGAAACATTGACACACAATGAGGTTAAACTGCATTAGTGAATATCTCCCAGCTAATCAATTTATCCAATATTTTTTGTCAAATCACTAAATAATGACAATGACCCTGTGACCTGATCCAGAAATCACATGATTCACTGTGGGTTTCATGGATCAGCTGTTATTATTAAGACGTCAGCAGTGAGACAGCAGACATGTCTCACTTTAATAATAAAACACACAGAAAATAAACTCGTGATCAAAGCATATTTACTGTCATGAAATATTGAAAACTTTACTAGAAGCAAACGTCACTATTGAAATATATGAAAGCCACATTAGAAAGAGACACAGACTGATTTGCAGAGTGAGCGCAGAGCTTCTGGATATCTCTTTATGCTGATGATCCCTAACTTAATATTTCTGCTCTGGAAAATCCAACAAAGACTCAGCAGATTTCTGTCCTCAAACAACATCACTTTAAGAGCTCTGTGTAAATATATGACATTTTGATAAAATACACTTAGAACACAAACATTTGGTGTTGAGGTTTAAGCAAGAGAGTGATCAATGAAGTTGTATTTCATGTTACTGAGAAAATATCATCATCATATGATCACATGTTGTTGTAAAAACTACAGATAGAAACAGAATTTATTGATCAGATTTTTATTTTGTGGAAATTGTGAAATTACAAATAGAAAACTAGCAAACATATCAGAGAGAGAGAGGGGATGGGAAAGACAGAGAGAGAGAGAGAGACAGTGTCACAGTAAGCAGAGTAAAACCAGTAGCAGAGTCCCAGTGAGTCAGGTCAGGACTGGGAACACTGGTCTCTCCTCAGTGTCTCTGAGACCAGAGTCTGGGAGCCCTGGGTGGCCTCACAGGTCACAGAGTCCAGCTTCCCCCACTGGTCTGCAGGGAGCCTCAGGGTGCTGCTCCAGCTGTAGAGGCCGTCCTTCCCCAGCACCCCGGGGCTCCTACTCTCCTCCCAGCTGCTGCTGCTCCTGCTGCCCCCCACCTTCCAGGCCAGACTCCAGTCTGAGGGGAAGCCCTTGTTGGCCAGGCACATGAGTGTAACCTTCCCTTGCTGCAGTTCCTCACTGGAGGGGGGCAGCACCGTCAGGGTGGGGCTATCTCGACCCACTGCAGAGAGAGAGATGAACAAGTTTTTCTGTGGACTGCAGCAGAGGAGACGACTCCTTCTGTTGGTCGTCCTCAGATTGGAAGAAACTGCTCGTCAGTTTCTCACTTCTCTCTCTGAGCACAGTAACCATGGCAACAGACAGGCATCACAGCTGAACCATGACAACAGGCAGGTTTCAGGACTAAAGATAGAAAAGTTTAAGGTTCCTCCGTTGTGTCAATGTTTCATCTGTAAAATACTAATTCAGACTTTTAAACTAAAAATATCTGTATATTGGCAAATGTGAAAAATGTCAGTTTTAAATACTTTTACAGCAAAAACAGAAAATACTGAGATGGAGTCTGTTTATTTTATTCATTCAAAATGAAATTTGTTAAAATAAAGATTTACATTAAAACTCATCAAATGAATCACACTCAAACTGAATGCTTTTTAAATATAACAGTAATGTTTTAAGATATTCAACACTCTTCTCAAATCTTTGAGGAGATCAAAGAAAAAATAAGAAATATTTGGCCCAGTACTTGGGCTGAAATGGAAATACTTTGAATAATAGTTTATCAATAGAGAATACTTTTTTCCTAGTCTGTATTTCTTTTAAAAATTGCTGAAATTAAAATTTCACCAACAAAATTTTTCACTGAAGAACATTTTAGTGAATTCAGTCCCAGATCCACTTCCACTAAATCACTGCAGTTACATTTAATACCAAAAATCAGATAACATATTTAAATTATTTTGAAGTTATTTAAAAAATAATTATCTGACCCTGAACTTTTCAATAACTCTAAATTATTAAATTTCTCCTGCAGTGAAATAAAGATATGAGCTAAGATATTTATTGAAATAAACTGTACATTTTATTATTGCAGATGAAAAAATAAAAATGAAAAACATTTTTACTCTCAAACTTTTAATTTGCTAAGTGACGACATTTAGAAATCATTTGGTTGAAATGTCAGTGACAATGATGTTGATTGTTTGGTTGTGAAATTTGTGAGATTTATATGACAAAGATTTTTCTGAAATCCTCTGATATTTGGCTACATTCACATAGAAATGAGCATTAGCACATTCATCATCAATATTCCAATCAAGTGATCCATTGATAAACAGCATGATCAGAGTGATCAGGTCCCTGTTGGAGTCAGTCAGAGCATTTCCATAGAGAGCCACTTTGCATCAGCAGCACCATGCTCCAGTGCTCTGGGAGAGTTTATAGTCCTGACAGTTGAAGCCTGGATGACTGACAGCTGTCCTTCATCACAACAGAAGACACACAAATCCTCCTCATCAAAAACATGACTTTGATCTCCGTCCTCATCTGGACTCTCCTCTGCTGCTGCTTCACAGGTAAAGTCCAGAGAATCAAACTCCTCTCCTCTATCAACATCCGTCCCTCTGAAATGAAGCCGACAAAACCATGACTCTGCTTTATGTTTGTGTCTCTGTGTCCTCAGAGTCCAGAGGACAGGTCACAGTGACTCAGTCTGGAGCAGTGAGCTCTGCTCTGGGAGCCTCCGTCACCCTCACATGTAGGACCAGTCAGAACGTTTATTATAGCAGCCCATACCATCTTTTGTCCTGGTACCAACAGAAAGATGGAGAGAAGCCTAAACTGCTGATTTACGCTGCTACCAGTCGAGCATCAGGGATTCCAACTCGTTTTACAGGCAGAGGATCAAACTCTGACTTCACTCTGACCATCAGTGGAGTCCAGGCTGAAGATGCAGCAGTTTACTACTGTCAGAGTGAACACTATATCAACAGTCAGTATGTGTTCACACAGTGAAAAAGCATCGCACAAAAACCTCCCTCAGTCACTGAACAGAAACTGAACTGACTGATACAGTTCACTGAAGACACACACACATGCACTGAAGTTAGAGCACAAAGGTATCAACTGTAAAAATGACCTCAGATATAGTTTCTAAATGTTTTTAAATGATAAAAAGAAAAAGTTAGAATCTGCAGCATCCTACTGTCTTTTCCTTTCCTTTTCTTTGATGTGGATATGACTGAGATCATTTCAACCACAGATCTCGTCCTCAGGTGAAGAAGTGAACATACACACATATATATGATGGACTTGTGATTAAAGGTCACGTCATCATCCCCTGATTAGATCACCTGTTTCTTACACCAGGATCTTCTGTGATTGTTGTTTCCTATATTTAGAAAATCAGAAACACAGAGACCATGTCTATTATGGTCAAAAGTAAATATAAAGAGTGTCAACATGTTACAGTGTCTGTAAACCTTGATCCTTCCACTAAAGCAGTCCCAAGTTCCAGGTCCCAGCACAGACCCTCACAGACCAGGTGTGATCCGCCCACATCCAGGTCTCTGTGATCACATGATGACAACAACATTACACAGATGTCATCAGCCTCTAACCTGACTGAACATGTCTGACATCATAGGTCTCATTTCAGCTCGTTGTTGAAATGTGATGTCAGTCATGTTCACATGATGTTATAAACAAATCCCATCAATCCACCAGTGAATGGAACTAACTAACAAGTCTTGTCTGTGTATCCAAAACCTGAATGACATCTTTAGATTTGCTGTAGAGCTCCATTGCTGTCTGTTAATTATTAAAAAAACATGAGTGAGCCACACTGTTGCACTGAGTGACATGTTCCTGGATTTCAATAAAATAATGGAGCTGTAGTTTATTTAGAAACCGCTCCATAGACGAATAACAGCAAAGATATTCATGGTACCTGGTTGAGGGAGTGTCCGCACCACACAGTTCTTCACTTTCCCCATTTAGATCCTGTGTCATGCTGTCAGTTTATGTTGTCCACCCTGAAGAAAGCCTCTAACACCCTGAGCCTCAGCTGCTGAGAAGTCCAGGTGGTCCTCAATACAAAGTTCCTCCTGGTCTCTCTTGAGAGGGACGGATGTTAGAGGAGTTTGATTCTCTGGACTTTACCTGTGAAGTCAACACGCTCTCACCCCAAACTCGTCACAGTCACTTGGTCAGGACCTCCTGGTGTCACTTTTGAACTCCTTTAGCATCATTTTTAATCATGCAGTTTATCTGATACTAATACAGACTGTGCTTTGTTGAAAGTTGATGCATGGATCAAACAGACCAAAGCCTTTTGTCAGAGACGTATATGAGCTGAGACAACATCATGGTTTTGAAGTCACACTGAACTTTTTCTGTATTAAACCACACCACAATCTTTCTCCAACATTAACCAAGTGCTGTGAGTTTCTAAATGAATTTAGTAATGCTGTACTGTTTTATTTCACGTTCAACAATGAAGCTAAAGGTTCCTGACCAAACGTCCATATGTGATGAGCTGGGAGTGAGAACATGTAGGTGAAGCAGCAGCAGAGTCAAATACTTTTATTTCAATATTAATCTATATAATAGAAAAATATACAGTCTGGGATTTTGTGGCTATTGTCATTTCTCACATCAGCTGTTGAAATATCACAAACAGACTCATTTTGGTGAGTTTGTTTGTTTCAAAGTCAGAGAGCCGTGTCTCTGTACAGTGAGAGGTTTTTGTACGACGGCTCAATGAGTTTGTATCACTGTGGGAGACTTTTGGTGGAGGAACCAGACTGGATGTTGGAAGTAAGTCAAAAGTTTATTAACAGATTTATTTGAGGAGCTGTTTTTCATTTGATTTCTATTACATTCAGAAAACCAGGAAAAGAAGTGACCTTTCCGTGTCAATGTACAGTTTTAAAAGAAAACTTTCGCAACTTGAGACAAAGTTTGTTTTAACAGTAGAAATTGTAAAAAGTCATGATAAGGAAAATTAAATACTGAGGCAGAGAAAATCCTCATTTCTAAATTTAAGAGTAAAGCAGCGTCTTGAGGGTTTGTAGATTTATTTTGTTTCAAAGTCAGAGAGCCGTGTCTCTGTACAGTGAGAGGTTTTTGTACGACGGCTCAATGAGTTTGTATCACTGTGGTGGACTTTTGGTGGAGGAACCAGACTGGATGTTGGAAGTAAGTTTCTGATCAAATATTAAATATTGTCTGATGAGTTCAGGTTCTAATCTCTGTGTCTGAACATCTGTAAGAGATATAAATTTCCATGAGGCCGATCTAAACCACTTTAAAATCTCTATTTTATTGCTAATTTCTCTCTTTAACCGTGAAGTTGAACTTGAAGCAGATTCACTGAACTTTTCTTGACATGCTCCAGTTAATTTGTGAAATGTGAACAATTTGAGCTGCAGCAAAGATTAAACAGCAACAATCCTGCAGTCCTCTTTAAAGTTTAAACTGGTTTGAAATTTAGGTACATTTTTTAAGTGAGTGAAATTTTTTAATTTAAGAGTTACTTTCTTTTTTAGTGGCTGATTTTTAAACATGACTTTTAAATATGGCTGTCAGTTATTATATGATATTTATGCATTTAACAGTAGATCTGATTTAACTGTTTTTCTCTTGATAGTTTTACCAGTAAATGTGTTTCACTATAAATGAACCAGGACTTTGGAAACATTTTCAGTTTTTTATGAATTTCTTCAAACAGTATTTTATTCTTTCCATTAAATTGTGTAATATAGACTACAGTAAAATGCAATTATTAAAATGTAAAATCAGCTTCTTGCGTTTCCAGTGTAGTTTGATGTATTTCAGGTCAAAGTGTCTGATGATTGTCTCTGTGCTGATGTGCATGAGAGGCTTCTTAAAGGGAAGTGAAACAATGTGTGAGTGAGTGACTGGTGGAGCAGAAAAACCATCTGACAGAAACTCCTTAAAGGAGAAAATCAACTCACACAGTAAAGGTGTCCAAGTGTCTGCTGTTTGATTGACAGCTGTGTGCTCCCTGTCCTCTAAGCTGATTGGTGTCTCCTAGGTAATACCCGTCCCATCCTGACGGTGCTGCCCCCCTCCCAAGAGGAGCTCCATCAGACGGAGGTCACGCTCATGTGCCTGGCCAACAAGGGCTTCCCCTCAGACTGGAGTCTGGCCTGGAAGGTGGGGGGCAGCAGGATCAGCAGCAGCTGGGAGGAGAGCAGGAGCCCCGTGGTGCTGGAGAAGGACGGCCTCTACAGCTGGAGCAGCACCCTGAGGCTCCCTGCAGACCAGTGGGGGAAGCTGGACTCTGTGACCTGTGAGGCCACCCAGGGCTGCCAGACTCTGGTCTCAGAGACGCTGAGGAGAGACCAGTGTTCCCAGTCCTGACCTGACTCACTGGGACTCTGCTACTGGTTTTACTCTGCTCACTGTGACACTGTCTCTCTCTCTCTCTGTTTCTTTCTCTTTTCTCTCTCTGATATGTTCCCTTGTTCTCTGTAATGTTTGTAATTTCATCATTTCCACAGAATAAAGATCTGTTCATCAAATAAATTATGCTTCCATCTGTAGTTTCATTACACCAGCAGGTGATTATGATACTTGCTCATTGACATGAAATTTTACTCAATTGATAACTCTCCCTGGTTTAAACTCTATGCTAATTGTGGGTTTTCAGGGACTTTTTACAAATTTGTTAAATGTTTTGGCCAATTGAAATTTTTTTCACCTCTACTCAAAAGCAGAGCTCTTAAAGTGATTGTTATATGTTGTCTGAGGGACAGAAATCTACTGAGTCTTTGTCTGACTTTCAGGGGCAGAAATATAAAGTCAGGTATCATCAGCATAAAGAGAAATCCAGTATCTCTGCACTCACTCTGCCACTCTCTCTCTCTCTGGGTCTCTGTTTAACATGGCTTTTATACATTTTAATAGTGCTATTTCTTTTCTAGTAATGCTGAAATATTCAATATTTCAATAAATATACTTTGATTACATGACTTTATTTCATCATTTTGTCTTTATTTGTGTGTCTTGTTTTCATCGTGATACATGTCCACACAGCTGATCCATGAAACCCAAAGTGACTACTGTCATTTCTGGATCAGGTCTCAGGGACATTGTCACTGCTTGGTGATGATCTGAGAAAAAGAAATGCAGGTCTGGACGGACAAATGAAAAGTAATTTTAACAGCAAGCAGTTCTGTGCATGATGTTCTTCACATGTGACCTTTGACCGTCTCCGTGCTGGATGCAGTGGTAAATTGTGAACTGTAGCTGCCCTGAACATACAATTGTGTTTCCCCTCAATGCTCAGAGAGAGGACTATTCATATTCTCAAAGACATAAGAGGGTATAAGGGTAAAAATGAAGGGTAAATTTAGTTTCCACCCAGCAGCTCAAAAGGATGATGTGAATTCTGTGATGTGAGAATTTTGATGCTCAACAGAATAGTTTTACTGTATTTGTCTTTCTGAGGTTTTGTTTTTCAGACATCACAGAACCTACAATGAGAGATGTGAAACCCGAGGTGCACCAAATGTTGAGAGATAAATACAGATGTTTTAATTCTATTTAAATCTGGTCAGACATGAGGAAATATCAATTCCAACTTTGCAACATCAGAAATCCTGATTTAGCTTCTGATCTGATTAACTTAAGCCAGTGAAGAAATGAAAACATCTGCGAGGAGGGTAATGCTGCTGCTGCTGCCGTGAGACGTCGCGAGATCCATGCGTAACCCAACATTGCGGCATCCATCTAAACGAAAACAACACAACTAGCTTCGATAGCCAGCTTAACTAAAGCCCAACAAACAAACTTACCGATAAACACTCCTCTGACGGTTTGATACCTCCATCAAACCGACTGTTTCTTCATCCTGGACGAAGAAACCTTGGAAAGCTTACAGGATTACGTGTTACCACCGGCTCGTCATGGGGAAAAAACAAACTCCCTCCTCGAAGAGAACCCGCTCGGAGTGTTCTTCCAATACACCTCCCTCACCCGATAGGGAATACGGGGATATCCTAGAGTCCATCGATAACAAACTAACCAGCTTTGATGCCCGACTGGCACTGGTCGAAGTCCTCCACAAGGAATTCCAAGCGCTGCGTGAATCTCTGGAGTTTAGCCAGCAACAGGTGGAATCGCTCGCTGCAGAGGACAAGTTTCTCAGAGACTCCGTCAAATCCCTTAATGATGGTGTGACGAAACTCTTCGAAGAGAATAAACGGATGAAAGAATCCATCCTGGATAGTCAAGTGCGCAGTATGCGGGACAACCTTGTTTTCTTCGGAATCCCAGAGCGCGCAGAGGAAGATCCTGAAACCACCATCAAAAGCTTTCTCCAGCAACAACTGAAGCTCCCGCCGGACGCCGTGGAAAACATCACTTTTCACCGGATCCACTGCCTAGGAGGGACGAGGCAAAAAGGTCAGCGCCCAAGACCTGTCGTCGCTAAGTTCGAGCACTACAAGCAAAAAGAGCTGGTGAAGAGCCGAGGCAGGGAGCTGAAAGGAACGGACTTCAGCATCAACGACCAGTTCCCGAAGGAAATCCTGGAGCGCTGCAAATCCCTGTTTCCCATCAGGAGGAAGTTCATCGCTGAGGGATCCTGGGCCGTCATCACGGTCGATAAATTTTACGTGAATGGCCAATTGTTTTGCGACCAGGAAATCACTCCTTGGCTCTACTGAAGTCACCTCTTCTTAAAAGGCAATCCCCGACTAAGGTAATACAATGTAGCATAATAAACAAAACTAAAGGTATGGGCATTTAATATAGGCTACTAACGCACGCCCCACATTGATGTAGTTTTGTTCACAGACTGCTAATGTTGGAATACCTGTTTCCCCTCACTACCTCCCATCACATTTGTCTTAAATTTAACTGTTGTCATTATTGTTGTTATTGTTATTACTGTTGTTGTTGTAACATATCCACACCGATGCTTAAGAACACTCTACATGTAAGATGCCCAACACATTCAACACGCACATACTTAGGCATACACGCACGTACACACACACACACACACACGTCCCCATTCAAACTTTAGATTATATTCAATAGCCACAAGTTAGTTTAGCATGAATTCATTATGCTTTGTCACTTGGAATGTGCGTGGAATTAACTCACAAGCAAAAAGACTTCAAGTTTTTGAACATCTAACAACATTACAGGCAGACATTGTCTTACTGCTGGAAACACACTTATCCAAAATAGGACATCATACACTTAGTTCATCACAGTTTTCTCATGTATATTTAGCCAACTATAATTCAAAACAAAGAGGAGTAGCAATTTTAATTAATAAAAGAATACATTTCACATGTAAGGATACCATCACAGACCCAGAGGGAAGATTCATAATTATCAACATATCAATAAATAATAAAGAGATATGTATCGCCAATATATATGGTCCAAATGGCGATGACCCATCCTTCTTTCACCGCTTCTTCACTGCAATTTCAGCACACTCAGACACAGCACTTATCGTGGGAGGAGACTTCAACTTGGTTCTTAATCAAGATTTTGACCGACTTAGTAGAGCAGCTAGTTACCGTAACTGCCAATCATCTGAAACAATAAAACAATATATGAACGATTTTGGTCTATGCGATGCTTGGCGCTCTTGTCACCCCATGCTCAAAGAATACACCGTCTTCTCACCAGTTCACCACTCTTACTCCCGTTTAGACTTTTTCCTAACCAGCAACTCTTTCATGAAGGATATATCTGATACACAAATTCACCCTATCACAATCAGCGACCATGCACCAGTCACTATGACAGTCATCAGGAAAATATGCACACCTCCAATTAGACACTGGAGATTGAACACATCATTACTTACAGACGTGGAATTTATTGATTTTTTCCAAAAAGAGTGGACAACTTTTTCTGAAACAAACGACCTGCCCGGCATCTCTCCTTGTGTTCTCTGAGAGATGGCTAAGGCTTTAATACAAGGCATAATAATTTCATACTCATCACACAAAAAAAAAGGATAAAGCACTTGAGATAGAACTAGATCAGAAAATTAAAACCTTGGAAGCAGCTCATGACGCCTCTCAAGAGGAACACCTGTTGAATGAGTTGAGAAAATATAAAATGAAACTAAAAGAATTAAGAGATATAAAAACCCAATTTCAGCTACAGAGATTGTGCCTGGAGAACTTTGAACATAGTAATAAATCAAGTAAATTTTTAGCAAACCAACTAAAACAAAACAAAGAAAAAGTAACAATCTTCTCAGTCTCAGTCCACTGGGAAAACAACTCAGGCCCCAGAGGAGATAAATAAAGCGTTTGGGGATTTCTATAAAAACTTATATTCATCTAACATTAACCCATCAAACTCTGAAATAGAGGAGTTTTTGAGCAATATCGATCTGCCAAAACTAAACAAAGAGCAAATTATGGCTCTGGAGGCACCTCTCTCAATTGCAGAACTCCACGATGCCCTCCAACGTATGCCTAACAGAAAAGCCCCAGGCCCAGATGGCTTTCCAGCAGAATTCTACAAAACATTCTGGCCTATGCTGGCATCAGTATTTCATAGAATGGTTACAGAAATTAATGAAACCACCAGACTTCCTCCAAACATGAACTGTGCAAATATTAATCTCCTCCTTAAACCAGACAAAGACCCTGCACTTACATCTAGTTATCGTCAATATCACAAATGCAGATCTTAAAATCATCAGCAAGGCGCTAGCTAGTAGAATTGAAAAAGTAACACCTTACATAATAGACCCAGATCAAAATGGGTTTATTAAAGGCCGTCGGTCCACTGACAACAAGCGGAGACTAATTGATCTAATAGACTTCTGCAACATCCAGAATAAGAAAGCTATAATTGTCTCACTGGACGCAGAAAAAGCCTTCGACAGGGTGAACTGGAAATTTCTTTTTGCAACCTTACAGAAATTTGGAGTCAGTGATAACTTCTTATCTTGGATTAAAACATTATACAGCTCACCTAGCGTTTGCGTCAAAACAAATGATCAAACTTCTCCACGCTTCAATCTCAAAAGAGGCAGCAGACAAGGTTGTTCACTCTCTCCCTCTATGTTTGCCATATATATAGAACCATTGGCAGCTGCAATTCGGCAAAACAATAATACTAAAGGTATTCAAACAGCAAATTTGATCCATAATATCAGCCTTTACACTGACAATGTATTACTTTTTCTTCAAGATGCACATGCCTCTCTTTCTGAGACTACAACAATCGTAGATAAATTCTCATCCATCTCAGGCTACTCTATTAATTGGAACAAATCGACTGTCCTTCCCATAGCTTTTGACCTCCAGTTCAACCCAACTATTCCACTACAACCTGGTGCAAACATTAAATACCTGGGCATCAACATTTCCACCAAGCTATCAGACCTGACACGATTAAATTACATTCCCCTACTTAAAAAAATAGAGGATGACCTCACTCGGTGGAGTACTCTGCCCACATCACTTATGGGAAGAGTAGCAACAATCAAAATGATGATCTTGCCAAAAATCAACTACATTTTCTCAATGGTCCTGACCCATCCTCCCAAGGCTTGGTTCAAATCACTGGACTCCATAATAATATCCAAATTTTTATGGAAATCGAAGTCACCACGAATAAGCCTTAAAACCCTACAAAAACCCAAAAATCGAGGTGGTCTGGAGCTTCCAAATTTCTACAATTATTTTCTTGCCAATAGACTACAATACATCTTAAAATGGACTACACAAAGTCAAATTGACCATACTTGGCTGGACATTGAACAAACTTTCTGCAACACCACCCAAATCCAAGACCTGCCATTTATTAGCCCCATCATCAAACAATATCCATGCTTTAAGAGTATCAATATCAGCACATCACTGATGGCCTGGTGGGAATTTCTAAAAATGAATGGGTCTTCACTGGTCCCGTGCAAACTCTCACCCATCTGGAACAATCCTGACATCCTGCAAAATAAAAAGACAATAAACTTTACAACATGGTATAGTAAAGGAATAAGATGCTTAGAACATATTCTCCAAGACAATCGTATGATACCATTTGACAAACTGGTAGAACTCTACGGCACTGACAAAAACAGATACCTAGAATATCTTCAGCTTAAATCCATCATTCAAGATAGGTTTAACCTTAAGCAATTAGACCTAGAACTCCCACCAAGAATAGCAAACTTTCTAAAACTTCCTTCCCAAAAACTACTCTCTAGAATTTATGTAAGTTTAGCCGAATTAGAGCCAACTCTCTCAATCCCGACTCTCAAATGGGAAAAAGACTTACTCATCAACCTAGACTCCAATTTCTGGACACAAATCTGCTCAAACACCTTCAGCATGACCCAAAACTCAAGTCTGCAGCTGATACAGTACAAAATCCTACACAGAACACACTACACAGGACAAAGGATGTTCCAGATGGGTATCAGAAATACTAACAGATGTATTAACTGCAAGAATGACTTACCAGATAACTATCTGCATGCTTTTTGGCACTGCACACCGGTCAGTAATTTCTGGCAGAGGATTTGTGAAGATCTATTGACACACCTCGGACATCCCATCCCTGTCTCCCCCTCACTTTGCCTGCTCGGTGACCTCACTAACATTAATATGGACACAAAAAAATCTCGCGTGCTTCTCACAGTCCTAACCTTGGCCAAGAAAACAATCCTCTTGAACTGGAAGTCAAAAGAGAACTCAAACATAACGCAGTTTAAAAATCTACTATTAGATCATATTTCCATGGAGAGGATGTCTGTCTGTAAAGAAAATCAATTAACAGAATTCGAACACATCTTGACTCCAATAATTAGTCTTAGTACATAGTGTTATTGAGGGTGGCGGGGCTCCGCCCCGTGCCTGCTGTGGCACTCTGGAGCAGTTGCGACCCCGGGCACTGTGGGGGTGGTGGGGGGGGGGGGGTCTCGGGGTATGGTGGGGACCCTGCCTCTCTGCCTGGGGGGATGCTGGGGGGGTGGGGTGTGCGGGTCGACCTGCCTGGCCGGACCAGCTCCCTGTTCGTCGGCAGGTCTGGATGTCCCATCCTGGACACCTGACTGGGGTCTCGCCATGCGTGGCGGGTCTGTGCCCCTCCAGCTTGTGCCTGCAGGGGTGGTGGCCCTACCACTTGGGCCGCCTCAAGGCATCTCTGGGCACCTCGGCTCGGCTCCCCGCTGGCTGGGCGGCGAAGGGATGGAGAACGTATTGGGGCCAGTCAGGGATCTGGCCCCACTGGGGAGGTGCATGCCTCGCCTGCCCTTGTTGCTCCACTACACCACATTCCACATGACTGTAGGGCCTCTGAGGGGCAGTGCGGGGATGAGGCAGGTTGGTTGGCAGGACTGCCCACCGGCCCTACTATTGTTGTTGTGCTGCTCCTCAATTTTAAATGCACATTAGATATCACATGACACTAGGGCCTTGGGGGGTGGGATGGGGCAGGTGAGACTCTGCCGTCTACCAGCGGTGGAGTACCCATGCCCTGTCTGCTCCCTTAATTTTAATACACCTTAGTCATCCACACGACCCACAAGCCATACGACACAAGGGCTTTGGGGGTAGGGAAGGGCAGGGAGGACCCAACCGCCTGCTAGCGGTGGGGCGCCCATGCCCTGACTGTTCCCCCAATTTTAAGGCACTATAGTCACCCACACATCCAACTCACTCACACACTCATACGCACCCACACATACACACCAGACGTAGGGTGGGGAGAGGATGACCCCCCCCCCCCGTCTATTGGTCCCTGATGCTGTGTGGACTGTGCGGGGAGCCTGCCATGTGGGGGAAGAAGATCCATTGCGGGGATGTCATGGGTGGCCCTGGTGGGGGTGGGCGGCCTCCTCTTGTGGGTGGCAGGCTGGGTGGGGGCTGTGGCCATTTGGCAGGGGTTCGAGGCTTTGGCGGGTAATCCGGGCATTTCTGGGATGCCCTGGGCCCCGCCGGCGGATTTGGGGGATTGGGTTTGGGGCTGGTCGGGGGGACCTGCTGTTCTCTGTCCCCCCAGGCTTGGCTTCCTGCCAGGGGGGTGGGGACTCCGTCTGCCCTTCTTCCCCCATTTGTCCTGCAGGGTCACTGGGGCTGGAATACCGGGCCGTCGCGGCTGGCTGGGGTCTTTCCCGCTGGGTGGGTGGGGGCTGGGGGGGTTGGGCCTCTCCGGTGTGTGGCGGGCTCTCCGCCGGGGGTGCCGGCGGGTCTGCAGTTGCCGGGGCCATTTGGCTCTGGGTCCAGCTCGCGCTGGGGTTGGTGGTCGCGGGCTGGCTCTGGGGCTTCCTGCCCGCTGTCCCTCTATGGGCCTCCTTGCGCTGGGGGCTGTTGCCTCTGTACTCCCTTGCGGGCTCCTCCTTGGGTCGGGCACGTGGGGGGCATGCTGCTGCGGGTCCTTGGGCTCTGGGGGTGGCTGGGAGTCTCAGTGGCCTGGTTTCTGGCCACCTGTGCCTTTGGTCTGGGGGGGCACTGTTACTGCAGCCCCCACATCAATTACCCACCACATCCAATGACAAATCGCTACACACTTGCATACACACATGAACACATACACACACATACACGAACACCTACCTACCCCTTCCCTCATACACACACACACACAGACAGATTCACACACAAACACACACACACACACACACACACACACACATATACACATATACACAAATACACATACGGAGCATCTAATAGTTAAGAACTATAGAGTGAACATAAATGTGGATATTATTAGCTATTGTTATTGTTACTGTGGTTGTTTTTCTGTTGTGCTGTTGTTGTTGTTTTTTCCCCGTCTCCCCACTCCCATTTTCCCTTTTCCCCATATATTCTCTCTGTTTTCCTCTTCCTGTCCACTCTCATTCCTGATGCGGTCCGGTTGTCTTAATAAAGTTAAAATATGCGATAGGAGGAGTATCCCACTCTCCTCCTTCGCACAGTAAATCTGCCCCAACAACACAAGGCATCCAGACCACTCATACTGCTTGACAATGATATTGGGACAGGACAAAAAAAAAAAAAAATTCACTTTCCCACACACTCTCAGACTACATTGTGCATATTCTCTCAAGGTCATGCTTTCCTCCTGGGTTTACTTGTGTTTATTGTCAACAGCATTAAAAATTAAGCAACCAAATAGTACTGGCAATCAAATAGTCGTCGGGCGAGGTGGCCGGCTTCTCAGCTGAGACAAACGTTTTTTTATTAGTGTTTCAGCCTTGCTCTCACAGGTGTACAATACTGTCACACAACAATAGGGGTCGCAAACTCAATTGATAGGAATTGAACTTCCTGGAAAAGTAGCAAACCGGCCTGTGTGCACCATCACTCTCCTGCAACAAAATGGCACCTGTGCCCACCTGACAGGAGTCCACCTGGATCTTAAAAGGCTCATTTAGCCACAGTGCAGGAAAGACAGGGGCAGAACACAGGAGAGATTTCACGTTCTCAAATGCACTTTGGCAATGAGGGAACCACACAAACTTTGTCTTGCCTTTCAAAAGACTTGTCAGGGGTGCAGCTACTGTAGAAAAGTTTTTTCAAAAACTGCAGTAGTAGCCTTCCATTCCCATTCTTTGTAGTAGGAGCTGGGTACTGTACCACACCCCTGATTTTAGCATCCACGGGACGCACCTGCCCATGCCCGACCACGTCATTGTCGCCCTGGCAAACTCACACTTTGCCAGATTGACAGTGAGACAAATCTTGTTGTTTAATATTTAGTTCACTTCAGCCTCCATAATTTTATGCTTGTGTGGTGCACACCTATAAAAGCGTTGTCTGATTGACATACTATCTCCAACGTTGATGTCATGTTCTATTAGGTGTGTGCGTGTCTGCGTATCACCAAACAAAACTGGAAAACCCCCAATTAATTCAGCCAATTCCATAGCCTGAGACTGCGTTAACAAACTGCACAAGTTAAGCAGCGTCTCAGAGTTCTTGAGCCTACTACAAACAACTGCATCGCGGGGCGCACCCAACTTAAAACCAGCATGTTTGCTTAGCAACCTGCAAGCAGGCCACAGCACAAGATCACATGGATGTGCCCCTGAGACAATTGCCCGAGGACAAGTGACACTAACCACGCTGTCACAACACTACAAATAAAACAAACTTACTCATCCCAAAGGAGAAACGCCACACAACCCGACAGGGGAAACTCCAAACCAGCGCACCAGGGCAGCAACACTTACCTTCTCTTCGAGCAAGAAAGACGCTTCCACAAACATTAACACATGGTCCATCTCCCAGGATCCATGTGCCAACCGAATAAAACCAAACTACTGACAGCCTCTAATGTGCACCAGGGCCCAATCACCTGATAGGTGCGCCATGTGCCACACAAAACATGTAACAGTTTCAATGATCAAACAAACATATCAGAAAGTCCGTTCACTTAACTATAGATGAGCCCCCACTTTGTCACAGCCTGGCTCTCACAGCCATGACAAGGAGGGAGACCAATGTCAACATTAAACAAGAATATTTACTGGGGAAACAGAAAAATTATAATTCCTAACAAATATGTGACACTCAGTAAGTCAGTGTGAAGTGCATGTTGTGTGAGTGGGCATGGGTGTAAGTGTTTTAAGGTGCATAAAATAAACTAAAGAATAACTGAGGACTTAAGGCAGCTCCCATCACCACCAGAGATGTTTACAAAGAGAGGGAGAGAGAGAGAGACATGAGTGACAGGGAGTGCCTTTTATAGGCTGGTGAACACTGGACCCAGGTGTCACCATGAAGCACTGATGACCAGAGGTGAACAATGATGTCACACAACAATAGGGGTCGCCATATTAGTGATTGGATGATGGGTTGAAACAATGCAAGTTCAGCATGTTTGTGACGTATAACAGGATGTCATCAGCATATGAACAGATTTCAGTGACTGATGCTAAAAAGGCGTCTGAGTGTGTGAACATCAGCAGCTGTCAGAAGCTGTCATGTGACTAGTGATTTCATGAAAAATGTAAAGATTCAAAACAACATAATAATAAAATATGAATGTCTAACAAACTGTATACATTTATTTCTAAAGATTCAAAGCATAAACTTTGTTCAATTAGAAATCAATGATCGTGTGTGTGTGTGTGTGTGTGTGTGTGTGTGTGTCCAGTGAACTGTATCAGTCACTTCAGTTTCTGCTCAGTGACTGAGGGAGGTTTTTGTACGGCGCTTTTTCACTGTGTGAACACATACTGACTGTCGATAACATGAAAACTCTGACAGTAGTAAACTGCTGCATCTTCAGCCTGGACTCCACTGATGGTCAGAGTGAAGTCAGAGTTTGATCCTCTGCCTGTAAAACGAGCTGGAATCCCTGATGCTCGAGTGGTAGCAAGGTAAATAAGCTGTTTAGGTTTTTCTCCATCTCTCTGTTGGTACCAGGCTAAACTGCTACCACCATAAACGTTCTGACTGGTCCTACATGTGATGGTGACGGAGGCTCCCAGAGCAGAGCTCACTGCTCCAGGCTGAGTCACTGTGACCTGTCCTCTGGACTCTGAGGAAACAGAGACACAAACATAAAGCAGAGTCATGGTTTTGTCGGCTTCATTTCAGAGGGACGGATGTTGATAGAGGAGAGGAGTTTGATTCTCTGGACTTTACCTGTGAAGCAGCAGCAGAGGAGAGTCCAGATGAGGATGGAGATCAAAGTCATGTTTTTGATGAGGAGGATTTGTGTGTCTTCTGTTGTGATGAAGGACAGTTGTCAGTCATCCAGTCTTCAACTCTCAGGAATATAAACTCTCCCAGAGCACTGGAGCATGGTGCTGCTGATGCAAAGTGGCTCTCTATGGAAATGCTCTGACTAAAATGTGTTCATCAAGTTAAAATGTCCCCAAAGTGATGGTTTCAAAAATAAAATGTATTGTCACAGCCATAGAAAAACATGTAAACACACTAACATACACACATGCAAACACACAAGTCAATTTTTGTATAATTATACAGATCTGTCTTTGTCATAAAATGTACGTGTATATTTTGATACCAATTAAATAACAAAATTCACTTGACATGAATGTCATTTTACTTTGGTTGTTTCCAGTCATCATTCAAACCTTAACTGCTTTTAACAGAAAATCCATCAACATCTCAGGAATTATTTCATGAACACATCATAAAATCAGCTTGTTGACTGATGATGTTTTGTTATACATCAAAATTGATTTCACTTGTAGTTTGTAATTGCCATATATTTGAAATTGCCTTCTTCCTGTTGTTCATCAGATGAGTTGAAGCAGGTTTTCTGGTGACTCGCTCCTGTTCTGAACATGGAGAAAATCCTGTAAATTGTTTAGAATCCACATTTCACCAAACTCAGGTAATGTAGTTAAATTCCAAGTATTTGTCTCATGTAAAAGTTGATCAAGATTTTGTGGAGGTCTGTTGGAGTCAGTCAGAGCATTTCCATAGAGAGCCACTTTGCATCAGCAGCACCATGCTCCAGTGCTCTGGGAGAGTTTATAGTCCTGACAGTTGAAGACTGGATGACTGACAGCTGTCCTTCATCACAGCAGAAGACACACAAATCCTCCTCATCAAAAACATGACTTTGATCTCCGTCCTCATCTGGACTCTCCTCTGCTTCACTCAGGGTGAGGAAAATCAGTTTTCATCATTTGGAGTGAAGCTGAGTTTAATTCCATCATCTCATGTCCAGTGTTTCTTTTCTGTCTTCAGGCTCTGTTGGACAAAATGTTGTCTTGACTCAGCCAGCAACTACATCAGTGCATCTTGGTCAAACTGCCTCTGTTGAATGTACGACCAGTAGACAAGTGGGCTCATGCTGTTCCCCCACAAAATACTACCTGGCCTGGTACCATCAGAAAACTGGAGAAGTTCCCAAACTTCTGATCTATTTCATATCAGATAGATTTTCAGGAATCTCCCCCAGATTCAGTGGAAGTGGAGCAGGGAATGGAGTTCACTTCACTCTGACCATCAACAGAGTCCAGGCTGAAGATTCAGGAGTTTACTACTGTCAGAGTGCACATTACATCAACAGTCAGTGGGTGTTCTCACAGTGAAAAAGTGTCATACAAAAACCTCCCTCTGTCAAAACAGCAGCTGGAAGCTACTGCAGGAACTGATACAGTTCACTGCAGATGTTCACAAACACACACACACACACACACACACACACAGAGAGAGACAGATGGTTTATGTTGTTCATAGTGTCTCTAGCATTTCTCCTCCTGAACTTCAAACGGTTCACCACCAACCTCAACTACCTGAAAGTTTCCTCAAATGAAGAGAACAGGTCCAGTTGAGAAGACCAATCAGACCAGTAACATCACAATATCTGCTCTATCTGTTGGAGTGATGAATGAAATGTCAAATGAAGAGTCATATTTCATCAGCACACGTGGAAAACATCGGTTCCACAATTCCTACTGTCAATCAACAGCAGCATCTAAAGTCAGACCAACAGAGGACCCAGGATGGAGCCTTGGGGAACACCAGAGTTTATACTGATAGTATCTGGTGAATGTTGAGCAAGTGAGTCAACATCATCTCTGCCTGACAGAAAAGGACTGAACCAGTTAACCACTGTGACACAGGAGGAACATATCTACAGTTTATATGTTAGTCTACTGGAGCTGACACATCAGTGGCTAAACTTAATTCTTTCTTTCATTCCTTTCACACATTTTCCTACATATAGACACAATTTCATAAAACACTTTGAAGAATAGTTTTAGCATTGTGCAATAGCATTGTGTGTGTGTGAGTATTGCAAGGTTATGATGCTTGCTTTTGATAACTATATGTTGGGGAGTTGCTGAAGTCTCAACAGGGACCAGGGTGTTACAGATAGTGAAGCCAAGGAGGCGTGAAGGGGTTGTTCTCTAGATGCGGGGTGGACATGCCACGGATAGACGGCATAGGTAAAGACGAGGACAGAAGTGTGCAAGGGCACGGTTAACTGATAGATGTGAGACAGCCCTGAGGAGGTGGGAGTGTTGTGTCTGTCTCTGTCTTCTTTTCTCTGTTTCATACAGAAAAAATCAGCTGTTCCCAGGCACGAGTGAAGGAGGTCAAATGGAGTCAGATAACCGTGAAAGAGGTGCCTGGGTGAAGGCCGGACGGGCAACAGCCAATGAAGAAGAGTTCAACCTACATTCTTTGCTTCCTTTGTGTAACAGTAATAAAAAGACAGGGCTAGGGGGAAGTTAATGTGTCAAACTTCGTGAACTGGCACATCTGCATGTTGTTGTCAGGGAAAGAGAGTTTGGCCCAGAGCTCTGTAATGATCTCCTTTTCTGAATGCTATTTTGCTGTTAGCTTTAATAAATGCTGGGATTTGAACTTTGAATGAGTTTCCTGTTTCCTTCATCAAACCAACATGCGAGTTCAGGTGACGAACACAACAACATTCCAGTTGTTTCTCGTCTCTGAAGCAGATGTCCACAACACTAAACACAATGCTTCACTTGTCTCACAGTTGTCATGACTTCATTACTTACTTACTAAATCTTGTCTGGTTAAACTCTCAACCCTACAGCACCACAGTGATCATTCAATGCTTTACCAATGGCCTAAAAATGTGAGAATAGTACCATGTGATACCATTGTATGCTGATGATGCTCTATTTCTAATCCATGAAACTCTATTCAGTATTAAATGTAAATGAAAAGGTTGAATTCACTTCATCCTTCCATTCACACCTTGTTTCTACCTGCTTTAGGAAACCACTGCTAAACACAGATAGTGTCAGGTTAAGAGTTTGTGGTTAAATTACAATACATGTAATGTAATCCCATAGTTCATTAATAAAATTGTTGAAAATCTGACTTTGTCATGAGTTACAATCCTGCAGCTACAGAAATATGGAAGAAGGCATCCGTTGTGGTATAAAATTATCCATGGAAAATATTTAATTTGAAGAAAATGATCTTTACTGTTATGAAGCAACAACACTGGTATCATTGTAACAGTGAAAATATCAGCATGAACTGAATAATGTGAAGTTGGTGTGATGATACAAACTTATTGAGCCGTTGTAGAAAAACCTCTAACTGTAGAGAGACATGGCTCTCTGTAATATTTTGTCAGGTGGTTGAAGAACTGACAAAAACACAGTTCAATCAGGAGAGACGAGTGAATGAAGTGAAAGTAAATATTTTAATTAGACAAGACATGTGATGATAGTGCTGAAGTTATAGACTTTGGTGCTTGGTCTTGTGGGGGGAGTAGTTTAGGGTTGGGATGAGCAGCAGCAAAATACTTACGTATGTATGTGTATATAATCCCCCCGAGACCAGACACTGGTGGAGGTGGTGGCTGACTATCCCTCTGATGCTGATGATGGCTGGAGAGCCTCTGATGCTGAAGATGGCTGAGAATGCTCTGAAACGGATAAATGATAGGCTAACGAGAAATTGTGTTGCCCTGCTATTGGTTTGTTGTGAACAGCTGTCTGAACAGCTGAAAGGACGGATGACAGCCATAGCCGGAAGGATGAGGGAATAATGTGTGAATATGTGAGAAGAGGTGGGCCTTAATTAGGATTATATACAGCATATGCATGCGAGAGGATAGGTCTTCCTGATTGAACTTACGCGAGAGCTTCATTACAACAATTTTAAGTTTGTCAATATTCAATATTCATCAATTTATCAAAGGAAAGATCAACCTTTTGCAGCAGCTTGTTAAAATATAAGAAAAGACACTCAGAATAAAAGTTACTCAAACATATAAACTGCATGAAAATAAGAATTTCCATAGAGAGCCACTTTGCATCAGCAGCACCATGCTCCAGTGCTCTGGGAGAGTTTATAGTCCTGACAGTTGAAGACTGGATGACTGACAACTGTCCTTCATCACAACAGAAGACACACAAATCCTCCTCATCAAAAACATGACTTTGATCTCCGTCCTCATCTGGACTCTCCTCTGCTGCTGCTTCACAGGTAAAGTCCAGAGAATCAAACTCCTCTCCTCTATCAACATCCGTCCCTCTGAAATGAAGCCGATAAAACCATGACTCTGCTTTATGTTTGTGTCTCTGTGTCCTCAGAGTCCAGAGGACAGGTCACAGTGACTCAGCCTGGAGCAGTGAGCTCTGCTCTGGGAGCCTCCGTCACCATCACATGTAGGACCAGTCAGAATGTTCATGTTTATAACAACAGGCACTACTTAGCCTGGTACCAACAGAGAGATGGAGAAAAACCTAAACTGCTTATTTACTATGCTACCACTGTAGCTTCAGGGATTCCAGCTCGTTTTACAGGCATTGGATCAAACTCTGACTTCACTCTGACCATCAGTGGAGTCCAGGCTGAAGATGCAGCAGTTTACTACTGTCAGAGTGTACATGTTATCAACAGTCAGGATGTGTTCACACAGTGAAAAAACGTCGTACAAAAACCTCCCACAGTCACTGAACAGAAACTGAAGTGACTGATACAGTTCACTGAGGACACACACACACACACACACACACACACACACACACACACACACACACACACACACACACACACAATCAATGATTTCCTACTGAACAAAGTTGAAATCACTAGTCACATGACAGCTTCTGACAGCTGCTGATTTTCGCACAATCAGACACCCTTTTAGCATCAGTCACTCTGTTCATATGCTGATGACATCCTATTATACATCACAAACATGCTGAACTTGCTCTGTTTCAATCCATCATCCAATCACTGATAGAAAAGTTTGTCTCAGCCAAGAAGCCAGCCACCTCACCTGACGACTGTTTGATTACAAGTAGATATATTCTGATTTCTTCACTGGTTTAAGTTAATCAGATCAGAAGCTAAATCAGGATTTCTAATGTTGGAAACATGAGACATATTTCCCCATGTCTGACAAGATTTAAATAGAATTAAAACATCTGTATTTATCTCTCAACATTTGGTGCATCTGGGGTTTCACATCACTCGCTGCATGTTCTGTATCATCAGATAGTGAAGGACATCATGCACAGAACTGCTTGCTGTTAAAAAGACTTTTCATTTGTCTGTCCAGACCTGTAGCAATGACCATGTCCCTGAGACCTGATCCAGAAATGAAAGTAGTCACTGTGGGTTTCATGGGTCAGTTGTTACGATAAAGACGTCAGCAGCAAGAAAGCAGACTTTTATCACAATGATAAAAAAACACATTGAAAATAAACTCATATAATTAAGGTATATTTATTGTCATAAAATATTGAATTTGTTGGATATCTCTTCATGCTGATGATACCTGACTTTATATTTCTGCTCCTCAAAGTCAAACAAAGACTCAGCAGATTTCTGTCCCTCAGACAACATATAACAATCACTTTAAGAGGTCTGCTTTTGAGTAGGGGTGACAAAATTTTCAATTGACCAAAACATTTAACAAATTTGTAAAAAGTCACTGAAAACCCACAAACAATTAGCATAGAGTTTAAACCAGGGAGAGTTATCAATCGAGTTGTATTTCATGTCACTGAGAAAGTATCATAATCACCTGCTGATGTAATAAAAACTACAGATGGAAGCAGAATTTATTTGATGAACAGATCTTTATTTTGTGGAAACAGTGAAATTACAAACATTAGAAAAAACCAGCAAACATATCAGAGAGAGAGAGAGAGAAGATGAGAAAGAGAGAGAGACAGTGTCACAGTGAGCAGAGTAAAACCAGTAGCAGAGTCCCAGTGAGTCAGGTCAGGACTGGGAACACTGGTCTCTCCTCAGCGTCTCTGAGACCAGAGTCTGGGAGCCCTGGGTGGCCTCACAGGTCACAGAGTCCAGCTTCCCCCACTGGTCTGCAGGGAGCCTCAGGGTGCTGCTCCAGCTGTAGAGGCCGTCCTTCCCCAGCACCCCGGGGCTCCTGCTCTCCTCCCAGCTGCTGCTGATCCTGCTGCCCCCCACCTTCCAGGCCAGACTCCAGTCTGAGGGGAAGCCCTTGTTGGCCAGGCACATGAGTGTGACCTCCGTCTGATGGAGCTCCTCTTGGGATGGGGGCAGCACCGTCAGGGTGGGACGGGTATCACCTAGGAGACACCAATCAGCTTAGAGGACAGGGAGCACACAGCTGTCAATCAAACAGCAGACACTTGGACACCTTCACTGTGTGAGAGTTGATTTTCTCCTTTAAGGAGTTTCTGTCAGATGGTGTTTCTGCTCCACCAGTCACTCACTCACACATTGTTTCACTTCCCTTTAAGAAGCCTCTCATGCACATCAGCACAGAGACAATCATCAGACACTTTGACCTGAAATACATCAAACTACACTGGAAACACAAGAAGCTGATTTTACATTTTAATAATTGCATTTTACTGTAGTCTATATTACACAATTTAATGGAAAGAATAAAATACTGTTTGGAAACATTTTCAGTTTTTTATGAATTTCTTCAAAGTCCTGATTCATTTATAGTGAAACACATTTACTGATAAAACTATCAAGAGCAAAACAGTTAAATCAGATCTAGTGATAAACGCCAAAATATCACATAATTACTGACAGCCATATTTAAAAATCAGACACAGATTAAAAAAATGATTACCATAAGTAACTATTAAATTCAGAAAATTTCAGTTCTATATTATTTTAGCTCAATTTCTAACCAGTTTAAACTTTAAAGAGGACTGCAGGATTGTTGCTGTTTAATCTTTGCTGCAGCTCAAATTGTTCACGTTCACAAATTAACTGCAACATGTAAAGAAAAATTCTGTGAATCTGCTTCAAGTTCAGCTTCACAGTTGAAGAGGAGAAATGAACAATAACACAGAGATTTTAAAGTGGTTTAGATCGGCCTCATGGAAATTTATATCTCTTACAGATGTTCAGACACAGAGATTAGAACCTGAACTCATCAGACAATATTTAATATTTGATCAGAAACTTACTTCCAACATCCAGTCTGGTTCCTCCACCAAAAGTCCACCACAGTGATACAAACTCATTGAGCCGTCGTACAAAAACCTCTCACTGTACAGAGACACGGCTCTCTGACTTTGTCTGACTAAAATAAAACTACAAGTCCTCAAGTTCCTGTCATCTAAACATTTGATTACATGATTGATATTATGAACCAAACACTGATCATGTTTGGATTCATCATTTACAGTTTAAACATAAAACTGTAGTTTCTGATATTGAAGCAGAAACTTTCAGGCAAAAATGTAACTGACAATGTAAAATCACATATTTTAGTTTCTAAATAAAAATGTAACAGTGAAACATAAAATATTCTATGTTACATCATGAAATATTTCAAAAATTAAACTTACTTCCAACATCCAGTCTGGTTCCTCCACCAAAAGTCAACCACAGTGATACAAACTCATTGAGCCATCGTACAAAAACCTCTCACTGTACAGAGACACGGCTCTCTGACTTTGTCCAAACTAAATCTACAAACCCTCAAGACGCTGCTTTAGTGTTAAATTTGGAAATGAGGTTTTTCTCTGCCTCAGTATTTAATTTTCATTATCATGAGTTTTTACAATTTCTACTGTTAAAACAAACTTTGTCTCAAGTTGGAAAACTTTTCTCTTAAAACTTTACATTGACATGGAAAGGTAACTTCTTTTCCTGGTTTGCTGAATGTAATAGAAATAAAACGAAAAACAGCTCCTGAAATAAAACAGTTAATAAAAATTTGACTTACTTCCAATATCCAGTCTGGTTCCTCCACCGAACGTGTACCACAGTGATACAAACTCATTGAGCCGTCGTACAAAAACCTCTCACTGTACAGAGACACGGCTCTCTGACTTTGAAACAAACAAACTCACCAAAATGAGTCTGTTTGTGATATTTCAACAGCTGATGTGAGAAATGACAATAGCCACAAAATCCCAGACTGTATATTTTTCTATTATATAGATTCATATTGAAATAAAAGTATTTGACTCTGCTGCTGCTTCACCTACATGTTCTCACTCCCAGCTCATCACATATGGACGTTTGGTCAGGAACCTTTAGCTTCATTGTTGAACATGAAATAAAACAGTACAGCATTACTAAATTCATTTAGAAACTCACAGCACTTGGTTAATGTTGGAGAGAGATTGTGGTGTGGTTTAATACAGAAAAAGTTCAGTGTGACTTCAAAACCATGATGTTGTCTCAGCTCATATACGTCTCTGACAAAAGGCTTTGGTCTGTTTGATTCATGCATCAACTTTCAACAAAGCACAGTCTGTATTTGTATCAGATAAACTGCATGATTAAAAATGATGCTAAAGGAGTTCAAAAGTGACACCAGGAGGTCCTGACCAAGTGACTGTGACGAGTTTGGGGTGAGAGCGTGTTGACTTCACAGGTAAAGTCCAGAGAATCAAACTCCTCTAACATCCGTCCCTCTCAAGAGAGACCAGGAGGAACTTTGTATTGAGGACCACCTGGACTTCTCAGCAGCTGAGGCTCAGGGTGTTAGAGGCTTTCTTCAGGGTGGACAACATAAACTGACAGCATGACACAGGATCTAAATGGGGAAAGTGAAGAACTGTGTGGTGCGGACACTCCCTCAACCAGGTACCATGAATATCTTTGCTGTTATTAGTCTATGGAGCGGTTTCTAAATAAACTACAGCTCCATTATTTTACTGAAATCCAGGAACATGTCACTCAGTGCAACAGTGTGGCTCACTCATGTTTTTTTAATAATTAACAGACAGCAATGGAGCTCTACAGCAAATCTAAAGATGTCATTCAGGTTTTGGATACACAGACAAGACTTGTTAGTTAGTTCCATTCACTGGTGGATTGATGGGATTTGTTTATAACATCATGTGAACATGACTGACATCACATTTCAACAACGAGCTGAAATGAGACCTATGATGTCAGACATGTTCAGTCAGGTCAGAGGCTGATGACATCTGTGTAATGTTATTGTCATCATGTGATCAGAGAGACCTGGATGTGGGTGGATCACACCTGGTCTGTGAGGGTCTGTGCTGGGACCTGGAACTTGGGACTGCTTTAGTGGAAGGATCAAGGTTTAAAGACACTGTAACATGTTGACACTCTTTATATTTACTTTTGACCATAATAGACATGGTCTCTGTATTTCTGATTTTCTGAATATAGGAAACAACAATCACAGAAGATCCTGGTGTAAGAAACAGGTGATCTAATCAGGGGATGATGACGTGACCTTTAATCACAAGTCCATCATATATATGTGTGTATGTTCACTTCTTCACCTGAGGACGACATCTGTGGTTGAAATGATCTCAGTCACATCCACATCAAAGAAGAGGAAAGGAAAAGACAGTAGGATGCTGCAGTTTCTAATTTGTCTTTTTTATCATTTAAAGACATTTACAAACTATGTCTGAGGTCATTTTTATAGTTGATGCCTTTGTTCTCTAACTTCAGTGTGTGTGTGTTTGTGTGTGTCCTCAGTGAACTGTATCAGTCAGTTCAGTTTCTGTTCAGTGACTGAGGGAGGTTTTTGTACGATGCTTTTTCACTGTGTGAACACAGCTTTACTGCTGATTTCATGATAACTCTGACAGTAGTAAACTGCTGCATCTTCAGCCTGGACTCCACTGATGGTCAGAGTGAAGTCAGAGTTTGATCCTCTGCCTGTAAAACGAGCTGGAATCCCTGATGCTACAGTGGTAGCAAGGTAAATAAGCAGTTTAGGTTTTTCTCCATCTCTCTGTTGATACCAGGCTAAACGGTCTGAGCCATAAACATTCTGACTGGTCCTACATGTGATGGTGACGGAGGCTCCCAGAGCAGAGCTCACTGCTCCAGACTGAGTCACTGTGACCTGTCCTCTGGACTCTGAGGACACAGAGACACAAACATAAAGCAGAGTCATGGTTTTGTCGGCTTCATTTCAGAGGGACGGATGTTGATAGAGGAGAGGAGTTTGATTCTCTGGACTTTACCTGTGAAGCAGCAGCAGAGGAGAGTCCAGATGAGGACGGAGATCAAAGTCATGTTTTTGATGAGGAGGATTTGTGTGTCTTCTGTTGTGATGAAGGACAGCTGTCAGTCATCCAGTCTTCAACTGTCAGGACTATAAACTCTCCCAGAGCACTGGAGCATGGTGCTGCTGATGCAAAGTGGCTCTCTATGGAAATGCTCTGACTGACTCCAACAGGGACCTGATCACTCTGATGATTTTGTTCAATAGTGGATGAGTCAAGTTTTCAGAATAATAATTAGAAACATGTCATTGTTCATTTGTGTGTGGTTTCTACTTGAGTTTGATGGAAAACAGAATATTTTCTTTCTTTTATTTTCTTTCTACTTCACTCACTCACATCATCATTATCAAACATCACTGTAGGATGTGATCTACAATACATATGTGTCTTATTTATTAATTATTTAAATGTGTCAGGATTGTCATTTAAATGTATTCCTAACACAAATTTAACTGAAACAAATATTGTAAAATTTGATGGTTGTCAGGTCATTATCATTATTTGTGCTTATTTACACAAAATACAAAAAATAAGTGATGTATGTTTACTCATATATACTTAGATTTTAATCTGTAATAAATATGAAAAGGTTTAAAAATCAATTCTCAATATTAGAAATAAAAAGAAGGACATCATCAGCATTAAGTGATCTGAGATTTTAAGACCAAGTATATTTAATTTTAGATTTACCAAATAATTTTCATTCATTTGTTCATTTATTTAGAAAAAAAATAATTTTCTATAGATTTTAACTTAATTTTAAAATGCACAGAATGTAAATGTCTATTACACACACCAGTCATTTCAGTTCAGTGTTTATTGGATCACATTTTCATGAAAAAGAATCACATATCACTGTTCCCTTTACATGAATCATTGTACATGTGATACTGTGTCAGCAACAAATAACAAGTCAGAGCATTTCCATAGAGAGCCACTTTGCATCAGCAGCACCATGCTCCAGTGCTCTGGGAGAGTTTATAGTCCTGAGAGTTGAAGACTGGATGACTGACAGCTGTCCTTCATCACAACAGAAGACACACAAATCCTCCTCATCAAAAACATGACTTTGATCTCCGTCCTCATCTGGACTCTCCTCTGCTGCTGCTTCACAGGTAAAGTCCAGAGAATCAAACTCCTCTCCTCTATCAACATCCGTCCCTCTGAAATGAAGCTGACAAAACCATGACTCTGCTTTATGTTTGTGTCTCTGTGTCCTCAGAGTCCAGAGGACAGGTCACAGTGACTCAGTCTGGAGCAGTGAGCTCTGCTCTGGGAGCCTCCATCACCATCACATGTAGGACCAGTCAGGATGTTTATTATGGCAGCCCATACCACCGTTTAGCCTGGTATCAAAAGAGAGATGGAGAAAAACCTAAACTGCTTATTTACTATGCTACCACTGGAGCATCAGGGATTCCAGCTCGTTTTACAGGCAGAGGATCAAACTCTGACTTCACTCTGACCATCAGTGGAGTCCAGGCTGAAGATGCAGCAGTTTACTACTGTCAGAGTTTTCATGTTATCAACAGTCAGTGGGTGTTCACACAGTGAAAAAGTGTCGTACAAAAACCTCCCTCAGTCACTGAACAGAAACTGAACTGACTGATACAGTTCACTGAGGACACACACACACACACACACACACACACACACTGAAGTTAGAGAACAAAGGCATCAACTATAAAAATGACCTCAGACATAGTTTGTAAATGTTTTTAAATGATAAAAAGAACAAATTAGAAACTGCAGCATCCTACTGTATTTTCCTTTCCTCTTCTTTGATGTGGATGTGACTGAGATCATTTCAACCACAGATGTCGTCCTCAGGTGAAGAAGTGAACATACACACATATATATGATGGACTTGTGATTAAAGGTCACGTCATCATCCCCTGATTAGATCACCTGTTTCTTACACCAGGATCTTCTGTGATTGTTGTTTCCTATATTCAGAAAATCAGAAATACAGAGACCATGTCTATTATGGTCAAAAGTAAATATAAAGAGTGTCAACATGTTACAGTGACAGTTTGATTCTCTGGACTTTACCTGTGAAGTCAACACGCTCTCACCCCAAACTCGTCACAGTCACTTGGTCAGGACCTCCTGGTGTCACTTTTGAACTCCTTTAGCATCATTTTTAATCATGCAGTTTATCTGATACAAATACAGACTGTGCTTTGTTGAAAGTTGACGCATGAATCAAACAGACCAAAGCCTTTTGTCAGAGACGTATATGAGCTGAGACAACATCATGGTTTTGAAGTCACACTGAACTTTTTCTGTATTAAACCACACCACAATCTTTCTCCAACATTAACCAAGTGCTGTGAGTTTCTAAATGAATTTAGTAATGCTGTACTGTTTTATTTCACGTTCAACAATGAAGCTAAAGGTTCCTGACCAAACGTCCATATGTGATGAGCTGGGAGTGAGAACATGTAGGTGAAGCAGCAGCAGAGTCAAATACTTTTATTTCAATATTAATCTATATAATAGAAAAATATACAGTCTGGGATTTTGTGGCAATTGTCATTTCTCACATCAGCTGTTGAAATACCACAAACAGACTCATTTTGGTGAGTTTGTTTGTTTCAAAGTCAGAGAGCTGTGTCTCTGTACAGTGAGAGGTTTTTGTACGACGGCTCAATGAGTTTGTATCACTGTGGTGGACTTTTGGTGGAGGAACCAGACTGGATGTTGGAAGTAAGTTTCTGATCAAATATTAAATGTTGTCTGATGAGTTCAGGTTCTAATCTCTGTGTCTGAACATCTGTAGGAGATATAAATTTCCATGAGGCCGATCTAAACCACTTTAAAATCTCTGTGTTATTGTTCATTTCTCCTCTTTAACCTTGAAGCTGAACTTGAAGCAGATTCACAGAATTTTTCTTTACATGTTGCAGTTAATTTGTGAAACGTGAACAATTTGAGCTGCAGCAAAGATTAAACAGCAACAATCCTGCAGTCCTCTTTAAAGTTTAAACTGGTTAGAAATTGAGCTAAAATTATTCTATGACTGAAATTTTCTGAATTTAGTATGGTAATAACTTATTTTAATCTGTGTCTGATTTTTAAATATGGCTGTCAGTTATTATGTGATATTTTGACGTTTAACAGTCGATCTGATTTAACTGTTTTGCTCTTGATAGTTTTATCAGTAAATGTGTTTCACTATAAATTAATCAGGACTTTGAAGAAATTAATAAAAAACTGAAAATGTTTCAGTAGAGTACAGTATTTTATTCTTTCCATTAAATTGTGTAATATAGACTACAGTAAAATGTAATTATTGAAATGTAAAATCAGCTTCTTGTGTTTCCAGTGTAGTTTGATGTGTTTCAGGTCAAAGTGTCTGATGATTGTCTCTGTGCTGATGTGCATGAGAGGCTTCTTAAAGGGAAGTGAAACAATGTGTGAGTGAGTGACTGGTGGAGCAGAAAAACCATCTGACAGAAACTCCTTAAAGGAGAAAATCAACTCTCACACGGTAAAGGTGTCCAAGTGTCTGCTGTTTGATTGACAGCTGTGTGCTCCTTGTCCTCTAAGCTGATTGCTGTCTCCTAGGTAATACCCGTCCCACCCTGACGGTGCTGCCCCCCTCCCAAGAGGAGCTCCATCAGACGGAGGTCACACTCATGTGCCCAGCCAACAAGGGCTTCCCCTCAGACTGGAGTCTGGCCTGGAAGGTGGGGGGCAGCAGGATCAGCAGCAGCTGGGAGGAGAGCAGGAGCCCCGGGGTGCTGGGGAAGGACGGCCTCTACAGCTGGAGCAGCACCCTGAGGCTCCCTGCAGACCAGTGGGGGAAGCTGGACTCTGTGACCTGTGAGGCCACCCAGGGCTGCCAGACTCTGGTCTCAGAGACGCTGAGGAGAGACCAGTGTTCCCAGTCCTGACCTGACTCACTGGGACTTTGCTACTGGTTTTACTCTGCTCACTGTGACACTGTCTCTCTCTCTTTCTCATCTTCTCTCTCTCTGTTTGCTATTTTTCTTTATTTTTGTAATTTCACAGTTTCAACAAAATAAAGATCTGTTCATCAACTAAATTCTGCTTCCATCTGTAGTTTTTATTACATCAGCAGGTGATTATGATACTTTCTCACTGACATGAAATACAGCTTGACTGATTACTCTCCCTGGTTTAAACTCTATGCTAATTGTTTGTGGGTTTTCAGTGACTTTTTATAAATTTGTTAAATGTTTTATTCAATTAATTTTTTTTTCACCTCTACTCAAAAGGAGAGTTCTTAAAGTGATTGTTATATGTTGTCTGAGGGACAGAAATCTGCTGAGTCTTTGTTGGACTTTCAGGAGCAGAAATATAAACTTAGGCATCATCAGCATAAAGAGATACCCAGTATCTCTGCACTCACTCTGCAACTCTCTCTCTGGGTCTCTGTTTAACATGGCTTTCATAGATTTCCATAGTGCTGTTTTCTTCTAGTAATGCTGACATATTCCATATTTTTTGACAATAAATATACTTTGATTATATTAGTTTACTTTCAGTGTTTTTTGTTGTCGTCACAATACATGTATGCTTTCTTGCTGCTGATGTCTTTATACTAACAGCTGATCCATGACACCCACAGTGACTACTGTCATTTCTGGATCAGGTCTCAGGGACATTGTCGTTGCTTGGTGATTATCTGAAAAAGAAATGATTGGACAAACTGATTCACTCAGACTCTCAGTGAAAGCAGACAGTGTCTTAGTGCAGCATCACATCCTAAAAAACAGCAAGCAGTTCTGTGCATGATGTCCTTCACATGTGACCTTTGACCTTCTCTGTGCTGATGTTAGAACATGTGGATTCAGTGGTAAATTGTGAACTATGAACTGTAGCTGCCCTGAACATATAATTGTGTTTCCCCTCAATGCTCAGAGAGAGGACTATTCATATTCTCAAAGACATAAGAGGTTATAAGGGTAAAAATGAAGGGTAAATTTAGTTTCCACCCAGCAGCTCAAAAGGATGATGTGAATCCTGTGATGTGAGAATTTTGATGCTCAACAGAATAGTTTTCTTTGTCTTTCTGAGGTTCTGTTATTCTGATGATACAGAACATGCAGTGAGTGATGTGAAAGGCCCCAGATGCACCAAATGTTGAGAGATAAATACAGATGTTTTAATTCTATTTAAATCTGGTCAGACATGAGGAAATATGTCTGACTTTCAGAAATCCTGATTTAGCCTCTTGTTAGCTTCTGCTTCTCTCCCTTCACTCTCACCTTCATATCTCTCCTTCTCCTCATCCTCCTCACTGGCCCTGCCACCACCATTATCAGCCACAGGTGCTGAACAAAGTCTGGCAGCATCTTCCTGAAGAGCCTGTGTTTTTTTTAGGTCACAGTTTCTCTTGTTTTGAAGATGCTGTTTAATGAAGGCACTGGGCTCAAAGGGAGAGAGGGAGAGAGGGAGGGGTTTAGAGATACTGGGCCAGTCCAGTGTCTATTAAGAAGAAAATGGCTGATCTACCTGTTTTGTGGGATGGTCCAGCAAATTATAAGGAAAAAAACAAAACAGTTGTGTGAGGCCGGAAGACTTGTTGACCAGCAAGCAAAGTGCCACATCTGACAGATGTCCAGCCAAGTCCTGATTTGACCTAGTTTGTGTTTTTCTCCTGCTATTTGTAGCATATCCCACCGAAAGATGGTCTGAACTGATGAATTAAATGATTGATTAAACTGATTAAATATATTGCAAAACTCCAAAATCAACGTAAGAGCTGATAATACAGAGAAAACAACAATGTAAAAACCGTTAGCTCCTTTCTCATACAGTTTCAGTTCATTACCATAAAATTACCTCAGTGAACTATAGAATTACCGTAGTTTGAAACTACTTAAACACACAAACCATCGTAATATTTCAGTAATGACAATAGATACTAACCTTGTGCCTTGTTGGGGGGTCGCTAATAATACATTCAAAGCTTCCTTGTCTGTGTTTGTCTTTTACGGTTTTATCCTTTTTTTCCATTTCTCCCTGAGTCAAGGTCCTGCTATGTAAACAGGAACTCTGTGTCTGTACCAGAAGATTTATTTACAAAATAAAAGCGCCCCTAACCAAATAAAGAAACCGGACAATATAAGCTTAAAAACAGGTGAAAATAATATAATAAATGTAACAAAATGATATTTCAGCAGGGCTATTTCATCTCTAGGCCCAAACCATGAACTGGGTTCCTCACACTATTAGCACCGATGCACCAAATTTTTCTCATTAATGCAGATGCTTTTGTCTTCCATTGAAATCTAATAAAATCACAGTTAATAGAGCAAAAATGATGGTGAAATGACAGCTGTGAAAAAAAAAACATTAATAAGTAATTCACAGACAAAAAGATTTTGGAGGAAAATGTTTTGAAATTGACATGTGGTAAAAAGTTGAGTTCAAGAAGATCTTGTCAGTTTATTGAAATGTGGATTCCAAACAATGTAAAAGATTTATTGCACATTTAAAACAGGGGGGAGAAGTCAGAAATCCTGATTTAACTTCTGGTCTTATCCATAATTTAATGAAGAGAAGATGAGGATTCTGTGATGTACAACAGGAAGTCATCAGCACATTATGTAAATAAATGAGGCCTGATGCTGATGGATTTCTTAAAGTATGAAAGCAGGGTTTGAATTAAGTATTTTAAGTAGTGTAAAAGCAAATCAGTGTCTGTTTAACATTTTGACATACATGTGTTTGAATTAACAATATTAAATTTCTATCTAGAGATATAGTGAATTTTCTGTACAAATTATACAGTACCAGCTACTACTGTGTGTGTGTGTGTGTGTGTGTCCTCAGTGAACTGTATCAGTCAGTTCAGTTTCTGTTCAGTGACTGAGGGAGGTTTTTGTACGACGCTTTTTCACTGTGTGAACAGATTCTGACTGTTGATAACATGATAACTCTGACAGTAGTAAACTGCTGCATCTTCAGCCTGGACTCCACTGATGGTCAGAGTGAAGTCAGAGTTTGATCCTCTGCCTGTAAAACGAGCTGGAATCCCTGATGCTCCAGTGGTAGCATGGTAAATAAGCAGTTTAGGTTTTTCTCCATCTCTCTGTTGGTACCAGGCTAAACGGTTTGAGCTATAAACGTTCTGACTGGTCCTACATGTGATGGTGACGGAGGCTCCCAGAGAGAGAGTTTAACCAGACAAGATTTAGTAAGTAAGTAATGAAGTCATGACAACTGTGAGACAAGTGAAGCATTGTGTTTAGTGTTGTGGACATCTGCTTCAGAGATGAGAAACAACTGGAATGTTGTTGAGTTTGTCACCTGAACTCACGTGTTGGTTTGATGAAGGAAACAGGAAACTCATTCAAAGTTCAAATCCCAGCATTTATTAAAGCTAACAGCAAAATAGCATTCAGAAAAGGAGATCATTACAGAGCTCTGGGTCAAACTCTCTTTCCCTGACAACAACATGCAGCTGTGCCAGTTCACGAAGTTTGACACATTAACTTCCCCCTAGCCCTGTCTTTTTATTACTGTTACACAAAGGAAGCAAAGAATGTAGGTTGAACTCTTCTTCATTGGCTGTTGCCCGTCCGGCCTTCACCCAGGCACCTCCTTCACGGTTATCTGACTCCATTTGACCTCCTTCACTCGTGCCTGGGAACAGCTGATTTTTCCTGTATGAAACAGAGAAAAGAAGACAGAGAGAGACACAACACTCCCACCTCCTCAGGGCTGTCTCACATCTATCAGTTAATCGTGCCCTTTCACACTTCTGTCCTCGTCTTTACCTATGCCGTCTATCCGTGGCATGTCCACCCCACATCTAGAGAACAACCCCTTCACACCTCCTTGGCTCTATCTGTAACACCCTGGTCCCTGTTGAGACTTCAGCAACTCCCCAACATATAGTTATCAAAAGCAAGCATCATAACCTTGCAATACTCACACACACACAATGCTATTGCACAATGCTAAAACTATTCTTCAAAGTGTTTTATGAAATTGTGTCTATGTGTAGGAAAATGTGTGAAAGGAATGAAGAAAGAATTAAGTTTAGCCACTGATGTGTCAGCTCCAGTAGACTAACATATAAACTGTAGATGTGTTCCTCCTGTGTCACAGTGGTTAACTGGTTCAGTCCTTATCTGTCA
Organism: Trachinotus anak; assembly: GCF_046630095.1. Classification (NCBI taxonomy): domain Eukaryota; kingdom Metazoa; phylum Chordata; class Actinopteri; order Carangiformes; family Carangidae; genus Trachinotus; species Trachinotus anak. The sequence goes on along the minus strand of NW_027273867.1, from coordinate 24,204,284 downwards.
GGCAGAGATGATGTTGTCTCACTTGCTCAACATTCACCAGATACTATCAGTATAAACTCTGGTGTTCCCCAAGGCTCCATCCTGGGTCCTCTGTTGGTCTGACTTTAAATGCTGCTGTTGATTAACAATAGGCATTGTGGAAGTGATTTTTTACATGTATGCTGATGAAATATGACTCTTCATTTGACATTTCATTCATCACTCCAACAGATAGAGCAGATATTGTGATGTTACTGGTCTGATTGGTCTTCTCAACTGGACCTGTTCTCTTCATTTGAGGAAACTTTCAGGTAGTTGAGGTTGGTGGTGGACCGTTTGAAGTTCAGGAGGAGAAATGCTAGAGACACTATGAACAACATAAACCATCTGTCTCTCTCTGTGTGTGTGTGTGTGTGTGTGTTTGTGAACATCTGCAGTGAACTGTATCAGTTCCTGCAGTAGCTTCCAGCTGCTGTTTTGACAGAGGGAGGTTTTTGTATGACACTTTTTCACGGTGAGAACACCCACTGACTGTTGATGTAATGTGCACTCTGACAGTAGTAAACTCCTGAATCTTCAGCCTGGACTCCGTTGATGGTCAGAGTGAAGTGAACTCCATTCCCTGCTCCACTTCCACTGAATCTGGGGGAGATTCCTGAAAATCTGTCTGATATGAAATAGATCAGAAGTTTGGGAACTTCTCCAGTTTTCTGATGGTACCAGGCCAGGTAGTATTTTGTGGGGGAACAGCATGAGCCCACTTGTCTACTGGTTGTACATTCAACAGAGGCAGTTTGACCAAGCTGCACTGATGTAGTTGCTGGCTGAGTCAAGACAACATTTTGTCCAACAGAGCCTGAAGACAGAGAAGAAACACTGGACATGAGATGATGGAGTTAAACTCAGCTTCACTCCAAATGATGAAAACTGATTTTCCTCACCCTGAGTGAAGCAGAGGAGAGTCCAGATGAGGACGGAGATCAAAGTCATGTTTTTGATGAGGAGGATTTGTGTGTCTTCTGTTGTGATGAAGGACAGTTGTCAGTCATCCAGTCTTCAACTGTCAGGACTATGAACTCTCCCAGAGCACTGGAGCATGGTGCTGCTGATGCAAAGTGGCTCTCTATGGAAATGCTCTGACTGACTCCAACAGACCTCCACAAAATCTTGATTAACTTTTACATGAGACAAATACTTGGAATTTAACTACATTACCTGAGTTTGGTGAAATGTGGATTCTAAACAATTTACAGGATTTTCTCCATGTTCAGAACAGGAGGGAGTCACCAGAAAACCTGCTTCAACTCATCTGATGAACAACAGGAAGAAGGCAATTTCAAATATATGGCAATTACAAACTACAAGTGAAATCATTTTTGACGTATAACAAAACGTCATCAGTCAACAAGCTGATTTTATGATGTGTTCATGAAATAATTCCTGAGATGTTGATGGATTTTCTGTTAAAAGCAGTTAAGGTTTGAATGATGACTGGAAACAACCAGAGTAAAATGAGATTCATGTCAAGTGAATTTTGTTATTTAATTGGTATGAAAATATACACGTACTTTTTATGACAAAGACAGATTTGTATAATTATACAAATATTGACTTGTGTGTTTGCATGTGTGTATGTTAGTGTGTTTACATGTCTTTCTACAGTTGTGACAATACGTTTTATTTTTCAAACCATCACTTTGGGGACATTTTAACTTGATGAACACATTTTAGTCAGAGCATTTCCATAGAGAGCCACTTTGCATCAGCAGCACCATGCTCCAGTGCTCTGGGAGAGTTTATAGTCCTGAGAGTTGAAGACTGGATGACTGACAACTGTCCTTCATCACAACAGAAGACACACAAATCCTCCTCATCAAAAACATGACTTTGATCTCCGTCCTCATCTGGACTCTCCTCTGCTGCTGCTTCACAGGTAAAGTCCAGAGAATCAAACTCCTCTCCTCTATCAACATCCGTCCCTCTGAAATGAAGTCGACAAAACCATGACTCTGCTTTATGTTTGTGTCTCTGTGTCCTCAGAGTCCAGAGGACAGGTCACAGTGACTCAGTCTGGAGCAGTGAGCTCAGCTCTGGGAGCCTCTGTCACCATCACATGTAGGACCAGTCAGAACGTTTATGACTCAAACTATTTATCCTGGTACCAACAGAGAGATGGAGAAAAACCTAAACTGCTTATTTATGGTGCTACCAGTCGACCATCAGGGATTCCAGCTCGTTTTACAGGCAGAGGATCAAACTCTGACTTCACTCTGACCATCAGTGGAGTCCAGGCTGAAGATGCAGCAGTTTACTACTGTCAGAGTTTTCACTATATCAACAGTCAGTATGTGTTCACACAGTGAAAAAGCATCATACAAAAACCTCCCTCATTCACTGAACAGAAACTGAACTGACTGATACAGTTCACTGAGGACACACACACACATACACACACACACACACACTATACATTTTATTCTTCTATTGTTTAAATCTCTGGATGAAGGTTCATTAGACATTTGTATCTTGTTTATCCATCATGTTTCTTATGAAACACTGGCTCCTCCCTCCTTAAACCTGAAATAAATCTTTGACATTGTTTGGAATTCACCTTTCTGAGACAATGAATTGAACAAGTTAAAATTGATTCTGTGTCATCAGCCTCGAACTTCACACATCACAGAAACCAGTGTCATAGCTGGTTGGTGGAAATTAAATCACATTTTTATTTTACATTTTTACCAGACACACCATCTTTTGTCTTTGAAGATTTAAAGTCACTCTCGGCGCTGAGGGGAAACATCCTGATGTGATACCAGGTTCACACCATGATGTTCTGCTGTGATGGAGAAAGACTGAAACAAGCAGCATTGACCTTCTTCATCTATTCTCCATGTTAAAGAAATGATCCTCTTCTGTTTGGATGTTGATCATTTATCATTAAAAAAAAATCACATTTTTTACAGTTGATACCTTTGTTCTCTAACTTCAGTATTCATGTTGTTGGCTACGTTTACTTTCCTGTTTTTCTGCAGTAACTGTACTTTTACTTCAGTCATGTTTGTGATACTTTATCCACCTCTTTTTGTGTGACTCTGATCAGATGCTTGAAATTAGATAATTGTATTAAGAAACGTTTTCATGTTAATGTATTACCACACATCTGTAGATATAGTGGATGAGGTGTATGTTTTTAAACAAAACAGATTATGTGTGTGTGTGTGTCTGATAATACATTTCTGAATATAAGATTAGATTAGAAGATGCATCAGAATTTGATTTGATTTGATTATAATCATTTCCTGTTTGATTTTGATAGTCAGCTGTCATCTTGTTACAAACACTTCATCATTGAGTACTAAACAAATTCAGTATATGAAAGAGAAAGTCTCATAACTCAAGAATTTCAAAACAGTAAAATGAAATATATTAATGTTAATAGAAATGTGGACCAAAAAAGACCACATTGTGCTTCATTGTTAGAAACTCAAACATGCAAAGCAGAAGCACAATGTATAAAATACATATTTCTGTCTGACAGAATAAAAGCAAACAACAAACTAGACCTGCATGTAAGTATATGAGGGCAGTGACTACTGTCGTTTCTGGATCAGGTCTCAGGGACATTGTCAATGCTTGGTGATGATCTCACAAAGAAATGATTGGACAAACTGATTCATTCAGACTCTCAGCATCACATCCTCAACCTGGTGGGAGCTGCAGGTATGGATGGTCATATGAAAGACTTTTTACTAACAAGCAGCTCTGTGCATGATGACCTTCACATATGACCTTTGAACTTCCTGTTGTGATGTTAGAACATGTGGATGCAGTGGAGAGACTGTCAGCTCTTTTGGGTTTTATCTTTCCAGTTAATAGACTGAAGCATCAACATGTTGACATGAGTGCAGCAGTTTCAGTTCAGTTTCTGTTCAGTGGCTGAGGGAGGTTTTTGTACGACGCTTTTTCACTGTGTGAACACCCACTGACTGTTGATAGAGTGTAAACTCTGACAGTAGTAAACTGCTGCATCTTCAGCCTGGACTCCACTGATGGTCAGAGTGAAGTCAGAGTTTGATCCACTGCCTGTAAAACGAGCTGGAATCCCTGATGCTCGACGGGTAGCAGCATAAATAAGCAGTTTAGGTTTTTCTCCATCTCTCTGTTGGTACCAGGCTAAACGGTTTGAGCCATAAACATCCTGACTGGTCCTACATGTGATGGTGATGGAGGCTCCCAGAGCAGAGCTCACTGCTCCAGGCTGAGTCACTGTGACCTGTCCTCTGGACTCTGAGGACACAGAGACACAAACATAAAGCAGAGTCATGGTTTTGTCGGCTTCATTTCAGAGGGACGGATGTTGATAGAGGAGAGGAGTTTGATTCTCTGGACTTTACCTGTGAAGCAGCAGCAGAGGAGAGTCCAGATGAGGACGGAGATCAAAGTCATGTTTTTGATGAGGAGGATTTGTGTGTCTTCTGTTGTGATGAAGGACAGCTGTCAGTCATCCAGTCTTCAACTGTCAGGACTATAAACTCTCCCAGAGCACTGGAGCATGGTGCTGCTGATGCAAAGTGGCTCTCTATGGAAATGCTCTGACTGACTCCAACAGGGACCTGATCACTCTGATCATGCTGTTTATCAATGGATCACTTTATTGGAATATTGATGATGAATGTGCTAATGCTCATTTCTATGTGAATGTGGTCAGATATCAAAGGATTTCAGAAAAACCTTTGTCATAAAAATCTCTCAAATTTCACAACTAAACAATCAACATCAGTGTCACTGATATTTCAAATAAATGATTTTTAAATGTCATCACTTTGCATATTTTAAGTTTAAGAGTAAAAATTTCATTTTTATATTTTCTGCATTCATAAAATGTACAGTTTATTTCAATCAATATCTTATCTCATATCTTTATTTCACTGCAAGAGAAATTTAATAATTTTGAGTCATTGAAAAGTTCTGGGTCAGATTATTATTTTATAAATAACTTTCAGCATTATTTTCATATTTCAGCTGTTTTTTGGTATTGAATGTAAGTGCAGTGATTTAGTTGAAGTGGATCTGGGACTGAATTCACTGAAATGTTCTTCAATGAAACGTTTTGTTGGTGAAATTTAAATTTCAAGAATTTCTAAGAGAAATACAGACACAAAAACAAAAGTACTCTCTATGGATAAACTATTATTTAAAGTCTTTACTTTTCAGCTCATGTGCTGTGCCAAATATTTTTGCCTTTTTTCTTTGATCTCCTCAAAGATTAAAGATTAAAACATCACTGATCTATTTAAAAAGCTTTTAGTATGAGTGGGATTCATTTGACGAGTTTAAATGTAAATCTGTATTTTAACAAATTTCATTTTGAATGAACAATATCAACAGACTGTTTCTGTTTTAGATAAGAAATCTTTCAGATGCTGTAAAAATATTTAAAACTGACATTTTCACATTTGTCAATATAATTTTTTTAGTTTAAAACTTGGTTCAAAGTTAGTATTTTACAGATGAAACAGTGACACATCAGCGGAACCTTAAACTTTTTTTCTTTAGTCCTGAAACTTGTCTGTTGTCATGGTTCAGCTGTGATGCCTGTCTGTTGCCATGGTTACTGAGCTCAGAGAGGGAAGCAAGAAACTGACGAGCAGTTTCATCCAATCTGAGGACGACCAACAGAAGGAGTCGTCTCCTCTGCTGCAGTCCACAGAAAAACTTTGTTCATCTCTCTCTCTGCAGTGGGTTGAGTTGGCCCCACCCTGACAGTGCTGCCCCCCTCCAATGAGGAGTCCACAGTCTTGACCTGACTCACTGGGACTCAGCTACTGTTTCACTCTGCTACTGATCTCAGTCTGCAACTTTCTCTCTCTCTCTCTTTCTCTCTCTCTCTCTCGATGAAACAGAACAAATAAAATGAAATAAAGATTTCACCACATTAGCAGTTTCTGTGTGTATTATTTTACATGTCATGTCTCACGTCATATAACTTAAAAAAAACTGTGGAAATGAAGAACTTTTTTTTTACATTTTCCTATCGTAGGCCTCGTCATCCTCACTGGAGCCTATACATCAAATCACCAGATGTTCTTTTTCATTACTTATCGTGATGCTGATGAACTTCATGTGTTAATCATTAAACACCTATTGATAAATTCAGTAGTGAATAACTACCCTGCTCCTGTCCATCTGCTCTTCATACTGTAGTGTTTGCTGGCCGGCGGGCTGCTCCAGCGGAAGTGCTTCATCTTGTATGTGCTGTCTTTTTTCTCCTGGACATCATGGAGCTGCTCCTGCTCCTCCTCTGCTGCCTTCTCCTTGTCTTCTGCTTCCCGCCTCCTCATTTCTCCAGGGAAAACCTCAGCTGACTCCTCCTCCAAGCCACTGGAGGTGGACAGTCGATCAGGCAGCACTTTCCCCCAACAGGTTCTCCCCAATGGAAATGCTCCATGGAGTAGGAGCCCTTGGCCTGAGGGGAGGAGGAAGAGGAGGGAGGTCAAAGAGAGAGGGAGGACTATTTAAATCTGTCAGCCCATTGTAAGCCTCTGCTTCTCTCCCTTCACTCTCACCTTCATCTCTCTCCTCCTCATCCTCCTCACTGCCCCTGCCACCACCATTATCAGCCACAGGTGCTGAACAAAGTCTGAACTGTAGCTGTTCTGAATATATAATTGTGTTTCCCCTCAATGCTCAGAGAGAGGACTATTCATATTCTCAAAGACAGAAGAGGGTATAAGGGTAAAAATGAAGGGTACATTTAGTTTCCACCCAGCAGCTCAAAAGGATGATGTGAATCCTGTGATGTGAGAATTTTGATGCTCAACAGAATAGTTTTCTTTGTCTTTCTGAGGTTTTGTTTTTCTGATGATACAGAACATGCAGTGAGTGATGTGAAAGGCCCCAGATGCACCAAATGTTGATACAAATACAGATGTTTTAATTCTATTTAAATCTGGTCAGACATGAGAGAATATTAATACCAACTTTGCAACATCAGAAATCCTGATTTAGCTTCTGATCTGATTAAAAAGGCGTCTGAGTGTGTGAACATCAGCAGCTGTCAGAAGCTGTCATGTGACCAGTGATTTCATGAAAAATGTAAAGAGTGGTGGAGAAATAAAACATTAATGTCTAATGTAATCAGGGTTAGTTAAACCCCAGATTATTTCTAAACTGCTCTGAGAATTTAGCTGTATATCATGTGTTGTCTTCTAAATGTTTCTCTCAAGTGAAAATTTATGACTATTTCCCCATGAGAAGGAAGCAGTAAAAGCATCTTCTCCTAAGCCTTAAGTTAAATCACAAACTGTATATGTGTTACTGTCCTTTAATTCAGGTGGCAGTTGTTACGCACTGTTTTCAGTGTGCAAAAAAAACTGATAGGAGTAGTCATCTTATCTTGGTACCCATCTCTGTGCGTTCCCCTCGACCAATGCATGGTGTGTGTAGATGCTGAAAAAAATAGAATTGAACTGATAAAACTGATAAAAAGTCATAAGTCAGAAATCTGACAGATAAGTTGAACACGGATGTATGGCGTAGAACTGTTAGAGCTGTAAACAATTGATTTCCTGGTGAGTAATGATCAATATGCTAACTCGCTAAGTGTTACACGCTGTCAAAACTTAAAGATGAGCCTTCTACTCTCACTAAAACCAGTCGGGATACATTTGAAGCAGGTTAGAGTAATCCATTGATGTCTGAAGCTTGTGTTTATGTGCTTTATGAATCCTGTGCTGTTGTTAATTGACTAATTACTATGTGTGAATGCTTGAAAACTGCTTGGTGCAGGCTTATTAGGTGTTGCACCGGTGTTAGGCCGGCAGGAATTTCATGCAGCTAAGCTTATCTGAGTGCGTTGAGTTCTTGGAGTGGTGTTCTGCACTGTCAGCAGCAGTAAAATGAATGTACATGGGTTACAGTATGAGTTGTATGCTAAGGAAACAGAGTTTATTTTGAAATGTTTATGTGAATTCATGTTCATGTACTGTGAGTTATGATGGCTATCAAGAATTCATGGAAAAAAGTAAAATGGACACTGTAAAGCAGTAACTTTATTTAAATATGTCCAAGTGTACCTTTATTACGGACGCGATGAATAATTGTCTTGCTGTGCAGGCTGGTTTTTTAGAATCCTTCGATTGGGCCTCAGTCCTCGGTTCCTCTACCATCTTCTGCTGTCATCCATCTGCATCTCCATCTTGGTTGCCACTCACCTTCGGAAAAGGAGTCATCCACATCTCCATATCCTCCCCATCGCAATACTCGCCTTGGACACTCACTGTGAAAGAGGGCGGTAGGACTTTCTGAGTGCACTCATTTTATTTCCCTTACTTTTTATTTATTTATGTTTCTATTCATTTGAACTTTGGGGACAATTTCCTTTCCCACACCTGAGATGTCAGAGGGTTTTTTTTTTGTTTTTTTTGGCTCAAAATATTAAATTGGCCAATTGTGGTTCAAACAAAGGTAGTAAATAGAACTGTGTATTGTGAGTCCAACTTTGAGCTGATGATATAGGTACTGTAGTATTTTAATCCAGTACTCACTTTAATTTATTTACCTTTTTGAGATATTGTCTTATGAGGGATCTTTACTGGGTTCAATATATCTCCCTTAAAACTTTCAGTCTGTGTGTGTGTGTAGTATTTGTGGTGGATATTAAAGGTCTAACTCGACATTTAGACAGGTGAAGTGCAGGCAGTCTCCTCATTGAATCTAGACTCAGGGTTAACCATTTATTTCCCTGATACATTTCACACTATCTTAAAGTGACAGGTGCAAGTAGGGGTTACACTAACAAACTGGATACATTTAATTTTAAAGATTCAAAGTGTGAACATTCTGTTTGTTCAATGCGAAATCAATGATCATGTGTGTCTGTGTGTGTGTCTGTGTGTGTGTCTGTGTGTGTGTGTGTGTGTGTGTGTGTGTGTGTCCTCAGTGAACTGTATCAGTCAGTTCAGTTTCTGTTCAGTGACTGAGGGAGGTTTTTGTACGACACTTTTTCACTGTGTGAACACATACTGACTGTTGATGTAATGAAAACTCTGACAGTAGTAAACTGCTGCATCTTCAGCCTGGACTCCACTGATGGTCAGAGTGAAGTCAGAGTTTGATCCTCTGCCTGTAAAACGAGCTGGAATCCCTGATGCTCCAGTGGTAGCATAGTAAATAAGCAGTTTAGGTTTTTCTCCATCTCTCTGTTGGTACCAGGCTAAATAGTGCTTGTTGTTGTAAACATAAACGTTCTGACTGGTTCTACATGTGATGGTGACGGAGGCTCCCAGAGCAGAGCTCACTGCTCCAGGCTGAGTCACTGTGACCTGTCCTCTGGACTCTGAGGACACAGAGACACAAACATAAAGCAGAGTCATGGTTTTGTCGGCTTCATTTCAGAGGGACGGATGTTGATAGAGGAGAGGAGTTTGATTCTCTGGACTTTACCTGTGAAGCAGCAGCAGAGGAGAGTCCAGATGAGGACGGAGATCAAAGTCATGTTTTTGATGAGGAGGATTTGTGTGTCTTCTGTTGTGATGAAGGACAGCTGTCAGTCATCCAGTCTTCAACTGTCAGGACTATAAACTCTCCCAGAGCACTGGGGCATGGTGCTGCTGATGCAAAGTGGCTCTCTATGGAAATGCTCTGACTTGTTATTTGTTGCTGACACAGTATCACATGTACAATGATTTATGTGAAGGGAACAATGATATATCATATTTTTAATGAAAATGTGATCCAATAAACATAATCTGAAAAGACAGGTGTGGGGAATGGACATTTATATTCTCTGTTACAATCTGTAGAAAGAAAAAAAACACTGTTTGTGACTGAACAATCAGATTTTTCACATAATCTTTTCACTTTAAAAAAAAAAAGTAAAAACGACAAATAAACAATCATTGATATGTTTCACTGAGACACACTCTACCTCTGTAGATTTAATCAATCTACTCTGATCATTTCAGACAGCAACATATGACACCAGTTATTGTTTTATTCATAAATATAATATATTCATTGGTGAATTGGTCTCTATTTATTGTAAATGTCATCAAGTTATTTGGTGAATCTATCTGCTGAAAATTAAACTTACTTGAACTTTAAAGATTTCTTGATGCTAATGATGTCCCACATTTTATTTATAAACTTTAGAGGTGATTTTCAAACCTTTTCACATTCATTACAGATTAAAATCTAAGTATATATGAGTAAAAACAACACATAAATGAACAATGGCATGTTTCTAATTATTATTCTGAAAACTTGACTCATCCACTATTGAAAAAAATCATCAGAGTGATCAGGTCCCTGTTGGAGTCAGTCAGAGCATTTCCATAGAGAGCCACTTTGCATCAGCAGCACCATGCTCCAGTGCTCTGGGAGAGTTTATAGTCCTGAGAGTTGAAGACTGGATGACTGACAGCTGTCCTTCATCACAACAGAAGACACACAAATCCTCCTCATCAAAAACATGACTTTGATCTCCGTCCTCATCTGGACTCTCCTCTGCTGCTGCTTCACAGGTAAAGTCCAGAGAATCAAACTCCTCTCCTCTATCAACATCCGTCCCTCTGATATGAAGCCGACAAAACCATGACTCTGCTTTATGTTTGTGTCTCTGTGTCCTCAGAGTCCAGAGGACAGGTCACAGTGACTCAGTCTGAAGCAGTGAGCTCTGCTCTGGGAGCCTCCGTCACCATCACATGTAGGACCAGTCAGAACGTTTATTATACTGGTTCATACCACCTCTTAGCCTGGTACCAACAGAGAGATGGAGAAAAACCTAAACTGCTTATTTACTATGCTACCACTGGAGCATCAGGGATTCCAGCTCGTTTTACAGGCAGAGGATCAAACTCTGACTTCACTCTGACCATCAGTGGAGTCCAGGCTGAAGATGCAGCAGTTTACTACTGCAAGAGTCAACATTATATCAACAGTCAGTGGGTGTTCACACAGTGAAAAAGCGTCGTACAAAAACCTCCCTCAGTCACTGAACAGAAACTGAACTCACTGTTCCAGTTCACTGAGGACACACACACACACACAGACACACACACACACACACACACACTGAAGTTAGAGGATAAGGGAATCAACTTTGAAAATGACATCAGACGTGAGTTTTTATATGAATGTTTCTTACACCAGGATCTTCTGTGATTGTTGTTTCCTATATTCAGAAAATCAGAAATACAGAGGCCATGTCTATTATGGTCAAAAGTAAATATAAAGAGTGTCAACATGTTACAGTGTCTTTAAACCTTGATCCTTCCACTAAAGCAGTCCCAAGTTCCAGGTCCCAGCACAGACCCTCACAGACCAGGTGTGATCCGCCCACATCCAGGTCTCTCTGATCACATGATGACAACAACATTACACAGGTGTCATCAGCCTCTAACCTGACTGAACATATCTGACATCATAGGTCTCGTTTCAGCTCGTTGTTGAAATGTGATGTCAGTCATGTTCACATGATGTTATAAACAAATCCCATCAATCCACCAGTGAATGGAACTAACTAACAAGTCTTGTCTGTGTATCCAAAACCTGAATGACATCTTTAGATTTGCTGTAGAGCTCCATTGCTGTCTGTTAATTATTAAAAAACATGTGTGTGAGCCACACTGTTGCACTGAGTGACATGTTCCTGGATTTCAGTAAAATAATGGAGCTCTCGCCCCAAACTCGTCACAGTCACTTGGTCAGGACCTCCTGGTGTCACTTTTGAACTCCTTTAGCATCATTTTTAATCATGCAGTTTATCTGATACTAATACAGACTGTGCTTTGTTGAAAGTTGATGCATGAATCAAACAGACCGAAGCCTTTTGTCAGAGACGTATATGAGCTGAGACAACATCATGGTTTTGAAGTCACACTGAACTTTTTCTGTATTAAACCACACCACAATCTTTCTCCAACATTAACCAAGTGCTGTGAGTTTCTAAATGAATTTAGTAATGCTGTACTGTTTTATTTCACGTTCAACAATGAAGCTAAAGGTTCCTGACCAAACGTCCATATGTGATGAGCTGGGAGTGAGAACATGTAGGTGAAGCAGCAGCAGAGTCAAATACTTTTATTTCAATATGAATCTATATAATAGAAAAATATAAAGTCTGGGATTTTGTGGCGATTGTCATTTCTCACATCAGCTGTTGAAATATCACAAACAGACTCATTTTGGTGAGTTTGTTTGTTTCAAGGTCAGAGAGCCGTGTCTCCGCACAGTGAGAGGTTTTTGTACGACGGCTCGATGAGTTTGTATCACTGTGGTGGACTTTTGGTGGAGGAACTAGACTGGATGTTGGAAGTAAGTTTCTGATCAAATATTAAATATTGTCTGATGAGTTCAGGTTCTAATCTCTGTGTCTGAACATCTGTAGGAGATATAATTTCCATGAGGCCGATCTAAACCACTTTAAAATCTCTGTTTTATTGTTTAACTGTGAAGTTGAACTTGAAGCAGATTCACTGAACTTTTCTTGACATGTTGCAGTTCATTTGTGAAATGTGAACAATTTGAGCTGCAGCAAAGATTAAACAGCAACAATCCTGCAGTCCTCATTAAAGTTTAAACTGGTTAGAAATTTAGCTACATTTTTTAAGTGAGAGACATTTTTTAATTTAATAGTTACTTTCTTTTTTAGTGGCTGATTATTAAACATGTCTGAATTTTAAATATGGCTGTCAGTTATTATGTGATATTTTGATGTTTAACAGTTGATCTGATTTAACTGTTTTTCTCTTGATAGTTTTATCAGTAAATGTGTTTCACTATAAATGAACCAGAACTTTGGAAACATTTTCAGTTTTTTATGAATTTCTTCAAACAGTATTTTATTCTTTCCATTAAATTGTGTAATATAGACTACAGTAAAATGTAATTATTAAAATGTAAAATCAGCTTCTTGCGTTTCCAGTGTAGTTTGATGTATTTCAGGTCAAAGTGTCTGATGATTGTCTCTGTGCTGATGTGCATGAGAGGCTTCTCATGCTTCTCAATGTGTGAGTGAGTGACTGGTGGAGCAGAAAAACCATCTGACAGAAACTCCTTAAAGGAGAAAATCAACTCTCACACAGTAAAGGTGTCCAAGTGTCTGCTGTTTGATTGACAGCTGTGTGCTCCCTGTCCTCTAAGCTGATTGGTGTCTCCTAGGTAATACCCGTCCCACCCTGACGGTGCTGCCCCCCTCCCAAGAGGAGCTCCATCAGACGGAGGTCACACTCATGTGCCTGGCCAACAAGGGCTTCCCCTCAGACTGGAGTCTGGCCTGGAAGGTGGGGGGCAGCAGGATCAGCAGCAGCTGGGAGGAGAGCAGGAGCCCCGTGGTGCTGGAGAAGGACGGCCTCTACAGCTGGAGCAGCACCCTGAGGCTCCCTGCAGACCAGTGGGGGAAGCTGGACTCTGTGACCTGTGAGGCCACCCAGGGCTCCCAGACTCTGGTCTCAGAGACGCTGAGGAGAGACCAGTGTTCCCAGTCCTGACCTGACTCACTGGGACTCTGCTACTGGTTTTACTCTGCTCACTGTGACACTGTCTCTCTCTCTCTCTCTGTTTCTTTCTCTTTTCTCTCTCTGATATGTTTCCTTGTTCTCTGTAATGTTTGTAATTTCATTATTTCCACAAAATAAAGATCTGTTCATCAAATAAATTCTGCTTCCATCTGTAGTTTTTATTACATCAGCAGGTGATTATGATACTTTCTCATTGACATGAAATTTTACTCAGTTGATAACTCTCCCTTGTTTAAACTTTATGCTAATTGTGGGTTTTCAGGGACTTTTTACAAATTTGTTAAATGTTTTGGTCAATTGAAAATTTTGTCACCTCTACTCAAAAGCAGAGCTCTTAAAGTGATTGTTATATGTTGTTTGAGGGACAGAAATCTGCTGAGTCTTTCAGAAAGTTTGTTGGACTTTCAGGGGCCGAAACATAAAGTCAGGTATCATCAGCATAAAGAGAGATCCAGTATCTCTGTACTCACTCTGCCACTCTTTTTCTGAGAAAAAGAAATGATTGGACAAACTGATTCACTCAGACTCTCAGTTCAAGCAGGCTGTGTCTCCATGCAGCATCACATCCTAAACCCTGGTGGAACTGCAGGTCTGGACGGACAAATGAAAAGTCTTTTTAACAGCAAGCAGTTCTGTGCATGATGTCCTTCACATGTGACCTTTGACCATCTTTGTGCTGGATGCAGTGGTAAATTGTGAACTGTAGCTGCCCTGAACATACAATTGTGTTTCCCCTCAATGCTCAGAGAGAGGACTATTCATATTCTCAAAGACATAAGAGAGTATAAGGGTAAAAATGAAGGGTAAACTTAGTTTCCACCCAGCAGCTCAAAAGGATGATGTGAATTCTGTGACGTGAGAATTTTGATGCTCAACAGAATAGTTTCACTGTATTTGTCTTTCTGAGGTTTTTTGATTTTCAGACATCACAGAACCTACAATGAGAGATGTGAAACCCCAGATGCACCAAATGTTTATAGATAAATACAGATGTTTTAATTCTATTTCAATCTGGTCGACATGAGGAAATATCAATTCCAACTTTGCAACATCAAAAATCTTGATTTAGTTTCTGATCTGATTAACTTAAACCAGTGAAGGAATTAAAACATATTTACAGGCAATCAAACAGTCGTCGGGCGAGGTGGCTGGCTTCTTGAGACAAACTTTTTTTATTAGTGTTACAGCCTTGCTCTCACAGATGTACAATACTGTCACACAACAATAGGGGTCGTGAACTCAATTGATAGGAATGGAACTTCCTGGAAAAGTAGCAAACCGGCCTGTCTGCACCATCACTCTCCTGCAGCAAAATGGCACCCGCACCCACACGACTGGAATCCACCTGGATCTAAAAAGGCTCATTTAGCCACAGTGAAGCAAGGACAGGGGCAGAACACAGGAGAGATTTCACGTTCTCAAATGCACCACAACCAACCAATTTCCTCAAAGAGCAAGAAAGACACTTCCACAAACATTAACACATGGTGCATCTCCCAGGATCCATGTGCCAACCGAACAAAACCAAACTACTGACAGCCTCTAATGTGCACCAGGGCCCAATCACCTGATCAGTACACCATGTGCCACACAAAACATGTAACAGTTTCAACGATCAGACAGACATATCAGAAAGTACGTTTACTTAACTATAGATGAGCCCCCACTTTGTCACACCCTGGCTCTCACAGCCATGACAAGGAGGGAGACACACCAATGTTAACGTTAAACAAGAATATTTACTGGAGAAGCAGAAAAATTATAATTCCTAACAAATGTGTGACAATCAGTAAGTGTCAGGTTTAAACATCCCAAAACATTATTAAAATACAAAGAGAGAAGACACAGAGTTAGAGCTCTTTTTACTCGCGAGGAGAACGGACAGAGATGCACTCAGTTACACTCTCCAAACCGCTCTGAGTACATCTTGCCGTCTCCTCTTTTTTATTTCCTTAGGGTGGTCCGATTAACATTACATGAGAGATGCAGCCTCTAAAGGATGGGGAAAACACAGGCTGCACTCCTTATCTGAAAAACGTTATGAGAATGCTTTCTATTCTAGCAGGTGTGTTCAAGGTCTAAGACCGTGCTATTCTATCAGTTGCATAGTTTCTCAGTACATCCCTCTGCTCTAATTAAAAAGGAGTTTCATGTTTATCTCTTCAGTGTGGTTTCACTCTGTGCCCCGTCCTTGACTCTGCATGTGAGTCCTCCTGATGAATCTGAAAGACAGCTTGCACAACATTCTACATAGTCACACACACACAGGCATATGTTTAACTCTTAAACAGTGTAAGCAAATGTAAGATAACTTTTATGTATAATAATTCCAACTTTTCCCTCCTGTTTATCATATATTTGCTTAAATTCTCATATCACTTATTTTTAGCCACTTCACTTAGATTTTCAGCTGTAAGGTCATTGTTATAAGAACAAATACATTTATACTCAGAGGAAAATGTTGCATGCAAACGACGGTTTTACTCATAATCTCCTGGATCAGGAAAGAGATCAGGAAGATGCATGGAGTCGTCTTCGTCCTCTCCGGAGTCATGATCTGTACCTAGCAGGGGATACAGCTGCGCCACACGTTGTTCCATAGGTGATATAGCTGTGGTAATGAGACGGTTAAGCAGAGAACGCAAACAAGGAATACAACAACAACCACACAATGTCAGAACTGCTGCAAACACAGCCAATGATACTAAAATTGAGGAAATTAACACTCGATACTTTCCAAAGGCATCCATCCATGACTCCCACATCGTGGTGTCGACACCAGAATGCTCTTTCATCTTGCTGTTAAGAGTGCGTAAGCCTTCAATGGCCTTTGTCAGGCTGCCATCAGCAGCGGTGTTGTTTGGTATAAATGAACAACACTGTTCACCAAACATCGCACAAACGCCTCCCTTTTCAGCAAGTAACATATCCATGGCTATTCTGTTTTGGAAAGACATGAGTGACGTTGCTGACAATTGTCCATGAACGGCCTCAAAACCGCTTTGAGCCCAATTTCCAAGTTTCTGAACATTGTAGTGGATGTAATTGATTCTGTCAACGTTCTTGTTAATTGTACACCACCAACAGATAAAAGACTCGAACCCTGCTGCAATTTGATCAGCTAATTTGTACTCGTCAGGTACTCCACGTGGAACTCCTATTGCATCTATGTAAGTCGGATCATTATCAGTCAACCAGGTTGTAGAACGTTTGTCTCTATGCCATTGTTCAGGAATTACACTTGACAAAGTATTAATTAATTGAGCAGTGGACATTGGGTAAACAGACACTGGAAGGAGTAACGACACTAAGGCACAGTATCCTGTTGTATTCACGGGTAAACGGTCAAAGATTCTGTCATCTCCACACCACCACCAGATGTCGCTACGAGACACTGGGGTGAAAAGTGCTGATACCGTCAGTGTGGTTGCACACCATGATCTTGACAAATTTCCTAATTGTTCTCCAGCACCAGTTCTATTAATACAAGAGAAATTACCTGGTGCCACAGTTTTTGAGAATATTGTTTTTTTCTTTTCAGGCCCAGTATTGGGGAACACTTCATCCCAGTACTGGCATGCAGCATTCGGATTAGTGTTACTCATTATGTCAAAGATGCACTCATCAGAGATAACAGCTGGTACTATCTGGAGTACGGGTCTTGGACCCATACAGACCACGCAATCTGTTTTTGTTAGATTCGCAGCTTGTTCTACCATTAATAGCCAGTTGTTGTTATAACCAGATACTCCAGTTGTGACACGAAACCATTCATCAACACTATCAAGCATAACACTGACAGCTCTCACACCAGCTTGTCGAGTATATCTATTCAATCTAGGCTGCTCTGTGGTTTTCATGGTGCTATTGACACATACAACAATCAGAAAGTAGGGGTCAGGCCCTGATGACCACGCCCACAGCAGCAGTCCTCCTGGATGACTGAGAATTACTCTGTCTTTAAAGAATTTAGCCTCTTCGCTATGCCCCGGTGGCCAATATTGTCCTGCCTGTGTCGTAATGAGAGCACTCCAATCAAGTCGCAACACGTGTCCAGTTAGGTACCACCAATGACCCAACCAATCTTCGCCTGTGGTCCGTACAGTGCCCCGAAACCCTTTTAATGCTTTTATAGGAATATCTACAGCCGTGGTTGTATTGGGAGACACTGTGACAGTGATCGAGTTATTATACGTCCAGGATATTATCCATGGGATTCTGTTCAATCCTGGAACATTACTTCTTTTAACCTGCTCGGTGGAATTGACAGCCTGGTTTTGTTTGGGCGGCTCCCAGAGATACCATACCAGTAGAAAGGTCAGGATAAAAAACACAGTTGTTATCCAACAACAGATAGACTGATTTAACCATCTTGGAGTCATCTTAGCTAAAGGATTTTCCTCTACTTGGTTTGGTGGCTTGGAAAACTTTTCACTTATTTTCAGGTCTTACCAGACTCTACACGTCTGGCACCACCCTATTATCAGACTTCTGCTCACCTCCCCTATCGGAATCTTCAACTGAGATGACTCTTTTACAGTGTGTTAGATGTATCCAAGTACCTCTCTCCGCTATTTTAACTGCAGTAGGAGTAGTTAGCAATACCTGGTAAGGTCCTTCCCATTTGGGAGAGTACCAGTGTTTCTTCTTGATGCTCTTTATTAGAACCCAGTCTCCTGGTTCCACTAATTGGGTGACCTGCTGGGAGACAGAGGGAACGTCATCAGTGTTATCTTTCTTCTGTCTCTCCAGTATTTTTCTCATATAATCTGCAAGATTTGTTTCATCATCAGTTTCCCATTCGTTTTTAAACTGAGGCAATCTATAAGGTCGCCCAAACAGTGTTTCATATGGTGTCAGACCAGTAGTGCTGGTAATGTTTATGTACAGTTTTACTAAATCTAAACAGCCCGTCCAGGGTCTGCCAGTTTCTTCAATGCACTTTTTTAATCTATTTTTTATTGTCCCATTCATTCTTTCTACTAGACCTGCGCTTTGTGGATGATAAGCACAATGGTTTTTTAAGTCTATGTGGAACATTACACCTATTCTTTTTATTATTTGATTTACAAAGTGTGTTCCATTATCACTGTAGATTTTTTCCGGTATGCCATAGCGAGGAATTACGTCTTTGCATAATGCTTTTGCTACTGTTAGAGCATCTGGGTGTTTAGTTGGGAACAACTCTATCCATTTGGAGAATGCATCTATTATTACTAGACAAAACTTTTTTCCTTCACTTTGATTAAGTTCAATAAAGTCCATATGGATTATTTGGAACGGATATTGGGGTGTTGGAAACTTACCCCTCTTTGGTCTCATATTTCCCTGTGAGTTATGTTTAGCGCATATCAAACATGCCTTACAAAAATTTTTTGAATACGAGTTAAACCCATAAGTAGTATAATGTTGTTGTATCTGTCCTACCATCCCTCCTGTTGAGACATGTGTAGAACCATGGCTCAATATGGCTGCCCATTTGTATAGATTCTTTGGTAGGATGGGTTTATTTTCTGGTCATTTATAGATCTCGTCAGTCAGTTTAGCACCATTTTTTATCCATTGATCTTTTTCGTTTTGTGGACTTTGATGTTGCATATCTTTTAGCACATCAACTGTTATTGAGTCATTTTGTTCACTTTGTTCACTTTGGTGCCTTCTGCTGCTTTTTTAGCTGTTTTATCAGCAAATGCATTTCCTAATGAGACTATGTCTTTATTTCTAGTATGTGCCGCACATTTGCATACTGCTAATTCTTTAGGAAGTTTTACTGCTTGTAATAATTCAGTTAACAACTGAGCATGTGTCACAGGTTTTCCTACTGAGGTCACCATTCCTCTGTTTTGCCAGTATTGAGCAAATGTATGCACTGTAGCATAAGCATATTGACTATCAGTATAGATTGTTACTGTTTTGTTTTTCATTAGCTTACATGCTTCAGTTAGTGCCACTAGTTCTGCTGCTTGTGCTGAGTAATTTGAAGGTAGTTGTCCTGCCTTTAATACTTTATCTTGCATTACTATAGCGTAGCCTGTTAAAGTTTTCCCTTGTTCGTTCTTTTTTGATGATCCATCAACATAAAGAACTTCCCCTTTTCCTAAAGGTTGGTCTTTTAGATCACTTCTGCTTTTAGTCATGGTTTCAGCTAATTCCTGACAGTCATGCTTTGTGCCATCATTAGGTAGTGGCATTAATGTGGCTGGATTTAAGGTTGTACACCTCTCAATTGTTAGGTGAGGTTGCGATAGCAATGTTGACATGCATGATAGATGTCTAGCTGGTGACAAAAATGTCATGTTTGTCTGCAGGAGGAGTGCAGAAACTGCATGTGGAACTCTAAGTGTTAGTGGATGGAACAATACTATTCCTGCACTAACTTCAACTGCCATAGACGCTGCAATTACTGCTCGAACACAGTGGGGCAACGCACATGCCACACTGTCCATTTTGGATGAGAAGTAAGCAATTGGTTTCATCTTTTCTCCATGTTGTTACACCAGTACAGAAGTCATAAAATAGCCTTTGCAATCTACCATTTGTATAAAAGGTTTCTTATAGTCTGGTAATGCTAAGGCCGTACTCGAAACCAATACTTGTTTGATTTTGCAAAATGCTTCCTCTGCCTCCTCAGTCCACTTCAGTGGAGTCGTCATGTTGATACTTTCTTCGTACATAAGTTTATTCAATGGAGCTGTAATTTCAGCGTAATTTGGAACCCAATTCCTACAATAATTTGTCAATCCTAAGAATGACATTTGTTTCTTTGTTAATGGTTTTGGTGCTTGTAGAATTGCTGATTTTCTGTCTTCCACAATAGTTCTTCCTCCTGCACTCAAATTATGACCTAGGTATTTTACTTGCGTTTTACATACTTGTAGCTTATTTTTACTGACCTTATGACCTTCTTTAGCTAAATGCTTTAGCAACGCTATGGTATCTAATTTACAAGTTTCCTCATCGGGGGAGGCCAGCAGCACGTCATCTACGTAAAGTAGTACTTGGCTGCCTCCTGGAGGTTGGAATTTGGACATGCTAGCACTCATCACTTGGAAATATATTGTGGGACTTTCACAATAACCTTGTGGCAATCTAGTATATGTATAACGTTGTCCTCCGAATGTAAAAGCAAACCAAAATTGACTTTCCTTATCTACAGGAACGGAGAAGAACGCATTACTGATGTCTACCACAGTGAAAAACTTAGCATCTGGTCTTAATGAGTTTAGCAAGGTGTACGGGTCAGGACACTTCGCTTTCTTTACTGAAAAAGGTGTCGACAGATTTTGTTTTGTTCAATTTCTTTTCTCTCATCACCTTTTCAGCATGAATGGCGTGACTTATATATTCATCTAGTGTTCCGTTTGCTAGCTCCACATAGTGTTTCTCTACCCAATGGCATAAGCCATCTTTTGAGCCAGCGTGCAGGGCATTTTTCAACTGTTGCTTATACACACCATTGTCCCCCCCGTCATCGAGTCCACTATGAGCTTTAAACACTTTCTCCATTCTTACTCTATAAACCTCAAAGCTTTCATTTTCTAATTGCTTAGTTCTCCCTATTTCTGTATAATTTGCGCTCCTCAAAAATCTTGCAGTTGCCCGTTGCTCCAGGGCACGGACTCGATTATCTAACTCTTGAGAATCATGATTCATGACTTCACCACCATGTAGAGGGTCCCAATTTCCCCTTATGTAATGCCAGTCTGGACCAAAAGCCTGCATCCACACCTGCTGCACCTCTTGTCCATTCAAATGATATGACTTTCTCAGATTTTCCATATCAATCACAAATTGGTGTATATCCTCTTTGTAGGGTGTTACGCCCTCTATAGCCTTTTTTGCATCGTCAACCGTCCAGGTTCGGTATACCAGAATGGTTCTATTTCTTGCATCAGCATTAGGATTTGCTACCTCAATCATTGGGTAGGCGTCTGCCTCATTTGCATGTAACAAGGGTGGAGCAGATGGCAACTTAGGACTAAATATTTTGCCCAGGGTCTTAGACCATGGGGCGGATTCTCCTGCTGTGGCTCTGGTCTGTCTTTGTGGTGTGACTTCCTCGTAATTTGGAGGTAAAGTTGGATACCTCCTGTTCTCAACTTAACATGTTCACCTTGTGTCGGCGCTGCTACTGCTGCTGCGCCCTCTTCCTCAACCTCTTCCTCAACTACTTCCTGCCTACGTCGCCTACTGGAGGTTGTGTCATCATCCTCCTTTCTGTGAAACATTATCTGTTTGCCTTTTTCTATTTCTACACTTTCCTTTCTCTTAGCCTTCCTATCACCTTCTTTTCCCTTAGCCTTCCTCTCACCTTCCTCTCTGATCTGTGCTGTTTCCAGCCAGTATTTAACATCCTCATATCCATCTTTGCACATTTTCTTTAAATTATTTTTATTAGTTTTTGCAATCGCTTCTTGTAATTTAATTAATTTCTGAGTGCTCAATTTACCATCATAGTTATATTTTTTGATCCATTTTTCAAGGTATTTTGTTTTTTGAGGATCTTTCATTTCGATATATTTCCAGTCTTTGCATTGCAATGCTTCTCTAGATTGATATTTACTGTTTCCTTTTCCCATTTTATATGTGTTTTAGTCCAGTGTAATAACACCTAGGGTGTTCTAAACACTGGGAAAATAAGCAGGACAGTGATTCAAATTTCCTTCTGTGGTAATTCTCACTTCAACTCTTTTAGAGTGGAGAATTCTTGCCTTTGCATCCACAAAAGTCCACTGTTTGATTCCTGCTTTTTGGTATGAGACAAAGCACCTAGTGGTATTTTATCTCCAATCACACTCACAATCACTCATTCAGTTTTTTTTTTTTTATCGTTTTTACGCTGCGTTTCTTTTTCTCACGGAATTTAAGTGCATCAGAGGGCTCCGCCGCCCCGCGGAATTTAACTGCCTCGCAGGGGACTCCGCCGTCCCACACGGAATTTAACTGCCTTACAGGGGACTCCGCCGTCCCATGCGGAATTTAACTGTGTCACAGGACTCCATCGTCCTAATTTACCTGCCAGTGCCTAGGATATTCAGGGTTTTTCTCTAAGCGCGCAATGACCTTCAGTCATTCCATTTTTCTCAGTTTTTTTTTGTCTTTTAAAAAAAAAAAAAATTTTTAAAGAAAGCTGTAACTCACCGATATGTCTTTTCCCTCTCGGACTACCGTCAACCATTGGATTCCAGCCAGCGGGTCGGAACTCCCAGTCCCGGAAAGGGTCTTTAAGAAGACTCACTCTATGGAGTCCACCGTGGCCACGGTTTTTTCCTGGGGTCCACCTCGCCCGCTGGAATCCTCAGGTGTATTGGCATCCGGCTCGAAGGACCCAGTTAATGTCAGGTTTAAACATCCCAAAACATTATTAAAATACAAAGAGAGAAGACACAGAGTTAGAGCTCTTTTTACTCGCGAGGAGAACGGACAGAGATGCACTCAGTTACACTCTCCAAACCGCTCTGAGTACATCTTGCCGTCTCCTCTTTTTTATTTCCTTAGGGTGGTCCCTAGTTACATGAGAGATGCAGCCTCTAAAGGATGGGGAAAACACAGGCTGCACTCCTTATCTGAAAAACGTTATGAGAATGCTTTCTATTCTAGCAGGTGTGTTCAAGGTCTAAGACCGTGCTATTCTATCAGTTGCATAGTTTCTCAGTACATCCCTCTGCTCTAATTAAAAAGGAGTTTCATGTTTATCTCTTCAGTGTGGTTTCACTCTGTGCCCCGTCCTTGACTCTGCATGTGAGTCCTCCTGATGAATCTGAAAGACAGCTTGCACAACATTCTACATAGTCACACACACACAGGCATATGTTTAACTCTTAAACAGTGTAAGCAAATGTAAGATAACTTTTATGTATAATAATTCCAACAGTAAGTCAGTGTGAAGTGCATGTTGTGTGAGTGGGCATGGGTGTAAGGTGCATAAAATAAACTAAAGAATAACTGAGGACTTAAGGCAGCTCCCATCACCACCGGAGATGTTTACAAAGAGAGGGAGAGAGAGAGACATGAGTGACAGGGAGTGCCTTTTATAGGCTGGTGAACACTGGACCCAGGTGTCACCATGAAGCACTGATGACCAGAGGTGAACAATGCTGTCACACAACAATAGGGGTCGCCACATTAGTGATTGGATGATGGATTAAAACAATGCAAGTTCAGCATGTTTGTGACATATAACAGGATGTCATCAGCATATGAAAAGATTTCAGAGTGATTGATTCTAAAAAGGTTTCTGAGTGTGTGAACTTCAGCAGCTGTCAGAAGCTGTTATGTGACTAGTGATTTCATGAAAAATGTAAAGATTAAATAAAACATAATAATAAAACATTAATGTCTAACAAACTGTATACATTTATTTTTAAAGATTCAAAGTATAAACTTTGTTCAATAAGAAATCAGTGAACGTATGTGTGTGTGTGTGTCCTCAGTGAACTGTATCAGTCACTTCAGTTTCTGCTCAGTGAGTGAGGGAGGTTTTTGTACGACGCTTTTTCACTGTGTGAAGAGATTCTGACTGTTCATATAGTGAAAACTCAACGGTAGTAGTAAACTGCTGCATCTTCAGCCTGGACTCCACTGATAGTCAGAGTGAAGTCAGAGTTTGATCCACTGCCTGTAAAACGAGCTGGAATCCCTGATGCTCCAGTGGTAGCATAGTAAATAAGCAGTTTAGGTTTTTCTCCATCTCTCTGTTGGTACCAGGCTAAATATTTTGAGCCATAAACGTTCTGACTGGTCCTACATGTGATGGTGATGGAGGCTCCCAGAGCAGAGCTCACTGCTCCAGGCTGAGTCACTGTGACTTATACAGTTCACTGGACACACACACACACACACACACACACAAGTAAAGTAGAATGTGGTAAAATGAGGCCACACATTCCTGAGCCCCTTACCTTAACCTTAACCTTCACAAACAAATGCCAAACCAAACCTAATTCAAACTCTAACCCTACAACCAAGTCTGAACCCACAAAAATCACATTAAATTTGTGTGAATTGGGCAAAATGTCCTTACAAGATCGAAGTGTCCTCACAATGATGGTCTCAAAACAAAATGTGTTCTCACAGGGCGTTTAGCTCAGTGGGTAGCACACCCACCCCATGTGTTGAGGCTATAGCCCTCGCTGCAGGTGGTCCTGGTTGGAGTCCTTCTCCGGGCGTCCCTTTTCTGCGTGTCATTCCCCCTCTCTCTGCCTCCCCGTTTCCTGTCTCTCTCGACTGCCCTATCAATAAAGGCATAAAGGCCAAAAAAAAAGAATGTGTCCTCACAGCCATAGAAAGATGTGTGTGTGCAGTATTTGGACATTGACATTGTATAGATCTGTGTCTTTAAGAAAAATGTACCTGTATATTTTTATACTAATCAAATGAAAAAAATCACTAGAAATGGACGTTGTTTTACTCCTCTGATGATTGATTCACAACTGAAACCTTAAAGGCCCCATGGCATGAAAAATGTGATTTTGGTTATTTTATCATGCTTTGGGAGGTCTCTGGGCCACATATATACTGCCCCATGCATCAAACTGGTCATAAACGGAGAAACGCACACCGCCCATTTGTAGGAACTGTTTCTTTAAGACGAGCAGATAGCACTTCCTCCTTTGTGTGATGTCACACACAAGGTAACTCCGGCCACCGCAACCTGTTGGCCTGCCTCCACTGTAGGTTCCAGGTGTGAGTGAATAACTGCACGGTGAGATGTCAAAGAAACGGTGTTGCGCTATTAAGGGATGCAAGGAGGGCGATGTGTCCTTGCACAGTCTGCCAAAAGCCAAGTCGTCAGAGACCAGTGGCCCCTTTTTATTATATTTTATTTGTAGCCATTAATTGAATCGCTGTTCACTGTAGCCGTTAACTGGATCACTGTTAATGCCTTCACAAACGTTAATTCAAGAAAATACAAATGTAACCGTCACACAGCTTTGTTCATTACTACGTTTTTTTTTAATGGTCTTCCAGTGTTTCCCACAGACCAGAGAGCAATCTGTGGTGCTCCACTAACACCGTTGGGGGAATCGAGTGTCACAGTGTCGTGGCGGTCGGTGGAGTCAGTCATTGTATGCAGAGTGTCTGCAGACGAGTGTAGTTGGTGAGGTTTATGTTTTTATACAGATCAGATTGTGTGTGTGTGTGTGTGTGTGTGTGTGTGTGTGTGTGTGTGTGTGTGTGCTCAGTGAACTGTATCAGTTCAGTTTCTGTTCAGTGACTGAGGGAGGTTTTTGTACGACACTTTTTCACTGTGTGAACACATTCTGATTATTCAACCAGTGATAACTCTGACAGTAGTAAACTGCTGCATCTTCAGCCTGGACTCCACTGATGGTCAGAGTGAAGTCAGAGTTTGATCCTCTGCCTGTAAAACGAGCTGGAATCCCTGATGCTACAGTGGTAGCATAGTAAATGAGCAGTTTAGGTTTTTCTCCATCTCTCTGTTGGTACCAGGCTAAATAGTTTGAGTTATAAACGTTCTGACTGGTCCTACATGTGATGGTGACGGAGGCTCCCAGAGCAGAGCTCACTGCTCCAGACTGAGTCACTGTGACCTGTCCTCTGGACTCTGAGGACACAGAGACACAAACATAAAGCAGAGTCATGGTTTTGTCGGCTTCATTTCAGAGGGACGGATGTTGATAGAGGAGAGGAGTTTGATTCTCTGGACTTTACCTGTGAAGCAGCAGCAGAGGAGAGTCCAGATGAGGACGGAGATCAAAGTCATGTTTTTGATGAGGAGGATTTGTGTGTCTTCTGTTGTGATGAAGGACAGCTGTCAGTCATCCAGTCTTCAACTGTCAGGACTATAAATTCTCCCAGAGCACTGGAGCATGGTGCTGCTGATGCAAAGTGGCTCTCTATGGAAATGCTCTGACTGACTCCAACAGGGACCTGATCACTCTGATCATGCTGTTTATCAATGGATCACTTTATTGGAATATTGATGATGAATGTGCTAATGCTCATTTCTATGTGAATGTGGCCAAATATCAAAGGATTTCAGAAAAACCTTTGTCATAAAAATCTCTCAAATTTCACAACTAAACAATCAACATCAGTGTCACTGATATTTAAAATAAATGATTTTCAAATGTCATCACTTAGCATATTTTAAGTTTAAAATATTTTATATTTTCTTCTGCATTCATAAAATGTACAGCTTATTTCAATCAATATCTTATCTCATATCTTTATTTCACTGCAAGAGAAATGTAATTGTCATTGAAAAGTTCTGGGTCAGATTATTATTTTATAAATAACGTTCAGCATTATTTTCATATTTCAGCTGTTTTTTGGTATTGAATGTAAGTGCAGTGATTTAGTTGAAGTGGATCTGGGACTGAATTCACTGAAATGTTCTTCAATGAAACATTTTGTTGGTGAAATTTAAATTTCAAGAATTTCTAAGAGAAATACAGACTGGAAACAAAAGTACTCTCTATGGATAAACTATTATTTAAAGTCTTCACTTTTCAGCTCATGTGCTGTGCCAAATATGTTTGCCTTTTTATTTGATCTCCTCAAAGATTAAAGATTAAAACATCACTGATGTATTTAAAAAGCTTTTAGTATGAGTGGCATTCATTTGACGAGTTTAAATGTAAATCTGTATTTTAACAAATTTCATTTTGAATGAACAATATCAACAGACTGTTTCTGTTTTAGATAAGAAATCTTTCAGATGCTGTAAAAATATTTAAAACTGACATTTTCACATTTGTCAATATATTTTTTTTAGTTTAAAACTTGGTTCAAAATAAGTATTTTACAGATGAAACAGTGACACATCAGCGGAACCTTAAACTTTTTATCTTTAGTCCTGAAACTTGTCTGTTGTCATGGTTCAGCTGTGATGCCTGTCTGTTGCCATGGTTACTGAGCTCAGAGAGGGAAGCAAGAAACTGACGAGCAGTTTCATCCAATCTGAGGACGACCAACAGAAGGAGTCGTCTCCTCTGCTGCAGTCCACAGAAAAACTTTGTTCATCTCTCTCTCTGCAGTGGGTTGAGTTGGCCCCACCCTGACAGTGCTACCCCCCTCCAGTGAGGAGTCCACAGTCTTGACCTGACTCACTGGGACTCAGCTACTGTTTTACTCTGCTACTGATCTCAGTCTGCAACTTTCTCTCTCTCTCTCTTTCTCTTTCTCTCTCTCTCTCTCTCTCTCTCTCTCTCTCTCTCTCTCTCGATGATACAGAATAAATAAAATGAAATACAGATTTCACCACATTAGCAGTTTCTGTGTGTATTATTTTACATGTCATGTCTCACGTCATATAACTTAAAAAAAACTGTGGAAATGAAGAACATCTTTTTTTACATTTTCCTATCGTAGGCCTCGTCATCCTCACTGGAGCCTATACATCAAATCACCAGATGTTCTTTTTCATTACTTATCGTGATGCTGATGAACTTCATGTGTTAATCATTAAACACCTATTGATAAATTCAGTAGTGAATAACTACCCTGCTCCTGTCCATCTGCTCTTCATACTGTAGTGTTTGCTGGCCGGCGGGCTGCTCCAGCAGAAGTGCTTCATCTTGTATGTGCTGTCTTTTTTCTCCTGGACATCATGGAGCTGCTCCTGCTCCTCCTCTGCTGCCTTCTCCTTGTCTTCTGCTTCCCGCCTCCTCATTTCTCCAGGGAAAACCTCAGCTGACTCCTCCTCCAAGCCACTGGAGGTGGACAGTCGATCAGGCAGCACTTTCCCCCAACAGGTTCTCCCCAATGGAAATGCTCCATGGAGTAGGAGCCCTTGGCCTGAGGGGAGGAGGAAGAGGAGGGAGGTCAAAGAGAGAGGGAGGACTATTTAAATCTGTCAGCCCATTGTTAGCTTCTGCTTCTCTCCCTTCACTCTCACCTTCATCTCTCTCCTCCTCATCCTCCTCACTGCCCCTGCCACCACCATTATCAGCCACAGGTGCTGAACAAAGTCTGAACTGTAGCTGTTCTGAATATATAATTGTGTTTCCCCTCAATGCTCAGAGAGAGGACTATTTATATTCTCAAAGACATAAGAGGGTTTAAGGGCAAAAATGAAGGGTACATTTAGTTTCCACCCAGCAGCTCAAAAGGATGATGTGAATCCTGTGATGTGAGAATTTTGATGCTCAACAGAATAGTTTTCTTTGTCTTTCTGAGGTTTTGTTTTTCTGATGATACAGAACATGCAGTGAGTGATGTGAAAGGCCCCAGATGCACCAAATGTTAATACAAATACAGATGTTTTAATTCTATTTAAATCTGGTCAGACATGAGAGAATATTAATACCAACTTTGCAACATCAGAAATCCTGATTTAGCTTCTGATCTGATTAAAAAGGCGTCTGAGTGTGTGAACATCAGCAGCTGTCAGAAGCTGTCATGTGACCAGTGATTTCATGAAAAATGTAAAGAGTGGTGGAGAAATAAAACATTAATGTCTAATGTAATCAGGGTTAGTTAAACCCCAGATTATTTATAAACTGCTCTGAGAATTTAGCTGTATATCATGTGTTGTCTTCTAAATGTTTCTTTCAAGTGAAAATTTACGACTATTTCCCCATGAGAAGGAAGCAGTAAAAGCATCTTCTCCTAAGCCTAAGTTAAATCACAAACTGTATATGTGTTACTGTCCTTTAATTCAGGTGGTAGTTGTTACGCACTGTTTTCAGTGTGCAAAAAAAACTGATAGGAGTAGTCATCTTATCTTGGTACCCATCTCTGTGCGTTCCAATGCATGGTGTGTGTAGATGCTGAAAAAAATAGAATTGAACTGATAAAACTAAATCATAAGTCAGAAATCTGACAGATAAGTTGAACACGGATGTATGGCGTAGAACTGTTAGAGCTGTAAACAATTGATTTCCCGGTGAGTAATGATCAATATGCTAACTCGCTAAGTGTTACACGCTGTTAAAACTTAAAGATGAGCCTTGTACTCTCACTAAAACCAGTCGGGATACATTTGAAGCAGGTTAGAGTAATCCATTGATGTCTGAAGCCTGTGTTTATGTGCTTTATGAATCCTGTGCTGTTGTTAATTGACTAATTACTATGTGTGAATGCTTGAAAACTGCTTGGTGCAGGCTTATTAGGTGTTGCACCGGTGTTAGGCCGGCAGGAATTTCATGCAGCTAAGCTTATCTGAGTGCGTTGAGTTCTTGGAGTTGTGTTCTGCACTGTCAGCAACAGTAAAATGAATGTACATGGGTTACAGTATGAGCTGTATGCTAAGGAAACAGAGTTTATTTTGAAATGTTTATGTGAATTCATGTTCATGTACTCTGAGTTATGATGGCTATCAAGAATTCATGGAAAAAAGTAAAATGGACACTGTAAAGCGGTAACTTTATTTAAATATGTCCAAATGTACCTTTATTACGGACGCAATGAATAATTGTCTTGCATGGCTGTGCAGGCTGGTTTTTTAGAATCCTTCGATTGGGTCCTCAGTCCTCAGTCCTCGGTTCCTCTACCATCTTCTGCTGTCATCCATCTGCATCTCCATCTTGGTTGCCACTCACCTTCGGAAAAGAACTGTGTATTGTGAGTCCAACTTTGAGCTGGTGACATAGGTACTGTAGTATTTTAATCCAGTACTCACTTTAATTTATTTACCTTTTTGAGATATTGTCTTATGAGGGATCTTTACTGGGTTCAATATATCTCCCTTAAAACTGTCAGTCTGTGTGTGTGTGGTATTTGTGGTGGATATTAAAGGTCTAACTCGACATTTAGACAGGTGAAGTGCAGGCAGTCTCCTCACTGAATCTAGACTCAGGGTTAACCATTTATTTCCCTGATACATTTCACACTATCTTAAAGTGACAGGCACAAGTAGGGGTTACACTAACAAACTGGATACATCTATTTTTAAAGATTCAAAGTGTGAACATTCTGTTTGTTCAATGCGAAATCAATGATCATGTGTGTCTGTGTGTGTGTCTGTGTGTGTGTGTGTGTCTGTGTGTGTGTCTGTGTGTGTGTGTGTGTGTGTGTGTGTCCTCAGTGAACTGTATCAGTCAGTTCAGTTTCTGTTCAGTGACTGAGGGAGGTTTTTGTACGACGCTTTTTCACTGTGTGAACACATACTGACTGTTGATATAATGAAAACTCTGACAGTAGTAAACTGCTGCATCTTCAGCCTGGACTCCACTGATGGTCAGAGTGAAGTCAGAGTTTGATCCACTGCCTGTAAAACGAGCTGGAATCCCTGATGCTCGACGGGTAGCAAGGTAAATAAGCAGTTTAGGTTTTTCTCCATCTCTCTGTTGGTACCAGGCTAAATAGTGCTTGTTGTTATAAAAATTGACGTCCTGACTGGTCCTACATGTGATGGCGACGGAGGCTCCCAGAGCAGAGCTCACTGCTCCAGACTGAGTCACTGTGACCTGTCCTCTGGACTCTGAGGACACAGAGACACAAACATAAAGCAGAGTCATGGTTTTGTCGGCTTCATTTCAGAGGGACGGATGTTGATAGAGGAGAGGAGTTTGATTCTCTGGACTTTACCTGTGAAGCAGCAGCAGAGGAGAGTCCAGATGAGGACGGAGATCAAAGTCATGTTTTTGATGAGGAGGATTTGTGTGTCTTCTGTTGTGATGAAGGACAGCTGTCAGTCATCCAGTCTTCAACTGTCAGGACTATAAACTCTCCCAGAGCACTGGAGCATGGTGCTGCTGATGCAAAGTAGCTCTCTATGGAAATGCTCTGCTTGTTATTTGTTGCTGACTCAGTATCACATGTACAATGATTTATGTGAAGGGAACAATGATATATCATGTTTTTAATGAAAATGTGATCCAATAAACATAATCTGAAAAGACAGGTGTGGGGAATGGACATTTATATTCTCTGTTACAATCTGTAGAAAGAAAAAAAACACTGTTTGTGACAGAACAATCAGATTTTTCACATAATCTTTTCACTTTAAAAACGACAAATAAACAATCATTGATATGTTTCACTGAGACACACTCTACCTCTGTAGATTTAATCAATCTACTCTGATCATTTCAGACAGCAACATATGACACCAGTTATTGTTTTATTCATAAATATAATATATTCATTGGTGAATTGGTCTCTATTTATTGTAAATGTCATCAAGTTATTTGGTGAATCTATCTGCTGAAAATTAAACTTACTTGGACTTTAAAGATTTCTTGATGCTAATGATGTCCCACATTTTATTTATAAACTTTAGAGGTGATTTTCAAACCTTTTCACATTTATTACAGATTAAAATCTAAGTATATATGAGTAAAAACAACACATAAATGAACAATGACATGTTTCTAATTATTATTCTGAAAACTTGACTCATCCACTATTGAAAAAAATCATCAGAGTGATCAGGTCCCTGTTGGAGTCAGTCAGAGCATTTCCATAGAGAGCCACTTTGCATCAGCAGCACCATGCTCCAGTGCTCTGGGAGAGTTTATAGTCCTGACAGTTGAAGACTGGATGACTGACAGCTGTCCTTCATCACAACAGAAGACACACAAATCCTCCTCATCAAAAACATGACTTTGATCTCCGTCCTCATCTGTACTCTCCTCTGCTGCTGCTTCACAGGTAAAGTCCAGAGAATCAAACTCCTCTCCTCTATCAACATCCGTCCCTCTGAAATGAAGCCGACAAAACCATGACTCTGCTTTATGTTTGTGTCTCTGTGTCCTCAGAGTCCAGAGGACAGGTCACAGTGACTCAGTCTGGAGCAGTGAGCTCTACTCTGGGAGCCTCCGTCACCATCACATGTAGGACCAGTCCGAATGTTTATGGCTCAAACTATTTAGCCTGGTACCAACAGAGAGATGGAGAAAAACCTAAACTGCTTATTTACCGTGCTACCAGTCGACCATCAGGGATTCCAGCTCGTTTTACAGGCAGTGGATCAAACTCTGACTTCACTCTGACCATCAGTGGAGTCCAGGCTGAAGATGCAGCAGTTTACTACTGTCAGAGTTTTCATGTTATCAGCAGTCAGTATGTGTTCACACAGTGATACAGCATCGTACAAAAACCTCCCTCAGCTGCAGAGGAACTGATCTGACTCAACAGCTGCACTGAAACTACAACAATACTCAACAGTGTTTTAAAAAAAAGCAGTAGGACAAGCCTGTAAAACAATGACAGAAATTCAGGATTTCATGAAGTACTTTTATTCATAGTCTGTAAAGTAAGTTTTAATGACTTCTTAATGAATTTGACATCAGTAATAAACAAAACAGGATGATACTGTTGATGAAATATTAACAAAAAATATTGATGAATTTTAGACACAATGACATTTATTCCTCGTGGCAGTAAAAACACGATTTAAAAATAATTCAACAATCAAATGAAAGAATTTCGAATCAAACCATAATCATATGAATTAGAAATAATCCCAGAAAGTGAAACATTTTAAAGCCATATTTCAACTAACACCCATCACAATGATACAGTAAAATCTAATCTAATATCGTAACACATTAGTGGTACCACAAATTGCATAGATAAAATTATAATCATGTTTTTTCAGGTGGCACAGTGGTGCAGTGGTTATCAGTGTTGTCGCACAACAAGAAGGTTCTGGGTTTGAACCTCGGGCCTGGGGCTGTTCTGTTGGTTCACTCCAGGTACTCCAGCTCCCACAGTCCAAAGACATGAGCATTGGGTTGATTGGTGACTCTAATTTGACCAAAGGTGTGTGTGTGTGGTTGTTTGTCTCTATGTGTCGTCCCTGCAATGGACTGGTGACCTGTCCAGACTGTACACCGCCCTCGTCCAGTGTCAGCTGGGACTGGCTCCAGCCCCCCCTGCAACCCGGTTTCGGATAAGTGGTATAGAAGATGGATGGATGGATGGATCATGTTTTGCTATTTTCATATATAGATTCATTATTATATTATTTAAAAAATATAATTAAAAAAATTACATGACTGTAGATTTATTTTCTGGATTATGCAGATTAGTTTGATACAAAATAAAACTTAATAAAGTCTGTTCTCTGCAGAGTTTAAGTTTCATCATGTCATATAACTTGTAAAATAATAGACAAGGAAAATGATGATTTTGGGAAATTTTTATTTTATTTGTGCTTTATTGTCAAGCGAGAGAGAGAGAGAGAGAGAAAGAGAGAGAGAGAGAGAGAGAGAGTTGCAGACTGAGATCAGTAGCAGAGTAAAACCAGTCTCAGAGTCCCAGTGACTCAGGTCAGGGCTGGGAACTTGGGACTTGATCACGCTGATGATGCTGTTTATCAATGGATCGATCACTTGATCAGAACATTCATCATGATGTGTGTATTCTTATTTTTATATTGTTTAGCTGATTTCGCGTTCTGCGAGGATGAGCGCCGACTTTGTTAAAGACAGAACAAAGTTCACCATCTCTCATCAGTGATCTTCCCGCTGCCGCCGAGGAACCCATTCCAGTCATCGCCAGAAAAGCGGGACACGACCTGTTTTCTTCTTCCTAGGGGGGCGTAACAGAAAATAATTGAGAAGCACTGGGAGAACCAGAGCAGACTTTCTTTTCTAACTCCAAAGGATCGGAGCAACTCACAGTAAGAGGCTGATGTCTGGGCAGAGACACAATTAGTGTAGCGTGTTGTATTTGTAATCTGATTTATAAGTGCTGCAGATCCTGTTGTTTAGATCGTTCACTGTGATCAGCTTAATAAGCCAAATATCACTATTTAAAGGACCAATATCTGACCAGACGAGCTCCGGTTCGCTGGCTCCGTTATTGTGTAGTGATATTGTGGTGATAATTAACTGTGGTGACGATCTCTTGTGGACTCTTTCCTCTCTTCACCTTTATTCTCCCTCTTTTCTCCCAATCACACATCTCATCTACATCTCTCTCACATTCAGGCCCTAGAGTGTGATCGCGTCATACACGTAAAGCTCAAGGGCCCTCCCTTTGTTCTCGTTGTTCACGCCATTCACACTATTTAAACAATACAAGTTGATCATTATTATGATGTATAATAGGATGTCATCATCGTATGAGCAGATTTTAGAGTAACTGATCCTGAAAAGGCATCTGAGTGTGTGAACATCAGCAGCTGTCAGAAGCTGCAGGTAACTAGTGATTTCATAAGAAATGTAAGAAGTGGATTCACGAGGTGAACTTTCTGATTGTTCACAGGAACAATAGGAAATCAATGATTGTGTGTGAGTGTGTCAGACACAGTGCCTGTGTGTGTGTGTATGTGTGTGTTACACCCGCAAGGGAAGCGGGTGGAAAAATAGTAAAAACATGCACACGTGGAATTTCCACAGCGAGCGTTTTTTATTACCACCACGCAAGCTAGCGTTACATGCTTCCTTTTCTTTTGTCTTTCTCCTTCGTTTTTTTTCCTCTCGCCCGTGGCGCAGAAAACAGCAACAACAAAAAAAACCCCACTGATCTCAGACTTTCAAAACAAGACCTCTTTTCAGATCACGAATAATACTTTCTGGTGAAAGCCATGTTAAACAGAGACCCAGTGAGAGAGAGATGCAGAGTGAGTGCAGAGTTACTGAATATCTCTTTATGCTGATGATACCTGACTTTATATTTCTGCTCCTGAAAGTCCAACGAAGACTCAGCAGATTTCTGTCCCTCAGACAACATATAACAATCAGTTTAAGAACTCTGCTTTTGAGTGGAGGTGACAAAATTTTCAATTGACTAAAACATTTAACAAATTTGTAAAAAGTCACTGAAAACCCACAAACAGTTAGCGTAGAGTTTAAACCAGGGAGAGTTATCAATCGAGTTGTATTTCATGTCAGTGAGAAAGTATCATCATCACCTGCTGATGTAATAAAAACTACAGATGGAAGCAGAATTTATTTGATGAACAGATCTTTATTTTGTTGAAACTGTGAAATTACAAACATTACAGAAAAATAGCAAACATATCAGAGAGAGAGAAGATGAGAAAGAGAGAGAGACAGTGTCACAGTGAGCAGAGTAAAACCAGTAGCAGAGTCCCAGTGAGTCAGGTCAGGACTGGGAACACTGGTCTCTCCTCAGTGTCTCTGAGACCAGAGTCTGGGAGCCCTGGGTGGCCTCACAGGTCACAGAGTCCAGCTTCCCCCACTGGTCTGCAGGGAGCCTCAGGGTGCTGCTCCAGCTGTAGAGGCCGTCCTTCTCCAGCACCACGGGGCTCCTGCTCTCCTCCCAGCTGCTGCTGCTCCTGCTGCCCCCCACCTTCCAGGCCAGACTCCAGTCTGAGGGGAAGCCCTTGTTGGCCAGGCACATGAGCGTGACCTCCGTCTGATGGAGCTCCTCTTGGGAGGGGGGCAGCACCGTTAGGGTGGGACGGGTATCACCTAGGAGACACCAATCAGTTTAGAGGACAGGGAGCACACAGCTGTCAATCAAACAGCAGACACTTGGACACCTTTACTGTGTGAGAGTTGATTTTCTCCTTTAAGGAGTTTCTGTCAGATGGTGTTTCTGCTCTTTGACCTGAAATACATCAAACTACACTGGAAACACAATAAGCTGATTTCACATTTTAATAATTACATTTTACTGTAGTCTATATTACACAATTTAATGGAAAGAATAAATTACTGTTGGGAAACATTTTCAGTTTTTTATGAATTTCTTCAAAGTCCTGATTCATTTATAGTGAAACACATTTACTGATAAAACTATCAAGAGCAAAACAGTTAAATCAGATCAACTGTTAAATGTCAAAATATCACATAATAACTGACAGCCATATTTAAAAATCAGACACAGATTAAAATACGTTATTACCATAAGTAACTATTAAATTCAGAAAATTTCAGTCATAGAATAATTTTAGCTCAATTTCTAACCAGTTTAAACTTTAAAGAGGACTGCAGGATTGTTGCTGTTTAATCTTTGCTGCAGCTCAAATTGTTCACGTTCACAAATTAACTGGAACATGTCAAGAAAAATTCAGTGAATCTGCTTCAAGTTCAACTTCACGCTTAAAGAGGAGAAATGAACAATAACACAGAGACTTTAAAGTGTTTAAATCGGCCTCATGGAAATTTATATCTCCTACAGATGTTCAGACACAGAGATTAGAACCTGAACTCATCTGACAATATTTAATATTTGATCAGAAACTTACTTCCAACATCCAGTCTGGTTCCTCCACCAAATGTCCACCACAGTGATACAAACTCATTGAGCCGTCGTACAAAAACCTCTCACTGTACAGAGACACGGCTCTCTGACTTTGAAACAAACTAAATCTACAAACCCTCAAGATGATGCTTTAATGTTAAATTTAGAAATGAGGATTTTCTCTGCCTCAGTATTTAATTTTCATTATCATTAGTTTTTACAATTTCTGCTGTTAAAACAAACTTCGTCTCAAGTTGAGAAAGGTTTCTTTTAAAACTTTACATTAACATGTAAATGTAACTTCTTTTCCTGGTTTTCTGAATGTAATAGAAATCAAATGAAAAACAGCTCCATAAGTAAAACAATTAATAAACATTTGACTTACTTCCAATATCCAGTCTGGTTCCTCCACCAAAAGTCCACCACAGTGACACAAACTCATTGAGCCGTCGTACAAAAACCTCTCACTGTACAGAGACACGGCTCTCTGACTTTGAAACAAACAAACTCACCAAAATGAGTCTGTTTGTGATATTTCAACAGCTGATGTGAGAAATGACAATAGCCACAAAATCCCAGACTGTATATTTTTCTATTATATAGATTAATATTGAAATAAAAGTATTTGACTCTGCTGCTGCTTCACCTACATGTTCTCACTCCCAGCTCATCACATATGGACGTTTGGTCAGGAACCTTTAGCTTCATTGTTGAACGTGAAATAAAACAGTACAGCATTACTAAATTCATTTAGAAACTCACAGCACTTGGTTAATGTTGGAGAAAGATTGTGGTGTGGTTTAATACAGAAAAAGTTCAGTGTGACTTCAAAACCATGATGTTGTCTCAGCTCATATACGTCTCTGACAAAAGGCTTTGGTGTGTTTGATTCATGCATCAACTTTCAACTTTTGAATACACAGAGAAGACTTGTTAGTTAGTTCCATTCACTGGTGGATTGATGGGATTTGTTTATAACATCATGTGAACATGACTGACATCACATTTCAACAACGAGCTGAAATGAGACCTATGATGTCAGACATGTTCAGTCAGGTTAGAGGCTGATGACATCTGTGTAATGTTGTTGTCATCATGTGATCAGAGAGACCTGGATGGGGGCGGATCACACCTGGTCTGTGAGGGTCTGTGCTGGGACCTGGAACTTGGGACTGCTTTAGTGGAAGGATCAAGGTTTAAAGACACTGTAACATGTTGACACTCTTTATATTTACTTTTGACCATAATAGACATGGTCTCTGTATTTCTGATTTTCTGAATATAGGAAACAACAATCACAGAAGATCCTGGTGTAAGAAACAGGTGATCTAATCAGGGGATGATGATGTGACCTTTAATCACAAGTCCATCATATATATTCAATTCATTTCAATTTTATTTGTATAGCGCCAAATCATAAAATACATTATCTTGTGGCACTTTATAGGGTAAGGTCAAGACCTTACTTTGTTATAGAGAAAAACCCAACAGTTCCCACAAAGAGTAAGCACTTCGCGACAGGGGGGAGGAAAAACTCCCTTCTAACAGGAAGAAACCTCCAACAGAACCGGGCTCAGGGTGGGCAGCCATCTGCCTCGACCGGTTGGTTTTAGGAGGAGAAAAGGGGGATGGGGGGCGGAGAGAGGAGAAAAGAGAGAGAGAGAGAGAGAGAGAGACCAGGAACAGCTGTAAAGGTCATGGTATTATCAATAATAATGACTGATATATGTGTGTATGTTCAATTCTTCACCTGAGGACGACATCTGTGGTTGAAATGATCTCAGTCACATCCACATCAAAGAAAAGAAAAGGAAAAGACAGTAGGATGCTGCAGTTTCTAATTTGTTCTTTTTTTCATTTAAAAACTCACGTCTGACATCTGACATTTTTTACAGTTGATATCTTTGTTCTCTAACTTCAGTATTCATGTTGTTGGCTAATTTTATTTTCTTGTTTTTATGCAGTAACTTTTAATTCAGTCTTGTTTGTGATACTTTATCCACCTCTTTTTGTGTGACTCTGATCAGATGCTTGAAATTCAGATCCATGTACTGATCTTGGCAGACAAGGGGTTAATGATCATGAAAAAATAAATAATTATTCATGGGTTTAGCTCATTGTATTAAGAGTTGTGTTAATGTCTTATCACATATCTGTAGATATAGTGGGTGAGGTGTATGTTTTTATACAGATCAGATTGTGTGTGTGTGTGTGTGTGTGTGTGTCCTCAGTGAACTGTATCAGTCAGTTCAGTTTCTGTTCAGTGACTGAGGGAGGTTTTTGTACGACGCTTTTTCACTGTGTGAACAGATCCCAGCGACTGGCATCAAATTCACCCACACAGTAGTAAACTGCTGCATCTTCAGCCTGGACTCCACTGATGGTCAGAGTGAAGTCAGAGTTTGATCCACTGCCTGTAAAACGAGCTGGAATCCCTGATGCTCGAGTGGTAGCAAAGTAAATCAGCAGTTTAGGTTTTTCTCCATCTCTCTGTTGGTACCAGGCTAAGAGGTGGTATGAACCAGTATAATAAACGTTCTGACTGGTCCTACATGTGATGGTGACGGAGGCTCCCAGAGCAGAGCTTGCTGCTCCAGACTGAGTCACTGTGACCTGTCCTCTGGACTCTGAGGACACAGAGACACAAACATAAAGCAGAGTCATGGTTTTGTCGGCTTCATTTCAGAGGGACGGATGTTGATAGAGGAGAGGAGTTTGATTCTCTGGACTTTACCTGTGAAGCAGCAGCAGAGGAGAGTCCAGATGAGGACGGAGATCAAAGTCATGTTTTTGATGAGGAGGATTTGTGTGTCTTCTGTTGTGATGAAGGACAGCTGTCAGTCATCCAGTCTTCAACTGTCAGGACTATAAACTCTCCCAGAGCACTGGAGCATGGTGCTGCTGATGCAAAGTGGCATAGCTGGTTGGTGGAAATTAAATCACATTTTTATTTTACATTTTTACCAGACACACCATCTTTTGTCTTTGAAGATTTAAAGTCACTCTCAGCGCTGAGGGGAAACATCCTGATGTGATACCAGGTTCACACCATGATGTTCTGCTGTGATGGAGAAAGACTGAAACAAGCAGCACTGACCTTCTTCATCTATTCTCCATGTTAAAGAAATGATCCTCTTCTGTTTGGGTGTTGATCATTTATCATTAAAAAAAATCATCTCATTTTTTACAGTTGATACCTTTGTTCTCTAACTTCAGTATTTATGTTGTTGACTACATTTACTTTCCTGTTTTTATGCAGTAACTGTACTTTTACTTCAGTCATGTTTGTGATACTTTATCCACCTCTTTTTGTGTGACTCTGATCAGATGCTTGAAATTAGATAATTGTATTAAGAAACGTTTTCATGTTAATGTATTACCACATATCTGTAGATATAGTGGATGAGGTGTATGTTTTTAAACAGAACAGATTATGTGTGTGTGTGTGTCTGATAATACATTTCTGAATATAAGATTAGATTAGAAGATGCATCAGAATCTGATTTGATTTGATTATAATCATTTCCTGTTTGATTTTGATAGTCGCCTGTCATCTTGTTACAAACACTTCATCATCGAGTACTAAACAAATTCAGTATATGAAAGAGAAAGTCTCATAACTCAAGAATTTCAAAACAGTAAAATGAAATATATTAATGTTAATAGAAATGTGGACCAAAGAAGATCACATTGTGCTTCATTGTTAGAAACTAACTGAAACATGCAAAGCAGAAGCACAATGTATAAAATACATATTTCTGTCTGACAGAATAAAAGCAAACAAGAAACTAGACCTGCATGTAAGTATATGAGGGCAGTGACTACTGTCGTTTCTGGATCAGGTCTCAGGGACATTGTCAATGCTTGGTGATGATCTGACAAAGAAATGATTGGACAAACTGATTCATTCAGACTCTCAGCATCACATCCTCAACCTGGTGGGAGCTGCAGGTATGGATGGTCATATGAAAAGACTTTTTACTAACAAGCAGCTCTGTGCATGATGACCTTCACATATGACCTCTGACCTTCCTGTTGTGATGTTAGAACATGTGGATGCAGTGGAGAGACTGTCAGCTCTTTTGGGTTTTATCTTTCCAGTTAATATACTGAAGCATCAACATGTTCACATGAGCGCAGCAGTTTCACTTCAGTTTCTGTTCAGTGACTGAGGGAGGTTTTTGTACGACGCTTTTTCACTGTGTGAACACAGCCTGACTACTGATAGAGTGATAACTCTGACAGTAGTAAACTGCTGCATCTTCAGCCTGGACTCCACTGATGGTCAGAGTGAAGTCAGAGTTTGATCCACTGCCTGTAAAACGAGCTGGAATCCCTGATGCTCGACGGGTAGCCCAGTAAATAAGCAGTTTAGGTTTTTCTCCATCTCTCTGTTGGTACCAGGATAAACGGTTTGAGTTATAAACAGCCTGACTGGTCCTACATGTGATGGTGACGGAGGCTCCCAGAGCAGAGCTCACTGCTCCAGGCTGAGTCACTGTGACCTGTCCTCTGGACTCTGAGGACACAGAGACACAAACATAAAGCAGAGTCATGGTTTTGTCGGCTTCATTTCAGAGGGACGGATGTTGATAGAGGAGAGGAGTTTGAATCTCTGGACTTTACCTGTGAAGCAGCAGCAGAGGAGAGTCCAGATGAGGACGGAGATCAAAGTCATGTTTTTGATGAGGAGGATTTGTGTGTCTTCTGTTGTGATGAAGGACAGCTGTCAGTCATCCAGTCTTCAACTGTCAGGACTATAAACTCTCCCAGAGCACTGGAGCATGGTGCTGCTGATGCAAAGTGGCTCTCTATGGAAATGCTCTGACTGACTCCAACAGGGACCTGATCACTCTGATGATTTTGTTCAATAGTGGATGAGTCAAGTTTTCAGAATAATAATTAGAAACATGTCATTGTTCATTTATGTGTTGTTTTTACGCATATATACTTATATTTTAATCTGTAATGAATGTGAAAAGGTTTGAAAATCACCTCTGAAGTTTATAAATAAAATGTGGGACATCATTAGCATCAAGAAATCTTTAAAGTCCAAGTAAGTTTAATTTTCAGCAGATAGATTCACCAAAGAACTTGATGACATTTACAATAAATAGAGACCAATTCACCAATGAATATATTATATTTATGAATAAAACAATAACTGGTGTCATATGTTGCTGTCTGAAATGATCAGAGTAGATTGATTAAATCTACAGAGGTAGAGTGTGTCTCAGTGAAACATATCAATGATTGTTTATTTGTCGTTTTTACTTTTTTTTTTAAAGTGAAAAGATTATGTGAAAAATCTGATTGTTCAGTCACAAACAGTGTTTTTTTTCTTTCTACAGATTGTAACAGAGAATATAAATGTCCATTCCCCACACCTGTCTTTTCAGATTATGTTTATTGGATCACATTTTCATTAAAAATATGATATATCATTGTTCCCTTCACATAAATCATTGTACATGTGATACTGTGTCAGCAACAAATAACAAGTCAGAGCATTTCCATAGAGAACCACTTTGCATCAGCAGCACCATGCTCCAGTGCTCTGGGAGAGTTTATAGTCCTGACAGTTGAAGACTGGATGACTGACAGCTGTCCTTCATCACAACAGAAGACACACAAATCCTCCTCATCAAAAACATGACTTTGATCTCCGTCCTCATCTGGACTCTCCTCTGCTGCTGCTTCACAGGTAAAGTCCAGAGAATCAAACTCCTCTCCTCTATCAACATCCGTCCCTCTGAAATGAAGCCGACAAAACCATGACTCTGCTTTATGTTTGTGTCTCTGTGTCCTCAGAGTCCAGAGGACAGGTCACAGTGACTCAGTCTGGAGCAGTGAGCTCTGCTCTGGGAGCCTCCGTCACCCTCACATGTAGGACCAGTCAGAACGTTTATGTTGACAGCAACGGGCACCACTTATCCTGGTACCAACAGAGAGATGGAGAAAAACCTAAACTGCTTATTTACTGGGCTACCACTGTAGCATCAGGGATTCCAGCTCGTTTTACAGGCAGTGGATCAAACTCTGACTTCACTCTGACCATCAGTGGAGTCCAGGCTGAAGATGCAGCAGTTTACTACTGCCAGAGTTATCACTATATCAACAGTAAGGATGTGTTCACACAGTGAAAAAGCGTCGTACAAAAACCTCCCTCAGTCACTGAACAGAAACTGAACTGACTGATACAGTTCACTGAGGACACACACACACACACACACTGAAGTTAGAGAACAAAGGCATCAACTATAAAAATGACCTCAGACATAGTTTGTAAATGTTTTTAAATGATAAAAAGAACAAATTAGAAACTGCAGCATCCTACTGTCTTTTCCTTTTCTTTTCTTTGATGTGGATGTGACTGAGATCATTTCAACCACAGATGTTGTCCTCAGGTGAAGAAGTGAACATACACACATATATATGATGGACGTGTGATTAAAGGTCACATCATCATCCCCTGATTAGATCACCTGTTTCTTACTCCAGGATCTTCTGTGATTGTTGTTTCCTATATTCAGAAAATCAGAAATACAGAGACCATGTCTATTATGGTCAAAAGTAAATATAAAGAGTGTCAACATGTTACAGTGACAGTTTGATTCTCTGGACTTTACCTGTGAAGTCAACACGCTCTCACCCCAAACTCGTCACAGTCACTTGGTCAGGACCTCCTGGTGTCACTTTTGAACTCCTTCAGCATCATTTTTAATCATGCAGTTTATCTGATACAAATACAGACTGTGCTTTGTTGAAAGTTGATGCATGAATCAAACAGACCAAAGCCTTTTGTCAGAGACGTATATGAGCTGAGACAACATCATGGTTTTGAAGTCACACTGAGCTTTTTCTGTATTAAACCACACCACAATCTTTCTCCAACATTAACCAAGTGCTGTGAGTTTGTGGTGGCAAAAATGTTTTACCTTGTTCAATTATTGAAAAAAAAGATCTTCACGCGTCAGCTGTCTTTCTTGAGTTTAATAAACATTCATGAATGGAGTCACACAAACACAACCGAACAGTAGTACAGTCAGTGAGTGAGTGGCCTGAGGATGTTACCCAGGGCCACAGTCTTATAGTTCCAAAAACACATTCCACAAAGACAAAATACGATACTCTCTCTCACGGGATTTTCTCTGTGCTGAGTCTTCACCTGCTTGCCTCTCCCCCAACGCAATGTATGAACAACACACTTATCACAACGAGAAGGGCAAAGACATCCACATATATTGTCTACATGTGTTCTTCATTAGTGCACACAGAGGTCTTTCACACAACCATAAAGGATGTACAAAGGTTAGGTTCAAAAATTTCATTAGAACTATCCGCACTGTCATTGGTTACACAGTTTTGAATAGGCACACATGAGTTATACCAAAATTTCCCATTACATTCCACCCTTTTTAGCATTCTTATGCTAAACCATAATAAATGGAAAATTTTGAACTTATCTAGCTCATGTCCCCTGTTTTCTGCCTCGCACCAGCCAAACGCTAGCGCTCCCAGTCTCCAACATAGGAGTTGAAACCCCAGGCAGAAGAACACAGGCCATAAGCACAGAGGAGCCAAAAGTCCCCCCCCATTTGACAAGAGGGGGCAAAAAGACCCATCTGTCTAACTACACTTAGTCTAAGGAAAAGGGAAAAACCTCAGATATGATGAGGAAAAAGCCCTGTTTCTACTACTGAGCTAATCTACTTCAAATAATATGGCAAAGATAACTCAAACATAACACACAATGAATACAAGACAAAAACCCTCTGGTTTTTGGAACTCACACTGTCCTGTACTTACTGTCGTATAATAATGAGAATTAATCAAGAAAAGGATTACAATGAATTATAACAAATTGAATAACATGAGAATAAAAAAGGAAAAATAAAATCAAACCATGATTATATATATATATATATATATATATAAAATTGATTGGCTCTATTTGAGATATTGAAGAATCAACTTGATTGGATAAGAAAAATAAAAACTTTAAAGGAGTCCGTCTTCCAGTCTCGATGTTGTGGTGGGAGAAAGCACAGCAGATCTC
Source organism: Trachinotus anak (assembly GCF_046630095.1). Taxonomy (NCBI): domain Eukaryota; kingdom Metazoa; phylum Chordata; class Actinopteri; order Carangiformes; family Carangidae; genus Trachinotus; species Trachinotus anak. The sequence goes on along the minus strand of NW_027273867.1, from coordinate 24,159,653 downwards.
CTCACCTTCCGGTGAGGTGTGTGTGCTATTTCAGATTCATTGTCAGGATGAGGTGAGACTGTTGTGCTGTTGTTCTTTACCCTCTGACGTTGGATTTCCTCCACGCACAGCACAATCACTCCCACCCAGATGGAAATGACCAGCAGGATGCCAGTCGCCACCCTTAGGCCGCATCCGAGCCGCCTAAGGGGATGGGCCGGTCTTGGCCTCTCGATCAGGTGCATGTTGTGCGTTTGGATCCGGAACCCGTCTGCAGTGACTGGCGTGTATCCACGTAGCCCTCACTGCAACCTTTACCGCTGTCTCCGTCACCAAAAGCACCTGGAACGGTCCGTTCCACCTGCGAGCTTTCCAGTTCTTTCGTCGGAAGTCCTTCACCACAATGTAGTCGCCCACATTGAGGTCATGGAGTTTCGTCTCTGCTGGTCTGGGCAGGGCAGCTTTCACCTGCTTGTGAATATCAGACAAAACAGACGACAAGGTTGCACAATATCGTAACATTTCATCTTCACACAGGCCAGTGTCTGGCAGCTGTCTCTTAGCGGGCCCAATCCCAGTGTTCAGAGGCCTCCCAAACAGGATTTCAAATGGGCTTAAACCGCTCCTGCTTCTCCTTCTGGCCCTCATATGCATTAGCACAATGGGGAGGGCTTTAGTCCAGGACACTTTAGCGGCCTCACACACTTTTGCGAGTTTGTTTTTCAAAGTGCCATTTTCTCTTTCACATGCTCCACCTGAGGCTGGGTGGTATGCACAATGTTGTCTTAAATCAATGCCCATGTAATCACCAACCAATTTCAGTGCCCCACTTACAAAAGGAGTTCCATTGTCTGAGCTGATTTTTGCTGGAATTCCCCATCTGGGAATTATCAGGTGCATCAAGGCCTTTGCCACTGCTGCTGCGTCCTGTTTTGCTGTGGGAAAAGCCTCAACCCATTTTGAAAACATGCACACAATAACCAAAACAAACCTTTTCCCTTCACTTGGTGTTAGTTCAATGAAATCCATTTGCAGGTGTTCAAAAGGTTTGTCTGGTGGTGGGTGAGCAACCTGTGGAAGTTTTAAACCTCTTCCCACATTGTTTGTGGAACAAATCACACATCTTTTACAGAAATCAGTGGCAAAGGCTGTGAACCCTCTTGTGAACCAATGTCTCCGTACCTCACTTACCATTCCCCCCTTTGACACATGATCCAATCCATGTGTCAATTTCGCATAGTGAGGGAAAAGATACCTGGGGAGACAAGGCAGGCCATCAGGCCCTGTCCACACCCTGTCTACTACAGAGCAGCCTGCTTTCTTCCAACAGTGTTTTTCAGCCTGTGAGGCTCTTATCTGCAGGTCCGCTATCTCCACTGTAGTCACAACAGGGGGAGTAAAGTTGAAGGTTAGTGAGGCGCCCAGTGAGACACTGGCCGCTTGGAGGCTGCTTTTGCAGCTGCGTCTGCTCGTGCATTACCTAGAGAGATGGAGTCAGTGTTGTTAGTGTGAGCCTCATATTTACACACAGCAATTTGTTTAGGTAACAAAATGGCGTCGAGGAGAGCAGCAACTAGCACATGATGAGCTATCGGTCTCCCTGTGGAAGTGAGAAAATCTCTGTTTTTCCACATCTGCCCAAAGTAATGAACCACACCCCAAGCATATCTGCTGTCTGTGTAAATATTAACAGATTTTCCTTTAGTCATCTTGCATGCCTCTGTCAAAGCCACCAACTCAGCCGCCTGAGCTGAGTGTGAAGAAGACAGAGGTTTTGCCATGACAGTGTCATGTAGAGTTGTGACAGCAAAACCTGCGATGTTTTTCCCCGTGTCTGGAATCCTAGAAGCAGAACCATCAACAAAGAAATCAAAATCAGCATTTTCAATGGGCACATCAGTCAAATCAGGTCTCGGGGAACAAATAGATGTTATTGTTGCCACACAGTCGTGTGGTTCTCCGTCCTCAGCTGTTGGTAAAAGAGTAGCAGGGTTAAGAACAGGACATCTCTTTACCTTAGCGTTAGGCAGTTCTAACAAAACAGCATTATATCGCAGCCACCTCGCAGCAGACAAATGTGAAGTTTTCTGCTCGAGGAGGATGAGAGACACTGCATGTGGGACTAGCAAGGTCAAGTCAGAGTATCCCACTATGTCACGTGACAGTATGACTGCCTTCTCTGCAGCTGCTACAGCTCTGAGGCAGTGAGGCAGACCTGCAGCTACAGAATCAAGCTTAGATGAGAAATAAGCTATAGGTCTTGGTTTGCCCCCGTGGTCTTGCAGTAACACAGAAGTCATGAAACCCCCCTTTTCGTCAACAGTCTGAGTGAAAGGTCGTGAGCAGTCAGGTAACCCAAGTGTCGGAGGTGTCTGTAAAGTCAATTTCAAGTCAATGAAAGCTCTTTCAGCCTCCACAGTCCAGGTGACAGGGTCTGATGCTTTCAGGCCTTTCCCATGAGCGATTGCTGCTAATGGTGCCTCAATTTCAGCATAATGAGCGACCCAGTTTCTGCAATAGCCTGTCATGCCCAAAAATGACATCACCTGTTTCTTTGTCACCGGTTTCAGAATTTTTTGAATTACTCCAATTCTCTTTGATGAGAGGGCTTTTCCCTCAGCGAAGATCACGTGACCCGGAAATGTGACCTCTGTAGCAACAAACTGCAGTTTGGACAGGCTGGCTTTGTGCCCCTGTTCAGCCAAATGGGTCAGAAGAGCCAGAGTAGCTTTAACGCATCCCTCTCTGGTCTCACTTGCAAGCAAAATATCATCAACATACTGCAACAAAGCGCTTCCTTCTGGCAACACCAGAGTCTCGAGACTATCCCTCAGGGCAGCGTTATAAATCGTTGGAGATTCACAATAGCCCTGGCACAGACGGGTGAACGTGTACATTTTCTCATCAAAACAAAAGGCAAACCAGAATTGACTGTCAGGATGCACAGGAACACTGAAAAAAGCATTTGAGAGATCAACAACTGAGAACCATTTGCTATTAGATGGAATTTGAGACAAAATGGTGTGTGGATTTGGTACCGTTGGCGCTCTGGCCTGCACAGCTGAATTTACGGCCTGCAGGTCTTGCACAAATCTCCACTCTGGAAGCACGCCTTCCGGTTGAATCTGACGTACTGGAAAAATGGGGGTTCTCACTGGAGAACCAGCACATGGTACAATCACACCAGCTTTTAGCAAAGCATCAAACACAGGCCTGATGCCTTCAATTGCTTCACGTCTGAGAGGGTATTGGTTACGACAGGGTCTGTAGTCTGTTTTTGGAGTAATGATGACAGGCTCACAATTCTTAATCAGGCCTACATCATGTTTACTTTTTGCCCAGAAATGGTCAGGAATCTGTTTTAATTCTGGGACCTCTTTAACAGACTGCAGCATGCTGTTATCAGTGCCAGAATCAGGAAATACAAAACAAACAGTTACATTTGTGATTAGCACATCACAATCCAACAACTTGCGTTTCGCCCCTAGGGTTTCATTTAAGTACAACTGAGGCTCTGTTGTAGCCTTCCAGTCTGTAGAGGCATTTAATTTTTTCACCCAATGATCCAACTTTGTACATGCAGGATTCTCCAATGCGATGTGTGGTTCAGATTGTTGTAAATCTACACTTTTTCCCACTTGCGGTGGCAATGTCAGTGAAGCAGCACATTTTATATCATCCCAATACAGCCAGTCCAAATGCAAAAAGGTATTCTCATGCATCAATTCATTCACAATGTTCTCAATATCACAACCGGAGTGTGTGTGTGCAGTGCAGCACGGGAGAGTGACGTCAATGTGTCTGTGTGTGCTCAGGAGCTGTGTGAAAACAGGGGGGTGGGGGGGGGTGTTACCTCCCAGTCTACACTGACCACAGGGTCTGGGTGTTGAAAACATTGGTATTTTTCTTCTACTATCCTCTCCACGTGTACCCCGTCTGGTGTGCAAGTTAAAGAAATACTCAGCAGACACATGAGATCCCTCCCCAACAAATTAACTGGACATCTGTCAGAGATGAGAAAAGAGTGTTTGAAAGTCTCCCCAAAATCAGGATCAGTGCATTTCAGCGGAGCCGTGTACCGCTCTATGAAAGGCTTCCCACCCACACCCACTGTCTTCTGATACCTGCCGCTTAGTTTAGGCTGCAGTTCACCAAATTCACAGCTCCGTATCACAGATTCAGTAGCACCGGAGTCGACCAAAAAAGAGATTGTGACATTTTTTACTACCAAAGTGTAGTTGGGCATGTGTTTGTATGCCTCTGCTAGAAATGAAGCAGACATCTCATTCTGCTGCTTATGGTTTTGTTCTGCTTCAAGGCGTTGAATCGTGTCATGTACTCGCTTCACTTCAGTGTCAGTGACAGGTTCTGCAGCGTGTGTGTGTGTATCAGTGTGTGTGGGTGTGTGTGTGTTTGTGTGGGTGCGCTCACGTGTTTTCAGTGTGTTCCCAGCTGCCGGCCCAGTGTCTCCACTAGATCCTTCCTGACTCTCACCTCCACCATATACTCAGTCTCTATTGTCCCCCTCATCTTTCTCTGTCGGGCAGTCGCGAGCCCAGTGTCCTCTCTTCCCGCACAGGAACCACCGGTCCCCCTCATGTTCCCTTTTGATGGCCTGCTCAGCTCCAGGCCTGAACGGGTCATGGAGCTGAGGTCGGGATAGAGATGTGGTGTTACCTCACGCCTCCTGCGTGGTGGTTCGGGGCCGCCTTGTCCTGTCCCCGTGAGGTTCCCTCTTAACATGTCGTTAAAAGGAGATCTAGGCACCGGTGAGGAGTGTGAGGCAGCAGGGCCGTAGCCATGCTGTGGTGCGGAGGCAGCAGCCCCAGCGACCTCTCAGTGCAGCTCAGGTATAGGGAGGGGGCCAACATAAGGCGGGGGCACAGTTCCTTCCCGGAGAGAGAGAGAGCTGGTGCGGAGCAGCTGGAGGTGTAGGTGGAGTCCAGGTCCGGATCCAGCTTCACACACTGGGGCGCAGTTTCTCTGGGAGTCTGCCTACGCTTTGCCTCACCCATCCACATATCAAAAACTTTCCAGTCTGGCTCACTTCCCTTCTTGCTCCTAGTCTTTTGATCAGTGCATTTCTTCTCTATTTTTAAGCACTGCACACAGACCCTCGAGCTGTTTAACACTCAGGCTGCCTGTCCTTGGGAAACTACACTCCCTGACCCACACATCTAACTGGGCTATGGCTTCTTTTCCATAGTTTACTGTCATGTACTTCACATTTGGGGCATGATAATCTGGTCCCTCAGAGGGTTTACTTCGTTCTGATCCCATAATTATTTCCTCTCAGACGTTTCAGCAATCTTTCAATCAAATCTAGATTATTTTATACTACTTACCGTTAGTTGTATTTTAACAATACAATTGTTGACTCTGCTCTTGGCTTATCTTATTTTATTATTAAATTATTTTTTTTTTTGCAAACTGAATTAAATTCTCCTAAGACAGTCAAAAATGTTAGCCAAAACAAGAGAAACGTAACACACTAAACCCTCTTCCTCTCCCTTCACGGAGGCTGGTAAGTCCAACTTACCCTTTAGATCCCAGATCTACTTCTCCCTTCACGGAGGCTGGTAAGTCCAACTTACCCTTTAGATCCCAGATCTACTTCTCCCTACACGGAGGCTGGTAAGTCCAACTTACCCTTTAGATCCCAGATCTAACCGCTAGATCCCAGATCTAGACGCCCTGGTTCCCTACACCGGGCTCGTACGCTCCCTCAAACACCGTTTTTAATTTTTCCCCAGGAAAAAAAAACCCGGTGCCCGGCACGTCTGCCGGCACTACTTTCCATTAGCAGGCAGAGGAGCACAGCTTCTGCGCAGTCAGGCCTTCCACAACCTAGGTCCACACTGTCAACAATAACAGCAAAAAACTCTCAGAAAAACAGCGAGGCATTTACAGCCACCGGGTTCGTTGGACTCCAACAGTGAGGGGACTCCGCTCCTCCAGACTTCAGGCCCTCCTCTCAACCTTCCTTTTCTGGGGAGTTAGAGGTTTTCCAAGAGCCTGGCTCTTGGCGTGCACATTGTAACACCCTCGGTCTAGAGGTCCTGGAGCCCGCTCACGGATGGAGTCCCTTCGTGGTCGCCAAAATTGTGGTGGCAAAAATGTTTTACCTTGTTCAATAATTGAAAAAGAAGATCTTCACGCGTCATCTGTCTTTCTTGAGTTTAATAAACATTCATGAATGGAGTCACACAAACACAACCGAACAGTAGTACAGTCAGTGAGTGAGTGGCCTGAGGATGTTACCCAGGGCCACAGTCTTATAGTTCCAAAAACACATTCCACAAAGACAAAATACGATACTCTCTCACGGGATTTTCTCTGTGCTGAGTCTTCACCTGCTTGCCTCTCCCCCAACGCAATGTATGAACAACACACTTATCACAACGAGAAGGGCAAAGACATCCACATATATTGTCTACATGTGTTCTTCATTAGTGCACACAGAGGTCTTTCACACAACCATAAAGGATGTACAAATGTTAGGTTCAAAAATTTCATTAGAACTATCCGCACTGTCATTGGTTACACAGTTTTGAATAGGCACACATGAGTTATACCAAAATTTCCCATTACAGTTTCTAAATGAATTTAGTAATGCTGTACTGTTTTATTTCACGTTCAACAATGAAGCTAAAGGTTCCTGACCAAACGTCCATATGTGATGAGCTGGGAGTGAGAACATGTAGGTGAAGCAGCAGCAGAGTCAAATACTTTTATTTCAATATGAATCTATATAGTAGAAAAATATACAGTCTGGGATTTTGTGGCTATTGTCATTTCTCACATCAGCTGTTCAAATATCACAAACAGACTCATTTTGGTGAGTTTGTTTGTTTCAAAGTCAGAGAGCCGTGTCTCTGTTCAGTGAGAGGTTTTTGTACGACGGCTCAATGAGTTTGTATCACTGTGGTGGACTTTTGGTGGAGGAACCAGACTGGATATTGGAAGTAAGTTTCTGATCAAATATTAAATATTGTCTGATGAGTTCAGGTTCTAATCTCTGTGTCTGAACATCAAAGTTCCATGAGGCTGATCTAAACCACTTTAAAATCTCTGTTTTATTGTTCATTTCTCCTCTTTATCTTTGAAGTTGAACTGAAAGCAGATTCACTGAACTTTTCTTGACATGTCGCAGTTAATTTTTGAAACGAGAACAATTTGAGCTGCAGCAAAGATTAAACAGCAATAATCCTGCAGTCCTCTTTAATGTTTAAACTGGTTAGAAATTTAGCTACATTTTTTAAGTGAGTGAAATTTTTTAATTTAAGAGTTACTTTCTTTTTTTAGTGTCTAATTTTTAAACATGTCTGATTTTTAAACATGGCTTATTATGTGATATTTTACTGTTTAACAGTAGATCTGATTTAACTGTTTTGCTCCTGATAGTTTTATCAGTAAATGTGTTTTGCTATAAATGAATCAGGACTTTGAAGAAATTAATAAAAAACTGAAAATGTTTCCAAACAGTATTTTATTCTTTCCATTAAATTGTGTAATATAGACTACAGTGAAATGTAATTATTAAAATGTAAAATCAGCTTATTGTGTTTCCAGTGTAGTTTGATGTATTTCAGGTCAAAGTGTCTGATGATTGTCTCTGTGCTGATGTGCATGAGAGGCTTCTTAAAGGGAAGTGAAACAATGTGTGAGTGAGTGACTGGTGGAGCAGAAAAACCATCTGACAGAAACTCCTTAAAGGAGAAAATCAACTCTCACACAGTAAAGGTGTCCAAGTGTCTGCTGTTTGATTGACAGCTGTGTGCTCCCTGTCCTCTAAGCTGATTGGTGTCTCCTAGGTAATACTCGTCCCACCCTGACGGTTCTGCCCCCCTCCCAAGAGGAGCTCCATCAGACGGAGGTCACACTCATGTGCCTGGCCAACAAGGGCTTCCCCTCAGACTGGAGTCTGGCCTGGAAGGTGGGGGGCAGCAGGAGCAGCAGCAGCTGGGAGGAGAGCAGGAGCCCCGTGGTGCTGGAGAAGGACGGCCTCTACAGCTGGAGCAGCACCCTGAGGCTCCCTGCAGACCAGTGGGGGAAGCTGGACTCTGTGACCTGTGAGGCCACCCAGGGCTGCCAGACTCTGGTCTCAGAGACGCTGAGGAGAGACCAGTGTTCCCAGTCCTGACCTGACTCACTGGGACTCTGCTACTGGTTTTATTCTGCTGACTGTGACACTGTCTCTCTCTCTTTCTGTTTTTCTCTTCTTTCTCTTTTCTCTCTCTGATATGTTTCCTTGTTCTCTGTAATGTTTGTAATTTCATTATTTCCACAAAATAAAGATCTGTTCATCAAATAAATTCTGCTTCCATCTGTAGTTTTTATTACATCAGCAGGTGATTATGATACTTTCTCACTGACATGAAATTTTACTCAACTGATAACTCTCCCTGGTTTAAACTCTATGCTAACTGTGGGTTTTCAGTGACTTTGTTAAATGTTTCTGTCAATTGAAAATTTTTTCACCTCTACTCAAAAGCAGAGCTCTTAAAGTGATTGTTATATGTTGTCTGAGGAACAGAAATCTGCTGAGTCTTCGTTGGACTTTCAGGAGCAGAAATATAAAGTCAGGTATCATCAGCATAAAGAGAGATCCAGTATCTCTGCACTCATTCTGCCACTCCCTCTCTCTCTCTGGGTCTCTGTTTAACATGGCTTTTATACATTTTAATAGTGCTGTTTCTTTTCTAGTAATGCTGAAATATTCAATGTTTCAATAAATATACTTTGATTACATGACTTTATTTAGTCATTTTGTCATTATTTGTGTGTCTTGTTTTCATCGTGATACATGTCGGCTTTCTTGCTGCTGACGTCTTTATACTAACAGCTGATCCATGAAACCCAAAGTGACTACTGTCATTTCTGGATCAGGTCTCAGGGATATTGTCATTGCTTGGTGATGATCTGAGAAAAAGAAATGCAGGTCTGGACAGACAAATGAAAAGTAATTCTAACAGCAAGCAGTTCTGTGCATGATGTCCTTCACATGCGACCTTTGACCGTCTCTGTGCTGGATGCAGTGGTAAATTGTGAACTGTAGCTGCCCTGAACATATAATTGTGTTTCCCCTCAATGCTCAGAGAGAGGACTATTCATATTCTCAAAGACATAAGAGAGAATAAGGGTAAAAATAAAGGGTAAATTTAGTTTCCACCCAGCAGCTCGAAAGGATGATGTGAATTCTGTGACGTGAGAATTTTGATGCTCAACAGAACAAATTCACTGTATTTGTCTTTCTGAGGTTTTGTTTTTCAGACATCACAGAACCTACAATGAGAGATGTGAAACCCCAGATGCACCAAATGTTTATAGATAAATACAGATGTTTTAATTCTATTTCAATCTGGTCGACATGAGGAAATATCATTTCCAACTTTGCAACATCAGAAATCTTGATTTAGCTTCTGATCTGATTAACTTAAACCAGTGAAGGAATTAAAACATATTTACAGGCAATCAAATAGTCGTCGGGCGAGGTGACTGGCTTCTCGGCTGAAACGTTTTTTTATTAGTGTTACAGCCTTGCTCTCACAGGTGTACAATACTGTCACACAACAATAGGGGTCGGGAACTCAATTGATAGGAATTGAACTTCCTGGAAAAGTAGCAAACCGGCCTGTCTGCACCATCACAGTGAAGCAAGGACAGGGGCAGAACACAGGAGAGATTTCACGTTCTCAAATGCACTTTGGCAATGAGGGGACCACACAAACTTTGTCTTGCCTTTCAAAAGACTTGTCAGGGGTGCAGCTACTGCAGAAAAGTTTTTTCAAAAACTGCAGTAGTAGCCTTCCATTCCCAAAAATCACATCAGCTCTTTCTTTGTAGTAGGAGCTGGGTACTGTACCACAGCCCTGATTTTAGCATCCACGGGACGCACCTGCCCCTGCCCGACCACGTCATTGTCGCCCTGGCAAACTCACACTTTGCCAGATTGACAGTGAGACAGTGAGACAATGTTTAACATGTAGTTCACTTCAGCCTCCATGATTTTATGCTTGTGTGGTGCAAACCTATAAAAGCGTTGTCTGATTGACATACTATCTCCAACGTTGATGTCATGTTCTATTAGGTGTGTGCGTGTCTGCGTATCACCAAACAAAACTGGAAAACCCCCAATTAATTCAGCCAATTCCATAGCCTGAGACTGCGTTAACAAACTGCCCAAGTTAAGCAGCGTCTCAGAGTTCTTGAGCCTACCGCAGACTACTGCATTGTCGAGCATGCCACACTTAAAACCAGCGTGTTTGCTTAGCAACCTGCAAGCAGGAAACAGCACAAGATCACATGGATGTGCCCCTGAGACAATTGCCTGAAGACAAGTGACACTAACCACGCTGTCACAACACTACAAATAAAACAAACTTACACATCCCAAAGGAGAAACGCCACACAACCCGACAGGGGAAACTCCAAACCAGTGCACCGGGGCAGCAACACTTACCTTCTCTTCGAGCAAGAAAGACGCTTCCACAAACATTAACACATGGTGCATCTCCCAGGATCCATGTGCCAACTGAACAAAACCAAACTACTGACAGCCTCTAATGTGCACCAGGGCCCAATCACCTGATCAGTGCGCCATGTGCCACACAAAACATGTAACAGTTTCAACGATCAAACAAACATATCAGAAAGTCTGTTCACTTAACTATAGATGAGCCCCCACTTTGTCACAGCCTGGCTCTCACAGCCATGACAAGGAGGGAGACACACCAGTGTTAACATTAAACAAGAATATTTACTGGAGAAGCAGAAAAATTATAATTCCTAACAAATATGTGACAATCAGTAAGTCAGTGTGAAGTGCATGTTGTGTGAGTGGGCATGGGTATAAGTGTTGCAAGGTGCATAAAATAAACTAAAGAATAACTGAGGACTTAAGGCAGCTCCCATCAGCACCGGAGATGCTTACAAAGAGAGGGAGAGAGAGAGACATGAGTGACAGGGAGTGCCTTTTATAGGCTGGTGAACACTGGACCCAGGTGTCACCATGAAGCACTAATGACCAGAGGTGAACAATGATGTCACACAACAATAGGGGTCGCCACATTAGTGATTGGATTATGGATTGAAACAATGCAAGTTCAGCATGTTTGTGATGTATAACAGGATGTCATCAGCATATGAACAGATTTCAGGGACTGATGCTAAAAAGGGTCTGAGTGTGTGAACATCAGCAGCTGTCAGAAGCTGTCATGTGACTAGTGATTTCATGAAAAATGTAAAGATTAAATAAAACATAATAATAAAATATGAATGTCTGACAAACTGCATACATTTATTTTTAAAGATTCAAAGCATAAACTTTGTTCAATTAGAAATCAATGATCGTGTGTGTGTGTGTGTGTGTGTGTGTGTGTGTGTGTGTGTGTGTGTGTGTGTCCAGTGAACTGTATCAGTCACTTCAGTTTCTGCTCAGTGAGTGAGGGAGGTTTTTGTACGACGCTTTTTCACTGTGTGAACACATACTGACTGTTGATGTAATGTTGACTCTGACAGTAGTAAACTGCTGCATCTTCAGCCTGGACTCCACTGATGGTCAGAGTGAAGTCAGAGTTTGATCCTCTGCCTGTAAAACGAGCTGGAATCCCTGATGCTCGAGTGGTAGCCCAGTAAATAAGCAGTTTAGGTTTTTCTCCATCTCTCTGTTGGTACCAGGCTAAGATGTGGTAGTTGTTCCAAACACGAACATCTTGACTGGTCCTACATGTGATGGTGACGGAGGCTCCCAGAGCAGAGCTCACTGCTCCAGGCTGAGTCACTGTGACCTGTCCTCTGGACTCTGAGGACACAGAGACACAAACATAAAGCAGAGTCATGGTTTTGTCGGCTTCATTTCAGAGGGACGGATGTTGATAGAGGAGAGGAGTTTGATTCTCTGGACTTTACCTGTGAAGCAGCAGCAGAGGAGAGTCCAGATGAGGACGGAGATCAAAGTCATGTTTTTGATGAGGAGGATTTGTGTGTCTTCTGTTGTGATGAAGGACAGCTGTCAGTCATCCAGTCTTCAACTGTCAGGACTATAAACTCTCCCAGAGCACTGGAGCATGGTGCTGCTGATGCAAAGTGGCTCTCTATGGAAATGCTCTGACTAAAATGTGTTCATAAAGCTAAAATGTCCTCAAGGTTTCAAAAATAAAATGTGTTCTGGCAACCATAGAAAGACTTGTACACACACGAACACACACACATGCAAACACACAAGTCAATACTTAGACATAAACATTATATAGATCTTCTCTCCATCATAAAATGTACGTGTATATTTTGATACCAATTAAATAACAAAATTCACTTGACATGAATTTCATTTTACTCTGGTTGTTTCCAGTCATCATTCAAACCTTAACTGCTTTTAACAGAAAATCCATCAACATCACAGGAATTATTTCATGAACACATCATAAAATCAGCTTGTTGACCGATAATGTTTTGTTATACATCAAAAATGATTTCACTTGTAGTTTGTAATTGCCATATATTTGAAATTGCCTTCTTTCTGTTGTTCATCAGATGAGTTGAAGCAGGTTTTCTGGTGACTCCCTCCTGTTCTGAACATGGAGAAAATCCTGTACATTGTTTAGAATACACATTTCACCAAACTCAGGTAATGTAGTTAAATTCCAAGTATTTCTCCTATTTAAAAATTAATAAAGTTGTTGTAGATGTCTGTTGGAGTCAGTCAGAGCATTTCCATAGAGAGCCACTTTGCATCAGCAGCACCATGCTCCAGTGCTCTGGGAGAGTTTATAGTCCTGACAGTTGAAGACTGGATGACTGACAGCTGTCCTTCATCACAACAGAAGACACACAAATCCTCCTCATCAAAAACATGACTTTGATCTCCGTCCTCATCTGTACTCTCCTCTGCTGCTGCTTCACAGGTAAAGTCCAGAGAATCAAACTCCTCTCCTCTATCAACATCCGTCCCTCTGAAATGAAGCCGACAAAACCATGACTCTGCTTTATGTTTGTGTCTCTGTGTCCTCAGAGTCCAGAGGACAGGTCACAGTGACTCAGTCTGGAGCAGTGAGCTCTGCTCTGGGAGCCTCCGTCACCATCACATGTAGGACCAGTCAGAACGTTTATGTTTTGAACAACTACCATTATTTAGCCTGGTACCAACAGAGAGATGGAGAAAAACCTAAACTGCTTATTTACTGGGCTACCACTGTAGAATCAGGGATTCCAGCTCGTTTTACAGGCAGAGGATCAAACTCTGACTTCACTCTGACCATCAGTGGAGTCCAGGCTGAAGATGCAGCAGTTTACTACTGTCAGAGTTTTCATGTTATCAACAGTCAGAATGTGTTCACACAGTGAAAAAGCGTTGTACAAAAACCTCCCTCAGTCACTGAACAGAAACTGAACTGACTGATACAGTTCACCGAGGACACACACACACACACACACACACACACACACACACACACACACACACAATCATTGATTTCCTACTGAACAAAGTTTACCCTTTGAGTCCTTAAAAATAAATATGTAATATTTGTTAAACATTAATGTTTTATTTCTCCACCACTCTTTACATTTTTCATGAAATCACTAGTCACATGACAGCTGCTGATTTTCGCACAATCAGATGCCTTTTTAGCATCAGTCACTCTGTTCATATGCTGATGACATCCTATTATACATCACAAACATGCTGAACTTGCTCTGTTTCAATCCATCATCCAATCACTGATAGAAAAGTTTGTGTCAGCCAAGAACCCAGTCACCTCACCTGACGACTGTTTGATTACAAGTAGATATATTCTGATTTCTTCACTGGTTTAAGTTAATCAGATCAGACGCTAAATCAGGATTTCTAATGTTGGAAACATGAGACATATTTCCTCATGTTTGACCAGATTTAAATAGAATTAAAACATCTGTATTTATCTCTCAACATTTGGTGCATCTGGGGTTTCACATCACTCATTGCATGTTCTGTATCATCAGAAAAACAAAACCTCAGAAAGACAAAGAAAACTATTCTGTTGAGCATCAAAATTCTCACATCACAGGATTCACATCATCTTTTTAAGCTGCTGGATGGAAACTAAATTTACCCTTCATTTTTACCCTTATACCCTCTTATGTCTTTGAGAATATGAATAGTCCTCTCTCTGAGCATTGAGGGGAAACAATTATATGTTCAGGACAGCTACAGTTCATAGTTCACAATTTACCACTGTATCCACATGTTCTAACATCAGCACAGAGAAGGTCAAAGGTCACATGTGAAGGACATCATGCACAGAACTGCTTGCTGTTAAAAAGACTTTTCATTTGTCTGTCCAGACCTGCAGCTCCCACCAGGGTTTAGGATGTGATGCTGCACTGAGACAGTGTCTGCTTTAACTGAGAGTCTGAGTGAATCAGTTTGTCCAATCATTTCTTTTTCTCAGATCATCACCAAGCAATGACAATGTCCCTGAGACCTGATCCAGAAATGACAGTACTCACTGTGGGTTTCATGGATCAGCTGTTACTATAAAGACGTCAGCAGCAAGAAAGCAGACTTGTATCAATGATAAAAAAACACATTGAAAATAAACTAATGTACTTAAAGTATATTTATTGTCATAAAATATTGAATTTGTCAGCATTACAAAAGAAAACAGCACAATTAAAATTTATAAAAGCCATGTTAAACAGAGACCCAGAGAGAGAGAGAGAGAGTTGAAGAGTGAGTGCAGAGATACTGGATCTCTCTTCATGCTGATGATACCTGACTTTATATTTCTGCTCCTGAAAGTCCAACAAAGACTCAGCAGATTTCTGTCCCTCAGACAACATATAACAATCACTTTAAGAGCTCTGCTTTTGAGTAGGGGTGACAAAATTTTCAACTGACCAAAACATTTGACACATTTATAAAAAGTCACTGACCCACAAACAATTAGCATAGAGTTTAAACCAGGGAGAGTTATCAATTGAGTTGTATTTCATGTCACTGAGAAAGTATCATAATCACCTGCTGATGTAATAAAAACTACAGATGGAAGCAGAATTTATTTGATGAACAGATCTTTATTTTGTTGAAACTGTGAAATTACAAACATTATAGAAAAATAGCAAACATATCAGAGAGAGAGAAGATGAGAAAGAGAGAGAGACAGTGTCACAGTGAGCAGAGTAAAACCAGTAGCAGAGTCCCAGTGAGTCAGGTCAGGACTGGGAACACTGGTCTCTCCTCAGCGTCTCTGAGACCAGAGTCTGGGAGCCCTGAGTGGCCTCACAGGTCACAGAGTCCAGCTTCCCCCACTGGTCTGCAGGGAGCCTCAGGGTGCTGCTCCAGCTGTAGAGGCCGTCCTTCCCCAGCACCCCGGGGCTCCTGCTCTCCTCCCAGCTGCTGCTGCTCCTGCTGCCCCCCACCTTCCAGGCCAGACTCCAGTCTGAGGGGAAGCCCTTGTTGGCCAGGCACATGAGTGTAACCTCCGTCTGATGGAGCTCCTCTTGGGAGGGGGGCAGCACCGTTAGGGTGGGACGGGTATCACCTAGGAGACACCAATCAGCTTAGAGGACAGGGAGCACACAGCTGTCAATCAAACAGCAGACACTTGGACACCTTTACTGTGTGAGTTGATTTTCTCCTTTAAGGAGTTTCTGTCAGATGGTTTTTCTGCTCCACCAGTCACTCACTCACACATTGTTTCACTTCCCTTTAAGAAGCCTCTCATGCACATCAGCACAGAGACAATCATCAGACACTTTGACCTGAAATACATCAAACTACACTGGAAACACGAGAAGCTGATTTTACATTTTAATAATTACATTTTACTGTAGTCTATATTACACAGTTTAATGGAAAGAATAAAATACTGTTGGGAAACATTTTCAGTTTTTTATGAATTTCTTCAAAGTCCTGATTCATTTATAGTGAAACACATTTACTGATAAAACTATCAAGAGCAAAACAGTTAAATCAGATCAACTGTTAAACGTCAAAATATCACATAATAACTGCCAGCCATGTTTAAAAATCAGACACAGATTAAAATAAGTTATTACCATAAGTAACTATTAAATTCAGAAAATTTCAGTTCTATATTATTTTAGCTCAATTTGTAACCAGTTTAAACTTTAAAGAGGACTGCAGGATTGTTGCTGTTTAATCTTTGCTGCAGCTCAAATTGTTCACGTTTCACAAATTAACTGGAACATGTAAAGAAAAATTCAGTGAATCTGCTTCAAGTTCAACTTCACAGTTAAAGAGGAGAAATGAACAATAAAACAGAGATTTTAAAGTGGTTTAGATCGACCTCATGGAAATTTATATCTTCTACAGATGTTCAGACACAGAGATTAGAACCTGAACTCATCAGACAATATTTAATATTTGATCAGAAACTTACTTCCAACATCCAGTCTGGTTCCTCCACCAAAAGTCCACCACAGTGATACAAACTCATTGAGCCGTCGTACAAAAACTTCTCACTGTACAGAGACACGGCTCTCTGACTTTGAAACAAACTAAATCTACAAACCCTCAAGACGCTGCTTTAATGTTAAAGTTAGAAATGAGGATTTTCTCTGCCTCAGTATTTAATTTTCCTTATCATGACTTTTTACAATTTCTACTGTAAAAACAAACTTTGTCACAAGGTGTGAAAGTTTTCTTTTAAAACTTTACATTGACATGGAAAGGTAACTTATTTTCCTGGTTTGCTGAATGTGATAGAAATAAAAAGAAAAACAGTTCCTGAAATAAAACTGTTAATAAAAATTTGACTTACTTCCAACATCCAGTCTGGTTCCTCCACCGAACGTGTACCACAGTGATACAAACTCATTGAGCCGTCGTACAAAAACCTCTCACTGTACAGAGACACGGCTCTCTGACTTTGAAACAAACAAACTCACCAAAATGAGTCTGTTTGTCATATTTCAACAGCTGATGTGAGAAATGACAATAGCCACAAAATCCCAGACTGTATATTTTTCTATTATATAGATTCATATTGAAATAAAAGTATTTGACTCTGCTGCTGCTTCACCTACATGTTCTCACTCCCAGCTCATCACATATGGACGTTTGGTCAGGAACCTTTAGCTTCATTGTTGAACGTGAAATAAAACAGTACAGCATCACTAAATTCATTTAGAAACTCACAGCACTTGGTTAATGTTGGAGAAAGATTGTGGTGTGGTTTAATACAGAAAAAGTTCAGTGTGACTTCAAAACCATGATGTTGTCTCAGCTCATATACGTCTCTGACTAAAGGCTTTGGTCTGTTTGATTCATGCATCAACTTTCAACAAAGCACAGTCTGTATTTGTATCAGATAAACTGCATGATTAAAAATGATGCTAAAGGAGTTCAAAAGTGAAACCAGGAGGTCCTGACCAAGTGACTGTGACGAGTTTGGGGTGAGAGCGTGTTGACTTCACAGGTAAAGTCCAGAGAATCAAACTCCTCTAACATCCGTCCCTCTCAAGAGAGACCAGGAGGAACTTTGTATTTGTAGACCACCTGGACTTCTCAGCAGCTGAGGCTCAGGGTGTTAGAGGCTTTCTTCAGGGTGGACAACATAAACTGACAGCATGACACAGGATCTAAATGGGGAAAGTGAAGAACTGTGTGGTGCGGACACTCCCTCAACCAGGTACCATGAATATCTTTGCTGTTATTAGTCTATGGAGCTGTTTCTAAATAAACTACAGCTCCATTATTTTATTGAAATCCAGGAACATGTCACTCAGTGCAACAGTGTGGCTCACTCATGTTTTTTTAATAATTAACAGACAGCAATGGAGCTCTACAGCAAATCTAAAGATGTCATTCAGGTTTTGGATACACAGACAAGAATTGTTAGTTAGTTTCATTCACTGGTGGATTGATGGGATATGTTGATAACATCATGTGAACATGACTGACATCACATTTCAACAACGAGCTGAAATGAGACCTATGATGTCAGACATGTTCAGTCAGGTCAGAGGCTGATGACACCTGTGTAATGTTATTGTCATCATGTGATCAGAGAGACCTGGATGTGGGCGGATCACACCTGGTCTGTGAGGGTCTGTGCTGGGACCTGGAACTTGGGACTGCTTTAGTGGAAGGATCAAGGTTTAAAGACACTGTAACATGTTGACACTCTTTATATTTACTTTTGACCATAATAGACATGGTCTCTGTATTTCTGATTTTCTGAATATAGGAAACAACAATCACAGAAGATCCTGGTGTAAGAAACAGGTGATCTAATCAGGGGATGATGACGTGACCTTTAATCACACGTCCATCATATATATGTGTGTATGTTCACTTCTTCAACTGAGGACGACGTCTGTGGTTGAAATGATCTCAGTCACATCCACATCAAAGAAGAGGAAAGGAAAAGACAGTAGGATGCTGCAGTTTCTAATTTGTTCTTTTTATCATTTAAAAACTCACGTCTGTGGTCATCTTTACAGCTGATTCCCTTGTTTTCTAACTGCAGTATGTGTGTGTGTGTGTGTGTGTGTGTGTGTCCTCAGTGAACTGTATCAGTCAGTTCAGTTTCTGTTCAGTGACTGAGGGAGGTTTTTGTACGACACTTTTTCACTGTGTGAACACCCACTGACTGTTGATAGAGTGAAAACTCTGACAGTAGTAAACTGCTGCATCTTCAGCCTGGACTCCACTGATGGTCAGAGTGAAGTCAGAGTTTGATCCTCTGCCTGTAAAACGAGCTGGAATCCCTGATGGTCGACGGGTAGCAGCATAAATAAGCAGTTTAGGTTTTTCTCCATCTCTCTGTTGGTACCAGGCTAAAGAGTTTGAGCCGTAAACATTCTGACTGACTCTACATGTGATGGTGACGGAGGCTCCCAGAGCAGAGCTCACTGCTCCAGGCTGAGTCACTGTGACCTGTCCTCTGGACTCTGAGGACACAGAGACACAAACATAAAGCAGAGTCATGGTTTTGTCGGCTTCATTTCAGAGGGACGGATGTTGATAGAGGAGAGGAGTTTGATTCTCTGGACTTTACCTGTGAAGCAGCAGCAGAGGAGAGTCCAGATGAGGACGGAGATCAAAGTCATGTTTTTGATGAGGAGGATTTGTGTGTCTTCTGTTGTGATGAAGGACAGCTGTCAGTCATCCAGTCTTCAACTGTCAGGACTATAAACTCTCCCAGAGCACTGGAGCATGGTGCTGCTGATGCAAAGTGGCTCTCTATGGAAATGCTCTGACTGACTCCAACAGGGACCTGATCACTCTGATCATGCTGTTTATCAGTGGGTCACCTTATTGGAATATTGATGATGAATGTGCTAATGCTCATTTCTATGTGAATGTGGCCAAATATCAAAGGATTTCAGAAAAACCTTTGTCATAAAAATCTCTCAAATTTCACAACTAAACAATCAACATCAGTGTCACTGATATTTCAAATAAATGATTTTTAAATGTCATCACTTCGCATATTTTAAGTTTAAGAATAAAAATTTCATTTTTATATTTTCTTCTGCATTCATAAAATGTACAACTTATTTCAATCAATATCTTATCTCATATCTTTATTTCACTGCAAGAGAAATTTAATAATTTTGAGTCATTGAAAAGTTCTGGGTCAGATTATTATTTTATAAATAACTTTCAGCATTATTTTCATATTTCAGCTGTTTTTTGGTATTTAATGTAAGTGCAGTGATTTAGTTGAAGTGGATCTGGGACTGAATTCACTGAAATGTTCTTCAATGAAACGTTTTGTTGGTGAAATTTAAATTTCAAGATTTTCTAAGAGAAATACAGACTGGAAACAAAAGCACTCTCGATGGATAAACTATTATTTAAAGTCTTTACTTTTCAGCTCATGTGCTGTGCCAAATATTTTTGCCTTTTTTCTTTGATCTCCTCAAAGATTAAAGATTAAAACATCACTGATGTATTTAAAAAGCTTTTAGTATGAGTGGGATTCATTTGACGAGTTCAAATGTAAATCTGTATTTTCACAAATTTCATTTTGAATGAACAATATCAACAGACTGTTTCTGTTTTAGATAAGAAATCTTTCAGATGCTGTAAAAATATTTAAAACTGACATTTTCACATTTGTCAATATATTTTTTTTAGTTTAAAACTTGGTTCAAAGTTAGTATTTTATAGATGAAACAGTGACACATCAGCAGAACCTTAAACTTTTTATCTTTAGTCCTGAAACTTGTCTGTTGTCATGGTTCAGCTGTGATGCCTGTCTGTTGCTGTGGTTACTGAGCTCAGAGAGGGAAGTGAGAAACTGACGAGCAGTTTCATCCAATCTGAGGACGACCAACAGAAGGAGTCGTCTCCTCTGCTGCAGTCCACAGAAAAACTTTGTTCATCTCTCTCTGTGCAGTGGGTTGTGTTGGCCCCACCCTGACAGTGCTGCCCCCCTCCAATGAGGAGTCCACAGTCTTGACCTGACTCACTGGGACTCAGCTACTGTTTTACTCTGCTACTGATCTCAGTCTGCAACTTTCTCTCTCTCTCTCTTTCTCTTTCTCTCTCTCTCTCTCTCTCTCTCTCTCTCTCTCTCTCTCTCGATGAAACAGAACAAATAAAATGAAATACAGATTTCACCACATTAGCAGTTTCTGTGTGTATTATTTTACATGTCATGTCTCACGTCATATAACTTAAAAAAACTGTGGAAATGAAGAACTTTTTTTTTACATTTTCCTATCGTAGGCCTCGTCATCCTCACTGGAGCCTATACATCAAATCACCAGATGTTCTTTTTCATTACTTATCGTGATGCTGATGAACTTCATGTGTTAATCATTAAACACCTATTGATAAATTCAGTAGTGAATAACTACCCTGCTCCTGTCCATCTGCTCCTCATACTGTAGTGTTTGCTGGCCGGCGGGCTGCTCCAGCAGAAGTGCTTCATCTTGTATGTGCTGTCTTTTTTCTCCTGGACATCATGGAGCTGCTCCTGCTCCTCCTCTGCTGCCTTCTCCTTGTCTTCTGCTTCCCGCCTCCTCATTTCTCCAGGGAAAACCTCAGCTGACTCCTCCTCCAAGCCACTGGAGGTGGACAGTCGATCAGGCAGCACTTTACCCCAACAGGTTCTCCCCAATGGAAATGCTCCATGGAGTAGGAGCCCTTGGCCTGAGGGGAGGAGGAAGAGGAGGGAGGTCAAAGAGAGAGGGAGGACTATTTAAATCTGTCAGCCCATTGTTAGCTTCTGCTTCTCTCCCTTCACTCTCACCTTCATCTCTCTCCTCCTCATCCTCCTCACTGCCCCTGCCACCACCATTATCAGCCACAGGTGCTGAACAAAGTCTGAACTGTAGCTGTCCTGAATATATAATTGTGTTTCCCCTCAATGCTCAGAGAGAGGACTATTCATATTCTCAAAGACATAAGAGGGTATAAGGGTAAAAATGAAGGGTACATTTAGTTTCCACCCAGCAGCTCAAAAGGATGATGTGAATCCTGTGACGTGAGAATTTTGATGCTCAACAGAATAGTTTTCTTTGTCTTTCTGAGGTTTTGTTTTTCTGATGATACAGAACATGCAGTGAGTGATGTGAAAGGCCCCAGATGCACCAAATGTTGATACAAATACAGATGTTTTAATTCTATTTAAATCTGGTCAGACATGAGAGAATATTAATACAAACTTTGCAACATCAGAAATCCTGATTTAGCTTCTGATCTGATTAAAAAGGCGTCTGAGTGTGTGAACATCAGCAGCTGTCAGAAGCTGTCATGTGACCAGTGATTTCATGAAAAATGTAAAGAGTGGTGGAGAAATAAAACATTAATGTCTAATGTACTCAGGGTTAGTTAAACCCCAGGTTATTTCTAATCTGCTCTGAGAATTTAGCTGTATATCATGTGTTGTCTTCTAAATGTTTCTCTCAAGTGAAAATTTATGACTATTTCCCCATGAGAAGGAAGCAGTAAAAGCATCTTCTCCTAAGCCTTAAGTTAAATCACAAACTGTATATGTGTTACTGTCCTTTAATTCAGGTGGCAGTTGTTACGCACTGTTTTCAGTGTGCAAAAAAAACTGATAGGAGTAGTCATCTTATCTTGGTACCCATCTCTGCGCGTTCCAATGCATGGTGTGTGTAGATGCTGAAAAAAATAGAACTGAACTGATAAAACTAAGTCATAAGTCAGAAATCTGACAGATAAGTTGAACACGGATGTACGGCGTAGAACTGTTAGAGCTGTAAACAATTGATTTCCCGGTGAGTAACGATCAATATGCTAACTCGCTAAGTGTTACACGCTGTTAAAACTTAAACATGAGCCTTGTACTCTCACTAAAACCAGTCGGGATACATTTGAAGCAGGTTAGAGTAATCCATTGATGTCTGAAGCCTGTGTTTATGTGCTTTATGAATCCTGTGCTGTTGTTAATTGATTAATTACTATGTGTGAATGCTTGATAACTGCTTGGTGCAGGCTTATTAGGTGTTGCACCGGTGTTAGGCCGGCAGGAATTTCATGCAGCTAAGCTTATCTGAGTGTGTTGTTCTTGGAGTTGTGTTCTGCACTGTCAGCAACAGTAAAATGAATGTACATAGGTTACAGTATGAGCTGTATGCTAAGGAAACAGAGTTTATTTTGAAATGTTTATGTGAATTCATGTTCATGTACTGTGAGTTATGATGGCTATCAAGAATTCATGGAAAAAAGTAAAATGGACACTGTAAAGCGGTAACTTTATTTAAATATGTCCAAATGTACCTTTATTACGGACGAGATGAATAATTGTCTTGCTGTGCAGGCTGGTTTTTTAGAATCCTTCGATTGGGTCCTCAGTCCTCAGTCCTCGGTTCCTCTACCATTTTCTGCTGTCATCCATCTGCATCTCCATCTTGGTTGCCACTCACCTTCGGAAAAGAACTGTGTATTGTGAGTCCAACTTTGAGCTGTTGATATAGGTACTGTATTATTTTAATCCAGTACTCACTTTAATTTATTTACCTTTTTGAGATATTGTCTTATGAGGGATCTTTACTGGGTTCAATATATCTCCCTTAAAACTGTCAGTCTGTGTGTGTGTGTGGTATTTGGGGTGGATATTAAAGGTCTAACTCGACATTTAGACAGGTGAAGTGCAGGCAGTCTCCTCATTGAATCTAGACTCAGGGTTAACCATTTATTTCCCTGATACATTTCACACTATCTTAAAGTGACAGGTGCAAGTAGGGGTTACACTAACAAACTGGATACATCTAATTTTAAAGATTCAAAGTGTGAACATTCTGTTTGTTCAATGCGAAATCAATGATCATGTGTGTCTGTGTGTGTGTCTGTGTGTGTGTGTGTGTGTGTGTGTGTGTGTGTCCTCAGTGAACTGTATCAGTCAGTTCAGTTTCTGTTCAGTGACTGAGGGAGGTTTTTGTACGACACTTTTTCACTGTGTGAACACATACTGACTGTTGATATAATGAAAACCCTGACAGTAGTAAACTGCTGCATCTTCAGCCTGGACTCCACTGATGGTCAGAGTGAAGTCAGAGTTTGATCCTCTGCCTGTAAAACCAGCTGGAATCCCTGATGCTCGACGGGTAGCAAGGTAAATAAGCAGTTTAGGTTTTTCTCCATCTCTCTGTTGGTACCAGGCTAAATAGTGCTTGTTGTTATAAAAATTGACGTCCTGACTGGTCCTACATGTGATGGCGACGGAGGCTCCCAGAGCAGAGCTCACTGCTCCAGACTGAGTCACTGTGACCTGTCCTCTGGACTCTGAGGACGCAGAGACACAAACATAAAGCAGAGTCATGGTTTTGTCGGCTTCATTTCAGAGGGACGGATGTTGATAGAGGAGAGGAGTTTGATTCTCTGGACTTTACCTGTGAAGCAGCAGAGGAGAGTCCAGATGAGGATGGAGATCAAAGTCATGTTTTTGATGAGGAGGATTTGTGTGTCTTCTGTTGTGATGAAGGACAGCTGTCAGTCATCCAGTCTTCAACTGTCAGGACTATAAACTCTCCCAGAGCACTGGAGCATGGTGCTGCTGATGCAAAGTGGCTCTCTATGGAAATGCTCTGACTTGTTATTTTTTGCTGACTCAGTATCACATGTACAATGATTTATGTGAAGGGAACAATGATATATCATGCTTTTAATGAAAATGTGATCCAATAAACATAATCTGAAAAGACAGGTGTGGGGAATGGACATTTATATTCTCTGTTACAATCTGTAGAAAGAAAAAAAAACACTGTTTGTGACTGAACAATCAGATTTTTCACATAATCTTTTCACTTTAAAAAAAAAAAAGTAAAAACGACAAATAAACAATCATTGATATGTTTCACTGAGACACACTCTACCTCTGTAGATTTAATCAATCTACTCTGATCATTTCAGACAGCAACATATGACACCAGTTATTGTTTTATTCATAAATATAATATATTCATTGGTAAATTGGTCTCTATTTATTGTAAATGTCATCAAGTTATTTGGTGAATCTATCTGCTGAAAATTAAACTTACTTGGACTTTAAAGATTTCTTGATGCTAATGATGTCCCACATTTTATTTATAAACTTTAGAGGTGATTTTCAAACCTTTTCACATCCATTACAGATTAAAATATAAGTATATATGAGTAAAAACAACACATAAATGAACAATGACATGTTTCTAATTATTATTCTGAAAACTTGACTCATCCACTATTGAACAAAATCATCAGAGTGATCAGGTCCCTGTTGGAGTCAGTCAGAACATTTCCATAGAGAGCCACTTTGCATCAGCAGCACCATGCTCCAGTGCTCTGGGAGAGTTTATAGTCCTGACAGTTGAAGACTGGATGACTGACAGCTGTCCTTCATCACAACAGAAGACACACAAATCCTCCTCATCAAAAACATGACTTTGATCTCCGTCCTCATCTGGACTCTCCTCTGCTGCTGCTTCACAGGTAAAGTCCAGAGAATCAAACTCCTCTCCTCTATCAACATCCGTCCCTCTGAAATGAAGCCGACAAAACCATGACTCTGCTTTATGTTTGTGTCTCTGTGTCCTCAGAGTCCAGAGGACAGGTCACAGTGACTCAGTCTGGAGCAGTGAGCTCAGCTCTGGGAGCCTCCGTCACCATCACATGTAGGACCAGTCAGAATGTCCATGTTAACAGCAACGGGCACCACTTAGCCTGGTACCAACAGAGAGATGGAGAAAAGCCTAAACTGCTTATTTACCGTGCTACCAGTCGACCATCAGGGATTCCAGCTCGTTTTACAGGCAGAGGATCAAACTCTGACTTCACTCTGACCATCAGTGGAGTCCAGGCTGAAGATGCAGCAGTTTACTACTGTCAGAGTTTTCATGTTATCAGCAGTCAGTATGTGTTCACACAGTGATACAGCATCGTACAAAAACCTCCCTCAGCTGCAGAGGAACTGATCTGACTCAACAGCTGCACTGAAACTACAACAATACTCAACAGTGTTTTAAAAAAAAGCAGTAGGACAAGCCTGTAAAACAATGACAGAAATTCAGGATTTCATGAAGTACTTTTATTCATAGTCTGTAAAGTAAGTTTTAATGACTACTTAATGAATTTGACATCAATTCTCCATAAACAAAACAGGATGATACAGTTGATGAAATATTAACAAAAAATATTGATGAATTTTAGACACAATGACATTTATTCCTCGTGGCAGTAAAAACACGATTTAAAAATAATTCAACAATCAAATGAAAGAATTTCGAATCAAACCATAATCATATGAATTAGAAATAATCCCAGAAAGTGAAACATTTTAAAGCCATATTTCAACTAACACCCATCACAATGATACAGTAAAATCTAATCTAATATCGTAACACATTAGTGGTACCACAAATTGCATAGATAAAATTATAATCATGTTTTTTCAGGTGGCACAGTGGTGCAGTGGTTATCAGTGTTGCCGCACAACAAGAAGGTTCTGGGTTTGAACCTCGGGCCTGGGGCTGTTCTGTTGGTTCACTCCAGGTACTCCAGCTCCCACAGTCCAAAGACATGAGCATTGGGTTGATTGGTGACTCTAATTTGACCAAAGGTGTGTGTGTGTGGTTGTTTGTCTCTATGTGTCGTCCCTGCAATGGACTGGTGACCTGTCCAGACTGTACACCGCCCTCGTCCAATGTCAGCTGGGACTGGCTCCAGCCCCCCCTGCAACCCGGTTTCGGATAAGTGGTATAGAAGTTGGATGGATGGATCATGCTCTTGCTATTTTCACATATAGATTCATTATTATATTATTTAAAAAATATAATTAAAAAAATTACATGACTGTAGATTTATTTTCTGGATTATGCAGATTAGTTTGATACAAAATAAAACTTAATAAAGTCTGTTCTCTGTGGAGGGTACCATTTAAGTTTCATCATGTCATATAACTTGTAAAATAATAGACAAGGAAAATGATGATTTTGGGAAATTTTTATTTTATTTGTGCTTTATTGTCAAGCGAGAGAGAAAGAGAGAGAGAGAGAGAGAGAGAGAGAGAGAGAGTTGCAGACTGAGATCAGTAGCAGAGTAAAACCAGTCTCAGAGTCCCAGTGACTCAGGTCAGGACTGGGAACTTGGGACTTGATCACGCTGATGATGCTGTTTATCAATGGATCAATCACTTGATCAGAACATTCATCATGATGTGTGTATTCTTATTTTTATATTGTTTAGCTGATTTCGCGTTCTGTGAGGACGAGCGCCGACTTTGTTAAAGACAGAACAAAGTTCACCATCTCTCATCAGTGATCTTCCCGCTGCCGCCGAGGAACCCATTACAGTCATCGCCAGAAAAGCGGGACACGACCTGTTTTCTTCTTCTTAGGGGGGCGTAACAGAAAATAATTGAGAAGCACTGGGAGAACCAGAGCAGACTTTCTTTTCTAACTCCAAAGGATCGGAGCAGCTCACAGTAAGAGGCTGATGTCTGGGCAGAGACACAATTAGTGTAGCGTGTTGTATTTGTAATCTGACTTATAAGTGCTGCATATCCTGTTGTTTAGATCGTTCACTGTGATCAGCTTAATAAGCCAAATATCACTATTTAAAGGACCAATATCTGACCAGACGAGCTCCGGTTCGCTGGCTCCGTTATTGTGTAGTGATATTGTGGTGATAATTAACTGTGGTGACGATCTCTTGTGGACTCTTTCCTCTCTTCACCTTTATTTTCCCTCTTTCCTCCCAATCACGCAACTCATCTACATCTCTCTCACATTCAGGCCCTAGAGTGTGATCGCGTCATACACGTAAAGCTCAAGGGCCCTCCCTTTGTTCTCGTTGTTCACGCCATTCACACTATTTAAACAATACAAGTTGATCATTATTATGATGTATAATAGGATGTCATCATTGTATGAGCAGATTTTAGAGTAACTGATCCTGAAAAGGCATCTGAGTGTGTGAACATCAGCAGCTGTCAGAAGCTGCAGGTTTCATTTCATAAGAAATGTAAGAAGTGGATTCAGGTGAACTTTCTGATTGTTCACAGGAACAATAGGAAATCAATGATTGTGTGTGAGTGTGTCAGACACAGTGCCTGTGTGTGTGTGTTATACCTGCAAGGGAAGCGGGTGAAAAAATAGTAAAAACATGCACACACATGGAATTTCCACAGCGAGCGTTTTTTATTACCACCACGCAAGCTAGCGTTACATGCTTCCTTTTCTTTTGTCTTTCTCCTTCGTTTTTTTTCCTCTCGCCCGTGGCGCAGAAAACAGCAACAACAAAAAAAACCCCACTGATCTCAGACTTAAAAAACAAGACCTCTTTTCAGATCACGAATAATACTTTCTGGTGAAAGCCATGTTAAACAGAGACCCAGTGAGAGAGAGATGCAGAGTGAGTGCAGAGATACTGGATCTCTCTTTATGCTGATGATACCTGACTTTATATTTCTGCTCCTGAAAGTCCAACAAAGACTCAGCAGATTTCTGTTCCTCAGACAACATATAACAATCACTTTAAGAGCTCTGCTTTTGAGTAGAGGTGACAAAATTTTCAATTGACCAAAACATTTAACAAATTTGTAAAAAGTCACTGAAAACCCACAAACAGTTAGCGTAGAGTTTAAACCAGGGAGAGTTATCAATCGAGTTGTATTTCATGTCAGTGAGAAAGTATCATAATCACCTGCTGATGTAATAAAAACTACAGATGGAAGCAGAATTTATTTGATGAACAGATCTTTATTTTGTTGGAACTGTGAAATTACAAACATTACAGAAAAATAGCAAACATATCAGAGAGAGAGAAGATAAGAAAGAGAGAGAGACAGTGTCACAGTGAGCAGAGTAAAACCAGTAGCAGAGTCCCAGTGAGTCAGGTCAGGACTGGGAACACTGGTCTCTCCTCAGTGTCTCTGAGACCAATCTCCCTCACCAACCCCCTTTTTTCCCTTTTTTTCCCAATATTAATAAAATAGATAAATAAATAATAAAATAAGATAAATAATATAATATAATAATATGTATAATAAGATAAATAATATTTAGAAATAATTAATAGAAATTAATTGGCTGTTCCTACACTTCCACCTAATATTAGACCAACCTGTCGTCTTCCACTGTCTCTCCTGATTCTATCTCTCCCTTCTTCTCTTCTTTCTCTCTATCCTCACACCTGAATCACATGAACTTTGTGTTAAGGAGGTTTAAAAATAGAGCAGTCAAACCACATATAAAAAACATGAAATTTTAATTTTAAATTATATCTGTATTGGATCAGTTTGGAAATCCTTTGGAGAAATCAGTTACTGATTGGACGCTGCATCTGATACAGTACATCACAACAGCACTGTTTACAAGCCTCCTCTTGATACACTGATATAACCCACTCACTGTCTTTCAACCACTTTGAAAAGCTTTTTTTCATCCCCTCAAAATCTTTCTCCTTCTCCCTCTTCCTCTTTCTGTTTTGTGCCCCCGAGAGCTTTCTCTTCTGCCTCTCCATCTTTGCTCCCCATCTGTCATTAGATGAAGCCACATTAACAACACCATTCAAAATGAAAAATAAAAAAAAAACCACGCTCCAGCGCGTGCTCGAGGGGGCGCGCACTGGAACATCTAGTGTGTGTGTGTGGGAGGGGGCAAGAGGAGGGGAGGAGAGGGAGCGGAGGGGCGCCTAACTAGTGACATGCCTCTCTGTTATTAATCATATCATTTACACATGCACAAACAGCTGTTAAATACAGAAAATGTCGACTCAAAATAGTTTTTCCCCCATCGCTTTGGCGCCCCCTCTAGCGCGACGCCCCCACTGGTCTGCAGGGAGCCTCAGGGTGCTGCTCCAGCTGTAGAGGCCGTCCCTCTCCAGCACCACGGGGCTCCTGCTCTCCTCCCAGCTGCTGCTGATCCTGCTGCCCCCCACCTTCCAGGCCAGACTCCAGTCTGAGGGGAAGCCCTTGTTGGCCAGGCACATGAGCGTGACTTTCCCCTGCTGTGGCTCCTCACTGGAGGGGGGCAGCACCGTCAGGGTGGGGGCAACTTGACCCACTGCAGAGAGAGATGAACAAAGTTTTTCTGTGGACTGCAGCAGAGGAGACGACTCCTTCTGTTGGTCGTCCTCAGATTGGATGAAACTACTCATAAGTTTCTCACTTCCCTCTCTGAGCGCAGTAACCATGGCAACAGACAGGCATCACAGCTGAACCATGACAACAGGCAGGTTTCAGGACTAAAGATAGAAAAGTTTAAGGTTCCTCCGTTGTGTCAATGTTTCATCTGTAAAATACTAATTCAGACTTTTAAACTAAAAATATCTGTATATTGGCAAATGTAAATAATGTCAGTTTTAAATACTTTTACAGCGCCTGAAAGATTTCTTATTTAAAACAGAAAATACTGAGATGGAGTCTGTTTATTTTGTTCATTCAAAATGAAATTTAGAGAAAGATTTACATTAAAACTCATCAAATGAATCACACTCAAACTGAATGATTTTTAAATATAACAGTTATTCAACACTCTTCTCAAATCTTTGAGGAGATCAAAGAAAAAAAAAGAAATATTTGGCCCAGTACTTGGGCTGAAATGGAAATACTTTGAATAATAGTTTATCAATAGAGAATACTTTTTTCGTACTCTGTATTTCTTTTAAAAATTTCTGAAATTAAAATTTCACCAACAAAATGTTTCACTGAAGAACATTTTAGTGAATTCAGTCCCAGATCCACTTCCACTAAATCACTGCAGTTACATTAAATACCAAAAATCAAATGACATATTTAAATAATGTCTAAAGTTATTTATAAAATACTGATCTGACCCTGAACTTTTCAATGACTCTAAATTATTACATTTCTCCTCCAGTGAAATAAAGATATGAGCTAAGATATTTATTGAAATAAACTGTACATATTATTGCAAATGAAAAAAAAAAAAAATTACTCTCAAACTTATAATTTGCTAAGTGACGACATTTAGAAATGGTTGAAATGTCAGTGACAATGATGTTGATTGTTTGGTTGTGAAATTTGCGAGATTTATATGACAAAGGTTTTTCTGAAATCCTCTGATATTTGGCCACATTCACATCAAAATGAGCATTAGCACATTCATCATCAATATTCCAATGAAGTGATCCATTGATAAACAGCATGATCAGAGTGATCAGGTCCCTGTTGGAGTCAGTCAGAGCATTTCCATAGAGAGCCACTTTGCATCAGCAGCACCATGCTCCAGTGCTCTGGGAGAGTTTATAGTCCTGACAGTTGAAGACTGGATGACTGACAGCTGTCCTTCATCACAACAGAAGACACACAAATCCTCCTCATCAAAAACATGACTTTGATCTCCGTCCTCATCTGGACTCTCCTCTGCTGCTGCTTCACAGGTAAAGTCCAGAGAATCAAACTCCTCTCCTCTATCAACATCCGTCCCTCTGAAATGAAGCCGACAAAACCATGACTCTGCTTTATGTTTGTGTCTCTGTGTCCTCAGAGTCCAGAGGACAGGTCACAGTGACTCAGCCTGGAGCAGTGAGCTCTGCTCTGGGAGCCTCCATCACCATCACATGTAGGACCAGTCAGAACGTTTATGTTTACAACAACAACCACCTCTTAGCCTGGTACCAACAGAGAGATGGAGAAAAACCTAAACTGCTTATTTACTGGGCTACCACTGTAGCATCAGGGATTCCAGCTCGTTTTACAGGCAGAGGATCAAACTCGGACTTCACTCTGACCATCAGTGGAGTCCAGGCTGAAGATGCAGCAGTTTACTACTGTCAGAGTGCACATTATATCAACAGTCAGTGGGTGTTCACACAGTGAAAAAGCGTCGTACAAAAACCTCCCTCAGTCACTGAACAGAAACTGAACTGACTGATACAGTTCACTGAGGACACACACACACACACTGAAGTTAGAGGATAAGGGAATCAACTATGAAAATGACATCAGACGTGAGTTTTTATATGAATGTTTCTTACACCAGGATCTTCTGTGATTGTTGTTTCCTATATTCAGAAAATCAGAAATACAGAGACCATGTCTATTATGGTCAAAAGTAAATATAAAGAGTGTCAACATGTTACAGTGTCTTTAAACCTTGATCCTTCCACTAAAGCAGTCCCAAGTTCCAGGTCCCAGCACAGACCCTCACAGACCAGGTGTGATCCGCCCACATCCAGGTCTCTCTGATCACATGATGACAATAACATTACACAGGTGTCATCAGCCTCTAACCTGACTGAACATGTCTGACATCATAGGTCTCATTTCAGCTCGTTGTTGAAATGTGATGTCAGTCATGTTCACATGATGTTATAAACAAATCCCATCAATCCACCAGTGAATGGAACTAACTAACAAGTCTTGTCTGTGTATCCAAAACCTGAAGGACATCTGTAGATTTGCTGTAGAGCTCCATTGCTGTCTGTTAATTATTAAAAAAACATGAGTGAGCCACACTGTTGCACTGAGTGACATGTTCCTGGATTTCAATAAAATAATGGAGCTCTCACCCCAAACTCGTCTCAGTCACTTGGTCAGGACCTCCTGGTGTCACTTTTGAACTCCTTTAGCATCATTTTTAATCATGCAGTTTATCTGATACAAATACAGACTGTGCTTTGTTGAAAGTTGATGCATGAATCAAACACACCAAAGCCTTTTGTCAGAGACGTATATGAGCTGAGACAACATCATGGTTTTGAAGTCACACTGAACTTTTTCTGTATTAAACCACACCACAATCTTTCTCCAACATTAACCAAGTGCTGTGAGTTTCTAAATGAATTTAGTAATGCTGTACTGTTTTATTTCACGTTCAACAATGAAGCTAAAGGTTCCTGACCAAATGTCCATATGTGATGAGCTGGGAGTGAGAACATGTAGGTGAAGCAGCAGCAGAGTCAAATACTTTTATTTCAATATTAATCTATATAATAGAAAAATATACAGTCTGGGATTTTGTGGCTATTGTCATTTCTCACATCAGCTGTTGAAATATCACAAACAGACTCATTTTGGTGAGTTTGTTTGTTTCAAAGTCAGAGAGCCGTGTCTCTGTACAGTGAGAGGTTTTTGTACGACGGCTCAATGAGTTTGTATCACTGTGGTACACGTTCGGTGGAGGAACCAGACTGGATGTAGGAAGTAAGTCAAATGTTTATTAACAGATTTATTTGAGGAGCTGTTTTTCATTTGATTTTTATTACATTCAGAAAACCATGAAAAGAAGTGACCTTTCCGTGTCAATGTACAGTTTAAAAAGAAAACTTTCGCAACTTGAGACAAAGTTTGTTTTAACAGTAGAAATTGTGAAAACTCATGAAAAGGAAAATAAAATACTGAGGCAGAGAAAATCCTCATTTCTAAATTTAACATTAAAGCAGCGTCTTGAGGGTTTGTAGATTTAGTTTGGACAAAGTCAGAGAGCCGTGTCTCTGTACAGTGAGAGGTTTTTGTACGACGGCTCAATGAGTTTGTATCACTGTGGTTGACTTTTGGTGGAGGAACCAGACTGGATGTTGGAAGTAAGTTTAATTTTTGACATATTTCATCATGTAACAAAGAATATTTTATGTTTCACTGTTACATTTTTATTTAGAAAATAAAATATGTGATTTTACATTGTCAGTTACATTTTTGCCTGAAAGTTTCTGCATCAACATCAGAAACTAAAGTTTTATGTTTTAACTTTAATGAAGCACAACATGATCAGTGTTTGGTGCATAATATAAATCATGTAATCAAATGTTTAGATGACAGGAACTTGAAGACTTGTAGTTTTATTTTAGTCAGACAAAGTCAGAGAGCCGTGTCTCTGTACAGTGAGAGGTTTTTGTACGACGGCTCAATGAGTTTGTATCACTGTGGTGGACTTTTGGTGGAGGAACCAGACTGGATGTTGGAAGTAAGTTTCTGATCAAATATTAAATATTGTTAGATGAGTTCAGGTTCTAATCTCTGTGTCTGAACATCTGTAGGAGATATAACTTTCCATGAGGCCGATCTAAACCACTTTAAAATCTCTGTTTTATTGTTCATTTCTCCTCTTTAACTGTGAAGTTTAACTTGAAGCAGATTCACTGAACTTTTCTTGACATGTTCCAGTTAATTTGTGAAATTTGAACAATTTGAGCTGCAGCAAAGATTAAACAGCAACAATCCTGAAGTCCTCTTTAAAGTTTAAACTGGTTAGAAATTTAGCTACATTTTTTAAGTGAGTGACATTTTTTAATTTAAGAATTACTTTCTTTTTTTAGTGTCTGATTTTTAAACATGTCTGATTTTTAAATATGGCTGTCAGTTATTATGTGATATTTTGATGTTTAACAGTTGATCTGATTTAACTGTTTTTCTCTTGATAGTTTTACCAGTAAATGTGTTTCACTATAAATGAACCAGGACTTTGGAAACATTTTCAGTTTTTTATGAATTTCTTCAAACAGTATTTTATTCTTTTCATTAAATTGTGTAATATAGACTACAGTAAAATGTAATTATTAAAATGTAAAATCAGCTTCTTATGTTTCCAGTGTAGTTTGATGTGTTTCAGGTCAAAGTGTCTGGTGATTGTCTCTGTGCTGATGTGCATGAGAGACTTCTTAAAGGGAAGTGAAACAATGTGTGAGTGAGTGACTGGTGGAGCAGAAAAACCATCTGACAGAAACTCCTTAAAGGAGAAAATCAACTCTCACACTGTAAAGGTGTCCAAGTGTCTGCTGTTTGATTGACAGCTGTGTGCTCCCTGTCCTCTAAGCTGATTGGTGTCTCCTAGGTAATACCCGTCCCACCC
Source organism: Trachinotus anak (assembly GCF_046630095.1). NCBI lineage: Eukaryota > Metazoa > Chordata > Actinopteri > Carangiformes > Carangidae > Trachinotus > Trachinotus anak. Next base: position 24,125,462 of record NW_027273867.1, on the reverse strand, counting down.
TGACGGTGCTGCCCCCCTCCCAAGAGGAGCTCCATCAGACGGAGGTCACACTCATGTGCCTGGCCAACAAGGGCTTCCCCTCAGACTGGAGTCTGGCCTGGAAGGTGGGGGGCAGCAGGATCAGCAGCAGCTGGGAGGAGAGCAGGAGCCCCGTGGTGCTGGGGAAGGACGGCCTCTACAGCTGGAGCAGCACCCTGAGGCTCCCTGCAGACCAGTGGGGGAAGCTGGACTCTGTGACCTGTGAGGCCACCCAGGGTTGCCAGACTCTGGTCTCAGAGACGCTGAGGAGAGACCAGTGTTCCCAGTCCTGACCTGACTCACTGGGACTCTGGTTTTACTCTGCTCACTGTGACACTGTCTCTCTCTCTGTTTCTTTCTCTTTTTTCTCTCAGATATGTTTCCTTGTTCTCTGTAATGTTTGTAATTTCATTATTTCCACAAAATAAAGATCTGTTCATCAAATAAATTCTGCTTCCATCTGTAGTTTCATTACATCAGCAGGTGATTTTGATACTTTCTCACTGACATGAAATTTTACTCCCTGGTTTAAACTCTATGCTAATTGTGGGTTTTCTGGGACTTTTTACAAATTTGTTAAATGTTTTGTTCAATTGAAAATTTTGTCACCTCTACTCAAAAGCAGAGCTCTTAAAGTGATTGTTATATGTTGTTTGAGGGACAGAAATCTGCTGAGTCTTTCAGAAAATTTATTGGACTTTCAGGGGCCCAAATATAAAGTCAGGTATCATCAGCATAAAGAGAGATCCAGTATCTCTGTACTCACTCTGCCACTCTTTTTCTGAGAAAAAGAAATGATTGGACAAACTGATTCACTCAGACTCTCAGTTCAAACTGGCTGTGTCTCCATGAAGCATCACATCCTAAACCCTGGTGGAACTGCAGGTCTGGACAGACAAATGAAAAGTCTTTTAACAGCAAGCAGTTCTGTGCATGATGTCCTTCACATGTGACCTTTGACCATCTTTGTGCTGGATGCAGTGGTAAATTGTGAACTGTAGCTGCCCTGAACATACAATTGTCTTTCCCCTCAATGCTCAGAGAGAGGACTATTCATATTCTCAAAGACATAAGAGAGTATAAGGGTAAAAATGAAGAGTAAACTTAGTTTCCACCCAGCAGCTCAAAAGGATGATGTGAATTCTGTGACGTGAGAATTTTGATGCTCAACAGAATAATTTTACTGTATTTGTCTTTCTGAGGTTTTTTGATTTTGAGACATCACAGAACCTACAATGAGAGATGTGAAACCCCAGATGCACCAAATGTTTATAGATAAATACAGATGTTTTAATTCTATTTCAATCTGGTCGACATGAGGAAATATCAATTCCAACTTTGCAACATCAGAAATCTTGATTTAGCTTCTGATCCGATGAACTTAAACCAGTGAAGGAATTAAAACATATTTACACGCAATCAAACAGTCGTCGGGCGAGGTGGCTGGCTTCTTGAGACAAACTTTTTTTATTAGTGTTACAGCCTTGCTCTCACAGATGTACAATACTGTCACACAACAATAGGGGTCGCAAACTCAATTGATAGGAATGGAACTTCCTGGAAAAGTAGCAAACCGGCCTGTCTGCACCATCACTCTCCTGCAGCAAAATGGCACCTGCACCCACACGACTGGAATCTACCTGGATCTAAAAAGGCTCATTTAGCCACAGTGAAGCAAGGACAGGGCCAGAACACAGGAGAGATTTCACGTTCTCAAATGCACCACAACCAACCAATTTCCTCAAAGAGCAAGAAAGACACTTCCACAAACATTAACACATGGTGCATCTCCCAGGATCCATGCGCCAACCAAACAAAACCAAACTACTGACAGCCTCGAATGTGCACCAGGGCCCAATCACCTGATCAGTACACCATGTGCCACACAAAACATGTAACAGTTCCAACGATCAAACAAACATATCAGAAAGTACGTTTACTTAACTATAGATGAGCCCCCACTTTGTCACAGCCTGGCTCTCACAGCCATGACAAGGAGGGAGACACACCAGTGTTAACATTAAACAAGAATATTTACTGGATAAGCAGAAAAATTATAATTCCTAACAAATGTGTGACAATCAGTAACTCAGTGTGAAGTGCATGTTGTGTGAGTGTTGTAAGGTGCATAAAATAAACTAAAGAATAACTGAGGACTTAAGGCAGCTCCCATCACCACCGGAGATGCTTACAAAGAGAGGGAGAGAGAGAGACATGAGTGACAGGGAGTGCCTTTTATAGGCTGGTGAACACTGGGCCCAGGTGTCACCATGAAGCACTAATGACCAGAGGTGAACAATGATGTCACACAACAATAGGGGTCGCCACATTAGTGATTGGATTATGGATTAAAACAATGCAAGTTCAGCATGTTTGTGACGTATAACAGGATGTCATCAGCATATGAACAGATTTCAGAGTGATTGATGCTGAAAAGGTGTCTGAGTGTGTGAACATCAGCAGCTGTCAGAAGCTGTTATGTGACTAGTGATTTCATGAAAAATGTAAAGATTAAATAAAACATAATAATAAAACATTAATGTCTAACTATACATTCATTTTTAAAGATTCAAAGTATAAACTTTGTTCAATAAGAAATCAGTGAACGTATGTGTGTGTGTGTGTCCTCAGTGAACTGTATCAGTCACTTCAGTTTCTGCTCAGTGAGTGAGGGAGGTTTTTGTACGACGCTTTTTCACTGTGTGAAGAGATTCTGACTGTTCATATAGTGAAAACTCTGACAGTAGTAGTAAACTGCTGCATCTTCAGCCTGGACTCCACTGATGGTCAGAGTGAAGGCCGAGTTTGATCCACTGCCTGTAAAACGAGCTGGAATCCCTGATGCTCGAGTGGTAGCAAGGTAAATTAACAGTTTAGGTTTTTGTCCATCTCTCTGTTGGTACCAGGCTAAATATTTTGAGCCATAAACGTTCTGACCGGTCCTACATGTGATGATGATGGAGGCTCCCAGAGCAGAGCTCACTGCTCCAGGCTGAGTCACTGTGACTTATACAATTCACTGGGGACACACACACACACACACAAGTAAAGTAGAATGTGGTAAAATGAGGCCACACATTCCTGAGCCCCTTACCTTAACCTTAACCTTAACCTTCACAAACAAATGCCAAACCAAACCTAATTCAAACTCTAACCCTACAACCAAGTCTGAACCCACAAAAATCACATTAAATTTGTGTGAATTGGGCAAAATGTCCTTACAAGATCGAAGTGTCCTCACAATGATGGTCTCAAAACAAAATGTGTCCTCACGGGGTGGTGTTTAGCTCAGTGGGTAGCGCACCCGCCCCATGTGTTGAGGCTATAGCCCTCGCTGCAGGCGTCCCTTTTCTGCGTGTCATTCCCCCTCTCTCTGCCTCCCCGTTTCCTGTCTCTCTCGACTGCCCTATCAATAAAGGCATAAAGGCCAAAAAAAAAAATGTTGTGTGTGCAGTATTTGGACATTGACATTGTATAGATCTGTGTCTTTAAGAAAAATGGAGCTGTATATTTTTATACTAATCAAATGAAAAAAATCACTAGAAATGGACGTTGTTTTACTCCTCTGATGATTGATTCACAACTGAAACCTTAAAGGCCCCATGGCATGAAAAATGTGATTTGGTTATTTTATCATGCTTTGGGAGGTCTCTGGGCCACATATATACTGCCCCATGCATCAAACTGGTCATAAACGGAGAAACGCACACCGCCCATTTGTAGGAACTGTTTCTTTAAGACGAGCGGATAGCACTTCCTCCTTTGTGTGATGTCACACACAAGGTAACTCTGGCCACCGCAACCTGTTGGCCTGCCTCCACTGTAGGTTCCAGGTGTGAGTGAATAACTGCACGGTGAGATGTCAAAGAAACGGTGTTGCGCTATTAAGGGATGCAAGGAGGGCGATGTGTCCTTGCACAGTCTGCCAAAAGCCAAGTCGTCAGAGACCAGTGGCCCCTTTTTATTATATTTTATTTGTAGCCATTAATTGAATCGCTGTTCACTGTAGCCGTTAACTGGATCACCGTTAATGCCTTCACAAACGTTAATTCAAGAAAATACAAATGTAACCGTCACACAGCTTCGTTCATTACTACGTTTTTTTTTAATGGTCTTGAGTGTTTCCCACAGACCAGAGAGCAATCTGTGGTGCTCCACTGACACCTTTGGGGGAATCGAGTGTCACAGTGTCGTGGCGGTCGGTGGAGTCAGTCATTGTATGCAGAGTGTCTGCAGACGAGTGTAGTTGGTGAGGTTTATGTTTTTATACAGATCAGATTGTGTGTGTGTGTGTGTGTGTGTGTGTGTGTGTGTGTGCTCAGTGAACTGTATCAGTCAGTTCAGTTTCTGTTCAGTGACTGAGGGAGGTTTTTGTATGACACTTTTTCACTGTGTGAACACATTCTGATTATTCAACCAGTGATAACTCTGACAGTAGTAAACTGCTGCATCTTCAGCCTGGACTCCACTGATGGTCAGAGTGAAGTCAGAGTTTGATCCTCTGCCTGTAAAACGAGCTGGAATCCCTGATGCTCGAGTGGTAGCACCATAAATAAGCAGTTTAGGTTTTTCTCCATCTCTCTGTTGGTACCAGGCTAAGAGGTGCTTGTTGTTCAAAACACCAACATTCTGACTGGTTCTACATGTGATGGCGATGGAGGCTCCCAGAGCAGAGCTCAGTGCTCCAGGCTGAGTCACTGTGACCTGTCCTCTGGACTCTGAGGACACAGAGACACAAACATAAAGCAGAGTCATGGTTTTATCGGCTTCATTTCAGAGGGACGGATGTTGATAGAGGAGAGGAGTTTGATTCTCTGGACTTTACCTGTGAAGCAGCAGCAGAGGAGAGTCCAGATGAGGACGGAGATCAAAGTCATGTTTTTGATGAGGAGGATTTGTGTGTCTTCTGTTGTGATGAAGGACAGCTGTCAGTCATCCAGTCTTCAACTGTCAGGACTATAAACTCTCCCAGAGCACTGGAGCATGGTGCTGCTGATGCAAAGTGGCTCTCTATGGAAATGCTCTGACTAAAATGTGTTCATAAAGCTAAAATGTCCCCAAGGTGATGGTTTCAAAAATAAAATGTGTTTTGGCAACCATAGAAAGACTTGTACACACACAAACACACACATGCAAACACACAAGTCAATACTTAGACATAAACATCATATAGATCTGTCTCCATCATAAAATGTACGTGTATATTTTGATACCAATTAAATAACAAAATTCACTTGACATGAATCTCATTTTACTCTGGTTGTTTCCAGTCATCATTCACACCTAAACTGCTTTTAACAGAAAATCCATCAACATCACAGGAATCATTTCATGAACACATAATAAAATCAGCTTGTTGACCGATAATGTTTTGTCATACATCAAAATTGATTTCACTTGTAGTTTGTAATTGCCATATATTTGAAATTGCCTTCTTTCTGTTATTCATCAGATGAGTTGAAGCAGGTTTTCTGGTGACTCCCTCCTGTTCTGAACATGGAGAAAATCCTGTAAATTGTTTAGAATCCACATTTCACCAAACTCAGGTAATGTAGTTAAATTCCAAGTATTTCTGTTATGTAAAAGATCTTGTGGAGGTCTGTTGGAGTCAGTCAGAGCATTTCCATAGAGAGCCACTTTGCATCAGCAGCACCATGCTCCAGTGCTCTGGGAGAGTTTATAGTCCTGACAGTTGAAGACTGGATGACTGACAGCTGTCCTTCATCACAACAGAAGACACACAAATCCCCCTCATCAAAAACATGACTTTGATCTCCGTCCTCATCTGGACTCTCCTCTGCTGCTGCTTCACAGGTAAAGTCCAGAGAATCAAACTCCTCTCCTCTATCAACATCCGTCCCTCTGAAATGAAGCCGACAAAACCATGACTCTGCTTTATGTTTGTGTCTCTGTGTCCTCAGAGTCCAGAGGACAGGTCACAGTGACTCAGCCTGGAGCAGTGAGCTCTGCTCTGGGAGCCTCTGTCGCCATCACATGTAGGACCAGTCAGAATGTTTATGTTAACAGCAACGGGCACTTCTTAGCCTGGTACCAACAGAGAGATGGAGAAAAACCTAAACTGCTTATTTACCATGCTACCAGTCGACCATCAGGGATTCCAGCTCGTTTTACAGGCAGAGGATCAAACTCTGACTTCACTCTGACCATCAGTGGAGTCCAGGCTGAAGATGCAGCAGTTTACTACTGTCAGAGTTTTCACTATATCAACAGTCAGTATGTGTTCACACAGTGAAAAAGTGTTGTACAAAAACCTCCCTCAGTCACTGAACAGAAACTGAACTGACTGCTGCAGCTGGAAGTTGCTGCTGTACACACACACAAACACACACACACACACACTCCTAGTAGTATAGTTGGGTAAAGTCTATGGGGATAATTCACTCTTTCTCATGATCAATTTTACATATATATTGATTCAAATATATTTACAAATGTGAATTAGACATGTGTAGTTCATTTCTACATCACTCTGAAACACTTTGCTTTCAGTCTTTCAATCCATCAGCACCAGGTATCATTTATGACACATCATCATCAAATCAGCCTGTGTGCTGATGACTTCCTATTATACGTCACAAATCCTCATCTTCCCATCTTTAAGTTACTAATAAGATCAGAAGTTCAATTAGGATTTCCGGCTTCACCCTCACATCTTAATGTGCAAAAAGTCCTTTACTTCTCTTGGAATCCACATTCGAATAAACTGAGATTATCTATATAAACCCCTCCCCCATCTGTGCTGCAAAAAGCACAGAAACTGCAGCCCCAACAGAAAGACAGGCCTTTTAGCAAGATGCTGCCTTCTTCAGCACCTGCGGGTGATGCTGGTGGTGGTGAGCAGAGTGAAGATTATGAGGAGAAGGAGAGAGATGATGGTGAGAGTGGAGGGAGAGTAGAACTTGCAGTAAGCAGATGATAACAATGGGCTGACTGCCTGGGTCAACAATATGTATTGAGAGAGGATGATGCATTAGCCTATATGCTACCCTGGAGTCCAGTCCCATTAAGATCCACTTAATGATATTGAGCAAAAATCTGATAGTGGTGAACAAACTAAGTGGTGTCTGAAAAGTTATGTTGTAAACAAAAAAATAAAACTAATTCTGCTTTGCTGTACATTCAGTTTGGCTGGTTTGCTACTGTTATGAAAAGCAGGTGTAGTTTGCTATCTAGTTATTTACAACATCAATATCATTTTGTAAAGAGATCACAGTAGCTATGTGCACACTGACTAAGAAAATTAATATGAATGTGCCTCTTGGATGAGAGGTGAAATGTCTTCCTAAGACAAATAACTAAGTCCAGTTGCTTTCGATTTAAAATTCCTTTGAGATACTATGACCTGGACTAATGAGAATATTCACAGGCTCAATATGAATGTGCTAGCAGCTAACAAACTAGCTCACTTATGTTTTCACTGCTGAGCTAGAAAGGTTCTTTATTAAGTGTAAAAAGCCAGAGCTGATAGTTTGTCCCAGTCCAGTCCTGTTAGAAAATGTTCTGTTTAATCATCCTCAAAAATCTTTTTTCATAAAATTCATATCAGCTTGTTGAGCTGCTTTATTGGAAATCAAATTAAAATTTCTACCAATATATCATTTCAATAGTGACCTCTCTCAGTGCTGATGGGAAACATGATGATATGTTGAGGACAGCTACAGTTCACTGACTCTGTGTGTTTGCATATGTGTCCTCCCTCTCTGCCCCCAGCTGTTAAGAGGCCAGTGTTGATCAGTGGCTGTCCAGGCCTTTCAGAGCCACTGACACGCCGGCAGCACAATGATGATGTCTCTGACTCTACTGCTGGTCACCCTGGGGCTCCTTGTTCAGGGTGAGACTCTCTTCTGAAAACTTGGCTTCAGGATGCAACCAGGTTCACCACAATGATGTTCTGCTGTGATGGAGAAAGACTGAAACAAGCAGCATTGACCTTCTTCATCTATTCTCCATGTTAAAGAAATGATCCTCCTCTGTTTGGATGTTGATCATCTTTCTCCAAGCTGGATTTGTGTCAATAACCCTTCTCCTCTTTTTCATGTTTTCCAGGTTCATCAGGAGAAATCATCCTGACTCAGTCTCCTGGATCTCAGTCTGTTGTTTTAGGTCAAACTGTCTCCCTCAGATGTAAATCTAGCACATATCTTGAGGATGACATCCACTGGTACCTTCACAAACCTGGAGAAACTACTAAACTCTTGATTTATGATGATACAAACCGTTACTCTGGAGTTCCAGATCGTTTCAGTGGAAGTAAATCAGGTGGGACTGACTTCACTCTGACCATCAGTGGAGTCCAGGCTGAAGATGCAGGAGTTTACTACTGTCAGCAGGATGAAGCATTCCCGTTCACACAGTGATACAACGTCGTACAAAAACCTCCCTCAGCTGCAGAGGAACTGATCTGACTCAACAGCTGCACTGAAACTAAAACACCAGAGTTTGCTGCAACATGTTCTCATGTTGTAAGAAGTGTTGTCTATAGAAATACTGTATTTATGAAATTTATTAATAAAGATAATGAAGACTTTACCTTCTCCAAATGCATAGAGCAACACACAAAACAAACAGCACTTTTTGACAGTAACAGTTGTAAGTTGTAGTTGTGAGTAAACATTTATATTTTTGATGTTATTTTAAACACACTGAGTAGACAGTCAGTCAAAACAGTCAGTCAAAACCAAACTCACAGTTTAAAATGACAGAAATTTGAACTGAAATGAAAAAGTCATGTAGAAAATCAAATAATAAAAAAAATGTTAATTTCAAATTCGAAATAATCAAAATGTGCAAATTATGAAATTTAACTCAAAATGTGCATCAAATATAAGAAGAGAGTTTCACACAGACGATGTTACACTTTTCAATTTTTCAACATCCATTCATTCTGATGACGTAGTACATCTTACACAATCTATAAAATCATTCATACATAATCAAATGTAACTTTTTTTATGACAAAGGCATCTACACACGATTGAAAACAAATACTCTACTAATAGTAACAATAATAGCACAGACTGATTGTGTTAACATTTGACAACAGTTTATTAAATAAATGAGACACATTTTTGGTTCCAGAGTTACTGGATATCTCTTTATGCTGATGATACCTGACTTTATATTTCTGCTCCTGAAAATCCAACAAAGACTCAACAGATTTCTGTCCCTCAGACAACATATAACAATCACTTTAAGAGCTCTGCTTTTGAGCAGAGGTGACACAGAAACAATTAGAGTTTAAACCAGGGAGAGTTATCAAACGAGCTGTATTTCATGTCAGTGAGAAAGTATCATAATCACCTGCTGATGTAATATAAAATACAGATGGAAGCAGAATTTATTTGATGAACAGATCTTTATTTTGTTGAAACTGTGAAATTACAAACATTACAGAAAAATAGCAAACATATCAGAGAGAGAGAGAAGATGAGAAAGAGAGAGAGACAGTGTCACAGTGAGCAGAGTAAAACCAGTAGCAGAGTCCCAGTGAGTCAGGTCAGGACTGGGAACACTGGTCTCTCCTCAGTGTCTCTGAGACCAGAGTCTGGGAGCCCTGGGTGGCCTCACAGGTCACAGAGTCCAGCTTCCCCCACTGGTCTGCAGGGAGCCTCAGGGTGCTGCTCCAGCTGTAGAGGCCGTCCTTCCCCAGCACCCCGGGGCTCCTGCTCTCCTCCCAGCTGCTGCTGCTCCTGCTGCCCCCCACCTTCCAGGCCAGACTCCAGTCTGAGGGGAAGCCCTTGTTGGCCAGGCACATGAGCGTGACCTCTGTCTGATGGAGCTCCTCTTGGGAGGGGGGCAGCACCGTTAGGGTGGGACGGGTATCACCTAGGAGACACCAATCAGCTTAGAGGACAGGGAGCACACAGCTGTCAATGAAACAGCAGACACTTGGACACCGTTACTGTGTGAGAGTTGATTTTCTTCTTTAAGGAGTTTCTGTCAGATGGTGTTTCTGCTCCACCAGTCACTCACTCACACATTGTTTCACTTCCCTTTAAGAAGCCTCTCATGCACATCAGCACAGAGACAATCATCAGACACTTTGACCTGAAATACATCAAACTACACTGGAAACACAAGAAGCTGATTTTACATTTTAATAATTACATTTTACTGTAGTCTATATTACACAATTTAATGAAAAGAATAAAATACTGTTTGGAAACATTTTCAGTTTTTTATGAATTTCTTCAAAGTCCTGATTCATTTATAGTGAAACACATTTACTGATAAAACTATCAAGAGCAAAACAGTTAAATCAGATCTAGTGATAAACGCCAAAATATCACATAATTACTGACAGCCATATTTAAAAATCAGACACAGATTAAAATAAGTTATTACCATAAGTAACTATTAAATTCAGAAAATTTCAGTCATAGAATAATTTTAGCTCAATTTCTAACCAGTTTAAACTTTAAAGAGGACTGCAGGATTGTTGCTGTTTAATCTTTGCTGCAGCTCAAATTGTTCACGTTTCACAAATTAACTGCAACATGTAAAGAAAAATTCAGTGAATCTGCTTCAAGTTCAGCTTCAAGGTTAAAGAGGAGAAATGAACAATAACACAGAGATTTTAAAGTGGTTTAGATCGGCCTCATGGAAATTTATATCTCCTACAGATGTTCAGACACAGAGATTAGAACCTGAACTCATCAGACAATATTTAATATTTGATCAGAAACTTACTTCCAACATCCAGTCTGGTTCCTCCACCAAAAGTCCACCACAGTGATACAAACTCATTGAGCCGTCGTACAAAAACCTCTCACTGTACAGAGACACGGCTCTCTGACTTTGAAACAAACTAAATCTACAAACCCTCAAGACGCTGCTTTACTGTTAAAGTTAGAAATGAGGATTTTCTCTGTCTCAGTATTTAATTTTCATTATCATGAGTTTTTACAATTTCTACTGTAAAAACAAACTTTTTCACAAGGTGCGAAAGTTTTCTTTTAAAACTTTACATTGACATGGAAAGGTAACTTCTTTTCCTGGTTTGCTGAAGGTGACAGAAATAAAAAGAAAAACAGCTCCTGAAATAAAACTGTTCATAAAAATTTGACTTACTTCCAACATCCAGTCTGGTTCCTCCACCGAACGTGTACCACAGTGATACAAACTCATTGAGCCGTCGTACAAAAACCTCTCACTGTGCAGAGACACGGCTCTCTGACTTTGAAACAAACAAACTCACCAAAATGAGTCTGTTTGTGATATTTAAACAGCTGATGTGAGAAATGACAATAGCCACAAAATCCCAGACTGTATATTTTTCTATTATATAGATTAATGTTGAAATAAATGTATTTGACTCTGCTGCTGCTTCACCTACATGTTCTCACTCCCAGCTCATCACATATGGACGTTTGGTCAGGAACCTTTAGCTTCATTGTTGAACATGAAATAAAACAGTACAGCATCACTAAATTCATTTAGAGACTCACAGCACTTGGTTAATGTTGGAGAAAGATTGTGGTGTGGTTTAATACAGAAAAAGTTCAGTGTGACTTCAAAACCATGATGTTGTCTCAGCTCATATACGTCTCTGACAAAAGGCTTTGGTCTGTTTGATTCATGCGTCAACTTTCAACAAAGCACAGTCTGTATTTGTATCAGATAAACTGCATGATTAAAAATGATGCTAAAGGAGTTCAAAAGTGAAACCAGGAGGTCCTGACCAAGTGACTGTGACGAGTTTGGGGTGAGAGCGTGTTGACTTCACAGGTAAAGTCCAGAGAATCAAACTCCTCTAACATCCGTCCCTCTCAAGAGAGACCAGGAGGAACTTTGTATTGAGGACCACCTGGACTTCTCAGCAGCTGAGGCTCAGGGTGTTAGAGGCTTTCTTCAGGGTGGACAACATAAACTGACAGCATGACACAGGATCTAAATGGGGAAAGTGAAGAACTGTGTGGTGCGGACACTCCCTCAACCAGGTACCATGAATATCTTTGCTGTTATTAGTCTATGGAGCTGTTTCTAAATAAACTACAGCTCCATTATTTTATTGAAATCCAGGAACATGTCACTCAGTGCAACAGTGTGGCTCACTCATGTTTTTTTAATAATTAACAGACAGCAATGGAGCTGTACAGCAAATCTAAAGATGTCATTCAGGTTTTGGATACACAGACAAGACTTGTTAGTTAGTTCCATTCACTGGTGGATTGATGGGATTTGTTTATAACATCATGTGAACATGACTGACATCACATTTCAACAACGAGCTGAAATGAGACCTATGATGTCAGACATGTTCAGTCAGGTCAGAGGCTGATGACACCTGTGTAATGTTATTGTCATCATGTGATCAGAGAGACCTGGATGTGGGCGGATCACACCTGGTCTGTGAGGGTCTGTGCTGGGACCTGGAACTTGGGACTGCTTTAGTGGAAGGATCAAGGTTTAAAGACACTGTAACATGTTGACACTCTTTATATTTACTTTTGACCATAATAGACATGGTCTCTGTATTTCTGATTTTCTGAATATAGGAAACAACAATCACAGAAGATCCTGGTGTAAGAAACAGGTGATCTAATCAGGGGATGATGACGTGACCTTTAATCACAAGTCCATCATATATATGTGTGTATGTTCACTTCTTCACCTGAGGACGACATCTGTGGTTGAAATGATCTCAGTCACATCCACATCAAAGAAGAGGAAAGGAAAAGACAGTAGGATGCTGCAGATTCTAATTTGTTCTTTTTATCATTTAAAGACATTTACAAACTATATCTGAGGTCATTTTTATAGTTGATGCCTTTGTTCTCTAACTTCAGTGTGTGTGTGTGTGTGTGTGTCCTCAGTGAACTGTATCAGTCAGTTCAGTTTCTGTTCAGTGAATGAGGGAGGTTTTTGTACGATGCTTTTTCACTGTGTGAACACATACTGACTGTTGATATAGTCAAAACTCTGACAGTAGTAAACTGCTGCATCTTCAGCCTGGACTCCACTGATGGTCAGAGTGAAGTCAGAGTTTGATCCTCTGCCTGTAAAACGAGCTGGAATCCCTGATGCTCGATAGGTAGCAAGGTAAATAAGTAGTTTAGGTTTTTCTCCATCTCTCTGTTGATACCAGGCTAAACGGTCTGAGCCATAAACATTCTGACTGGTCCTACATGTGATGGTGACGGAGGCTCCCAGAGCAGAGCTCACTGCTCCAGACTGAGTCACTGTGACCTGTCCTCTGGACTCTGAGGACACAGAGACACAAACATAAAGCAGAGTCATGGTCTTGTCGGCTTCATTTCAGAGGGACGGATGTTGATAGAGGAGAGGAGTTTGATTCTCTGGACTTTACCTGTGAAGCAGCAGCAGAGGAGAGTCCAGATGAGGACGGAGATCAAAGTCATGTTTTTGATGAGGAGGATTTGTGTGTCTTCTGTTGTGATGAAGGACAGCTGTCAGTCATCCAGTCTTCAACTGTCAGGACTATAAACTCTCCCAGAGCACTGGAGCATGGTGCTGCTGATGCAAAGTGGCTCTCTATGGAAATGCTCTGACTGACTCCAACAGGGATCTGATCTCTCTGATGATTTTGTTCAATAGTGGATGAGTCAAGTTTTCAGAATAATAATTAGAAACGTGTCATTGTTCATTTGTGTGTGGTTTCTACTTGAGTTTGATGGAAAACAGAATATTTTCTTTCTTTTATTTTCTTTCTACTTCACTCACTCACATCATCATTATCAAACATCACTGTAGGATGTGATCTACAATACATATGTGTCTTATTTATTAATTATTTAAATGTGTCAGGATTGTCATTTAAATGTATTTCTACCACAAATTTCACTGAAACAAATATTGTAAAATTTGATGGTTGTCAGGTCATTATCATTATTTGTGCTTATTTACACAAAATACAAAAAATAAGTGATGTATGTTTACTCATATATACTTAGATTTTAATCTGTAATAAATATGAAAAGGTTTAAAAATCAATTCTCAATATTAGAAATAAAAAGCAGGACATCATCAGCATTAAGTGATCTGAGATTTTAAGACCAAGTATATTTAATTTTAGATTTACCAAATAATTTTCATTCATTTGTTCATTTATTTAGAAAAAAAAATAATTTTCTATAGATTTTAACTTAATTTTAAAATGCACAGAATGTAAATGTCTATTACACACACCAGTCATTTCAGTTCAGTGTTTATTGGATCACATTTTCATGAAAAAGAATCACATATCACTGTTCCCTTTACATGAATCATTGTACATGTGATACTGTGTCAGCAACAAATAACAAGTCAGAGCATTTCCATAGAGAGCCACTTTGCATCAGCAGCACCATGCTCCAGTGCTCTGGGAGAGTTTATAGTCCTGACAGTTGAAGACTGGATGACTGACAGCTGTCCTTCATCACAACAGAAGACACACAAATCCTCCTCATCAAAAACATGACTTTGATCTCCGTCCTCATCTGGACTCTCCTCTGCTGCTGCTTCACAGGTAAAGTCCAGAGAATCAAACTCCTCTCCTCTATCAACATCCGTCCCTCTGAAATGAAGCTGACAAAACCATGACTCTGCTTTATGTTTGTGTCTCTGTGTCCTCAGAGTCCAGAGGACAGGTCACAGTGACTCAGTCTGGAGCAGTGAGCTCTACTCTGGGAGCCTCCGTCACCATCACATGTAGGACCAGTCAGGATGTTTATTATGGCAGCCCATACCACCGTTTAGCCTGGTATCAACAGAGAGATGGAGAAAAACCTAAACTGCTTATTTACTATGCTACCACTGGAGCATCAGGGATTCCAGCTCGTTTTACAGGCAGAGGATCAAACTCTGACTTCACTCTGACCATCAGTGGAGTCCAGGCTGAAGATGCAGCAGTTTACTACTGTCAGAGTTATCACTATATCAACAGTAAAGCTGTGTTCACACAGTGAAAAAGTGTCGTACAAAAACCTCCCTCAGTCACTGAACAGATACTGAACTGACTGATACAGTTCACTGAGGACACACACACACACACACACTGAAGTTAGAGAACAAAGGCATCAACTATAAAAATGACCTCAGACATAGTTTGTAAATGTTTTTAAATGATAAAAAGAACAAATTAGAAACTGCAGCATCCTACTGTATTTTCCTTTCCTCTTCTTTGATGTGGATGTGACTGAGATCATTTCAACCACAGATGTCGTCCTCAGGTGAAGAAGTGAACATACACACATATATATGATGGACTTGTGATTAAAGGTCACGTCATCATCCCCTGATTAGATCACCTGTTTCTTACACCAGGATCTTCTGTGATTGTTGTTTCCTATATTCAGAACATCAGAAATACAGAGACCATGTCTATTATGGTCAAAAGTAAATATAAAGAGTGTCAACATGTTACAGTGACAGTTTGATTCTCTGGACTTTACCTGTGAAGTCAACACGCTCTCACCCCAAACTCGTCACAGTCACTTGGTCAGGACCTCCTGGTGTCACTTTTGAACTCCTTTAGCATCATTTTTAATCATGCAGTTTATCTGATACAAATACAGACTGTGCTTTGTTGAAAGTTGATGCATGAATCAAACAGACCAAAGCCTTTTGTCAGAGACGTATATGAGCTGAGACAACATCATGGTTTTGAAGTCACACTGAACTTTTTCTGTATTAAACCACACCACAATCTTTCTCCAACATTAACCAAGTGCTGTGAGTTTCTAAATGAATTTAGTAATGCTGTACTGTTTTATTTCACGTTCAACAATGAAGCTAAAGGTTCCTGACCAAACGTCCATATGTGATGAGCTGGGAGTGAGAACATGTAGGTGAAGCAGCAGCAGAGTCAAATACTTTTATTTCAATATGAATCTATATAATAGAAAAATATACAGTCTGGGATTTTGTGGCTATTGTCATTTCTCACATCAGCTGTTGAAATATCACAAACAGACTCATTTTGGTGAGTTTGTTTGTTTCAAAGTCAGAGAGCCGTGTCTCTGTACAGTGAGAGGTTTTTGTACGACGGCTCAATGAGTTTGTATCACTGTGGTGGACTTTTGGTGGAGGAACCAGACTGGATGTTGGAAGTAAGTTTCTGATCAAATATTAAATGTTGTCTGATGAGTTCAGGTTCTAATCTCTGTGTCTGAACATCTGTAGGAGATATAAATTTCCATGAGGCCGATCTAAACCACTTTAAAGTCTCTGTTTTATTGTTCATTTCTCCTCTTTAACTGTGAAGTTTAACTTGAAGCAGATTCACTGAACTTTTCTTTACATGTTCCAGTTAATTTGTGAAATGTGAACAATTTGAGCTGCAGCAAAGATTAAACAGCAACAATCCTGCAGTCCTCTTTAAAGTTTAAACTGGTTAGAAATTGAGCTAAAATTATTCTATGACTGAAATTTTCTGAATTTAATAGTTACTTATGGTAATAACTTATTTTAATCTGTGTCAAATTTTTAAATATGGCTGTCAGTTATTATGTGATATTTTGGCGTTTATCACTAGATCTGATTTAACTGTTTTGCTCTTGATAGTTTTATCAGTAAATGTATTTCACTATAAATGAATCAGGACTTTGAAGAAATTCATGAAAAACTGAAAATGTTTCCAAACAGTATTTTATTCTTTTCATTAAATTGTGTAATATAGACTACAGTAAAATGTAATTATTAAAATGTAAAATCAGCTCCTTGTGTTTCCAGTGTAGTTTGATGTATTTCAGGTCAAAGTGTCTGATGATTGTCTCTGTGCTGATGTGCATGAGAGGCTTCTTAAAGGGAAGTGAAACAATGTGTGAGTGAGTGACTGGTGGAGCAGAAAAACCATCTGACAGAAACTCCTTAAAGGAGAAAATCAACTCTCACACAGTAAAGGTGTCCAAGTGTCTGCTGTTTGATTGACAGCTGTGTGCTCCCTGTCCTCTAAGCTGATTGGTGTCTCCTAGGTGATACCCGTCCCACCCTGACGGTGCTGCCCCCCTCCCAAGAGGAGCTCCATCAGACGGAGGTCACGCTCATGTGCCTGGCCAACAAGGGCTTCCCCTCAGACTGGAGTCTGGCCTGGAAGGTGGGGGGCAGCAGGAGCAGCAGCAGCTGGGAGGAGAGCAGGAGCCCCGGGGTGCTGGGGAAGGACGGCCTCTACAGCTGGAGCAGCACCCTGAGGCTCCCTGCAGACCAGTGGGGGAAGCTGGACTCTGTGACCTGTGAGGCCACCCAGGGCTCCCAGACTCTGGTCTCAGAGACGCTGAGGAGAGACCAGTGTTCCCAGTCCTGACCTGACTCACTGGGACTCTGCTACTGGTTTTACTCTGCTCACTGTGACACTGTCTCTCTCTCTTTCTCAACTTCTCTCTCTCTGTTTGCTATTTTTCTTTATTTTTGTAATTTCACAGTTCCAACAAAATAAAGATCTGTTCATCAACTAAATTCTGCTTCCATCTGTAGTTTTTATTACATCAGCAGGTGATTATGATACTTTCTCACTGACATGAAATACAGCTTGATTGATTACTCTCCCTGGTTTAAACTCTATGCTAATTGTTTGTGGGTTTTCAGTGACTTTTTATAAATTTGTTAAATGTTTTATTCAATTAATCTTTTTTTCACCTCTACTCAAAAGGAGAGTTCTTAAAGTGATTGCCATATGTTGTCTGAGGGACAGAAATCTGCTGAGTCTTTGTTGGACTTTCAGGAGCAGAAATATAAACTTAGGCATCATCAGCATAAAGAGATACCCAGTATCTCTGCACTCACTCTGCAACTCTCTCTCTGGGTCTCTGTTTAACATGGCTTTCATAGATTTCCATAGTGCTGTTTTCTTCTAGTAATGCTGACATATTCCATATTTTTTGACAATAAATATACTTTGATTATATTAGTTTACTTTCAGTGTTTTTTGTTGTCGTCACAATACATGTATGTTTTCTTGCTGTTTATGTCTGTACACTAACAGCTGATCCATGACACCCACAGTGACTATGTCATTTCTGGATCAGGTCTCAGGGACATTGTCGTTGCTTGGTGATTATCTGAAAAAGAAATGATTGGACAAACTGATTCACTCAGACTCTCAGTGAAAGCAGACAGTGTCTCAGTGCAGCATCACATCCTAAAAAAATGAAAAGTCTTTTAACAGCAAGCAGTTCTGTGCATGATGTCCTTCACATGTGACCTTTGACCATCTCTGTGCTGATGTTAGAACATGTGGATACAGTGGTAAATTGTGAACTATGAACTGTAGCTGCCCTGAACATATAATTGTGTTTCCCCTCAATGCTCAGAGAGAGTGCTATTCATATTCTCAAAGACATAAGAGGGTATAAGGGTAAAAATGAAGGGTAAATTTAGTTTCCACCCAGCAGCTCAAAAGGATGATGTGAATCCTGTGATGTGAGAATTTTGATGCTCAACAGAATAGTTTTCTTTGTCTTTCTGAGGTTCTGTTATTCTGATGATACAGAACATGCAGTGAGTGATGTGAAAGGCCCCAGATGCACCAAATGTTGAGAGATAAATACAGATGTTTTAATTCTATTTAAATCTGGTCAGACATGAGGAAATATGTCTGACTTTCAGAAATCCTGATTTAGCCTCTTGTTAGCTTCTGCTTCTCTCCCTTCACTCTCACCTTCATATCTCTCCTCCTCCTCATCCTCCTCACTGGCCCTGCCACCACCATTATCAGCCACAGGTGCTGAGCAAAGTCTGGCAGCATCTTCCTGAAGGGCCTGTGTTTTTTTTAGGTCACAGTTTCTCTTGTTTTGAAGATGCTGTTTAATGAAGGCACTGGGCTCAAAGGGAGAGAGGGAGGGGTTTAGAGATACTGGGCCAGTCCAGTGTCTATTAAGAAGAAAATGGCTGATCTACCTGTTTTGTGGGATGGTCCAGCAAATTATAAGGAAAAAAACAAAACAGTTGTGTGAGGCCGGAAGACTTGTTGACCAGCAAGCAAAGTGCCACATCTGACAGATGTCCAGCCAAGTCCTGATTTGACCTAGTTTGTGTTTTTCTCCTGCTATTTGTAGCATATCCCACCGAAAGATGGTCTGAACTGATGAATTAAATGATTGATTAAACTGATTAAATATATTGCAAAACTCCAAAATCAACGTAAGAGCTGATAATACAGAGAAAACAACAATGTAAAAACCGTTAGCTCCTTTCTCATACAGTTTCAGTTCATTACCATAAAATTACCTCAGTGAACTATAGAATTACCGTAGTTTGAAACTACTTAAACACACAAACCATCGTAATATTTCAGTAATGACAATAGATACTAACCTTGTGCCTCGTTGGGGGGTCGCTAATAATACATTCAAAGCTTCCTTCTCTGTGTTTTTCTTTTACGGTTTTATCCTTTTTTTCCATTTCTCCCTGAGTCAAGGTCCTGCTATGTAAACAGGAACTCTGTGTCTGTACCAGAAGATTTATTTACAAAATAAAAGCGCCCCTAACCAAATAAAGAAACCGGACAATATAAGCTTAAAAACAGGTGAAAATAATATAATAAATGTAACAAAATGATATTTCAGCAGGGCTATTTCATCTCTAGGCCCAAACCATGAACTGGGTTCCTCACACTATTAGCACCGATGCACCAAATTTTTCTCATTAATGCAGATGCTTTTGTCTTCCATTGAAATCTAATAAAATCACAGTTAATAGAGCAAAAATGATGGTGAAATGACAGCTGTGAAAAAAAAACATTAATAAGTAATTCACAGACAAAAAGATTTTGGAGGAAAATGTTTTGAAATTGACATGTGGTAAAAAGTTGAGTTCAAGAAGATCTTGTCAGTTTATTGAAATGTGGATTCCAAACAATGTAAAAGATTTATTGCACATTTAAAACAGGGGGGAGAAGTCAGAAATCCTGATTTAACTTCTGGTCTTATCCATAATTTAATGAAGAGAAGATGAGGATTCTGTGATATACAACAGGAAGTCATCAGCACATTATGTAAATAAATGAGGCCTGATGCTGATGGATTTCTTAAAGTATGAAAGCAGGGTTTGAATTAAGTATTTTAAGTAGTGTAAAAGCAAATCAGTGTCTGTTTAACATTTTGACATACATGTGTTTGAATTAACAATATTAAATTTCTATCTAGAGATATAGTGAATTTTCTGTACAAATTATACAGTACCAGCTACTACTGTGTGTGTGTGTGTGTGTGTGTCCTCAGTGAACTGTATCAGTCAGTTCAGTTTCTGTTCAGTGACTGAGGGAGGTTTTTGTACGACGCTTTTTCACTGTGTGAACAGATTCTGACTGTTGATAACATGAAAACTCTGACAGTAGTAAACTGCTGCATCTTCAGCCTGGACTCCACTGATGGTCAGAGTGAAGTCAGAGTTTGATCCTCTGCCTGTAAAACGAGCTGGAATCCCTGATGCTACAGTGGTAGCATGGTAAATAAGCAGTTTAGGTTTTTCTCCATCTCTCTGTTGGTACCAGGCTAAACGGTTTGAGCTATAAACGTTCTGACTGGTCCTACATGTGATGGTGACGGAGGCTCCCAGAGAGAGAGTTTAACCAGACAAGATTTAGTAAGTAAGTAATGAAGTCATGACAACTGTGAGACAAGTGAAGCATTGTGTTTAGTGTTGTGGACATCTGCTTCAGAGATGAGAAACAACTGGAATGTTGTTGAGTTTGTCACCTGAACTCACGTGTTGGTTTGATGAAGGAAACAGGAAACTCATTCAAAGTTCAAATCCCAGCATTTATTAAAGCTAACAGCAAAATAGCATTCAGAAAAGGAGATCATTACAGAGCTCTGGGCCAAACTCTCTTTCCCTGACAACAACATGCAGCTGTGCCAGTTCACGAAGTTTGACACATTAACTTCCCCCTAGCCCTGTCTTTTTATTACTGTTACACAAAGGAAGCAAAGAATGTAGGTTGAACTCTTCTTCATTGGCTGTTGCCCGTCCGGCCTTCACCCAGGCACCTCCTTCACGGTTATCTGACTCCATTTGACCTCCTTCACTCGTGCCTGGGAACAGCTGATTTTTCCTGTATGAAACAGAGAAAAGAAGGCAGAGACAGACACAACACTCCCACCTCCTCAGGGCTGTCTCACATCTATCAGTTAATCGTGCCCTTTCACACTTCTGTCCTCGTCTTTACCTATGCCGTCTATCCGTGGCATGTCCACCCCACATCTAGAGAACAACCCCTTCACACCTCCTTGGCTCTATCTGTAACACCCTGGTCCCTGTTGAGACTTCAGCAACTCCCCAACATATAGTTATCAAAAGCAAGCATCATAACCTTGCAATACTCACACACACACAATGCTATTGCACAATGCTAAAAATATTCTTCAATGTGTTTTATGAAATTGTGTCTATGTGTAGGAAAATGTGTGAAAGGAATGAAAGAAAGAATTAAGTTTAGCCACTGATGTGTCAGCTCCAGTAGACTAACATATAAACTGTAGATGTGTTCCTCCTGTGTCACAGTGGTTAACTGGTTCAGTCCTTATCTGTCAGGCAGAGATGATGTTGTCTCATTTGCTCAACATTCACCAGATACTATCAGTATAAACTCTGGTGTTCCCCAAGGCTCCATCCTGGGTCCTCTGTTGGTCTGACTTTAAATGCTGCTGTTGATTAACAATAGGCATTGTGGAAGTGATTTTTTACATGTATGCTGTTGAAATATGACTCTTCATTTGACATTTCATTCATCACTCCAACGGATAGAGCAGATATTGTGATGTTACTGGTCTGATTGGTCTTCTCAACTGGACCTGTTCTCTTCATTTGAGGAAACTTTCAGGTAGTTGAGGTTGGAGGTGGACCGTTTGAAGTTCAGGAGGAGAAATGCTAGAGACACTATGAACAACATAAACCATCTGTCTCTGTGTGTGTGTGTGTGTGTGTGTGTGTGTGTGTGTGTGTGTGTGTGTGTGTGTTTGTGAACATCTGCAGTGAACTGTATCAGTTCCTGCAGTAGCTTCCAGCTGCTGTTTTGACAGAGGGAGGTTTTTGTATGACACTTTTTCACGGTGAGAACACCCACTGACTGTTGATGTAATGTGCACTCTGACAGTAGTAAACTCCTGAATCTTCAGCCTGGACTCCGTTGATGGTCAGAGTGAAGTGAACTCCATTCCCTGCTCCACTTCCACTGAATCTGGGGGAGAGTCCTGAAAATCTGTCTGATATGAAATAGATCAGAAGTTTGGGAACTTCTCCAGTTTTCTGATGGTACCAGGCCAGGTAGTATTTTGTGGGGGAACAGCATGAGCCCACTTGTCTACTGGTTGTACATTCAACAGAGGCAGTTTGACCAAGCTGCACTGATGTAGTTGCTGGCTGAGTCAAGACAACATTTTGTCCAACAGAGCCTGAAGACAGAGAAGAAACACTGGACATGAGATGATGGAGTTAAACTCAGCTTCACTCCAAATGATGAAAACTGATTTTCCTCACCCTGAGTGAAGCAGAGGAGAGTCCAGATGAGGACGGAGATCAAAGTCATGTTTTTGATGAGGAGGATTTGTGTGTCTTCTGTTGTGATGAAGGACAGTTGTCAGTCATCCAGTCTTCAACTGTCAGGACTATAAACTCTCCCAGAGCACTGGAGCATGGTGCTGCTGATGCAAAGTGGTTCTCTATGGAAATGCTCTGACTGACTCCAACAGACCTCCACAAAATCTTGATTAACTTTTACATGAGACAAATACTTGGAATTTAACTACATTACCTGAGTTTGGTGAAATGTGGATTCTAAACAATTTACAGGATTTTCTCCATGTTCAGAACAGGAGGGAGTCACCAGAAAACCTGTTTCAACTCATCTGATGAACAACAGAAAGAAGGCAATTTCAAATATATGGCAATTACAAACTACAAGTGAAATCATTTTTGACGTATAACAAAACGTCATCAGTCAACAAGCTGATTTTATGATGTGTTCATGAAATAATTCCTGAGATGTTGATGGATTTTCTGTTAAAAGCAGTTAAGGTTTGAATGATGACTGGAAACAACCAGAGTAAAATGAGATTCATGTCAAGTGAATTTTGTTATTTAATTGGTATGAAAATATACACGTACTTTTTATGACAAAGACAGATTTGAATAATTATACAAATATTGACTTGTGTGTTTGCATGTGTGTATGTTAGTGTGTTTACATGTCTTTCTACAGTTGTGACAATACGTTTTATTTTTGAAACCATCACTTTGGGGACATTTTAACTTGATGAACACATTTTAGTCAGAGCATTTCCATAGAGAGCCACTTTGCATCAGCAGCACCATGCTCCAGTGCTCTGGGAGAGTTTATATTCCTGACAGTTGAAGACTGGATGACTGACAGCTGTCCTTCATCACAACAGAAGACACACAAATCCTCCTCATCAAAAACATGACTTTGATCTCCGTCCTCATCTGGACTCTCCTCTGCTGCTGCTTCACAGGTAAAGTCCAGAGAATCAAACTCCTCTCCTCTATCAACATCCGTCCCTCTGAAATGAAGCCGACAAAACCATGACTCTGCTTTATGTTTGTGTCTCTGTGTCCTCAGAGTCCAGAGGACAGGTCACAGTGACTCAGTCTGGAGCAGTGAGCTCTGCTCTGGGAGCCTCTGTCACCATCACATGTAGGACCAGTCAGAACGTTTATGACTCAAACTATTTATCCTGGTACCAACAGAGAGATGGAGAAAAACCTAAACTGCTAATTTATGGTGCTACCAGTCGACCATCAGGGATTCCAGCTCGTTTTACAGGCAGAGGATCAAACTCTGACTTCACTCTGACCATCAGTGGAGTCCAGGCTGAAGATGCAGCAGTTTACTACTGTCAGAGTTTTCACTATATCAACAGTCAGTATGTGTTCACACAGTGAAAAAGCGTCATACAAAAACCTCCCTCAGTCACTGAACAGAGACTGAACTGACTGATACAGTTCACTGAGGACACACACACACATACACACACACACACACACTATACATTTTATTCTTTTATTGTTTAAATCTCTGGATGAAGGTTCATTAGACATTTGTATCTTGTTTATCCATCATGTTTCTTATGAAACACTGGCTCCTCCCTCCTTAAACCTGAAATAAATCTTTGACATTGTTTGGAATTCACCTTTCTGAGACAATGAATTGAACAAGTTAAAATTGATTCTGTGTCATCAGCCTCGAACTTCACACATCACAGAAACCAGTGTCATAGCTGGTTGGTGGAAATTAAATCACATTTTTATTTTACATTTTTACCAGACACACCATCTTTTGTCTTTGAAGATTTAAAGTCACTCTCGGCGCTGAGGGGAAACATCCTGATGTGATACCAGGTTCACACCATGATGTTCTGCTGTGATGGAGAAAGACTGAAACAAGCAGCATTGACCTTCTTCATCTATTCTCCATGTTAAAGAAATGATCCTCTTCTGTTTGGATGTTGATCATTTATCATTAAAAAAAATCACATTTTTTACAGTTGATACCTTTGTTCTCTAACTTCAGTATTTATGTTGTTGGCGACGTTTACTTTCCTGTTTTTATGCAGTAACTGTACTTTTACTTCAGTCATGTTTGTGATACTTTATCCACCTCTTTTTGTGTGACTCTGATCAGATGCTTGAAATTAGATAATTGTATTAAGAAACGTTTTCATGTTAATGTATTACCACACATCTGTAGATATAGTGGATGAGGTGTATGTTTTTAAACAAAACAGATTATGTGTGTGTGTGTGTCTGATAATACATTTCTGAATATAAGATTAGATTAGAAGATGCATCAGAATTTGATTTGATTTGATTATAATCATTTCCTGTTTGATTTTGATAGTCGCCTGTCATCTTGTTACAAACACTTCATCATTGAGTACTAAACAAATTCAGTATATGAAAGAGAAAGTCTCATAACTCAAGAATTTCAAAACAGTAAAATGAAATATATTAATGTTAATAGAAATGTGGACCAAAAAAGACCACATTGTGCTTCATTGTTAGAAACTCAAACATGCAAAGCAGAAGCACAATGTATAAAATACATATTTCTGTCTGACAGAATAAAAGCAAACAACAAACTAGACCTGCATGTAAGTATATGAGGGCAGTGACTACTGTCGTTTCTGGATCAGGTCTCAGGGACATTGTCAATGCTTGGTGATGATCTCACAAAGAAATGATTGGACAAACTGATTAATTCAGACTCTCAGCATCACATCCTCAACCTGGTGGGAGCTGCAGGTATGGATGGTCATATGAAAGACTTTTTACTAACAAGCAGCTCTGTGCATGATGACCTTCACATATGACCTTTGAACTTCCTGTTGTGATGTTAGAACATGTGGATGCAGTGGAGAGACTGTCAGCTCTTTTGGGTTTTATCTTTCCAGTTAATAGACTGAAGCATCAACATGTTGACATGAGTGCAGCAGTTTCAGTTCAGTTTCTGTTCAGTGACTGAGGGAGGTTTTTGTACGACGCTTTTTCACTGTGTGAACACCCACTGACTGTTGATGTAATGTTGACTCTGACAGTAGTAAACTGCTGCATCTTCAGCCTGGACTCCACTGATGGTCAGAGTGAAGTCAGAGTTTGATCCTCTGCCTGTAAAACGAGCTGGAATCCCTGATGCTCCAGTGGTAGCCCAGTAAATAAGCAGTTTAGGTTTTTCTCCATCTCTCTGTTGGTACCAGGCTAAGAGGTGCCCGTTGCTGGTAACATAAACGTTCTGACTAGTCCTACATGTGAGGGTGACGGAGGCTCCCAGAGCAGAGCTCACTGCTCCAGACTGAGTCACTGTGACCTGTCCTCTGGACTCTGAGGACACAGAGACACAAACATAAAGCAGAGTCATGGTTTTGTCAGCTTCATTTCAGAGGGACGGATGTTGATAGAGGAGAGGAGTTTGATTCTCTGGACTTTACCTGTGAAGCAGCAGCAGAGGAGAGTCCAGATGAGGACGGAGATCAAAGTCATGTTTTTGATGAGGAGGATTTGTGTGTCTTCTGTTGTGATGAAGGACAGCTGTCAGTCATCCAGTCTTCAACTGTCAGGACTATAAACTCTCCCAGAGCACTGGAGCATGGTGCTGCTGATGCAAAGTGGCTCTCTATGGAAATGCTCTGACTAAAATGTGTTCATAAAGCTAAAATGTCCCCAAAGTGATGGTTTGAAAAAAAAAAAGTTTTCTCACAACCATATAAAGACATGTACACACACTAACACACACACATGCAAACACACAAGTCAATATTTGGACATAAACATTATACAGATCTGTTTCTGTCATAAAATGTACGTATACATTTTGATACCAATTAAATAACAAAATTCACTTGACATGAATCTCATTTTACTCTGGTTGTTTCCAGTTATCATTCAAACCTTAAGTGCTTTTGACAGAATGATTTTATGATGTGTTAATTAAATGATTCCTGAGATGCTGATCTCATTAACACATCATAAAATCATCAAATCATAAAACTTGAAGTTTGTTATTGCAATATATTTGATATTTCCATCTTTCTGTTGTTCATCAGATGAGTTGAAGCAGGTTTTCTGGTGACTCCCTCCTGTTCTGAACATGGAGAAAATCCTGTAAATTGTTTAGAATCCACATTTCACCAAACTCAGGTAATGTAGTTAAATTCCAAGTATTTCTGTTATGTAAAAGATCTTGTGGAGGTCTGTTGGAGTCAGTCAGAGCATTTCCATAGAGAGCCACTTTGCATCAGCAGCACCATGCTCCAGTGCTCTGGGAGAGTTTATAGTCCTGACAGTTGAAGACTGGATGACTGACAACTGTCCTTCATCACAACAGAAGACACACAAATCCTCCTCATCAAAAACATGACTTTGATCTCCGTCCTCATCTGGACTCTCCTCTGCTGCTGCTTCACAGGTAAAGTCCAGAGAATCAAACTCCTTTCCTCTATCAACATCCGTCCCTCTGAAATGAAGCCGACAAAACCATGACTCTGCTTTATGTTTGTGTCTCTGTGTCCTCAGAGTCCAGAGGACAGGTCACAGTGACTCAGTCTGGAGCAGTGAGCTCTGCTCTGGGAGCCTCTGTCGTCATCACATGTAGGACCAGTCAGAACGTTTATGTTGACAGCAACGGGCACCGTTTAGCCTGGTACCAACAGAGAGATGGAGAAAAACCTAAACTGCTTATTTACCTTGCTACCACTCGAGCATCAGGGATTCCAGCTCGTTTTACAGGCAGTGGATCAAACTCTGACTTCACTCTGACCATCAGTGGAGTCCAGGCTGAAGATGCAGCAGTTTACTACTGTCAGAGTCAACATTACATCAACAGTCAGTGGGTGTTCACACAGTGAAAAAGCGTCGTACAAAAACCTCCCTCAGTCACTGAACAGAAACTGAACTGACTGATACAGTTCACTGAGGACACACACACACACACACACACACACAGACACACAGACACACACACACTATACATTTTATTTTTCTATTGTTTAAATCTCTGGATGAAGGTTCATTAGACATTTGTATCTTGTTTATCCATCATGTTTCTTATGAAACACTGGCTCCTCCCTCCTTAAACCTGAAATAAATCTTTGACATTGTTTGGAATTCACCTTTCTGAGACAATGAATTGAACAAGTTAAAATTGATTCTGTGTCATCAGCCTCAAACTTCACACATCACAGAAACCAGTGTCATAGCTGGTTGGTGGAAATTAAATCACATTTTTATTTTACATTTTTATCAGTCACACCTTCTTTTGTCTTTGAAGATTTAAAGTCACTCTCGGCGCTGAGGGGAAACATCCTGATGTGATACCAGGTTCACACCATGATGTTCTGCTGTGATGGAGAAAGACTGAAACAAGCAGCACTGACCCTCTTCATCTATTCTCCATGTTAAAGAAATGATCCTCTTCTGTTTGGATGTTGATCATTTATCATAAAAAAAATCACATCTCATTTTTTACAGTTGATACCTTTGTTCTCTAACTTCAGTATTCATGTTGTTGGCTACGTTTACTTTCCTGTTTTTCTGCAGTAACTGTACTTTTACTTCAGTCATGTTTGTGATACTTTATCCACCTCTTTTTGTGTGACTCTGATCAGATGCTTGAAATTAGATAATTGTATTAAGAAACGTTTTCATGTTAAATATATTACCACACATCTGTAGATATAGTGGATGAGGTGTATTTTTTTAAACAGAACAGATTACGTGTGTGTGTGTGTGTGTGTGTGTGTCTGATAATACATTTCTGAATATAAGATTAGATTAGAAGATGCATCAGAATTTGATTTGATTTGATTATAATCATTTCCTGTTTGATTTTGATAGTCGCCTGTCATCTTGTTACAAACACTTCATCATTGAGTACTAAACAAATTCAGTATATGGAAGAGAAAGTCTCATAACTCAAGAATTTCAAAACAGTAAAATGAAATATATTAATGTTAATAGAAATGTGGACCAAAAAAGACCACATTGTGCTTCATTGTTAGAAACTAACTGAAATATGCAAAGCAGAAGCACAATGTATAAAATACATATTTCTGTCTGACAGAATAAAAGCAAACAACAAACTAGACCTGCATGTAAGTATATGAGGGCAGTGACTACTGTCGTTTCTGGATCAGGTCTCAGGGACATTGTCAATGCTTGGTGATGATCTCACAAAGAAATGATTGGACAAACTGATTCATTCAGACTCTCAGCATCACATCCTCAACCTGGTGGGAGCTGCAGGTATGGATGGTCATATGAAAGACTTTTTACTAACAAGCAGCTCTGTGCATGATGACCTTCACATGTGACCTTTGACCTTCCTGTTGTGATGTTGGAGCATGTGGATGCAGTGGAGAGACTGTCAGCTCTTTTGGGTTTTATCTTTCCAGTTAATATACTGAAGCATCAACATGTTGACATGAGCGCAGCAGTTTCAGTTCAGTTTCTGTTCAGTGACTGAGGGAGGTTTTTGTACGACACTTTTTCACTGTGTGAACACCCACTGACTGTTGATAGAGTGTAAACTCTGGCAGTAGTAAACTGCTGCATCTTCAGCCTGGACTCCACTGATGGTCAGAGTGAAGTCAGAGTTTGATCCTCTGCCTGTAAAACGAGCTGGAATCCCTGATGCTCGACGGGTAGCCCAGTAAATGAGCAGTTTAGGTTTTTCTCCATCTCTCTGTTGGTACCAGGCTAAGAAGTGCCCATTGCTGGTAACATAAACGTTCTGACTGGTTCTACATGTGATGGCGACGGAGGCTCCCAGAGCAGAGCTCACTGCTCCAGGTTGAGTCACTGTGACCTGTCCTCTGGACTCTGAGGACAGAGACACAAACATAAAGCAGAGTCATGGTTTTGTCGGCTTCATTTCAGAGGGACGGATGTTGATAGAGGAGAGGAGTTTGATTCTCTGGACTTTACCTGTGAAGCAGCAGCAGAGGAGAGTCCAGATGAGGACGGAGATCAAAGTCATGTTTTTGATGAGGAGGATTTGTGTGTCTTCTGTTGTGATGAAGGACAGCTGTCAGTCATCCAGTCTTCAACTGTCAGGACTATAAACTCTCCCAGAGCACTGGAGCATGGTGCTGCTGATGCAAAGTGGCTCTCTATGGAAATGCTCTGACTGACTCCAACAGGGACCTGATCACTCTGATCATGCTGTTTATCAATGGATCACTTGATTGGAATATTGATGATGAATGTGCTAATGCTCATTTCTATGTGAATGTGGCCAAATATCAAAGGATTTCAGAAAAACCTTTGTCATAAAAATCTCTCAAATTTAACAACTAAACAAATAACATCAGTGTCACTGATATTTCAAATAAATGATTTTAAAATGTCATCACTTAGCATATTTTAAGTTTAAGAATAAAAATTTCATTTTTATACTTTCTTCTGCATTCATAAAATGTACAGCTTATTTCAATCAATATCTTATCTCATATCTTTATTTCACTGCAAGAGAAATGTAATTGTCATTGAAAAGTTCTGGGTCAGATTATTATTTTATAAATAACGTTCAGCATTATTTTCATATTTCAGCTGTTTTTTGGTATTGAATGTAAGTGCAGCGATTTAGTTGAAGTGGATCTGGGACTGAATTCACTGAAATGTTCCTCAATGAAACGTTTTGTTGGTGAAATTTAAAGAATTTCTAAGAGAAATACAGACTGGAAACAAAAGTACTCTCTATGGATAAACTATTATTTAAAGTCTTTACTTTTCAGCTCATGTGCTGTGCCAAATATTTTTGCCTTTTTTCTTTGATCTCCTCAAAGATTAAAGATTAAAACATCACTGATGTATTTAAAAAGCTTTTAGTATGAGTGGGATTTATTTGATGAGTTTAAATGTAAATCTGTATTTTAACAAATTTCATTTTGAATGAACAATATCAACAGACTGTTTCTGTTTTAGATAAGAAATCTTTCAGATGCTGTAAAAATATTTAAAACTGACATTTTCACATTTGTCAATATAATTTTTTTAGTTTAAAACTTGGTTCAAAGTTAGTATTTTACAGATGAAACAGTGACACATCAGCGGAACCTTAAACTTTTTATCTTTAGTCCTGAAACTTGTCTGTTGTCATGGTTCAGCTGTGATGCCTGTCTGTTGCCATGGTTACTGAGCTCAGAGAGGGAAGTGAGAAACTGACGAGCAGTTTCATCCAATCTGAGGACGACCAACAGAAGGAGTCGTCTCCTCTGCTGCAGTCCACAGAAAAACTTTGTTCATCTCTCTCTCTGCAGTGGGTTGTGTTGGTCCCACCCTGACAGTGCTGCCCCCCTCCAGTGAGGAGTCCACAGTCTTGACCTGACTCACTGGGACTCAGCTACTGTTTTACTCTGCTACTGATCTCAGTCTGCAACTTTCTCTCTCTCTCTCTTTCTCTCTCTCTCTCTCTCTGATACAGAACAAATAAAATAAAATAAAGATTTCACCACATTAGCAGTTTCTGTGTGTATTATTTTATATGTCATGTGACACGTCATATAACTTCAAAAAAACTGTGGAAATGAACATTTTTTTTACATTTTCCTATCATAGGCCTTGTCATCCTCACTGGAGCCTATACTGTAAAGAATTGACTGTAGAATTTACAGTAAATACCTGGCAAAAAAGTTGCCAGCTAATTATTTTAAAATTGCAGTTTATTACTGTAAAATTATATTACAACATATTACTGTAAATCTTTTACATGTTTTTGTTGTATATAAATTACAGTAACTTGCTGTTTTTCTTTTTTAGAAAACAGCAGTTAAATGTAATTTAGTTTACAGCTTGTTCTTGTATTCTAGTAAATTACAGTAATTACCTGGCAACTAAAGTTGTCAGTAAATACCTGTAAATAAATAATACCATATGTTGTTGTAAAATGTTTTTACAGTTAATATTGGTTTTTACATTAGCTGCTTTGCAAATTATGCAGACTGTGAATAAAAAAAATAATAACACAGTGTCATAGTTGTTATAAAATACTTTTATTAAAATTTACATTTGGACTTGCATGAAACTTGCATTTGAAGAACAATGAAAGGGATAGTTCAACATTTTGTCAAATTGGCCCATTGCCATTAGTATAGGTTAATTGCCTTTATTCGTCAGTACAAGCTGTTTTTAGATCAGTGGAGCAGAGACGTGAGCTGCTCATCTACCGTTATGGAGTAATGGAATTTCTTGGTTTCTCTCATCAAACTCATCAAATACACAATCCAACAACTCCACAACACTCTGGTGGACAAGTTGTGACCTGCACATTCCCCACACTATGAGATAATAACGTTACCAGACAGAGTTGTTTTCAAGGTAAATTCATGCAAAATTGCTGATGCGTTTCCCTGTCAGGAGCAGTTTTTCAGCCAGAAGTCACTCTCTTTGCCTCTAAAACAACTCTGTCTGTCTGTCGGGTCCAAGCTTTAACAACTGCGGGTCGGATCTGTTACATCCATGGATGTATTTAGATCCATGGTTACAACTCAGCTTGATGAGCAGAGCGACTGTAGCTGTAGCAGCTTGTGATGCGGTGCTGTGTGAGCCTGCACGCAAACAGCGCGGAGGAGAGGACCAAAGAAGAGATGAAACCTATCATCTCTTTTGTGCCTTTTCCAGCGGATTTTTCAACTACTGTAGTATTCAGTTTGTGGTTAATCTACTATTTTCTTTGATTTACGGGGGCAGGACGGTTGTTTAAAGGGGCATTGCCCCCTCTTGCCCCATTCTACAGCCAGCCTCGGTATTTTTGTATTAAGAACTTTAATTTTTGCTGGGGAAAACCGTTCGGGGCTAGGTTTAAAACATTCGGGGCTCTAGCCCTGGAAGCCCAGGGCTAACGACGCTCCCGGAGAGGAGAGGAGAGGAGAGGAGAGCGCCAGGTTGGGGTGTTTAACCCAGGTTCGGGAAGATGGAAAATTGTTTTAAACCCAATTTCTATGAAGCGAGCTTTTCCAGCTTGGTCCAAAACTGTAGGACCACTAATCATTAAAGTTAACCGAATACAGCTTTCACTGCCGACATCAACGTTAGCTGTAATGTTACCTTCACTGGCTTGTGTTAGTCTGTTTATCAGAGAAAAAAATGCGTTGTGAAGACGATGCAGACTGTCCTCGTGCTAAATGCTAAATCTGTCTTAGCTAAAGTTATGGGAAATTACCGTCACTGAAACAAATATTACTCACCAATCTGCTGACTTCTTAGCCTTGCTCTGCCATTGCTCCTCTCCTCTCGGAGTTAACCGCCAAAATCAGAATATCAACTTGCTGTAAATTCTACAACATGTAACCGCGGAGTTATGCAGCAGGTTACTGTAATTAGTTTTGACCCATGATGCATTGCGGTATACAGTTAAAATTTGTAAAATGACAGAACAAGAAGATACTGTAAAATTTTACTGTAGATATTACAACAATTTGTTACAGTGTATACATCACCACCAGATGTTCTTTTTCATTACTTATCGTGATGCTGATGAACTTCATGTGTTAATCATTAAACACCTATTGATAAATTCAGTAGTGAATAACTACCCTGCTCCTGTCCATCTGCTCCTCATACTGTAGTGTTTGCTGGCCGGCGGGCTGCTCCAGCAGAAGTGCTTCATCTTGTATGTGCTGTCTTTTTTCTCCTGGACATCATGGAGCTGCTCCTGCTCCTCCTCTGCTGCCTTCTCCTTGTCTTCTGCTTCCCGCCTCCTCATTTCTCCAGGGAAAACCTCAGCTAACTCCTCCTCCAAGCCACTGGAGGTGGACAGTCGATCAGGCAGCACTTTCCCCCAACAGGTTCTCCCCAATGGAAATGCTCCATGGAGTAGGAGCCCTTGGCCTGAGGGGAGGAGGAAGAGGAGGGAGGTCAAAGAGAGAGGGAGGACTATTTAAATCTGTCAGCCCATTGTTAGCCTCTGCTTCTCTCCCTTCACTCTCACCTTCATCTCTCTCCTCATCCTCCTCACTGCCCCTGCCACCACCATTATCAGCCACAGGTCCTGAACAAAGTCTGAACTGTAGCTGTCCTGAATATATAATTGTGTTTCCCCTCAATGCTCAGAGAGAGGACTATTCATATTCTCAAAGACATAAGAGGGTATAAGGGTAAAAATGAAGGGTACATTTAGTTTCCACCCAGCAGCTCAAAAGGATGATGTGAATCCTGTGATGTGAGAATTTTGATGCTCAACAGAATAGTTTTCTTTGTCTTTCTGAGGTTTTGTTTTTCTGATGATACAGAACATGCAGTGAGTGATGTGAAAGGCCCCAGATGCACCAAATGTTGATACAAATACAGATGTTTTAATTCTATTTAAATCTGGTCAGACATGAGAGAATATTAATACCAACTTTGCAACATCAAAAATCCTGATTTAGCGTCTGATCTGATTAACTTAAGTGAAGAAATTAAAATATATTTACTGACAATCAAACAGTCGTCAGGTGAGGTGGCTGGCTTCTTGGCTGAGACAAACTTTTCAATTAGTGATTGGATGATGGATTGAAATGATGCAAATTCAGCATGTTTGTGATGTACAATAGGATGTCATCAGCATATGAACAGATTTCAGAGTGATTGATGCTGAAAAGGCGTCTGAGTGTGTGAACATCAGCAGCTGTCAGAAGCTGTCATGTGACCAGTGATTTCATGAAAAATGTAAAGAGTGGCGGAGAAATAAAACATTAATGTCTAATGTACTCAGGGTTAGTTAAACCCTAGGTTATTTCTAATCTGCTCTGAGAATTTAGCTGTATATCATGTGTTGTCTTCTAAATGTTTCTCTCAAGTGAAAATTTATGACTATTTCCCCATGAGAAGGAAGCAGTAAAAGCATCTTCTCCTAAGCCTTAAGTTAAATCACAAACTGTATATGTGTTACTGTCCTTTAATTCAGGTGGCAGTTGTTACGCACTGTTTTCAGTGTGCAAAAAAAACTGATAGGAGTAGTCATCTCATCTTGGTACCCATCTCTGCGCGTTC
The DNA here is from genome assembly GCF_046630095.1 of Trachinotus anak. Taxonomy (NCBI): domain Eukaryota; kingdom Metazoa; phylum Chordata; class Actinopteri; order Carangiformes; family Carangidae; genus Trachinotus; species Trachinotus anak. Next base: position 24,091,007 of record NW_027273867.1, on the reverse strand, counting down.
CAATGCATGGTGTGTGTAGATGCTGAAAAAAATAGAATTGAACTGATAAAACTAAGTCATAAGTCAGAAATCTGACAGATAAGTTGAACACGGATGTATGGCGTAGAACTGTTAGAGCTGTAAACAATTGATTTCCCGGTGAGTAACTTTGCTAACTCGCTAGCAAAGTGTTACACGCTGTCAAAACTTAAAGATGAGCCTTGTACTCTCACTAAAACCAGTCGGGATACATTTGAAGCAGGTTAGAGTAATCCATTGATGCCTGAAGCCTGTGTTTATGTGCTTTATGAATCCTGTGCTGTTGTTAATTGACTAATTACTATGTGTGAATGCTTGATAACTGCTTGGTGCAGGCTTATTAGGTGTTGCACCGGTGTTAGGCTGGCAGGAATTTCATGCAGCTAAGCTTATCTGAGTACGTTGAGTTCTTGGAGTGGTGTTCTGCACTGTCAGCAACAGTAAAATGAATGTACATAGGTTACAGTATGAGCTGTATGCTAAGGAAACAGAGTTTATTTTGAAATGTTTATGTGAATTCATGTTCATGTACTGTGAGTTATGATGGCTATCAAGAATTAATGGAAGAAAGTAAAATGGACACTGTAAAGCAGTAACTTTATTTAAATATATCAAAATGTACCTTTATTACGGACGAGATGAATAATTGTCTTGCATGGCTGTGCAGGCTGGTTTTTTAGAATCCTTCAATTGGGTCCTCAGTCCTCAGTCCTCGGTTCCTCTACCATCTTCTGCTGTCATCCATCTGCATCTCCATCTTGGTTGCCACTCACCTTCGGAAAAGGAGTCATCCACATCTCCATATCCTCCCCATCGCAATACTCACCTTGGACACTCACTGTGAAAGAGGGCGGTAGGACTTTCTGAGTGCACTCATTTTATTTCCCTTACTTTTTATTTATGTTTCTATTCATTTGAACTTTGGGGACAATTTCCTTTCCCACACCTGAGATGTCAGAGGTTTTTTTTAAATTTTTTTGGCTCAAAATATTCAATTGGCCAATTGTGGTTCAAACAAAGGTAGTAAATAGAACTGTGTATTGTGAGTCCAACTTTGAGCTGTTGATATAGGTACTGTAGTATTTTAATCCAGTACTCACTTTAATTTATTTACCTTTTTGAGATATTGTCTTATGAGGGATCTTTACTGGGTTCAATATATCTCCCTTAAAACTGTCAGTCTGTGTGTGTGTGGTATTTGTGGTGGATATTAAAGGTCTAACTCGACATTTAGACAGGTGAAGTGCAGGCAGTCTCCTCACTGAATCTAGACTCAGGGTTAACCATTTATTTCCCTGATACATTTCACACTATCTTAAAGTGACAGGTGCAAGTAGGGGTTACACTAACAAACTGGATACATCTATTTTTAAAGATTCAAAGTGTGAACATTCTGTTTGTTCAATGTGAAATCAATGATCGTGTGTGTGTGTGTGTGTGTGTCTGAAATGATCAGAGTAGATCTATTAAATCTACAGAGGTAGAGTGTGTCTCAGTGAAACATATCAATGATTGTTTATTTGTCGTTTGTATTTTTTTTTTAAGTGAAAAGATAATGTTAAAAAATCTGATTGTTCTGTCACAAACAGTTTTTTTTCTAGAGACTGTAACTTAATTTTAGAATGCAGAGAATATAAATGTCCATTACCCACACCTTTCTTTTCAGATTATGTTTATTGGATCACATTTTCATTAAAAACATGATATATCATTGTTCCCTTCACATAAATCATTGTACATGTGATACTGAGTCAGCAACAAATAACAGGTCAGAGCATTTCCATAGAGAGCCACTTTGCATCAGCAGCACCATGCTCCAGTGCTCTGGGAGAGTTTATAGTCCTGACAGTTGAAGGCTGGATGACTGACAGCTTTTTTTGACAGTTTTTGTTTATTTTTCACAAGCACTGTAATGGTTTGACAGAAGCACTGCAAACCTTAAAGTCGAATACTGAACATGAACTAATACGGGAAATAACCATTGATTGCATGTACATGATCTCTGCCTCACATGTGATTTTAAATTAATTCAAAATTTGCAAAACTGCAAACCATCAAAATGATCAAACTACCCAAAATCAACAGGAAAACATCAGGACCAGTTTTACTTTTCTTTTCTCTTGGTGAGTTTTATCTTCCAGATCAGTCACTGCAGATTAGAACATGGACATGAAAAACATAAAGTTCACCTTGGACAGGTATTAAAACAAATTGGTTTGATTGAGCTAAAAATCTTCATCAATCTGTGTGGCCGTCAGCATCACACTGACAACAAGGTGGAGATAAAATTAGGATGAATTATACACAGGATTATGTCCCACAGTGACGTTGGGTAATGATAATGAGAGCAAATAGTCAGGGAGAGTTTAAAAAATATTCTCAAAGCAAACTTTTACAACTCAAAGCAAAACTAAATAAAGATAAGAATAAACACATCGTGATGAATATTCTGATCAAGTGATTGATCCATTGATAAACAGCATCATCAGCGTGATCAAGTCCCAAGTTCCCAGTCCTGACCTGAGTCCCTGGGACTCTGAGACTGGTTTTACTCTGCTACTGATCTCAGTCTGCAACTCTCTCTCTCTCTCTCTTGCTTGATAATAAAGCACAAATAAAATAAAAATTTCCCTAAATCATAATTTTCCTTGTCTATCATTTTACATGTCATATGACATCATGAAACTTAAATGGTACCCTCCACAGAGAACAGACTTTATTAAGTTTTATTTTGTATCAAACTAATCTGCATAATCTAGAAAATAAATCTACAGTCAAGTGTCATTTTTTAAATTATATTTTTAAATAATATTTTTTATATAATATAATATTGAAACTATATATGAAAATAGCAAAACATGATCCATCCATCCATTTTCTATACTGCTTATACAAAACCGGATCACATGGGGAGCTGTAGCCAATCGCAGCTGACACTGGGTGAGGTCGGGGTACACCTGAGACAGGTCACCAGTCCATTGCAGGGCCGACACATAGAGACAAAAAACCACTCACTCACAAACCTATGGGCAAATTAGAGTCACCAATCAAATACTCAAGTTCATGTGTTTGGACTGTGGGAGAAAGCTTCCCCGGAGGGAACCAACAGAACAGCCCCAGGCCCAGGGTTCAAACCTAGAACCTTTTTGCTGTGCGGTAACACCAATAACCACTGCACCACTGTGCCACCTGAAAACATGATCATGATTTTAATTTATGCAATTTGTGGTATCACTAACGTGTTACTATATTAGATGAGTTATTTTTAAATAGTGTTTTTACTGCCAAAGGGAATAAATGTTGTTATATCTAAAATCCATCAATATTTTTTGTGAATATTTCATCAACTGTATTACCCTGTTTTGTTTATGGAGAAGTGATGTCAAATTCATTAAGTAGTCATTAAAACTTACTTTACAGACAATCAATAAAAGTACTTCATGAAATGCTGAATTTCTGTCATTGTTTTACAGGCTTGTCCTACTGCTTTTTTTTAAACACTGTTGAGTATTGTTGTAGTTTCAGTGCAGCTGTTGAGTCAGATCAGTTCCTCTGCAGCTGAGGGAGGTTATTGTACAATGCTGTATCACTGTGTGAACACATACTGACTGCTGATAACATGAAAACTCTGACAGTAGTAAACTGCTGCATCTTCAGCCTGGACTCCACTGATGGTCAGAGTGAAGTCAGAGTTTGATCCACTGCCTGTAAAACGAGCTGGAATCCCTGATGCTCGAGTGGTAGCAAGGTAAATAAGCAGTTTAGGTTTTTCTCCATCTCTCTGTTGGTACCAGGCTAAACGGTTTGAGCTATAAACGTTCTGACTGGTCCTACATGTGATGGTGACGGAGGCTCCCAGAGCAGAGCTCACTGCTCCAGGCTGAGTCACTGTGACCTGTCCTCTGGACTCTGAGGACACAGAGACACAAACATAAAGCAGAGTCATGGTTTTGTCGGCTTCATTTCAGAGGGACGGATGTTGATAGAGGAGAGGAGTTTGATTCTCTGGACTTTACCTGTGAAGCAGCAGCAGAGGAGAGTCCAGATGAGGACGGAGATCAAAGTCATGTTTTTGATGAGGAGGATTTATGTGTCTTCTGTTGTGATGAAGGACAGCTGTCAGTCATCCAGTCTTCAACTGTCAGGACTATAAACTCTCCCAGAGCACTGGAGCATGGTGCTGCTGATGCAAAGTGGCTCTCTATGGAAATGCTCTGACTAAAATGTGTTCCTAAAGCTAAAATGTCCCCAAAGTGATGGTTTGAAAAAAAAAGTGTTCTTGCAACCATAGAAAGACATGTACACACACTAACACACACACATGCAAACACACAAGTCAATGGATAATACTTTTATTCATAGTCTGTAAAGTAAGTTTTAATGACTACTTAATGAATTTGACATCAGTTCTCCATAAACAAAACAGGATGATACAGTTGATGAAATATTAACAAAAAATATTGATGAATTTTAGACACAATGACATTTAAAAATAAAACACGATTTAAAAATAATTCAACAATCAAATGAAACAATTTCGAATCAAACCATAACAATAAGAATTAGAAATAATCCCAGAAAGTGAAACATTTTAAAGCCATATTTCAACTAACACCCATCACAATGATACAGTAAAATCTAATCTAATATCGTAACACATTAGTGGTACCACAAATTGCATAGATAAAATTATAATCATGTTTTTTCAGGTGGCACAGTGGTGCAGTGGTTATCAGTGTTGCCGCACAACAAGAAGGTTCTGGGTTTGAACCCTGGGCCTGGGGCTGTTCTGTTGGTTCACTCCAGGTACTCCAGCTCCCACAGTCCAAAGACATGAGCATTGGGTTGATTGGTGACTCTAATTTGACCAAAGGTGTGTGTGTGTGGTTGTTTGTCTCTATGTGTCGTCCCTGCAATGGACTGGTGACCTGTCCAGACTGTACACCGCCCTCGTCCAATGTCAGCTGGGACTGGCTCCAGCCCCCCCTGCAACCCGGTTTCGGATAAGTGGTATAGAAGATGAATGGATGGATGGATGGATCATGCTCTTGCTATTTTCATATATAGATTCATTATTATATTATTTAAAAAAATATAAGTAAAGAAAATACACTTGACTGTAGATTTATTTTCTGGATTATGCAGATTAGTTTGATACAAAATAAAACTTAATAAAGTCTGTTCTCTGCAGAGTTTAAGTTTCATCATGTCATATAAATTGTAAAATAATAGACAAGGAAAATGATGATTTTGGGAAATTTTTATTTTATTTGTGCTTTATTATCAAGCGAGAGAGAGAGAGAGAGAGAGAGAGAGAGAGAGAGAGTGAGTTGCAGACTGAGATCAGTAGCAGAGTAAAACCAGTCTCAGAGTCCCAGTGACTCAGGTCAGGACTGGGAACTTGGGACTTGATCACGCTGATGATGCTGTTTATCAATGGATCAATCACTTGATCAGAACATTCATCATGATGTGTGTATTCTTATTTTTATATTGTTTTGCTTTGAGTTTTAAAAGTTTGCTTTGAGAATATTTTTTAAACTCTCCCTGACTATTTGCTCTCATTATCATTACCTAACATCACTGTGGGACATAATCCTGTGTATAATTCAGCCTCCTTTTATCTCCACCTTGTTGTCAGTGTGATGCTGATGGAAGAATTTTAGCTCAATCAGATGAATTTGTTTATACCTGTCCAAGGTGAACTTTATGGTTTTCATGTTGTTGGAATCTCAAGCCATGGGTTCTGAAAAGAACAATGGAGAGGCCTACATGTCCCTCCAAAAGCCTGAGCCAGAGTTGGTCGACCGTTTGAACAACAGAGCCACAACCCCCCCACAATTCACACCTAGGTGTGAATCAGAGTTTGAAAGTAAAACATCGGCATTGGCCGAGGCCAGGCACTCTCAGCGGGGATCCCCAGTGACGTCACACAGGTGATGAAAGCAGCACCGCGACCCTCTGCTGTTGCTTTTTCCCGTGCACCAGTTACAGTAGAGAGCTCCTCCAAGCTCTCTCAGCGACTCGGCTGCTGAAAGGGAGCAATCTGCAAACATTTGACCTTTTTCCACAACTTCTTCAAGCCCAGGTCACAGTCTGTTGTTGTATGTTTCCTTTTTGTTTTTTCATCTTTCGGATCCGACGTAGATCGCTGTGCAATCAGCTGATTTCACGTTCTGTGAGGACGAGCGCCGACTTTGTTAAAGACAGAACAAAGTTCACCGTCTCTCATCTGTGATCTTCCCGCTGCCGCCGAGGAACTCATTACAGCCATCGCCAGAAAAGCGGGACACGACCCGCCAAGCTCCCAGCCAAGGACCGAGCTGTGGAGGATCCAGTCCTTCTCAAATATGCGATGCCAGGGGGGCGCCCCTGACCCCGGGGAACATGCTTTTTTGGCCGTACTAGAATAAAGTGTAATTGCACATCCACTACAGTAGGTGGCAGTGGCGCTCTCATTGTCACAGTGTGTGCAGGGAGTATTGGCTCTATTGTGTCGGGTTTTTTTGCGCGGACATGCGCACACACAGCACAGAGCGGGAGACATGAAGTGTAGTTAACAACCCCTCAAGAGACACCATGGAAAAATATTTAACAGGGATGAAAAGAAAGGCAGAGAGAGATGGAGATAATGCGACAAACGAAAGTCACCAGAAAGCTAAGATGAGGAAATATGACGAAGCGTATGTAGCGCTTGGCTTCACTGTGACTACAGTGGGAGACGAGTTGCGAGCGTGTTGTATTTGTAATCTGACTTATAAGTGCTGCACATCCTGTTGTTTAGATCGTTCACTGTGATCAGCTTAATAAGCCAAATATCACTATTTAAAGGACCAATATCCGACCAGACGAGGTCCGGTTCGCTGGCTCTGTTATTGTGTAGTGATATTGTGGTGATAATTAACTGTGGTGACGATCTCTTGTGGACTCTTTCCTCTCTTCACCTTTATTCTCCCTCTTTTCTCCCAATCACGCAACTCATCTACATCTCTCTCACATTCAGGCCCTAGAGTGTGATCGCGTCATACACGTAAAGCTCAAGGGCCCTCCCTTTGTTCTCGTTGTTCACGCCATTCACACTATTTAAACAATACAAGTTGATCATTATTATGATGTATAATAGAATGTCATCATCGTATGAGCAGATTTTAGAGTAACTGATCCTGAAAAGGCATCTGAGTGTGTGAACATCAGCAGCTGTCAGAAGCTGCAGATTTCATAAGAAATGTAAGAAGTGGATTCAGGTGAACTTTATGATTGTTCACAGGAACAATAGGAAATCAATGATTGTGTGTGAGTGTGTCAGACACAGTGCCTGTGTGTGTTATACCCGCAAGGGAAGCGGGTGAAAAAATAGTAAAAACATGCACACACGTGGAATTTCCACAGCGAGCGTTTTTTATTACCACCACGCAAGCTGGCGTTACATGCTTCCTTTTCTTTTGTCTTTCTCCTTCGTTTTTTTTCCTGTCCGCCCGTGGCGCGGAAAACAGCAACAACAAAAAAACCCCACTGATCTCAGACTTAAAAAACAAGACCTCTTTTCAGATCACGAATAATACTTTCTGGTGAAAGCCATGTTAAACAGAGACCCAGTGAGAGAGAGATGCAGAGTGAGTGCAGAGATACTGGATATCTCTTTATGCTGATGATAACTGACTTTATATTTCTGCTCCTGAAAGTCCAACAAAGACTCAGCAGATTTCTGTCCCTCAGACAACATATAACAATCACTTTAAGAGCTCTGCTTTTGAGTGGAGGTGACAAAATTTTCAATTGACTAAAACATTTAACAAATTTGTAAAAAGTCACTGAAAACCCACAAACAGTTAGCGTAGAGTTTAAACCAGGGAGAGTTATCAATCGAGTTGTATTTCATGTCAGTGAGAAAGTATCATAATCACCTGCTGATGTAATAAAAACTACAGATGGAAGCAGAATTTATTTGATGAACAGATCTTTATTTCGTTGAAACTGTGAAATTACAAACATTACAGAAAAATAACAAACAGAGAGAGAGAAGATAAGAAAGAGAGAGAGACAGTGTCACAGTGAGCAGAGTAAAACCAGCAGCAGAGTCCCAGTGAGTCAGGTCAGGACTGGGAACACTGGTCTCTCCTCAGTGTCTCTGAGACCAGAGTCTGGCAGCCCTGGGTGGCCTCACAGGTCACAGAGTCCAGCTTCCCCCACTGGTCTGCAGGGAGCCTCAGGGTGCTGCTCCAGCTGCAGTGGCCAGCTGAGTGTAACCTTCCCCTGCTGCGGCTCTTCGCTGGCAGCACTGTCAGGGTGGGGGCAACTTGACCCACTGCAGAGAGAGAGATGAACAAGTTTTTCCTTGGACTGCAGCAGAGGAGACGACTCCTTCTGTTGGTCAGTTTCTCACTTCCCTCTCTGAGCTCAGTGACCATGGCAACAGAAAGGCATCACTGCTGAACCATGACAACAGACAAGTTTCAGTACTAAAGATAAAAAGTTTAAGGTTCCCCTGATGAGTCAATGTTTCATCTGTAAAATACAAATTTAGAGTTTTAAATTGAAAAAAAAACACAACTATATATTAGCAAATATGAAAAATGTAAGTTTTAAATATTTTTACAGAGTCTGAAAAATTTCTTATTTAAAACAGAAAAGACTGAGATGGACAATTTTGTTCATTCAAAATGAAATTTGTTTAAATACAGATTTACATTAAAACTCATCAAGAAATCCCACTCATACTGAATGATGTTTTAAGTTAAATTTCTTCTGCAGTGAAATAAATATATAAGAAATGTATTGAAATAAACTGAACATTTTATTAATACAGATGAAAATACAAAAATGACATATTTTGACTCTAAAACTTATAATTTGCAAAGCAATTAAATTGAAAAATAATTTTGTTGACATGTCAGTGACAGTGATGTTGATTGTTTGGTTGTGAAATTTGCAAGATTTTTCTGAACTCCGATATTTGGCCACATTCACATAGAAATGAGCATTAGCACATTCATCATCAATATTCCAATAAGGTGACCCACTGATAAACAGCATGATCAGAGTGATCAGATCCCTGTTGGAGTCAGTCGGAGCATTTCCATAGAGAGCCACTTTGCATCAGCAGCACCATGCTCCAGTGCTCTGGGAGAGTTTATAGTCCTGACAGTTGAAGACTGGATGACTGACAGCTGTCCTTCATCACAACAGAAGACACACAAATCCTCCTCATCAAAAACATGACTTTGATCTCCGTCCTCATCTGGACTCTCCTCTGCTGCTGCTTCACAGGTAAAGTCCAGAGAATCAAACTCCTCTCCTCTATCAACATCCGTCCCTCTGAAATGAAGCTGACAAAACCATGACTCTGCTCTATGTTTGTGTCTCTGTGTCCTCAGAGTCCAGAGGACAGGTCACAGTGACTCAGCCTGGAGCAGTGAGCTCTGCTCTGGGAGCCTCCGTCACCATCACATGTAGGACCAGTCAGAATGTTTATGTTAACAGCAACGGGCACCTCTTAGCCTGGTACCAACAGAGAGATGGAGAAAAACCTAAACTGCTTATTTATGCTGCTACCACTGGAGCATCAGGGATTCCAGCTCGTTTTACAGGCAGAGGATCAAACTCTGACTTCACTCTGACCATCAGTGGAGTCCAGGCTGAAGATGCAGCAGTTTACTTCTGTCAGAGTTTTCACTATATCAACAGTCAGGATGTGTTCACACAGTGAAAAAGTGTCGTACAAAAACCTCCCTCAGTCACTGAACAGATACTGAACTGACTGCTGCAGCTGTTCGCTGCTGTACACACACAAACACACACACACACACACACACACACACACACACACACACTCCCAGTAGTATATTTGGGCAAAGTCTATGGGGATAATTCACTCTTTCTCATGATCAATTTTATATATATTGATTCAAATATATTTACAAATGTGCATTATACATGTGTTGTTCATTTCTACATCACTCTGAAACACTTTGCTTTCAGTCTTTGGGAAATCCATCAGCACCAGGTATCATTTATAATACATCATCATCAAATCAGCCTGTGTGCTGATGACTTCCTATTATACATCACAAATCCTCATCTTCCCATCTTTAAGTTACTAATAAGATCAGAAGTTCAATTAGGATTTCCGGCTTCTCCCTCACATCTTAATGTGCAAAAAGTCCTTTACTTCTCTTGGAATCCACATTTTAATAAACTGAGATTATCGATTTAAACCCCTCCCCCATCTGTGCTCAGTGCCTACATTAAACAGCAGCTGTAAAAAGCACAGAAACTGCAGCCCCAACAGAAAGACAGGCCTTTTAGCAAGATGCTGCCTTCTTCAGCACCTGTGGGTGATGCTGGTGGTGGTGGGCAGAGTGAAGATTATGAGGAGAAGGAGAGAGATGATGGTGAGAGTGGAGGGAGAGTAGAACTGATTGTTGCCTGTGTCAACAATATGTATTGAGAGAGGATGATGCATGAGCCTATATGCTACCCTGGAGTCCAGTCCCATTAAGATCCACTTAGTAATACTGAGCAAAAACCTGGCAGTGGTGAACAAACTAACTGGTGTCTGAAAAGTTATGTTGAAAACATTCAAATAAAACTAATTGTTTTGCTGCACATTCAGTTTGGCTTGTTTGCTACTGTCATGAAAGCGGATGTAGTTTGATACCTAGTTATTTACAACATCAATGTTATAATGTAAAGAGATCACAGTAGCTATGTGCACACTGTGCACACTGGCTAAGAAACCTCCTTCAGTTGCTCATGTGAAGAACAAACAAACACACACACACACACACACACACACACACACACTGGCAGATGGTTTATGTTCTTCATAGTGTCTCCCGCATTTCTCCTCCTTAACTTCAAACAGTCCACCTCCAACCTCAACTCCCTGAAAGTTTCCTCAAATGAGGAGAACAGGTCCAGTTGAGAAGACCAATCAGACCAGTAAAATCACAACATCTGTTCTATTTGTTGGAGTGATGAATGAAATGTCAAATGAAGAGTCATATTTCATCAACATACACGTAAAAAATCACTTCCACAATGCCTACTGTTAATCAACAGCAGCATCTAAAGTCAGACCAACAGAGGACCCAGGATAGAGCCTTGGGGAACACCAGAGCTTATACTGATAGTATCTGGTGAATGTTGAGCAAGTGAGACAATATCATCTCTGCCTGACAGATAAGGACTGAACCAGTTAACCACTGTGACACAGGAGGAACACATCTACAGTTTATATGTTAGTCTACTGGAGCTGACACATCAGTGGTGAAACTTAATTCTTTCTTTCATTCCTTTCACACATTTTCCTACATATAGACACAATTTCATGAAACGCATTCCAGTTGTTTCTCGTCTCTGAAGCAGATGTCCACAACACTAAACACAATGCTTCACTTGTCTCACAGTTTTCATGACTTCATTACTTACTTACTAAATCTTGTCTGGTTAAACTCTCAACCCACCAGCACCACAGTGATCATTCAATGCTTTACCATTGGCCTAAAAAAGTGAGAATAGAACCATGTGATACCATTGTATGCTGATGATACTCTATTTCTCATCCATGAAACTCTATTCAGTATTAAATGTAGATGAAAAGGTTGAATTCACTGAATAAAAATGGCCGCTCTTCATCCTTCCATTCATGCCTTGTTTCTACCTGCTTTAGGAAACCACTGCTAAACACAGATACTGTAAAGAGTTTGTGGTTAAATTACAATCCATGTAATGTAATTCCATAGTTCATTAATAAAATTGTTGACAGTTCAGTGAAAATCAGACTTTGACATGAGTTACAATCCTGCAGCTACAGACATATGGAAGAAGGCATCTGTAAAAAATATCCATGGAAAATATTTAATTTGAAGAAAATGATCTTTATTATTGTGAAGCAACAACATTGGCATTATCACAATGAAAGTTTTAGCATGAACTGAACAATGTGAAGTTGGTGTGATGATACAAACTCATTGAGCCGTTGTAGAAAAACCTCTGTAGAGGGACATTGTAACACCCTTCTCAATGGTTGGGATACAGGTTTTAATATCTAACTGAATACTGGACCAATTGCTAAGATTCGACTACTCGAGCAAGGTGGATGACTAATGACATCCTGGTTTAATTGACATGTATTTAGATTACCGCAAGTGCAGCACAACCTGTCACTTTCAACCTGGTTAATCACTTATATTCAATAAAAGAACATAGACAACATCAAATAAAAAAAACAATGGGCCCAACACACTGAAAATAATAAACAGAACACACCCCCGGGGGGATCTGATTCAGTCTCTGTGGTGTAAGTCCACACCTTTAAGTTTTCAGGTCCAGTGGTAAGGTCTCTCTCTTTGCGGGATGTGCGAAGGAGCAATTAAGTGCAAATCTGTCCTCCCACTCAAGCAGAATCAGTGAAGTTCACAGTCCGTCCGAAGAGTTTCAAATTCTTCTGGTATCAGTTGTCATCACAGTGGATCCTGGTGGGGTGGTTCACCATCTTTGGACCGGATCAGTGTTGAATCATACATCAAAAAAAAAAAAACTGACCTGTATAACACAGTCAGAGTAACATTCAAAGATCTACATTCAACTTTCTTATCCTTTCTTAATGCATACTAGCAAATTTCATTAATCACATTCTTACAGTGTACACACACAATCACAAAACAATTCAAAATCATTGATAAAGACCGTTTCTTACCAAGGTGAAGAAGACACAGGGTTCTCCTGAAGCCTCAAAACGACGGTCGCATGGCGCCACGGAGCAACTCCAGAAAATAAGACCCTTGTTTAAAGTGCATTAATAGCACAGTAAACACAGCTGTGCTCGGTGCACAACCGCACACTCTCACATCGTACATATAAACTGTTGTCTTTACATACAATGTTACAGCAGCTAGCCAGTAGAAAATCCAACTACACATGTAACAAACGCACGGCTAACAGTGGTAGCCATTAGCATATCATCGTTGTGAGTTTAGCTTAGCATTTTCTCATTCAAAAACGAATTAACTCACCAAGAAGAGTCCCAATAAATCCAAAAGAGTACTCCAACAGAACAAGCTTCATTTGACAGCTCGTTTGCACAGTTTCCCTGAACTAAATCCTACTGAAGGAACGCATCCACGTTTCCTGACATGGAGGAACGGAGTTTATCCTTTTTTTCCCTCTCTGATCTCCGTAGCTGCCTGGCAGCGAACACAAGGGGGCATAACATTTCTACAGAACTTAATAACAGATACAATTTCTACAACATTCTGAATATACAGACACCCTCAGTAACTCTCTAGGGTTACAGACATGGCTCTCTGTTTTATCTTGTCAGGTGGTTTAAGAACTAACAAAAACACAGTACAACAATTTTAGGTTTGTCAATATTCAATATTAATCAATTTAGCAAAAGAAAAATCAACCTTTTACAGCAGTTCATTAAAATATAAGAAAAGACACTCATTTACTCAAACATATAAAATGCATGAAAAAATTAATTTCCATAGAGAGCCACTTTGCATCAGCAGCACCATGCTCCAGTGCTCTGGGAGAGTTTATAGTCCTGACAGTTGAAGACTGGATGACTGACAGCTGTCCTTCATCACAACAGAAGACACACAAATCCTCCTCATCAAAAACATGACTTTGATCTCCGTCCTCATCTGGACTCTCCTCTGCTGCTGCTTCACAGGTAAAGTCCAGAGAATCAAACTCCTCTCCTCTATCAACATCCGTCCCTCTGACATGAAGCCGACAAAACCATGACTCTGCTTTATGTTTGTGTCTCTGTGTCCGCAGAGTCCAGAGGACAGGTCACAGTGACTCAGCCTGGAGCAGTGAGCTCTGCTCTGGGAGCCTCCATCACCATCACATGTAGGACCAGTCAGGATGTTTATTATGGCAGCCCATACCACCGTTTAGCCTGGTACCAACAGAGAGATGGAGAAACACTTAAACTGCTTATTTACCTTGCTACCAGTCGACCATCAGGGATTCCAGCTCGTTTTACAGGCAGTGGATCAAACTCTGACTTCACTCTGACCATCAGTGGAGTCCAGGCTGAAGATGCAGCAATTTACTACTGTCAGAGTCATCACTATATCAACAGTCAGGAGCTGTTCACACAGGGGAAAAGCGTCATACAAAGACTTCCCTCAATCACTGAACAGATACTGAACTGAAACTGCTGCGCTCATGTGAACATGCTGATGCTTCAGTTAAGTTCAGTTTAGTTCAGCTCAGTTCAGTTTATTGTCATAATACAAAGCAGAGCCAGTACAATGAAATTACAATGTCAGTGAAGGCAGCATCAAATACGATAAATAATAATAAAATTAACATATAACGTAGGGCAAAGTAAAAAACATTTTTATATATATGTTGTACACAGGCAGGGGAGAGAAAGGGAAAAAGGAGTGGTTTGGATCAGTGCGTTTGTTTTGTGTTGGAGTGTGGTGTGACACAGAGCAGGGAGTCTAACTTAGCCTGCAGCCTCTGGATATATCTTGTACGTCACATGAGCTACAATTGCCATGATGACCCACCCACTAAGTACGAGTCTGAGAGCAACCAGGCTGCTGGGGTTCTCCATGTAAGATGAACACTGGCTCTCAAGTTTGAAGAGTGCGGTTGTGACTGCAGTGTCATTTGGTGCTGGGAGGCACTCCACCCACTTTGTGAATGCGCAGGTGACTCTCAGGAGGTATCTGTTACCTCGTGAAGATTTGGGGACTGGTCCGATCCAATCGATTTGGAGATTGGATCACTGAAAGGAAATTGACAACAGGTAAGGCACATTTGGACATTAGGTTTAGTGTCGCTGGTGGGTGAGTTGAGGCATTCAGCTATTCTATGACATAATCTGCGTCCTCATCGCTCTGGAGTTGAGGCTGCTTCCCCTTTGTTGGTGAAGAGGCTGCCTCCACTCCTGAGAGTGTGGATGGCTTATGCAGTTTGATTTGATTGGCATGGACCCATTTGTACACTGGAGGCCACCCATCTGTAGCACCATCTCGGCCACACACTCACGTATGAAGTCTGCCATATTTTGTTGATGGATTTCCTTCTCTTTGGAAGGAGTTGAGGCTTTGCCACCTTACTTCACATCCTGGTTTGGATTCTGTTTAAACCAGACTTTCCTATTCTGTTGAAAGGACCTTTGTTGTTCCGGTTTTCGTTGTTTATGGAACTGGTTAGGTACATCAGTTCTCTGTTTCTGGCATCTTCCCTGTTGGCGGAATGGTTGGCGTGCCTGGGGACCTGGTCTGACATGCGTCTTGGCATGAGGCATCTCACTGCCGTCTAGTGCCAAGTCTGCATTGGTCGATGCCTGGATCTCCAGGACCCTGACATTGCTATCAGACACTCTACCCGGGCGTATGCGTGTTTCCCAGGCCAGCTGTGTGTACCTTCCAATCTCCTGCATTGTCAGATTAGCGGTACGGCAGTGCATGGTAACATCATAACGTACACTTTCATGCAGGTTATGAAGGAACAGGGATTTGAAGGCATGATCTTCCTCTAAGCCAGGTGCGTTGCACCCTTGAAAGTAAGCGGCCCTAAGGCATTGGTAATACTCCATTGGGGGTTCAAGTCTTTTCTGCATGATGGCGAAAGCATTGAGAGTGGCGGAAGCTTGATCCATATATTGGGAGTACTCCTCCCGCAGGGCCTGACAGAGTGATGAGTAGCGGTCCCTGATCCCTGGTGGGAGAGTCTCCATAAAGACATGCACGCTTCTGGACGCTGTCTTCCAGATCAAGCAGAGTTTCTCGCGCGCTGATACGTGAGGTAGATCAATAAGGCAGCGCTCTACCTCCCTTAAATAATCCTCTATTGTTGACTCTCGGTAACTGGGGTCAAAGCGCTCGATGTCCCCTGCTAGGGATTCCAGTTGGCGCGTGCGCAGGCCCTGTTCTCAATAGAGGCCCGCGTCACCTGAGTCGTCTGAGGACTGTTGGTTCCTCCGATCCCCGTAAGAATAATGTGACTCCCCTCTTCGTGGTGGAGAAGGGGTCAAGTTAAGGTGAGAGTGTGGGTTACGTCATGTGTATAGCTCGCCAGCTGATGAGGGCCCAAAATCCCTATCATTGTTTAAGGACTGGAAGTAATGTTCACTCTTCATGGAAGAAGTTCTCCGCCCTTCAGGAGGGAAAACGGAGCGTTGGCTGACAGCCTGAGGTGCACTCCTCGGGTATGAGGCATCTATGTCCCTGCGGCGGGCCACTGGAGGTGAACATTGATCAGGAATGATGAAGTCGGATCTGGCACGAAGGCCTGTCGCATTTCTACTTATCATCCTCAGGTGAGTAGGTGTGGCTTGAGCTGTCTGAACAGACATCATAACGTTCCTTGAATGAGGCTGTTTCCCATGCTCGGGAAGCCTGAAGTTCAGCCCGCAGCTTTTCTTCCAGGGACTCCAAGGGCTGAGGTTTAACAGTCTTCTTGGAGATAGGGGCTGCATCTGGGTCAGAACTGGGGTCAAATGGGTCAGGGTCTGATATCCTCTGGCCCTGAGTTTCTACTTGCTTCTTTTCTATTCTGTTTCTTACCAAGGTGATAGTGCAGGTCTCGATGATCCTGCTGCAGGTTATCGTTTTCTTCTCGAGCTTGAGAGAGCTCTTCTTGAGCTTGAGAGAGTTCTTCTCTCAGGAATCTACAGCCTTCCTGTAGGCGCAATATGGTCCACTGCTCAGCTCGATAACTGGTCGGCAACGCCATAAGCTGCTTAGCGAGTTCTGCAGCTTGCAACTGGGCTTTATGGTGATAAAGCAATGTCAACTCACCTAGCACCTGTGAAATGGTGCGCTTCTCTCCAGTCGGATTATTTATATAAGTAACCAGCTTGGAGGATGTCCTCATCGCACATGCTAACAGTGTAGCTGTTCAGGTTACTTAAATCATCAGTGGAAACATTTATGAGGCCAGCAATCGTGTTCTGCAGATGCTGGTTGTCTACCTCCTGGGAGTGTACGGGAATTTTTCTGCTCATTTTGCTTTTGTTTCTTTTTTCAAAAGAAGATCGATACCCGACAATAAACTGCTATCCTAAGCAAGTTTTAAATTCCACTGAGAATGCACAGGTGAGGCTTTGACCTGTGGCTTACAAAATCTGTAACACTATCAAACGATGCATTACATTAACTATGGCTGCAATTTATCTCAGCAGAAGTGGCACGGCGGCACTGTGCCTCTGCGAGCAATTAGTTGTTAGCGTGCGTCAAAGTACAGGACTCGCAATACAGAAAAGAAGAGAAGAACACAGTCTATGCTGTGCTATGTAGCAATCAATTCCTTGATGCACTCCCAACAGCAAAGTCACTAATGTAAATACACTCTATCACTAATCAGTAACTTAAAAAAAATAGAATTTTGAAAATTAAACACAATTCTTATAACTATTATAATATTTAGTATATTATAATATTATTATAATATTGCTTAATTAATTTCAAAATTCTGAACAAAAATGCTTTAACTTGTCGATAATGGATTATTGTGTTAATATTGCAACACAGCTGGAATCAAACAGCCTCACACGGGGCACCAATTTGTTGTGCACAGGTAGGAGCAATTTGGTTATTGGCGTATAATATTAATGATTATCAGTGATAATCACCAATATATATATAGATGTTTACTACAAGTAGTAACCTATTTTGACCAAATTGATGGCTCAAAATACAGTCACAGAAGGTTAGTTGAAGGGTAAATTCCAGCACTGACTGTCGTGAATCCAGCTGTTATCACAAATATAGTCACAATAATCACAGACAACGATGAGTTAAATTATAACAGGATTTATTAATAAGAGTAATAATTATTCAAAATAACATTACTTGATATTAAACCGATTATAATTCAACTATAACTAAAACAAACATTGGTTACTAACTAGGTAATTACAGGCAAAACACATATGTAACAACCGTGTGTGTGTGTGTGTGTGTGTGAGAGGGAGAGAGAGAGAGAGAGGATGGCGACGAAGTCATGTGAGTGACGTGTCAGTAGGAGCCAAGATGGCGGCAGCGTGACCTGAGTGACATACTCGCTAGAGCCAAGATGGCGGCTCGCTGCAGAGTGTGAATGGCGTGAACAACAAGAACAAAGGGAGGGGCCCTTGAGCTTTACGTGTTTGACGTGATCACACTCTGGGGCAGTCTGAATGTGAGTGAGATGTAGATGAGATGTGTGATTGGGAGGAAAGAGGGGGAATAGAGGTGAAGAGAGGAAAGAGTCCACAAGAGATCGTCACCACAGTTAATAATCACCACAACATCACTACACAATAACAGAGCCAGCGAACCGGAGTTCGTCTGATCGGATATTGATCCTTTAACTAGTGATATTTGGCTTATTAAGCTGATCACAGTGAACGATCTAAACAACAAGATATGCAGCACTTGAGTGCACTTGAGCACCCAGACATCAGCCTCTTACTCTGAGTTGCTCCGATCCTTCGGAGTTTGACAAAGAAAGTCCGTTCTGGTTCTCCACAGCTCAGTCCTTGGCTGGGAGCTAGGCGGGTCATGTCCCGCTCTCCTGGTGATGACAGTGATGAGTTCCTCGGCGGCAGCGGGAAGATCACAGATGAGGGACGGTGAACTTTGTTTGGTCCTTAACAAATTCGGTGTGCTCGTCCGCACAGAACGTAAAACCACCTGATTGCACAGCGATCTACGTCAGATCCGAAAAATGAAAAAACAAAAAGGAAACAAACAACAGCAGTTTGTGTGCTCGGCCTGCGAGTTGAAGACTGTGACCTGGGTTTTAAGAAGTTGTGGAAAAAGGTCGAATGTTTCCCCGGTGCCCGGGAATAAGCAGCGGCAGAGGGTCGCTGTGCTGCTTTCATCACCTGAGTGACGTTGCGGGGGATCCCTGTTGAGAGTGCCTGGCCTTGGCCAATGCCGATGCTGAGTTTACATTCAAACTCTGATTCTCACCTAGGTGTGAATCGTGGGGGGGTAGTGGCTCTGTTGTTCAAACGGTCGACCAACTCTGGCTCAGGCTAATGGAAGGACATGTAGGCCTCTCCATTGTTCTTTTCAGGATTCATGGCTTGAGGAGTCACGTGAACATCGCAAGGGATGTAGACGCCTCGCTTCGTTGCTCCGCAGAACCCCCCAATATTTAAGCATTCATTTCATATCCAACGCTACTTTTTACACTCTCGGTTAATTTTTTCTGTTTTGTGGAAGCTTTGTGCACACTGAGATGGCAACAAGGTCGAAAAAATTTGACAGCCTGTTAAGACAACAACGTGGAGCTCACTGCTAGGAGCTGCAGAATCTATCAAGGAGGCTATCCCCACACTCATGGAAGACGTGGTGTCTCAGCTGATTAACAAGACACAGGCTCTGGTGGACGCTCAGGTCGCGGTATGGACTATATGGAGAAGGAGGAGAACCGTGTGGTGGAGGTGGACAGCCGGCTCTCTTCGTCGGTGAGCAAACTGGCAGAAAAACACACCCAGCTGGAGGACAAAATTGCCGACATGGAGGACAGGTCATGCAGAGACATTGCATGTTCTTGCTTTCCTGTCGGATGCCATACCACGGTGGTTTCCTAACCTGGGATCTGTTGAAATTATGCACGCACACTGCGTTGGTTCTCCGAAGAAAGACACAAATGGCAGATCTGTGCCTCGCATCATCTTTAAGCTACTGCGCTGTTATTATTATTATATTATTATAAGATTCTGAAAATGGCATCCTTGGAGTTGGAGGGAAGAACCATCCGTTTCACCCCGGACTACAGCCCGCATACGTTCAAGCGCAGGCTGGCCTTCTCCGAGGCAATGGACGCTTTGCAGAAACTGGACTTTCGCACCTTTCTCCTCTATCCTGCAAAACTCAAGGCGATGCGAGGAGGAGTGAACCATCTTTTCAACACCCCACGGGAGGTTAAAGATTTCATCATTTCTCTCGGTGAATAGCCTCCAACTACACAGGTAATCCAACCAGCTGGTTAGTTTAACTAAATGTCTTGCACGTAGGCCAATAGGCAACTTTGACCAGATGTTTGGCGAGGACTACCAGGCACAGCCTGCAATGACATCATCACTGATTTTCTACAGGGTGATTTTTGGTTATTATTATTATTATTTATTATTTACTTATTTTATTTTAATTTATTAATTCGTTATACACTCTTTCCAATGAGAAAAGTTGACTTTACATGCTTTACAATGACCCTGTATGACCTATGTTCTAACTGTAAACATACTCGGATTTATTGGACTTACGCTCTTCATACTCTGAATGAGACCAGCTGGCTTAATATATATATATCCCTCTTTTTTGTTTCTGTTCATTTGCTCAGCCAGTAATAAGAAATACTAATTTCATAATCCTGCACAATGCCAGGGACCTAAATGTTACTGTTGTTAGCAGATTTCTGTTTGATCTTTGTCTAAGACCAAGCTCTGTTTTCAAAAAGAAAGGCTGGTGTTATAGTCCTGGCATGCTGCCAACTCCACTATAAGATACAAAACTTTACGAGCCATGTTCTCTTTGTATCCAGTACTAATATGTACCGATAACCTACCACATGTCTGTACATTCTGTGTAGCTCAGTTATAATCGTCATGATCATTACTATGGTATGATATAAGTGTAACTGTTATAGGGAGGGGGGGACCTGTGCGTGCGCTGGGAAGGAACACGCCTCACAAGGATCACAGGTCCAACATGGAGGGGAAGTTAGGCTCCCTAGGAAGAGTCAAATTTTGGTTTTGGTTTTTCTATGTTTTCACATTTTTGTGGGTGATCGTTTTCTTGCCCTCTCTTGTTCTTTTGAGAGTGGCAGGTTTAGGGCGACAGGGATTTTGGGGTGGGATGGATCTCTCTCAGCACTTTAATTTCACATTTTGGTCAGTCAGCTGCACTATAGGTTGTTTCTCTACTCTGCATCTTGTATGTATCACAATACTAGCCTCTATTAATTATTATGAGTAGTATGCATGTAATCAGCTGGAATGTAAATGGGCTGAATGGTCAAATTAAGCAAATTTAAGAACTATAGATGTCTGCAGATTTTCAAACAAACACTATTATGTGGCCGCCTCAGCATCGTTGGACACCAAAACTAGGGGGTCACTAGTAGTACTGAGACGTAACCTCTCAATAACTATACTTGGACAATTTGGTAGTGAGGATGGTAAGATTGTTGAAGAATGTTGACAGTTTTAGAGTCGTCTCCTCTAAAGTCAACCAAGAGCCTCCAGCTACAGCCAACTCACAGTACGCGAGATCTTAACATTCTGCTCATGACTGGGTTGATGTCGAGATAAAATAATCCATCATCAAGTTCCATTCTTAGACATGATCAGAGTTTATCATTTAGTTCTTTAGCATATTTGTAAATAGCCACCACACATTCTCTTCTACCATTGCTTAAAATTGTTTTTCTGCTCCATTTTCATCTTGCTAATCATTGCATTTACCCTTTAAATAGTAGTGTGGCTAATAAAAATGAATTGAGAAGTCATGAAGTCTGATATTATACTGATCATTTTTGTCTCTTCGGAGACTCATGCCCAATTCAAAGAGGATTTCAAATTATGATGATATGGCCTTGGTACACTACAGATCACTGAGACATTCAAAACTTCTTGCAGATTTGTCCCTATGGCTTATCACGCCTCGTCCACTCAACAAGAAACATCAACTTACCCTTTTGTCATCAGCAATATATGGAAATATATAAATGTAATAAAAAGTATTTTACAAGTTTGGGGTCACCACAACCAGACAGTCGTGTGAAACCAGATTGGAAACATTATTTTTCATGTGACTTTTGAGAGAAAATGGCTTTTTGATGCCACTGGACACTGAAACACTGACACACAATGAGGTTAAACTGCATTAGTGAATATCTCCCAGCTAATCAATTTATCCAATATTTTTTGTCAAATCACTAAATAATTACAATGACCCTGTGACCTGATCCAGAAATCACATGATTCACTGTGGGTTTCATGGATCAGCTGTTATTATTAAGACGTCAGCAGTGAGACAGCAGACATGTCTCACTTTAATAATAAAACACAGAAAATAAACTCGTGATCAAAGCATATTTACTGTCATGAAATATTGAAAACTTTACTAGAAGCAAACGTCACTATTGAAATATATGAAAGCCACATTAGAAAGAGACACAGACTGATTTGCAGAGTGAGCGCAGAGCTTCTGGATATCTCTTTATGCTGATGATCCCTGACTTAATATTTCTGCTCTGGAAAATCCAACAAAGACTCAGCAGATTTCTGTCCTCAAACAACATCACTTTAAGAGCTCTGTGTAAATATATGACATTTTGATAAAATACACTTAGAACACAAACATTTGGTGTAGAGGTTTAAGCAAGAGAGCGATCAATGAAGTTGTATTTCATGTTACTGAGAAAATATCATCATCATATGATCACATGTTGTTGTAAAAACTACAGATAGAAACAGAATTTATTGAACAGATTTTTATTTTGTGGAAATTGTGAAATTACAAACAGAAAACTAGCAAACATATCAGAGAGAGAGAGGGGATGGGAAAGACAGAGAGAGAGAGAGAGACAGTGTCACAGTAAGCAGAGTTAAACCAGTAGCAGAGTCCCAGTGAGTCAGGTCAGGACTGGGAACACTGGTCTCTCCTCAGTGTCTCTGAGACCAGAGTCTGGGAGCCCTGGGTGGCCTCACAGGTCACAGAGTCCAGCTTCCCCCACTGGTCTGCAGGGAGCCTCAGGGTGCTGCTCCAGCTGTAGAGGCCGTCCCTCCCCAGCACCACGGGGCTCCTACTCTCCTCCCAGCTGCTGCTGATCCTGCTGCCCCCCACCTTCCAGGCCAGACTCCAGTCTGAGGGGAAGCCCTTGTTGGCCAGGCACATGAGTGTAACCTTCCCCTGCTGCAGTTCCTCACTGGAGGGGGGCAGCACCGTCAGGGTGGGGCTAACTCGACCCACTGCAGAGAGAGAGATGAACAAGTTTTTCTGTGGACTGCAGCAGAGGAGACGACTCCTTCTGTTGGTCGTCCTCAGATCGGAAGAAACTGCTCGTCAGTTTCTCACTTCTCTCTCTGAGCACAGTAACCATGGCAACAGACAGGCATCACAGCTGAACCATGACAACAGGCAGGTTTCAGGACTAAAGATAGAAAAGTTTAAGGTTCCTCCGTTGTGTCAATGTTTCATCTGTAAAATACTAATTCAGACTTTTAAACTAAAAATATCTGTATATTGGCAAATGTGAAAAATGTCAGTTTTAAATACTTTTACAGCGCCTGAAAGATTTCTTATTTAAAACAGAAAATACTGAGATGGAGTCTGTTTATTTTGTTCATTCAAAATGAAATTTGTTAAAATAAAGATTTACATTAAAACTCATCAAATGAATCACACTCAAACTGAATGCTTTTTAAATATAACAGTAATGTTTTAAGTTATTCAACACTCTTCTCAAATCTTTGAGGAGATCAAAGAAAAAAAAAGAAATATTTGGCCCAGTACTTGGGCTGAAATGGAAATACTTTGAATAATAGTTTATCAATAGAGAATACTTTTTTCCTAGTCTGTATTTCTTTTAAAAATTGCTGAAATTAAAATTTCACCAACAAAATTTTTCACTGAACAACATTTTAGTGAATTCAGTCCCAGATCTGCTTCCACTAAATCACTGCAGTTACATTAAATACCAAAAATCAGATAACATATTTAAATTATTTTGAAGTTATTTAAAAAATAATTATCTGACCCTGAACTTTTCAATAACTCTAAATTATTAAATTTCTCCTGCAGTGAAATAAAGATATGAGCTAAGATATTTATTGAAATAAACTGTACATTTTATTATTGCATATGAAAAAATAAAAATGAAAAACATTTTTACTCTCAAACTTTTAATTTGCTAAGTGACGACATTTAGAAATCATTTGGTTGAAATGTCAGTGACAATGATGTTGATTGTTTAGTTGTGAAATTTGCGAGATTTATATGACAAAGATTTTTCTGAAATCCTCTGATATTTGGCTACATTCACATAGAAATGAGCATTAGCACATTCATCATCAATATTCCAATAAAGTGATCCATTGATAAACAGCATGATCAGAGTGATCAGGTCCCTGTTGGAGTCAGTCGGAGCATTTCCATAGAGAGCCACTTTGCATCAGCAGCACCATGCTCCAGTGCTCTGGGAGAGTTTATAGTCCTGACAGTTGAAGACTGGATGACTGACAGCTGTCCTTCATCACAACAGAAGACACACAAATCCTCCTCATCAAAAACATGACTTTGATCTCCGTCCTCATCTGGACTCTCCTCTGCTGCTGCTTCACAGGTAAAGTCCAGAGAATCAAACTCCTCTCCTCTATCAACATCCGTCCCTCTGAAATGAAGCCGACAAAACCATGACTCTGCTTTATGTTTGTGTCTCTGTGTCCTCAGAGTCCAGAGGACAGGTCACAGTGACTCAGTCTGGAGCAGTGAGCTCTGCTCTGGGAGCTTCCGTCACCATCACATGTAGGACCAGTCAGAACGTTTATTATAGCAGCCCATACCATCTTTTGTCCTGGTACCAACAGAAAGATGGAGAGAAGCCTAAACTGCTTATTTATGCTGCTACCAGTCGAGCATCAGGGATTCCAACTCGTTTTACAGGCAGAGGATCAAACTCTGACTTCACTCTGACCATCAGTGGAGTCCAGGCTGAAGATGCAGCAGTTTACTACTGTCAGAGTTATCACTCTATCAACAGTCAGTGGGTGTTCACACAGTGAAAAAGCATCGCACAAAAACCTCCCTCAGTCACTGAACAGAAACTGAACTGACTGATACAGTTCACTGAGGACACACACACACACACAAGCACTGAAGTTAGAGCACAAAGGTATCAACTGTAAAAATGACCTCAGATATAGTTTCTAAATGTTTTTAAATGATAAAAAGAAAAAGTTAGAATCTGCAGCATCCTACTGTCTTTTCCTTTCCTCTTCTTTGATGTGGATGTGACTGAGATCATTTCAACCACAGATGTCGTCCTCAGGTGAAGAAGTGAACATACACAAATATATATGATGGACTTGTGATTAAAAGTCACGTCATCATCCCCTGATTAGATCACCTGTTTCTTACACCAGGATCTTCTGTGATTGTTGTTTCCTATATTCAGAAAATCAGAAACACAGAGACCATGTCTATTATGGTCAAAAGTAAATATAAAGAGTGTCAACATGTTACAGTGTCTTTAAACCTTGATCCTTCCACTAAAGCAGTCCCAAGTTCCAGGTCCCAGCACAGACCCTCACAGACCAGGTGTGATCCGCCCACATCCAGGTCTCTCTGATCACATGATGACAATAACATTACACAGATGTCATCAGCCTCTAACCTGACTGAACATGTCTGACATCATAGGTCTCATTTCAGCTCGTTGTTGAAATGTGATGTCAGTCATGTTCACATGATGTTATAAACAAATCCCATCAATCCACCAGTGAAAGGAACTAACTAACAAGTCTTGTCTGTGTATCCAAAACCTGAATGACATCTTTAGATTTGCTGTAGAGCTCCATTGCTGTCTGTTAATTATTAAAAAAACATGAGTGAGCCACACTGTTGCACTGAGTGACATGTTCCTGGATTTCAATAAAATAATGGAGCTGTAGTTTATTTAGAAACAGCTCCATAGACTAATAACAGCAAAGATATTCATGGTACCTGGTTGAGGGAGTGTCCGCACCACACAGTTCTTCACTTTCCCCATTTAGATCCTGTGTCATGCTGTCAGTTTATGTTGTCCACCCTGAAGAAAGCCTCTAACACCCTGAGCCTCAGCTGCTGAGAAGTCCAGGTGGTCCTCAATACAAAGTTCCTCCTGGTCTCTCTTGAGAGGGACGGATGTTAGAGGAGTTTGATTCTCTGGACTTTACCTGTGAAGTCAACACGCTCTCACCCCAAACTCGTCACAGTCACTTGGTCAGGACCTCCTGGTGTCACTTTTGAACTCCTTTAGCATCATTTTTAATCATGCAGTTTATCTGATACAAATACAGACTGTGCTTTGTTGAAAGTTGATGCATGAATCAAACAGACCAAAGCCTTTTGTCAGAGACGTATATGAGCTGAGACAACATCATGGTTTTGAAGTCACACTGAACTTTTTCTGTATTAAACCACACCACAATCTTTCTCCAACATTAACCAAGTGCTGTGAGTTTCTAAATGAATTTAGTAATGCTGTACTGTTTTATTTCACGTTCAACAATGAAGCTAAAGGTTCCTGACCAAACGTCCATATGTGATGAGCTGGGAGTGAGAACATGTAGGTGAAGCAGCAGCAGAGTCAAATACTTTTATTTCAATATTAATCTATATAATAGAAAAATATACAGTCTGGGATTTTGTGGCTATTGTCATTTCTCACATCAGCTGTTGAAATATCACACACAGACTCATTTTGGTGAGTTTGTTTGTTTCAAAGTCAGAGAGCCGTGTCTCTGTACAGTGAGAGGTTTTTGTACGACGGCTCAATGAGTTTGTATCACTGTGGTACACGTTCGGTGGAGGAACCAGACTGGATGTTGGAAGTAAGTCAAAAGTTTATTAACAGATTTATTTGAGGAGCTGTTTTTCATTTGATTTCTATTACATTCAGAAAACCTGGAAAAGAAGTGACCTTTCCGTGTCAATGTACAGTTTTAAAAGAAAACTTTCGCAACTTGAGACAAAGTTTGTTTTAACAGTAGAAATTGTAAAAAGTCATGATAAGGAAAATTAAATACTAAGGCAGAGAAAATCCTCATTTCTAAATTTAAGAGTAAAGCAGCGTCTTGAGGGTTTGTAGATTTATTTTGTTTCAAAGTCAGAGAGCCGTGTCTCTGTACAGTGAGAGGTTTTTGTACGACGGCTCAATGAGTTGGTATCACTGTGGTGGACTTTTGGTGGAGGAACCAGACTGGATGTTGGAAGTAAGTTTCTGATCAAATATTAAATATTGTCTGATGAGTTCAGGTTCTAATCTCTGTGTCTGTAAGAGATATAAATTTCCATGAGGCCGATCTAAACAACTTTAAAATCTCTATTTTATTGCTAATTTCTCTCTTTAACCGTGAAGTTGAACTTGAAGCAGATTCACTGAACTTTTCTTGACATGTTCCAGTTAATTTGTGAAATGTGAACAATTCGAGCTGCAGCAAAGATTAAACAGCAACAATCCTGCAGTCCTCTTTAAAGTTTAAACTGGTTTGAAATTTAGCTACATTTTTTAAGTGAGTGAAATTTTTTAATTTAAGAGTTACTTTCTTTTTTAGTGGCTGATTTTTAAACATGACTTTTAAATATGGCTGTCAGTTATTATATGATATTTATGCGTTTAACAGTAGATCTGATTTAACTGTGTTTCTCTTGATAGTTTTACCAGTAAATGTGTTTCACTATAAATGAACCAGGACTTTGGAAACATTTTCAGTTTTTTATGAATTTCTTCAAACAGTATTTTATTCTTTCCATTAAATTGTGTAATATAGACTACAGTAAAATGCAATTATTAAAATGTAAAATCAGCTTCTTGCGTTTCCAGTGTAGTTTGATGTATTTCAGGTCAAAGTGTCTGATGATTGTCTCTGTGCTGATGTGCATGAGAGGCTTCTTAAAGGGAAGTGAAACAATGTGTGAGTGAGTGACTGGTGGAGCAGAAACACCATCTGACAGAAACTCCTTAAAGGAGAAAATCAACTCTCACACAGTAAAGGTGTCCAAGTGTCTGCTGTTTGATTGACAGCTGTGTGCTCCCTGTCCTCTAAGCTGATTGGTGTCTCCTAGGTAATACCCGTCCCACCCTGACGGTGCTGCCCCCCTCCCAAGAGGAGCTCCATCAGACGGAGGTCACGCTCATGTGCCTGGCCAACAAGGGCTTCCCCTCAGACTGGAGTCTGGCCTGGAAGGTGGGGGGCAGCAGGATCAGCAGCAGCTGGGAGGAGAGCAGGAGCCCCGTGGTGCTGGAGAAGGACGGCCTCTACAGCTGGAGCAGCACCCTGAGGCTCCCTGCAGACCAGTGGGGGAAGCTGGACTCTGTGACCTGTGAGGCCACCCAGGGCTGCCAGACTCTGGTCTCAGAGACGCTGAGGAGAGACCAGTGTTCCCAGTCCTGACCTGACTCACTGTGACACTGTCTCTCTCTCTCTCTGTTTCTTTCTCTTTTCTCTCTCTGATATGTTCCCTTGTTCTCTGTAATGTTTGTAATTTCATCATTTCCACAGAATAAAGATCTGTTCATCAAATAAATTATGCTTCCATCTGTAGTTTCATTACACCAGCAGGTGATTATGATACTTGCTCATTGACATGAAATTTTACTCAATTGATAACTCTCCCTGGTTTAAACTCTATGCTAATTGTGGGTTTTCAGGGACTTTTTACAAATTTGTTAAATGTTTTGGTCAATCGAAATTTTTTTCACCTCTACTCAAAAGCAGAGCTCTTAAAGTGATTGTTATATGTTGTCTGAGGGACAGAAATCTACTGAGTCTTTGTCTGACTTTCAGGAGCAGAAATATAAAGTCAGGTATCATCAGCATAAAGAGAAATCCAGTATCTCTGCACTCACTCTGTATCTCTCTCTCTCTCTGGGTCTCTGTTTAACATGGCTTTTATACATTTTAATAGTGCTATTTCTTTTCTAGTAATGCTGAAATATTCAATATTTCAATCAATATACTTTGATTACATGACTTTATTTCGTCATTTTGTCTTTATTTGTGTGTCTTGTTTTCATCGTGATACATGTCCACTTTCTTGCTGCTGATGTCTTTATACTAACAGCTGATCCATGAAACCCAAAGTGACTACTGTCATTTCTGGATCAGGTCTCAGGGACATTGTCATTGCTTGGTGATGATCTGAGAAAAAGAAATGCAGGTCTGGACGGACAAATGAAAAGTAATTTTAACAGCAAGCAGCTCTGTGCATGATGTTCTTCACGTGTGACCTTTGACCGTCTCCGTGCTGGATGCAGTGGTAAATTGTGAACTGTAGCTGCCCTGAACATACAATTGTGTTTCCCCTCAATGCTCAGAGAGAGGACTATTCATATTCTCAAAGACATAAGAGAGTATAAGGGTAAAAATGAAGGGTAAATTTAGTTTCCACCCAGCAGCTCAAAAGGATGATGTGAATTCTGTGACGTGAGAATTTTGATGCTCAACAGAATAGTTTTACTGTTTTTGTCTTTCTGAGGTTTTGTTTTTCAGACATCACAGAACCTACAATGAGAGATGTGAAACCCGAGGTGCACCAAATGTTGAGAGATAAATACAGATGTTTTAATTCTATTTAAATCTGGTCAGACATGAGGAAATATCAATTCCAACTTTGCAACATCAGAAATCCTGATTTAGCTTCTGATCTGATTAACTTAATCCAGTGAAGAAATGAAAACATCTGCGAGGAGGGTAATGCTGCTGCTGCTGCCGTGAGACGTCGCGAGATCTGATCTGATCTGAGTCAAGTGCGCAGTATGCGGGACAACCTTGTTTTCTTCGGAATCCCAGAGCGCGCAGAGGAAGATCCTGAAACCACCATCAAAAGCTTTCTCCAGCAACAACTGAAGCTCCCGCCGGACGCCGTGGAAAACATCACTTTTCACCGGATCCACTGCCTAGGAGGGACGAGGCAAAAAGGTCAGTGCCCAAGACCTGTCGTCGCTAAGTTCGAGCACTACAAGCAAAAAGAGCTGGTGAAGAGCCGAGGCAGGGAGCTGAAAGGAACGGACTTCAGCATCAACGACCAGTTCCCGAAGGAAATCCTGGAGCGCTGCAAATCCCTGTTTCCCATCCGGAGGAAGTTCATCGCTGAGGGATCCTGGGCTGTCATCACAGTCGATAAATTTTACGTGAATGGCCAATTGTTTTGCGACCAGGAAATCACTCCTTGGCTCTACTGAAGTCACCTCTTCTTAAAAGGCAATCCCCGACTAAGGTAATACAATGTAGCATAATAAACAAAACTAAAGGTATGGGCATTTAATATAGGCTACTAACGCACGCCCCACATTGATGTAGTTTTGTTCACAGACTGCTAATGTTGGAATACCTGTTTCCCCTCACTACCTCCCATCACATTTGTCTTAAGTTTAACTGTTGTCATTATTGTTATTATTGTTTATTACTGTTGTTGTTGTAACATATCCACACCGATGCTTAAGAACACTCTACATGTAAGATGCCCAACACATCCAACACGCACATACTTAGGCATACACGCACGTACACACACACACACACACACACACACGTCCCCATTCAAACTTTAGATTATATTCAATAGCCACAAGTTAGTTTAGCATGAATTCATTATGCTTTGTCACTTGGAATGTGCGTGGAATTAACTCACAAGCAAAAAGACTTCAAGTTTTTGAACATCTAACAACATTACAGGCAGACATTGTCTTACTGCAGGAAACACACTTATCCAAAATAGGACATCATACACTTAGTTCATCACAGTTTTCTCATGTATATTTAGCCAACTATAATTCAAAACAAAGAGGAGTAGCAATTTTAATTAATAAAAGAATACATTTCACATGTAAGGATACCATCACAGACCCAGAGGGAAGATTCATAATTATCAACATATCAGTAAATAATAAAGAGATATGTATCGCCAATATATATGGTCCAAATGGCGATGACCCATCCTTCTTTCACCGCTTCTTCACTGCAATTTCAGCACACTCAGACACAGCACTTATCGTGGGAGGAGACTTCAACTTGGTTCTTAATCAAGATTTTGACCGACTTAGTAGAGCAGCTAGTTACCGGAACTACCAATCATCTGAAACAATAAAACAATATATGAACGATTTTGGTCTATGCGATGCTTGGCGCTCTTGTCACCCCATGCTCAAAGAATACACCGTCTTCTCACCAGTTCACCACTCTTACTCCCGTTTAGACTTTTTCCTAACCAGCAACTCTTTCATGAAGGATATATCTGATACACAAATTCACCCTATCACAATCAGCGACCATGCACCAGTCACTATGACAGTCATCAGGAAAATATGCACACCTCCAATTAGACACTGGAGATTGAACACATCATTACTTACAGACGTGGAATTTATTGATTTTTTCCAAAAAGAGTGGACAACTTTTTCTGAAACAAACGACCTGCCCGGCATCTCTCCTTGTGTTCTCTGAGAGATGGCTAAGGCTTTAATACAAGGCATAATAATTTCATACTCATCACACAAAAAAAAGGATAAAGCACTTGAGATAGAACTAGATCAGAAAATTAAAACCTTGGAAGCAGCTCATGACGCCTCTCAAGAGGAACACCTGTTGAATGAGTTGAGAAAATATAAAATGAAACTAAAAGAATTAAGAGATATAAAAACCCAATTTCAGCTACAGAGATTGTGCCTGGAGAACTTTGAACATAGTAATAAATCAAGTAAATTTTTAGCAAACCAACTAAAACAAAACAAAGAAAAAGTAACAATCTTCTCAGTTACTGACTCCACTGGGAAAACAACTTTAACAACCCCAGAGGAGATAAATAAAGCGTTTAGGGATTTCTATAAAAACTTATATTCATCTAACATTAACCCATCAAACTCTGAAATAGAGGAGTTTTTGAGCAATATCGATCTGCCAAAACTAAACAAAGAGCAAATTATGGCTCTGGAGGCACCTCTCTCAATTGCAGAACTCCACGATGCCCTCCAACGTATGCCTAACAGAAAAGCCCCAGGCCCAGATGGCTTTCCAGCAGAATTCTACAAAACATTCTGGCCTATGCTGGCATCAGTATTTCATAGAATGGTTACAGAAATTAATGAAACCACCAGACTTCCTCCAAACATGAACTGTGCAAATATTAATCTCCTCCTTAAACCAGACAAAGACCCTGCACTTACATCTAGTTATCGTCAATATCACAAATGCAGATCTTAAAATCATCAGCAAGGCGCTAGCTAGTAGAATTGAAAAAGTAACACCTTACATAATAGACCCAGATCAAAATGGGTTTATTAAAGGCCATCGGTCCACTGACAACAAGCGGAGACTAATTGATCTAATAGACTTCTGCAACATCCAGAATAAGAAAGCGATAATTGTCTCACTGGATGCAGAAAAGGCCTTCGACAGGGTGAACTGGAAATTTCTTTTTGCAACCTTACAGAAATTTGGAGTCAGTGATAACTTCTTATCTTGGATTAAAACATTATACAGCTCACCTAGCGTTTGCGTCAAAACAAATGATCAAACTTCTCCACGCTTCAATCTCAAAAGAGGCAGCAGACAAGGTTGTTCACTCTCTCCCTCTATGTTTGCCATATATATAGAACCATTGGCAG
Organism: Trachinotus anak; assembly: GCF_046630095.1. Taxonomy (NCBI): domain Eukaryota; kingdom Metazoa; phylum Chordata; class Actinopteri; order Carangiformes; family Carangidae; genus Trachinotus; species Trachinotus anak. The sequence goes on along the minus strand of NW_027273867.1, from coordinate 24,058,652 downwards.
CTGCAATTCGGCAAAACAATAATATTAAAGGTATTCAAACAGCAAATTTGATCCATAATATCAGCCTTTACACTGACAATGTATTACTTTTTCTTCAAGATGCACATGCCTCTCTTTCTGAGACTACAACAATCGTAGATAAATTCTCATCCATCTCAGGCTACTCTATTAATTGGAACAAATCGACTGTCCTTCCCATAGCTTTTGACCTCCAGTTCAACCCAACTATTCCACTACAACCTGGTGCAAACATTAAATACCTGGGCATCAACATTTCCACCAAGCTATCATACCTGACACGATTAAATTACATTCCCCTACTTAAAAAAATAGAGGATGACCTCACTCGGTGGAGTACTCTGCCCATATCACTTATGGGAAGAGTAGCAACAATCAAAATGATGATCTTGCCAAAAATCAACTACATTTTCTCAATGGTCCTGACCCATCCTCCCAAGGCTTGGTTCAAATCACTGGACTCCATAATAATATCCAAATTTTTATGGAAATCGAAGTCACCACGAATAAGCCTTAAAACCCTACAAAAACCCAAAAATCGAGGTGGTCTGGAGCTTCCAAATTTCTACAATTATTTTCTTGCCAATAGACTACAATACATCTTAAAATGGACTACACAAAGTCAAATTGACCATACTTGGCTGGACATTGAACAAACTTTCTGCAACACCACCCAAATCCAAGACCTGCCATTTATTAGCCCCATCATCAAACAATATCCATGCTTTAAGAGTATCAATATCAGCACATCACTGATGGCCTGGTGGGAATTTCTAAAAATGAATGGGTCTTCACTGGTCCCGTGCAAACTCTCACCCATCTGGAACAATCCTGACATCCTGCAAAATAAAAAGACAATAAACTTTACAACATGGTATAGTAAAGGAATAAGATGCTTAGAACATATTCTCCAAGACAATCGTATGATACCATTTGACAAACTGGTAGAACTCTACGGCATTGACAAAAACAGATACCTAGAATATCTTCAGCTTAAATCCATCATTCAAGATAGGTTTAACCTTAAGCAATTAGACCTAGAACTCCCACCAAGAATAGCAAACTTTCTAAAACTTCCTTCCCAAAAACTACTCTCTAGAATTTATGTAAGTTTAGCCGAATTAGAGCCAACTCTCTCAATCCCGACTCTCAAATGGGAAAAAGACTTACTCATCAACCTAGACTCCAATTTCTGGACACAAATCTGCTCAAACACCTTCAGCATGACCCAAAACTCAAATCTGCAGCTGATACAGTACAAAATCCTACACAGAACACACTACACTGGACAAAGGATGTTCCAGATGGGTATCAGAAATACTAACAGATGTATTAACTGCAAGAATGACTTGCCAGATAACTATCTGCATGCTTTTTGGCACTGCACACCGGTCAGTAATTTCTGGCAGAGGATTTGTGAAGATCTATTGACACACCTCGGACATCCCATCCCTGTCTCCCCCTCACTTTGCCTGCTCGGTGACCTCACTAACATTAATATGGACACAAAAAAATCTCGCGTGCTTCTCACAGTCCTAACCTTGGCCAAGAAAACAATCCTCTTGAACTGGAAGTCAAAAGAGAACTCAAACATAACGCAGTTTAAAAATCTACTATTAGATCATATTTCCATGGAGAGGATGTCTGTCTGTAAAGAAAATCAATTAACAGAATTCGAACACATCTTGACTCCAATAATTAGTCTTATTACGTAGTGTTCTTGAGGGTGGCGGGGCTCCGCCCCGTGCCTGCTGTGGCACTCTGGAGCAGTTGCGCCCCCGGGCACTGTGGGGGTGGTGGGGGGGGTCTCGGGGTATGGTGGGGACCCTGCCTCTCCGCCTGGGGGGGGGCTGGGGGGGTGGGGTGTGCGGGTCGACCTGCCTGGCCGGACCAGCTCCCTGTTCGTCGGCGGGTCTGGATGTCCCATCCTGGACACCTGACTGGGGTCTCGCCATGCATGGCGGGTCTGTGCCCCTCCAGCTTGCGCCTGCAGGGGTGGTGGCCCTACCACTTGGGCCGCCTCAAGGCATCTCTGGGCACCTCGGCTCGGCTCCCCGCTGGCTGGGCGGCGAAGGGATGGAGAACGTATTGGGGCCAGTCAGGCATCTGGCCCCAGTGGGGAGGTGCATGCCTCGCCTGCCCTTGTTGCTCCACTACACCACATTCCACATGACTGTAGGGCCTCTGAGGGGCAGTGCGGGGATGAGGCAGGTTGGTGGGCAGGACTGCCCACCGGCCCTACTATTGTTGTTGTGCTGCTCCTCAATTTTAAATGCACATTAGATATCACATGACACTAGGGCCTTGGGGGGTGGGATGGGGCAGGTGAGACTCTGCCGTCTACCAGCGGTGGAGTACCCATGCCCTGTCTGCTCCCTTAATTTTAATACACCTTAGTCATCCACACGACCCACAAGCCATACGACACAAGGGCTTTGGGGGTAGGGAAGGGCAGGGAGGACCCAACCGCCTGCTAGCGGTGGGGCGCCCATGCCCTGACTGTTCCCCCAATTTTAAGGCACTATAGTCACCCACACATCCAACTCACTCACACACTCATATGCACCCACACATACACACCAGACGTAGGGTGGGGAGAGGATGACCCCCCCCCCCCCCCCCCCCCCCCCCCCCCCCCCCCCCGTCTATCTGTCCCTGATGCTGTGTGGACTGTGCGGGGAGCCTGCCATGTGGGGGAAGAAGATCCATTGCGGGGATGTCATGGGTGGCCCTGGTGGGGGTGGGCGGCCTCCTCTTGTGGGTGGCAGGCTGGGTGGGGGCTGTGGCCATTTGGCGGGGGTTCGAGGCTTTGGCGGGTAATCCGGGCATTTCTGGGATGCCCTGGGCCCCGCCGGCGGATTTGGGGGATTGGGTTTGGGGCTGGTCGGGGGGGCCTGCTGTTCTCTGTCCCCCCAGGCTTGGCTTCCTGCCAGGGGGGTGGGGACTCCGTCTGCCCTTCTTCCCCCATTTGTCCTGCAGGGTCACTGGGGCTGGAATACCGGGCCGTCGCGGCTGGCTGGGGTCTTTCCCGCTGGGTGGGTGGGGGCTGGGGGGTTGGGGCCTCTCCGGTGTGTGGTGGGCTCTCCGCCGGGGGTGCAGGCGGGTCTGCAGTTGCCGGGGCCATTTGGCTCTGGGTCCAGCTCGCGCTGCGGTTGGTGGTCGCGGGCTGGCTCTGGGGCTTCCTGCCCGCTGTCCCTCTATGGGCCTCCTTGCGCTGGGGGCTGTTGCCTCTGTACTCCCTTGCGGGCTCCTCCTTGGGTCGGGCACGTGGGGGGCATGCTGCGGGTCCTTGGGCTCTTGGGGTGGCTGGGAGTCTCAGTGGCCTGGTTTCTGGCCACCTGTGCCTTTGGTCTGGGGGGGCACTGTTACTGCAGCCCCCACATCAATTACCCACCACATCCAATGACAAATCGCTACACACTTGCATACACACATGAACACATACACACACATACACGAACACCTACCTACCCCTTCCCTCATACACACACACACACAGACAGATTCACACACAAACACACACACATATACACATATACACAAATACACATACGGAGCATCTAATAGTTAAGAACTATAGAGTGACCATAAATGTGGATATTATTAGCTATTGTTATTGTTACTGTGGTTGTTTTTCTGTTGTGCTGTTGTTGTTGTTTTTTCCCCGTCTCCCCACTCCCATTTTCCCTTTTCCCCATATATTCTCTCTGTTTTCCTCTTCCTGTCCACTCTCATTCCTGATGCGGTCCGGTTGTCTTAATAAAGTTAAAATATGCGATAGGAGGAGTATCCCACTCTCCTCCTTCGCACAGTAAATCTGCCCCAACAACACAAGGCATCCAGACCACTCATACTGCTTGACAATGATATTGGGACAGGACAAAAAAAAAAAAAATTCACTTTCCCACACACTCTCAGACTACATTGTGCATATTCTCTCAAGGTCATGCTTTCCTCCTGGGTTTACTTGTGTTTATTGTCAACAGCATTAAAAATTAAGCAACCAAATAGTACTGGCAATCAAATAGTCGTCGGGCGAGGTGGCCGGCTTCTCAGCTGAGACAAACGTTTTTTTCTTAGTGTTTCAGCCTTGCTCTCACAGGTGTACAATACTGTCACACAACAATAGGGGTCGCGAACTCAATTGATAGGAATTGAACTTCCTGGAAAAGTAGCAAACCGGCCTGTGTGCACCATCACTCTCCTGCAACAAAATGGCACCTGCGCCCACCTGACAGGAGTCCACCTGGATCTTAAAAGGCTCATTTAGCCACAGTGCAGGAAAGACAGGGGCAGAACACAGGAGAGATTTCACGTTCTCAAATGCACTTTGGCAATGAGGGAACCACACAAACTTTGTCTTGCCTTTCAAAAGACTTGTCAGGGGTGCAGCTACTGTAGAAAAGTTTTTTCAAAAACTGCAGTAGTAGCCTTCCATTCCCATTCTTTGTAGTAGGAGCTGTACTGTACCACACCCCTGATTTTAGCATCCACGGGATGCACCTGCCCATGCCCGACCACGTCATTGTCGCCCTGGCAAACTCACACTTTGCCAGATTGACAGTGAGACAAATCTTGTTGTTTAATATGTAGTTCACTTCAGCCTCCATAATTTTATGCTTGTGTGGTGCACACCTGTAAAAGCGTTGTCTGATTGACATCTCCAACGTTGATGTCTTGTTCTATTAGGTGTGTGCGTGTCTGCGTATCACCAAACGAAACTGGAAAACCCCCAATTAATTCAGCCAATTCCATAGCCTGAGACTGCGTTAACAAACTGCCCAAGTTAAGCAGCGCCTCAGAGTTCTTGAGCCTACCGCAGACTACTGCATTGTCGGGCACGCCACACTTAAAACCAGCGTGTTTGCTTAGCAACCTGCAAGCAGGAAACAGCACAAGATCACATGGATGTGCCCCTGAGACAATTGCCTGAAGACAAGTGACACTAACCACGCTGTCACAACACTTCAAATAAAACAAACTTACTCATCCCAAAGGAGAAACGCCACACAACCCGACAGGGGAAACTCCAAACCAGCGCACCAGGGCAGCAACACTTACCTTCTCTTCGAGCAAGAAAGACGCTTCCACAAACATTAACACATGGTGCATCTCCCAGGATCCATGTGCCAACCGAATAAAACCAAACTACTGACAGCCTCTAATGTGCACCAGGGCCCAATCACCTGATAGGTGCGCCATGTGCCACACAAAACATGTAACAGTTTCAATGATCAAACAAACATATCAGAAAGTCCGTTCACTTAACTATAGATGAGCCCCTACTTTGTCACAGCCTGGCTCTCACAGCCATGACAAGGAGGGAGACCAATGTTAACATTAAACAAGAATATTTACTGGGGAAACAGAAAAATTATAATTCCTAACAAATATGTGACACTCAGTAAGTCAGTGTGAAGTGCATGTTGTGTGAGTGGGCATGGGTGTAAGTGTTGTAAGGTGCATAAAATAAACTAAAGAATAACTGAGGACTTAAGGCAGCTCCCATCACCACCGGAGATGTTCACAAAGAGAGGGAGAGAGAGAGAGACATGAGTGACAGGGAGTGCCTTTTATAGGCTGGTGAACACTGGACCCAGGTGTCACCATGAAGCACTGATGACCAGAGGTGAACAATGATGTCACACAACAATAGGGGTCGCCACATTAGTGATTGGATGATGGGTTGAAACAATGCAAGTTCAGCATGTTTGTGACGTATAACAGGATGTCATCAGCATATGAACAGATTTCAATGACTGATGCTAAAAAGGCGTCTGAGTGTGTGAACATCAGCAGCTGTCAGAAGCTGTCATGTGACTAGTGATTTCATGAAAAATGTAAAGATTCAAAACAACATAATAATAAAATATGAATGTCTAACAAACTGTATACATTTATTTCTAAAGATTCAAAGCATAAACTTTGTTCAATTAGAAATCAATGATCGTGTGTGTGTGTGTGTGTGTGTGTGTGTGTGTCCAGTGAACTGTATCAGTCAGTTCAGTTTCTGCTCAGTGAGAGAGCCACTTTGCATCAGCAGCACCATGCTCCAGTGCTCTGGGAGAGTTTATAGTCCTGACAGTTGAAGACTGGATGACTGACAGCTGTCCTTCATCACAACAGAAGACACACAAATCCTCCTCATCAAAAACATGACTTTGATCTCCGTCCTCATCTGGACTCTCCTCTGCTGCTGCTTCACAGGTAAAGTCCAGAGAATCAAACTCCTCTCCTCTATCAACATCCGTCCCTCTGAAATGAAGCCGACAAAACCATGACTCTGCTTTATGTTTGTGTCTCTGTGTCCTCAGAGTCCAGAGGACAGGTAACAGTGACTCAGCCTGGAGCAGTGAGCTCTACTCTGGGAGCCTCCGTCGCCATCACATGTAGAACCAGTCAGAACGTTTATGTTTACAACAACAGGCACTTCTTATCCTGGTACCAACAGAGAGATGGAGAAAAACCTAAACTGCTCATTTACCTTGCTACCAGTCGACCATCAGGGATTCCAGCTCGTTTTACAGGCAGAGGATCAAACTCTGACTTCACTCTGACCATCAGTGGAGTCCAGGCTGAAGATGCAGCAGTTTACTACTGTCAGAGTTATCATGCTATCAACAGTCAGGGGGTGTTCACACAGTGAAAAAGTGTCGTACAAAAACCTCCCTCAGTCACTGAACCAAAACTGAACTTACTGCTGCAGCTGGAAGTTGCTGCAGAGACTGATACAGTTCACCGAGGACACACACACACACAAACACACAAAAGTAAAGTAGAATGTGGTAAAATGAGGCCACACATTCCTGAGCCCCTTACCCTAACCTTAACCTTCACAAACAAATACCTAACCAAACCTAATTCAAACTCTAACCCTACAACCAACCTACAACCCACAAAAATAACATTGAATTTGTGTGAATTGGGCAAAATGTCCTTACAAGATCAAAGTGTCCTCACAATCATGGTCTCAAAACAAAATGTGTCCTCACAGCCATAGAAAGATGTGTGTGTGCAGTATTTGCACATTAACATTGTATCGATCTGTGTCTGTAAGAAAAATGGAGCTGTACATTTTTATACTAATCAAATGAAAAAAATCACTAGAAATGGACGTTGTTTTACTCCTCTGATGATTGATTCACTACTGAAACCTTAACTGATTTCAAAACCATCAGCATCTCAGGTATCAGCTTTTAAAATCAGCTTGTAGACCGATGAAATCCTGTTTTACATCACAAATTCTTTCAGTTGAAGTTTCTAGTTGTAACAGATTCCTTATTCCCAACTTTCCCAACTCATTTCATGTGAAATGCTCTAAAACAACCTTAGCACAGTGAAAATTATTGTGTAATAAGCCCCAAAATTCTCATGCCACAGAATTCACATCTTTTGAGCTGCAATGTAATGGAAATTAAATCAAGTTTTTTTTACCCTACATTTTTACCATTCATATTCCCTTATGTCATGATTTTAATATTGACCTCTCTCAGTGCTGATGGGAAACATGATGATATGTTGAGGACAGCTACAGTTCACTGACTCTGTGTGTTTGCATATGTGTCCTCCCTCTCTGCTCCCAGCTGTTAAGAGGCCAGTGTTGATCAGTGGCTGTCCAGGCCTTTCAGAGCCACTGACACGCCGGCAGCACAATGATGATGTCTCTGACTCTCCTGCTGGTCACCCTGGGGCTCCTTGTTCAGGGTGAGACTCTCTTCTGAAAACTTGGCTTCAGGATACAACCAGGTTCACCACAATGATGTTCTGCTGTGATGGAGAAAGACTGAAACAAGCAGCATTGATCTTCTTCGTCTATTCTCCATGTTAAAGAAATGATCCTCTTCTGTTTGGGTGTTGATCATCTTTCTCCCAGCTGGATTTGTCTCAATAACCCTTCTCCTCTTTTTCATGTTTTCCAGTTTCATCAGGAGAAATCATCCTGACTCAGTCTCTTGGATCTCAGTCTGTTGTTTTAGGTCAGACAGTCTCTATCAGATGTAAAGCCAGTTCAGCTGTTAACTATGATATGCAGTGGTACCTTCACAAACCTGGAGAAACTACTAAACTCTTGATTTATGATGATACAAACCGTTACTCTGGAGCTCCAGATCGTTTCAGTGGAATTAAATCAGGTGGGACTGACTTCACTCTGACCATCAGTGGAGTTCAGGCTGAAGATGCAGGAGTTTATTATTGTCAGCAGAGTGAGAGCTCCCCGTTCACACAGTGATACAGCATCGTACAAAAACCTCCCTCAGCTGCAGAGGAACTGATCTGACTCAACAGCTGCACTGAAACTAAAACACTAGAGTTTGACTGCAACATGTTCTCATCTTGGGAGAAATGTTGCCTATAGAAATACTGTATTTATTAAATTTATTCATAAAGATTATGAAGACATTACCTTTTCCAAATACAAAGAACAACACACTAAACAAACAGGACTTTTTGACAGTAACAGTTGTCCAGTAAACATGTACATTTTTTTGTTATACTGCCAAACGCACTGAGTAGATGTCAGTTAATGTTAACACCAAAGTCACAGTTTAAAATGACAGAAATTTAAACTGAAATGAAAAAGTCATGTAGAGAATCTGATAATGATAAAAGTGTTATTTTCAAATTCTAAATAATCAGAATGTGCAAAATTTGAATTTTCACTCAAAATGTGCATCAAAGAGAAGAAGAGAGTTTCACACAGATGATGTTACACTTTTAATGATTCATTTTTCCACATCAGTTCATTCTTATGACGTGGTACATCTCAAATAGTCTTTAAAATCATTCATGCACAATAGTATCTAACTTATCAGAAGAACTTTGGTTGATTACAAAGGCATCTACACACATGAGACTAATTGCACAAAATGATTGTTTTAACATTTGACAGCAGTTTATCAAAGAAATGAGACACATTTATGGTTCCAGAGTTACTGGATAGCTCTTTATGCAGATGATACCTGACTTTATATATCTGCTACTGAAAATCCAACTCAGCAGATTTCTGTCCCTCAAACAACATATAACTATCACTTTAAGATCTCAGTGTTTGAATTGAAATGACAATTTTGTTAATTCAGCAAAATATGGTCAAAAAAAATTTAGTCAACCCGCAAATAACTAGAGTTATCAATTGAGTTGTATTTCATGTCAGTGAGAAAGTATCATAATCACCTGCTGATGTAATAAAAACTACAGATGGAAGCAGAATTTATTTGATGAACAGATCTTTATTTTGTGGAAACAGTGAAATTACAAACATTAGAAAAAAACAGCAAACATATCAGAGAGAGAGAAGATGAGAAAGAGAGAGAGACAGTGTCACAGTGAGCAGAGTAAAACCAGTAGCAGAGTCCCAGTGAGTCAGGTCAGGACTGGGAACACTGGTCTCTCCTCAGCGTCTCTGAGACCAGAGTCTGGGAGCCCTGGGTGGCCTCACAGGTCACAGAGTCCAGCTTCCCCCACTGGTCTGCAGGGAGCCTCAGGGTGCTGCTCCAGCTGTAGAGGCCGTCCTTCCCCAGCACCCCGGGGCTCCTGCTCTCCTCCCAGCTGCTGCTGCTCCTGCTGCCCCCCACCTTCCAGGCCAGACTCCAGTCTGAGGGGAAGCCCTTGTTGGCCAGGCACATGAGCGTGACCTCGGTCTGATGGAGCTCCTCTTGGGATGGGGGCAGCACCGTCAGGGTGGGACGGGTATCACCTAGGAGACACCAATCAGCTTAGAGGACAGGGAGCACACAGCTGTCAATCAAACAGCAGACACTTGGACACCTTTACAGTGTGAGAGTTGATTTTCTCCTTTAAGGAGTTTCTGTCAGATGGTTTTTCTGCTCCACCAGTCACTCACTCACACATTGTTTCACTTCCCTTTAAGAAGCCTCTCATGCACATCAGCACAGAGACAATCATCAGACACTTTGACCTGAAATACATCAAACTACACTGGAAACACAAGAAGCTAATTTCACATTTTAATAATTACGTTTTACTGTAGTCTATATTACACAATTTAATGAAAAGAATAAAATACTGTTTGGAAACATTTTCAGTTTTTCATGAATTTCTTCAAAGTCCTGATTCATTTATAGTGAAACACATTTACTGATAAAACTATCAAGAGCAAAACAGTTAAATCAGATCGACTGTTAAACGTCAAAATATCACATAATAACTGACAGCCATATTTAAAAATTTGACACAGATTGAAAAAAATTATTACCATCAGTAACTATTAAATTCAGAAAATTTCAGTTATATATATTTTTTAGCTCATTTTCTAACCAGTTTAAACTTTAAAGAGGACTGCAGGATTGTTGCTGTTTAATCTTTGCTGCAGCTCAAATTGTTCACGTTCACAAATTAAGTGGAACATGTAAAGAAAAATTCAGTGAATCTGCTTCAAGTTCAGCTTCAAGGTTAAAGAGGAGAAATGAACAATAACACAGAGATTTTAAAGTGGTTTAGATCGGCCTCATGGAAATTTATATCTCCTATAGATGTTCAGACACAGAGATTAGAACCTGAACTCATGACAACATTTAATATTTGATCAGAAACTTACTTCCAACATCCAGTCTGGTTCCTCCACCGAACGTGTACCACAGTGATACAAACTCATTGAGCCGTCGTACAAAAACCTCTCACTGTACAGAGACACGGCTCTCTGACTTTGAAACAAACAAACTCACCAAAATGAGTCTGTTTGTGATATTTCAACAGCTGATGTGAGAAATGACAATAGCCACAAAATCCCAGACTGTATATTTTTCTATTATATAGATTAATATTGAAATAAAAGTATTTGACTCTGCTGCTGCTTCACCTACATGTTCTCACTCCCAGCTCATCACATATGGACGTTTGGTCAGGAACCTTTAGCTTCATTGTTGAACGTGAAATAAAACAGTACAGCATTACTAAATTCATTTAGAAACTCACAGCACTTGGTTAATGTTGGAGAAAGATTGTGGTGTGGTTTAATACAGAAAAAGTTCAGTGTGACTTCAAAACCATGATGTTGTCTCAGCTCATATACGTCTCTGACAAAAGGCTTTGGTCTGTTTGATTCATGCATCAACTTTCAACAAAGCACAGTCTGTATTTGTATCAGATAAACTGCATGATTAAAAATGATGCTAAAGGAGTTCAAAAGTGACACCAGGAGGTCCTGACCAAGTGACTGTGACGAGTTTGGGGTGAGAGCGTGTTGACTTCACAGGTAAAGTCCAGAGAATCAAACTCCTCTAACATCCGTCCCTCTCAAGAGAGACCAGGAGGAACTTTGTATTGAGGACCACCTGGACTTCTCAGCAGCTGAGGCTCAGGGTGTTAGAGGCTTTCTTCAGGGTGGACAACATAAACTGACAGCATGACACAGGATCTAAATGGGGAAAGTGAAGAACTGTGTGGTGCGGACACTCCCTCAACCAGGTACCATGAATATCTTTGCTGTTATTAGTCTATGGAGCTGTTTCTAAATAAACTACAGCTCCATTATTTTATTGAAATCCAGGAACATGTCACTCAGTGCAACAGTGTGGCTCACTCATGTTTTTTTAATAATTAACAGACAGCAATGGAGCTCTACAGCAAATCTAAAGATGTCATTCAGGTTTTGGATACACAGACAAGACTTGTTAGTTAGTTCCATTCACTGGTGGATTGATGGGATTTGTTTATAACATCATGTGAACATGACTGACATCACATTTCAACAACGAGCTGAAATGAGACCTATGATGTCAGACATGTTCAGTCAGGTTAGAGGCTGATGACACCTGTGTAATGTTATTGTCATCATGTGATCAGAGAGACCTGGATGTGGGCGGATCACACCTGGTCTGTGAGGGTCTGTGCTGGGACCTGGAACTTGGGACTGCTTTAGTGGAAGGATCAAGGTTTAAAGACACTGTAACATGTTGACACTCTTTATATTTACTTTTGACCATAATAGACATGGTCTCTGTATTTCTGATTTTCTGAATATAGGAAACAACAATCACAGAAGATCCTGGTGTAAGAAACAGGTGATCTAATCAGGGGATGATGACGTGACCTTTAATCACAAGTCCATCATATATATGTGTGTATGTTCACTTCTTCACCTGAGGACGACATCTGTGGTTGAAATGATCTCAGTCACATCCACATCAAAGAAGAGGAAAGGAAAAGACAGTAGGATGCTGCAGTTTCTAATTTGTTCTTTTTATCATTTAAAAACATTTACAAACTATGTCTGAGGTCAATTTTAATTCCCTTATCCTCTAACTTCAGTGTGTGTCTGTGTGTGCATGTGCGTGTGTGTGCGTATGTGTCCTCAGTGAACTGTATCAGTCAGTTCAGTTTCTGTTCAGTGACTGAGGGAGGTTTTTGTACGACACTTTTTCACTGTGTGAACACCCCCTGACTGTTGATAACATGAAAACTCTGACAGTAGTAAACTGCTGCATCTTCAGCCTGGACTCCACTGATGGTCAGAGTGAAGTCAGAGTTTGATCCACTGCCTGTAAAACGAGCTGGAATCCCTGATGGTCGACTGGTAGCAAGGTAAATAAGCAGTTTAGGTTTTTCTCCATCTCTCTGTTGGTACCAGGCTAAGAGGTGCCTGTTGCTGTTAACATAAACGTTCTGACTGGTCCTACATGTGATGGCGATGGAGGCTCCCAGAGCAGAGCTCACTGCTCCAGGCTGAGTCACTGTGACCTGTCCTCTGGACTCTGAGGACACAGAGACACAAACATAAAGCAGAGTCATGGTTTTGTCGGCTGCATTTCAGAGGGACGGATGTTGATAGAGGAGAGGAGTTTGATTCTCTGGACTTTACCTGTGAAGCAGCAGCAGAGGAGAGTCCAGATGAGGACGGAGATCAAAGTCATGTTTTTGATGAGGAGGATTTGTGTGTCTTCTGTTGTGATGAAGGACAGCTGTCAGTCATCCAGTCTTCAACTGTCAGGACTATAAACTCTCCCAGAGCACTGGAGCATGGTGCTGCTGATGCAAAGTGGCTCTCTATGGAAATGCTCTGAGGAAACACACACACACACAGATTCTCATTGACAGTGCATTCACTGGCCACTTAATGTAACCTTAATCATCTCAACAGAATGTCTAAAGCTAAGTGCTGATTATCAAGGAACCATTGAAACATGTGGGGTCCAGCATTTGGTCCCCACAAAGCTGTCAGCATTACAAGTACAGTAGAATGTAGAAGAATGAGGCCACACATTCCCGAGCCCCTTACCCTAACCTTAACCTTCACAAACAAATGCCTAAACCAAACCTAATTCAAACTCTAACCCTACAACCAAGTCTGAACCCTCAAAAATCACATTGAATTTGTGTGGATTGGGTCAAATGTCCTTACAACATCAAAGTGTCCTCATAATGATGGTCTCAAAACAAAATGTGTCCTCACAGCCATAGAAAGATGTGTGTGTGTAGTATTTGGGCATAAAATTGTAAAGATCTATGTCTGTAAGAAAAATGTACACATATGTTTTTATACTAATCAAATGAGAAAATTCACTAGAAATGGACATTGTTTTACTCCTCTGATGACTGATTCACTACTGAAACGTTAACTGATTTAAAATCATCAGCATCTCAGGTATCAGCTCGTAAAATCAGCTTGTAGACCGATGACATCCTGTTCTACATCACAAATTCTTTCAGTTGAAGTTTCTAATTGTAACAGATTATTTATTCCCAACTTTCCATGAATCAGATAAGTTAAAGCAGCCTGCATGTGAAAAAATGGCCGCAATCACTTTTTCCATACGTATGACTTTATAAACAAAACTCTTCTTGTTATTTCGAGAATAAGCGCCTCATTTGTTATTACCAAATGAATTTACCTGGATTTGTTTCAATAAATTTTTTCCAGGTTCATCAGGAGAAATCATTGTGACTCAGTCTCCTGGATCTCAGTCTGTTGGTCCAGGACAAACTGTCTCCATCAGATGTAAATCCAGAAGATTTATAGGTGATGACATTAACTGGTACCTTCAGAAACCTGGAGAAGCTCCTAAACTCTTGATTTACGACACAACAAATCGTCAGCCTGGAGTTCCAGATCGTTTTAGTGCAAGAGCCCAACAGACTGACTTCACACTGACCATCAATAGAGTTCAGACTGAAGATGCAGGAGTTTATTACTGTCAGCAGTGTAACAGTCGCCCGTTCACACAACCTCGTACAAAAACCTCCCTCAGCTGCAGAGGAACTGATCTGACTCAACAGCTGCAGAGAAACAAAAACACAACAAGACATGTCTCAAATTTTCCTCATAGTTATATTGAATTTGAAAATCAACAGTCACACCTTTATCAAAATCTCATATATACATTGGCCATTTTCTATCGTCAAGATTTACATGCTGAGTTTGAGTCAAACACAGTCACAGTTTGAGGTCAAGACATTCAAGGGACGTGTTAATACAGATGAACTTGAGAAGTTTGATGAGTGTCTTTTTTTAATTCCACCAAACTGAAATTCAAGTCTGAAATCTACTGCACTGAAGCTTTAGTGATGTCCCTCACTTGTAGTCACTTTTGATAAATTAGTGAAAATGTAAATGAAATAAAGAACTTAAATCCAGTTTAAAAATATGAAACTGTTTGACCGTCTCTTAGTCAATATATACAATTCAAATGTAAGATTGACATGTAGGTCACCTCCATTTTTGCTGATATATTGTTTTATTTTACTGACCTTTAAAGAAAACTGATGTAGTTTTCTTTAAAGGTCATTTAAACGTGACCTTCACTCATCCCTTAAGCCCATTTTGATCCCACCTCATTTATCAAACCACTGCAAATAGAATATATTACAATGACCCGCAGCAGAGAGACATTAACAAAGTTTTTATGAAACTAAATTCCCTCCTCTGGACTGCGGCAGAGAAGACGACTACATCTGTTTGTCGACCTCAGATTAAGGCATCACTGCTGAACCATGACAGATTTCAGTACAAAGATAAAAAGTTGTTCTCATGTGTTAATGGTTGAGAAAAATGTGAAGAACAAACAAAAAAATTACATTGTTTTACAGCATTTGATTTAAAAAAAAATCATTATCTCTAGTAGAAACTTCCGAAAATTAAGTTTCATAGAGAAAACGTGCAATTGAAGAAGGTTTAGTTTGTCTGACGAAATATTGTGACGCACTGAAGAATGACTGAAGTTATATAAAATACCAAATATCAGCTAAAATATTAAAATAATGTCATTTTTATTTTAAATTGATGATTTGCTAAGTAGTGAAATTTTATAGTCACTTGTGTGACAGTGATGTTGATTCTTTGGTTGTGAAATATGAGAAAGATTTAACTTTCTGAAAATTACACTGAGAGACAGGAGGATCAGAGTGATGAGGTCCCTGTTGGAGTCAGTCAGAGCATTTCCATAGAGAGCCACTTTGCATCAGCAGCACCATGCTCCAGTGCTCTGGGAGAGTTTATAGTCCTGACAGTTGAAGACTGGATGACTGACAGCTGTCCTTCATCACAACAGAAGACACACAAATCCTCCTCATCAAAAACATGACTTTGATCTCCGTCCTCATCTGGACTCTCCTCTGCTGCTGCTTCACAGGTAAAGTCCAGAGAATCAAACTCCTCTCCTCTATCAACATCCGTCCCTCTGAAATGAAGCCGACAAAACCATGACTCTGCTTTATGTTTGTGTCTCTGTGTCCTCAGAGTCCAGAGGACAGGTCACAGTGACTCAGCCTGGAGCAGTGAGCTCTGCTCTGGGAGCCTCCGTCACCATCACATGTAGGACCAGTCAGAATGTTTATGTTGACAGCAACGGGCACCACTTAGCCTGGTACCAACAGAGAGATGGAGAAAAACCTAAACTGCTTATTTATGGTGCTACCACTGTAGAATCAGGGATTCCAGCTCGTTTTACAGGCAGAGGATCAAACTCTGACTTCACTCTGACCATCAGTGGAGTCCAGGCTGAAGATGCAGCAGTTTACCACTGCAAGAGTGAACATTACATCAACAGTCAGTGGGTGTTCACACAGTGAAAAAGCGTCATACAAAAACCTCCCTCAGTCACTGAACAGAAACTGAAGTGACTGATACAGTTCACTGAGGACACACACACACACACACTATACATTTTATTCTTCTATTGTTTAAATCTCTGGATGAAGGTTCATTAGACATTTGTATCTTGTTTATCCATCATGTTTCTTATGAAACACTGGCTCCTCCCTCCTTAAACCTGAAATAAATCTTTGACATTGTTTGGAATTCACCTTTCTGAGACAATGAATTGAACAAGTTAAAATTGATTCTGTGTCATCAGCCTCGAACTTCACACATCACAGAAACCAGTGTCATAGCTGGTTGGTGGAAATTAAATCATATTTTTATTTTACATTTTTACCAGACACACCATCTTTTGTCTTTGAAGATTTAAAGTCACTCTCAGCGCTGAGGGGAAACATCCTGATGTGATACCAGATTCACACCATGATGTTCTGCTGTGATGGAGAAAGACTGAAACAAGCAGCATTGACCTTCTTCATCTATTCTCCATGTTAAAGAAATGATCCTCTTCTGTTTGGGTGTTGATCATTTATCATTAAAAAAAATCACATTTTTTACAGTTGATACCTTTGTTCTCTAACTTCAGTATTTATGTTGTTGGCTACGTTTACTTTCCTGTTTTTCTGCAGTAACTGTACTTTTACTTCAGTCATGTTTGTGATACTTTATCCACCTCTTTTTGTGTGACTCTGATCAGATGCTTGAAATTAGATAATTGTATTAAGAAACGTTTTCATGTTAATGTATTACCACACATCTGTAGATATAGTGGATGAGGTGTATGTTTTTAAACAAAACAGATTATGTGTGTGTGTGTTTGTGTGTGTGTGTGTCTGATAATACATTTCTGAATATAATATTAGATTAGAAGATGCATCAGAATTTGATTTGATTTGATTATAATCATTTCCTGTTTGATTTTGATAGTCGCCTGTCATCTCGTTACAAACACTTCATCATTGAGTACTAAACAAATTCAGTATATGAAAGTCTCATAACGCAAGAATTTCAAAACAGTAAAATGAAATATATTAATGTTAATAGAAATGTGGACCAAAGAAGATCACATTGTGCTTCATTGTTAGAAACTAACTCAAACATGCAAAGCAGAAGCACAATGTATAAAATACATATTTCTGTCTGACAGAATAAAAGTAAACAACAAACTAGACCTGCATGTAAGTATATGAGGGCAGTGACTGCTGTCATTTCTGGATCAGGTCTCAGGGACATTGTCAATGCTTGGTGATGATCTGACAAAGAAATGATTGGACAAACTGATTCATTCAGACTCTCAGCATCACATCCTCAACCTGGTGGGAGCTGCAGGTATGGATGGTCATATGAAAGACTTTTTACTAACAAGCAGCTCTGTGCATGATGACCTTCACATATGACCTTTGACCTTCCTGTTGTGATGTTAGAACATGTGGATGCAGTGGAGAGACTGTCAGCTCTTTTGGGTTTTATCTTTCCAGTTAATATACTGAAGCATCAACATGTTGACATGAGCGCAGCAGTTTCAGTTCAGTTCCTGTTCAGTGACTGAGGGAGGTTTTTGTACGACGCTTTTTCACTGTGTGAACACCCACTGACTGTTGATGTAATGTTCACTCTGACAGTAGTAAACTGCTGCATCTTCAGCCTGGACTCCACTGATGGTCAGAGTGAAGTCAGAGTTTGATCCACTGCCTGTAAAACGAGCTGGAATCCCTGATGGTCGACTGGTAGCAAGGTAAATAAGCAGTTTAGGTTTTTCTCCATCTTTCTGTTGGTACCAGGCTAAGAGGTGGTATGGGCTGCTGTAAAAAACGTTCTGACTGGTCCTACATGTGATGGTAACGGAGGCTCCCAGAGCAGAGCTCACTGCTCCAGACTGAGTCACTGTGACCTGTCCTCTGGACTCTGAGGACACAGAGACACAAACATAAAGCAGAGTCATGGTTTTGTCGGCTTCATTTCAGAGGGACGGATGTTGATAGAGGAGAGGAGTTTGATTCTCTGGACTTTACCTGTGAAGCAGCAGCAGAGGAGAGTCCAGATGAGGACGGAGATCAAAGTCATGTTTTTGATGAGGAGGATTTGTGTGTCTTCTGTTGTGATGAAGGACAGCTGTCAGTCATCCAGTCTTCAACTGTCAGGACTATAAACTCTCCCAGAGCACTGGAGCATGGTGCTGCTGATGCAAAGTGGCTCTCTATGGAAATGCTCTGACTTGTTATTTGTTGCTGACACAGTATCACATGTACAATGATTTATGTGAAGGGAACAATGATATATCATGTTTTTAATGAAAATGTGATCCAATAAACATAATCTGAAAAGACAGGGGTGTGTATTATGGACATTTATATTCTCTGTTACAATCTCTAGAAAGAAAATAAAAAACAATGTTTGTGACAGAACAATCAGATTTTTCACATAATCTTTTCACTTAAAAAAAAAATACAAACAACAAATAAACAATCATTGATATGTTTCACTGAGACACACTCTACCTCTGTAGATTTAATCAAACTACTCTGATCATTTCAGACAGCAACATATGACACCAGTTATTGTTTTATTCATAAACATAATATATTCATTGGTGAATTGGTCTCTATTTATTGTAAATGTCATCAAGTTATTTGATGAATCTATCTGCTGAAAATTAAACTTACTTGGACTTTAAAGATTTCTTGATGCTAATGATGTCCCACATTTTATTTCTAATCTTCAGAGGTGATTTTCAAACCTTTTCACATTCATTACAGATTAAAATATAAGTACACATGAGTAGAAATAACACATAAATGAACAATGACATGTTTCTAATTATTATTCTGAAAACTTGACTCATCCACTATTGAACAAAATCATCAGAGTGATCAGGTCCCTGTTGGAGTCAGTCAGAGCATTTCCATCGAGAGCCACTTTGCATCAGCAGCACCATGCTCCAGTGCTCTGGGAGAGTTTATAGTCCTGACAGTTGAAGACTGGATGACTGACAGCTGTCCTTCATCACAACAGAAGACACACAAATCCTCCTCATCAAAAACATGACTTTGATCTCCGTCCTCATCTGGACTCTCCTCTGCTGCTGCTTCACAGGTAAAGTCCAGAGAATCAAACTCCTCTCCTCTATCAACATCCGTCCCTCTGATATGAAGCCGACAAAACCATGACTCCGCTTTTGTGTCTCTGTGTCCTCAGAGTCCAGAGGACAGGTCACAGTGACTCAGCCTGGAGCAGTGAGCTCTGCTCTGGGAGCCTCCGTCACCATCACATGTAGGACCAGTCAGGACGTTTATTATACTGGCTCATACCACCTCTTAGCCTGGTTCCAAAAGAGAGATGGAGAAAAACCTAAATTGCTTATTTACCGTGCTACCACTGGAGCATCAGGGATTCCAGCTCGTTTTACAGGTAGAGGATCAAACTCTGACTTCACTCTGACCATCAGTGGAGTCCAGGCTGAAGATGCAGCAGTTTACTACTGTCAGAGTTATCATGCTATCAACAGTCAGGCGGTGTTTACACAGTGAAAAAGAGTCGTACAAAAATCTCCCTCAGTCACTGAACAGAAACTGAACTGACTGCTGCAGCTGGAAGTTGCTGCAGAGACTTATACAGTTCACCGAGGACACACACACACACACAAGTAAAGTAGAATGTGGTAAAACGAGGCCACACATTCCCGAGCCCCTTACCCTAACCTTAACCTTCACACACAAATGCCAAACCAAACCTAATTCAAACTCTAACCCAACAACCAAGTCTGAACCCACAAAAATCACATTGAATTGTGTGAATTGGGCAAAATGTCCTTACAAGATCAAAGTGTCCTCACAATCATGGTCTCAAAACAAAATGTGTCCTCACAGCCATAGAAAGATGTATGTGTGCAGTAATTGGACATTAACATCGTTAATTGATGTGTGTCTGTAAGAAAAATGGAGCTGTATATTTTTATACTAATCAAATGAAAGAAAAAACACTAGAAATGGACGTTGTTTTACTCCTCTGATGATTGATTCACTACTGAAACCTTAACTGATTTAAAATCCACCAGTATCTCAGGTATCAGCTCGTAAAATCAGCTTGTAGACCGATGACATCCTGTTTTACATCACAGATTCTTTCAGTTGAAGTTTCTAATTGTAACAGATTCCTTATTCCCAAGTTTCCATGAATAAGATAAGTTAAAGCAGGCTCACTTCTGAAAAAATCGTAATCATTTTTTCATATGTATGACTTTGTAAACAAAACTCTTCCTGTCTTTACCAGAATAAGTGTCTCATTTGTTATTACAGGCTTTACTTCACTCACAAACAGATTCTATTAAAAGTGTATTCAGTACATTTATTATCAAAAACAAATTGAATTCACTGACTCATTTCAAGTGAAATGCTCTAAAACAACCTTAGCACAGTCAAAATTATTGCATAATAAGCCCCATAATTCTCACGCCGAAGAATTCACATCTTTTGAGCTGCAATGAAAATGAGATTAAGGTTTTTTTACCCTACATTTTTACCATTCATATTCCCTCATTTCATGATTTTAATGTTCACCTCTCTCAGCGCTGATGGGAAACATGATGATGTTGAGGACAGCTACAGTTCACTGACTCTGTGTGTTTGCATATGTGTCCTCCCTCTCTGCTCCCAGCTGTTAAGAGGCCAGTGTTGATCAGTGGCTGTCCAGGCCTTTCAGAGCCACTGACACGCCGGCAGCACGATGATGATGTCTCGGACTCTACTGCTGGTCACCCTGGGGCTCCTTGTTCAGGGTGAGACTCTCTTCTGAAAACTTGGCTTCAGGATGCAACCAGGTTCACCACAATGATTTTCTGCTATGATGGGGAAAGACTGAAACAAGCTGTAACACTATTCTCCATGTTAAAGAAATGATCCTCTTCTTTTTGGATGTTGATCATCTTTCTCCAAGCTGGATTTGTCTCAATAACCCTTCTCCTCTTTTTCATGATTTCCAGGTTCATCAGGAGAATTCATCCTGACTCAGTCTCCTGGATCTCAGTCTGTTGTTTTAGGTCAGACAGTTTCTAGCAGATGTAAAGCCAGTTCAAATGTTGACTATGACATGCAGTGGTACCTTCACAAACCTGGAGAAACTACTAAACTTCTGATCCGTCACTCTGGAATTCCAGATCGTTTTAGTGGAAGTAAATCACTCTGACAATCAGAGGAGTTCAGGCTGAAGACGCAGAAGTTTATTACTGTCAGCAGAGTGAGAGCTCCCCGTTCACACAGTGATACAACGTCATACAAAAACCTCCCTCAGCTGCAGAGGAACTGATCTGACTGAACAGCTGCAGAGAAACTAAAACACTAGAGTTTGACTGCAACATATTCTCATCTTGGAAGAAATGTTGCCTATAGAAATAATGAAAAAGTCATGTTGAGAATCAAATAATTAAAAAAAATGTTGATTTCAGATTCTAAATAATCAGAATGTGCAATATATGAATTTTAACTCAAAATGTGCATCAAAGACAAAAAGAGAGTTTCACACAGACGATGTTACACTTAATGATTAATTTTACGACATCTATTCATTCTCATGACGTAGTACATCTCACACAGTCTTTAAAATCATTCATACATGATCAACTCTAACATTCAAAATAACTTTTTTTATTTCAAAGGCATCTACACACATGAATGAAAACAAATACTCAACTAATAGTAACACTAATAGCACAGAATGATTGTGTTAACATTTGACAACAGTTTATCCCAGAAATTAGACAAATTTTTGGTTACAGGGTTACTGGAGATACCTGACTTTATATTTCTGCTTCTGAAAATCCAACAAAGACTCAGCAGATTTCTGTCCCTCAAACAACACATAGCAATTACTTTCAGATCTCAGTTTTTGAATGGAAGTGAAATGCTGGTAATTAGCCAAAAAAGAAAAGAAAATATTAGCCACACCACAAATAATTACTGCAGAAATTTAACCAGGGAGGGTTATCAATCGAGTTATATCTCAAGTCACTGAGAAAATTTCATAATCACCTGCTGATGTAATAAAAACTGCACATGGAAGCAGAATTTATTTGATGAACAGATCTTTATTTTGTGGAAACAGTGAAATTACAAACATTAGAAAAATAGCAAACATATTAGAGAGACAGAGAGAGAAGATGAGAAAGAGAGAGAGACAGTGTCACAGTGAGCAGAGTAAAACCAGTAGCAGAGTCCCAGTGAGTCAGGTCAGGACTGGGAACACTGGTCTCTCCTCAGTGTCTCTGAGACCAGAGTCTGGGAGCCCTGGGTGGCCTCACAGGTCACAGAGTCCAGCTTCCCCCACTGGTCTGCAGGGAGCCTCAGGGTGCTGCTCCAGCTGTAGAGGCCGTCCTTCCCCAGCACCCCGGGGCTCCTGCTCTCCTCCCAGCTGCTGCTGCTCCTGCTGCCCCCCACCTTCCAGGCCAGACTCCAGTCTGAGGGGAAGCCCTTGTTGGCCAGGCACATGAGCGTGACCTCCGTCTGATGGAGCTCCTCTTGGGAGGGGGGCAGCACCGTCAGGGTGGGACGGGTATCACCTAGGAGACACCAATCAGCTTAGAGGACAGGGAGCACACAGCTGTCAATCAAACAGCACACACTTGGACACCTTTACTGTGTGAGAGTTGATTTTCTCCTTTAAGGAGTTTCTGTCAGATGGTTTTTCTGCTCCACCAGTCACTCACTCACACATTGTTTCACTTCCCTTTAAGAAGTCTCTCATGCACATCAGCACAGAGACAATCATCAGACACTTTGACCTGAAATACATCAAACTACACTGGAAACACAAGAAGCTGATTTTACATTTTAATAATTACATTTTACTGTAGTCTATATTACACAATTTAATGTAATTTAAAAATACCATGTGGAAACATTTTCAGTTTTTTATGAATTTCTTCAAAGTCCTGGTTCATTTATAGTGAAACACATTTACTGATAAAACTATCAAGAGCAAAACAGTTAAATCAGATCAACTGTTAAACGTCAAAATATCACATAATTACTGACAGCCATATTTAAAAATCAGACACAGATTTAAAAAAGTTATTACCATAAGTAACTATTAAATTCAGAAAATTTCAGTCATACAATAATTTTAGCTAAATTTCTAACCAGTTTAAACTTTAAAGAGGACTGCAGGATTGTTGCTGTTTAATCTTTGCTGCAGCTCAAATTGTTCATGTTTCACAAATTAACTGGAACATGTAAAGAAAAGTTCAGTGAATCTGCTTCCAGTTCAGCTTCAAAGTTAAAGAGGAGAAATGAACAATAAAACAGAGATTTTAAAGTGGTTTAGATCGGCCTCATGGAAATTTATATCTCCTCCAGATGTTCAGACACAGAGATTAGAACCTGAACTCATCAGACAATATTTAATATTTGATCAGAAACTTACTTCCAACATCCAGTCTGGTTCCTCCACCAAAAGTCCACCACAGTGATACAAACTCATTGAGCCGTCGTACAAAAACCTCTCACTGTACAGAGACACGGCTCTCTGACTTTGAAACAAACAAACTCACCAAAATGAGTCTGTTTGTGATATTTCAACAGCTGATGTGAGAAATGACAATAGCCACAAAATCCCAGACTGTATATTTTTCTATTATATAGATTAATATTGAAATAAAAGTATTTGACTCTGCTGCTGCTTCACCTACATGTTCTCACTCCCAGCTCATCACATACGGACGTTTGGTCAGGAACCTTTAGCTTCATTGTTGAACGTGAAATAAAACAGTACAGCATTACTAAATTCATTTAGAAACTCACAGCACTTGGTTAATGTTGGAGAAAGATTGTGGTGTGGTTTAATACAGAAAAAGTTCAGTGTGACTTCAAAACCATGATGTTGTCTCAGCTCATATACGTCTCTGACAAAAGGCTTCGGTCTGTTTGATTCATGCATCAACTTTCAACAAAGCACAGTCTGTATTTGTATCAGATAAACTGCATGATTAAAAATGATGCTAAAGGAGTTCAAAAGTGACACCAGGAGGTCCTGACCAAGTGACTGTGACGAGTTTGGGGTGAGAGCGTGTTGACTTCACAGGTAAAGTCCAGAGAATCAAACTCCTCTAACATCCGTCCCTCTCAAGAGAGACCAGGAGGAACTTTGTATTGAGGACCACCTGGACTTCTCAGCAGCTGAGGCTCAGGGTGTTAGAGGCTTTCTTCAGGGTGGACAACATAAACTGACAGCATGACACAGGATCTAAATGGGGAAAGTGAAGAACTGTGTGGTGCGGACACTCCCTCAACCAGGTACCATGAATATCTTTGCTGTTATTAGTCTATGGAGCTGTTTCTAAATAAACTACAGCTCCATTATTTTATTGAAATCCAGGAACATGTCACTCAGTGCAACAGTGTGGCTCACTCATGTTTTTTTAATAATTAACAGACAGCAATGGAGCTGTACAGCAAATCTAAAGATGTCATTCAGGTTTTGGATACACAGACAAGACTTGTTAGTTAGTTCCTTTCACTGGTGGATTGATGGGATTTGTTTATAACATCATGTGAACATGACTGACATCACATTTCAACAACGAGCTGAAATGAGACCTATGATGTCAGACATGTTCAGTCAGGTCAGAGGCTGATGACACCTGTGTAATGTTATTGTCATCATGTGATCAGAGAGACCTGGATGGGGGCGGATCACACCTGGTCTGTGAGGGTCTGTGCTGGGACCTGGAACTTGGGACTGCTTTAGTGGAAGGATCAAGGTTTAAAGACACTGTAACATGTTGACACTCTTTATGTTTACTTTTGACCATAATAGACATGGTCTCTGTATTTCTGATGTTCTGAATATAGGAAACAACAATCACAGAAGATCCTGGTGTAAGAAACAGGTGATCTAATCAGGGGATGATGACGTGACCTTTAATCACAAGTCCATCATATATATGTGTGTATGTTCACTTCTTCGCCTGAGGACGACATCTGTGGTTGAAATGATCTCAGTCACATCCACATCAAAGAAGAGGAAAGGAAAAGATAGTAGGATGCTGCAGTTTATAATTTGTCTTTTTTATCATTTAAAGACATTTACAAACTATGTCTGAGGTCATTTTTATAGTTTATGTCTTTGTTCTCTAACTTCAGTGTGTGTGTGTGTGTACTTGTACTTGCTACATAGTAAGGACCAAAAAAAATATTTTACTAACAGAGTGAGGACATTTTGGACTGTCCTCACTTTTTGAGACACCTTAAAATCATATTTTGAGGGTTAAGACTAGGTTTTAGAGTTATGGTTACAATTAGATTTAGGTTAGGGTTAGGTACTCAGTTGTGATGGTTATGATTAGGGTAAGGGGTGAGGGAATGCATTATGTCAATGAGTGTCCTCACAATGATGGAAGTACAAGTATGTGCGTGTGTATGTGTGTGCGTGTGTGGGTGTGTGTGTGTGTCTTCAATGAACTGTATCAGTCACTACAGTTTCTGTTCATTTTGACTGAGGGAGGTTTTTGTACAACACTTTTTCACTGTGTGAACGGACTGGAATCAAATGCACCCTGACAGTAGTAAACTGCTGCATCTTCAGCCTGGACTCCACTGATGGTCAGAGTGAAGTCAGAGTTTGATCCACTGCCTGTAAAACGAGCTGGAATCCCTGATGCTCCAGTGGTAGCATCATAAATAAGCAGTTTAGGTTTTGCTCCATCTCTCTGTTGGTACCAGGCCAAGTAGTGCTTGTTGTTCCAAACATAAACGTTCTGACTGGTCCTACATGTGATGGTGACGGAGGCTCCCAGAGCAGAGCTCACTGCTCCAGACTGAGTCACTGTGACCTGTCCTCTGGACTCTGAGGACACAGAGACACAAACATAAAGCAGAGTCATGGTTTTGTCGGCTTCATTTCAGAGGGACGGATGTTGATAGAGGAGAGGAGTTTGATTCTCTGGACTTTACCTGTGAAGCAGCAGCAGAGGAGAGTCCAGATGAGGACGGAGATCAAAGTCATGTTTTTGATGAGGAGGATTTGTGTGTCTTCTGTTGTGATGAAGGACAGCTGTCAGTCATCCAGTCTTCAACTGTCAGGACTATAAACTCTCCCAGAGCACTGGAGCATGGTGCTGCTGATGCAAAGTGGCTCTCTATGGAAATGCTCTGACTGACTCCAACAGGGACCTCATCACTCTGATCCTCCTGTCTCTCAGTGTAATTTTCAGAAAGTTAAATCTTTCTCATATTTCACAACCAAAGAATCAACATCACTGTCACACAAGTGACTATAAAATCAAATCATAATTTTAGAATTAAAATGACATTATTTTAATATTTTAGCTGATATTAGTTATTATATATAACTGCAGTCATTCTTCAGTGCGTCACAATATTTATAAAATCTTAACTAAAATCTTCTTCAATTCAACATTTTCTCTATGAAACTTAAATTTCAGAAGTTTCTAGAAGAGATACAGATTTTTCAAAAAATCAAATGCTTACAAATGCAAATGCAAACATTAACACATGAGAACAACTTTTTATCTTTGTACTGAAATCTGTCATGGTTCAGCAGTGATGCCTTAATCTGAGGTCGACCAACAGATGTAGTCGTCTTCTCTGCCGCAGTCCACAGGAGGGAATTTAGTTTCATAAAAACTTTGTTAATGTCTCTCTGCTGCGGGTCATTGTAATATATTCTATTTGCAGTGGTTTGATAAATGAGGTGGGATCAAAATGGGCTTAAGGGATGAGTGAAGGTCACGTTTAAATGACCTTTAAAGAAAACTACATCAGTTTTAATATGTCAGTAAAATAAAATAACATATCAGCAAAAATGGAGGTGACCTACATGTCAATCTTACATTTGAATTGTATATATTGACTAAGAGACGGTCAAACAGTTTAATATTTTTAAACTGGATTTAAGTTCTTTGCTTCATTTACATTTATATTTTTACTAATTTATCAAAGGTGACTACAAGTGAGGGACATCACTAAAGCTTCAGTGCAGTAGATTTCAGACTTGAATTTCAGTTTGGTGGAATTAAATAAAGACACTCAGCAAACTTCTCAAGTTCATCTGTATTAACACGTCCCTTGAATGTCTTGACCTCAAACTCTGACTGTGTTTGACTCAAACTCAGCGTGTAAATCTTGACGATAGAAAATGGCCAATAAATATATATGAGATTTTGATAAAGGTGTGACTGTTGATTTAAAATTCAATATAACTATGAGGAAAATTTGAGACATGTCTTGTTGTGTTTTTGTTTCTCTGCAGCTGTTGAGTCAGATCAGTTCCTCTGCAGCTGAGGGAGGTTTCTGTACGAGGTTGTGTGAACGGGCGACTGTTACACTGCTGACAGTAATAAACTCCTGCATCTTCAGTCTGAACTCTATTGATGGTCAGTGTGAAGTCAGTCTGTTGGGTTCTTGCACTAAAGCGATCTGAAACTCCAGGATGACGATTTGTTGTATCATAAATCAGGAGTTTAGGAGCTTCTCCAGGTTTCTGAAGGTATCAGTTAATGTAATCACCTATAAGTCTACTGCATTTACATCTGATAGAGACAGTCTGACCTGGAACAACAGACTGAGATCCAGGAGACTGAGTCAGGATGATTTCTCCTGATGATTCTGGAAAACATTTATTGAAACAAATCCAGATAAATTCATTTGGTTTTGTTTTGAGTTTTGTTCACAAAGTCATACGTATGGAAAAAATTATTGCGGCCATTTTTTCACAAGCGAGCCTGCTTTAACTTATCTGATTCATGGAAGGAGGACAGGTCACAGTGACTCGGCCTGGAGCAGTGAGCTCTGCTTTGGGAGCCTCCATCAGTATCACATGTAGAACCAGTCAGAACGTTTAAGGCTCAAACCATGTAGCCTGGTACCAACAGAGACGCTTTAAAAAAGTGAAGGATTCTGGAAAACTGTTCAACAGCTCTCTTGTTTATGGAACAAAATAATGTGCAGTCTGATTCTTCATTGAGTGGGTTAAAGCCCTACAATTATCAGTTGAAAAAACTTTAGTCCTGACTGTATTCAGTGGCACTGTTCTGTTGATGTCACATTTACAGTATTTGCTGTAAATTATATCCAGTGTTTGTGGATCTTGTTTATTTAACTGATGAAGGAGAGATGTATGTTGTGTGTGTTTGATTGACCTTCAATCTGCTGAAGGACTATTTCCCAGCTAATCAGCTGTTCCTCCTCCACCCTCTCAAACCAACACTGTCAAGTCATTTTCTGACCAAACACAAACAGAAGCTACACATGTTCTTCTCTCTGTCATGTAACTTATCACAGCTGCCTGGTTTCTACTATGAAGGTAAAGTCTTATACCTGTGACAAGTATAGTAGAAAACACAAGAATGTTTTTTAATACCTCTCTTATTTGTTTCAGTACTTGAAGCGATCTGTAGCGGACATACCCTGGCATCAGCCACAATCCATAAAATAAGTTCATAGGAAGGACATGCAGAGTTATGGACACAAAATTGACACTCTCTCACTCTTCTCACCATCAAAGTCATTGATAAGAAACAGAGACAAAGGACCCTCTTCCACAAACAGGCCAACTTTAGCAGGTCACCAAGATACATACGCCCAGACCATGAGTCAAATGGCCATCTCCAGAGAATCAAAAAATGGCCACAAGATTGGAGTACACAACCAGATTCTCCAGTCTCTGCCTCGCATGAATACACACACACACACACACACATACACACAAACTAAGGTTTACTGCTCTTCCCCTGTCCCTCTCTAGATAACAGAACCATTAACTAGGCTACAAGCCACATTCCAATCCAGATTGGAAACATCATTTGTCATGTGACTTTTCAGCTGGTTGAGAGAAAATGGCTTTTTGATGCCACTGGACACTGAAACACTGACACACAATGAGGTTAAACTGCATTAGTGAATATCTCACAGCTAATCAACTTATCCAATATTTTTTGTCAAATCACTAAATAATTACAATGACCCTGTGACCTGATCCAGAAATCACTGATTCACTGTGGGTTTCATGGATCAGCTGTTACTATTAAGACGTCGGCAGTGAGACAGCAAACATGACTCACTTTAATAATAAAACACACAGAAAATAAACTCATGTGATCAAAGCATATTTACTGTCATGAAATATTGAAAACTTAAGCATTACTAGAAACAAACAGCACTATTGAAATATATGAAAGCTCCATTAGAAAGAAACACAGACAGAGTTGCAGAGTGAGTGCAGAGTTTCTGGATATCTCTTTATGCTGATTATATTTCTGCTCAACAAAGACTCAGCAGATTTCTGTCCTCAAACAACATCACTTTTAGAGCTCCAGTCAAGCCCGAAATTATTCATACCCCTGGCAAATTTTGACTTATAGTTTCTTTTATTCAACCAGCAAGTTTCTTTGTGGCATCTTTGTGGAAAAAATCATTTTTCAGCTTTTATTTACATTTGAACAAAAAGTGGCATGTCCAAAATTATTCATACCCTTTGCAAACTGTCACAGTCTATGGGAAAATCCAAAGTTCTATAGCATTCCAAATAGTCCAAGCTGTTCTAAAGCATCCTAATTACCCTGATTCATTGGGAACAGCTGTTTTAATCAACTCAACAGGTGAAAAACAGCAGCTCTCTGCAGTTGGTTTGTGGACAGTCATGGCTAAGACAAAGGAGCTCAATGAGGACCTGAGGCTGCACATTGTGGCTGTTCACAAGTCAGGAAAGGGCTATAAGACCATATCTAAATGTTTTCAAGTTCCAGTGGCTACAGTGCAAAGTATTATTAAAAAATACAAGACGTTCCACACTGTAGAAAATCTTAGAGGATGTGGTCGGAAGCCAAAAGTGACACCTGTGCTGGCCAGGAGGATAGTGAGAGAGGTGAAAAAGAATCCAAAGATCACCACCAAGGCCATCCTGGAGAATCTGGGCTCTGCTGGTGGCAATGTCTCAAGGCAGACCGTCCAACAGACACTGCACACTGCTGGGTTTCATGGACGCAGACCAAGGAAGACGCCACTTCTCCAGATAAGGCACACAAAAGGCCGATGGCCTTTACAAATGCTCATCTGGACAAAGAAGAAGACTTCTGGTCTTCTGTTTTATGGTCAGATGAAACAAAAATTGAATTGTTTGGCCACAATGATGTATCCTTCATTTGGCGTAAAAAAGGAGAAGCCTTCAACCCTAACAACACCATCCCCACTGTCAAACATGGTGGTGGGAACCTAATGCTTTGTCAATCACAGTAAACGGCACCATGAAAAAAGAGCAATACATCAAGATTCTCAACAGCAACATCAAGCAGTCTGCAGAGAAACTTGGCCTTGGGCACCAGTGAACATTTCAGCACGACTACGACCCAAAACAAACAGCAAAAGTGGTGAAGAAATGGTTAACGTTTTGCAGTGGCCCAGCCAGAATCCTGACTTGAATCCAATTGAGAATCTGTGGAGGGAGTTAAAGACCAGGGTGATGGTAAGGAGACCCTCCAACCTGAAAGAGTTGGAGCTTATCGCTAAAGATGAATGGGCAAAAATACCAATGGAGACATGCAAAAAGCTGGTCAGCAAGTATAGAAAGCGTTTGATTGCTGTAATAGCCAATAAAGGCTTTTCTACTGATTATTGAGAAGGGTATAAATAATTTTGGACATGCCACTTTTTGTTCAAATGTAAATAAAAGCTGAGAAATTATTGTTTCCACAATGATGCCTCTTGTACATTGTTTTATTATCTTCTGGGAGATGCCAGTGTCATTTCCAATCAAGAAGAAACTCGCTGGTTGAATAAAAATAAATTTAATACAAAATTTGCCAGGGGTATAAATAATTTTGGGCTTGACTGTATGTGTAACTATATGACATTTTGATAAAACACACCTATAACCCACAAACATTTGGTGTAGAGGTTTAACCAAGGGATCAATGAAGTTGTATTTCATGTTACTGAGAAAATACCATCATCGTCATATGGTCATGTTGTTATAAAAACTACAGATAGAAGCAGAATTTATTCGATAAACAGATCTTTATTTTGTGGAAATAGTGAAAGTACAATAAGAGAACTAGCAAACACAGAGAGAGAGAGAGAGAGAGAGAGAGACAGTGTCACAGTGAGCAGAGTAAAACCTGGAGCAGAGTCCCAGTGAGTCAGGTCAGGACTGGGAACACTGGTCTCTCCTCAGCGTCTCTGAGACCAGAGTCTGGCAGCCCTGGGTGGCCTCACAGGTCACAGAGTCCAGCTTCCCCCACTGGTCTGCAGGGAGCCTCAGGGTGCTGCTCCAGCTGCAGTGGCCAGCTGTGGCTCCTCACTGGAGGGGGGCAGCACTGTCAGGGTGGGGGCAACTTGACCCACTGCAGAGAGAGAGATGAACAAGTTTTTCTGTGGACTGCAGCAGAGGAGACGACTCCTTCTGTTGGTCGTCCTCAGATTGGATGAAACTGCTCGTCAGTTTCTCACTTCCCTCTCTGAGTTCAGTAACCATGGCAACAGACAGGCATCACTGCTGAACCATGATAACAGACAAGTTTCAGTACTAAAGATAAAAAGTTTAAGGTTCCTCTGATGTGTCAATGTTTCATCGGTAAAATACTAATTTAGAGTTTTAAATTTAAAAAAAACACAACTATATATTAGCAAATGTGAAAAATGTAAGTTTTAAATACTTTTACAGAGTCTGAAAAATTTCTTATCTAAAACAGAAAAGACTGAGATGGAGTCTGTTTATTTTGTTCATTCAAAATGAAATTTGTTTAAATACAGATTTACATTAAAACTCATCAAAAAATCCCACTCATACTGAATGATGTTAATTAAAATTTAAAAAAGATATAAGAAATGTATTGAAATAAACTGAACATTTTATTAATACAGATGAAAATACATAAAAATGAGATTTTTATGAACTCTGATATTTGGCCACATTCACATAGAAATGAGCATTAGCACATTCATCATCAATATTCCAATAAGGTGACCCACTGATAAACAGCATGATCAGAGTGATCAGATCCCTGTTGGAGTCAGTCAGAGCATTTCCATAGAGAGCCACTTTGCATCAGCAGCACCATGCTCCAGTGCTCTGGGAGAGTTTATAGTCCTGACAGTTGAAGACTGGATGACTGACAGCTGTCCTTCATCACAACAGAAGACACACAAATCCTCCTCATCAAAAACATGACTTTGATCTCCGTCCTCATCTGGACTCTCCTCTGCTGCTGCTTCACAGGTAAAGTCCAGAGAATCAAACTCCTCTCCTCTATCAACATCCGTCCCTCTGAAATGAAGCCGACAAAACCATGACTCTGC
Source organism: Trachinotus anak (assembly GCF_046630095.1). Taxonomy (NCBI): domain Eukaryota; kingdom Metazoa; phylum Chordata; class Actinopteri; order Carangiformes; family Carangidae; genus Trachinotus; species Trachinotus anak. The sequence goes on along the minus strand of NW_027273867.1, from coordinate 24,026,279 downwards.
TTTATGTTTGTGTCTCTGTGTCCTCAGAGTCCAGAGGACAGGTCACAGTGACTCAGTCTGGAGCAGTGAGCTCTGCTCTGGGAGCCTCCATCACCATCACATGTAGGACCAGTCAGAACGTTTATGTTAACAGCAACGGGCACCACTTAGCCTGGTACCAACAGAGAGATGGAGAAAAACCTAAACTGCTTATTTACCGTGCTACCACTCGAGCATCAGGGATTCCAGCTCGTTTTACAGGCAGAGGATCAAACTCTGACTTCACTCTGACCATCAGTGGAGTCCAGGCTGAAGATGCAGCAGTTTACTACTGTCAGAGTTACCACTGGTTGAATAACAAAGCTGTGTTCACACAGTGAAAAAGCGTCGTACAAAAACCTCCCTCAGTCACTGAACAGAAACTGAAGTGACTGATACAGTTCACTGAGGACACACACACACACACACACACACACACACACACACACTCCCAGTAGTATATTTGGGTAAAGTCTATAGGGATAATTCAATCTTTCTCATCATCAATTTTACATATATTGATTCAAATATATTTACAAATGTTAATTATACATGTGTAGTTCATTTCTACATCACTCTGAAACACTTTGCTTTCAGTCTTTGGGAAATCCATCAGCACCAGGTATCATTTATAATACATCATCATCAAATCAGCCTGTGTGCTGATGATTTCCTTTTATACATCACAAATCCTCATCTTCCCATCTTTATGTTACTAATAAGATCAGAAGTTCAATTAGGATTTCTGGCTTCTCCCTTATATTTTAATGTGTAAACTGAGATTATCTATTTAAACCCCTCCCCCATCTGTGCTCAGTGCCTTCATTAAACAGCAGCTGTAAAAAGCACAGAAACTGCAGCCCCAACAGAAAGACAGGCCTTTTAGCAAGATGCTGCCTTCTTCAGCACCTGTGGGTGATGCTGGTGGTGGTGAGCAGAGTGAAGATTATGAGGAGAAGGAGAGAGATGATGGTGAGAGTGGAGGGAGAGTAGAACTTGCAGTAAGCAGATGATAACAATGGGCTGACAGCCTGGGTCAACAATATGTATTGAGAGAGGATGATGCATTAGCCTATATGCTACTGTCGTTTCTTAAATCGCGATGATGTGATGATGATCAAGAAAACTCCGCTGACACCGTCTTGCTTGTATATAAAGAGGTTTATTACAAGGAAGTCCAGCATCAAATCAAGCACTCGAGATTGCCTGAGAGAGGAGGCGAAGCCAGTGTGAATCTCCTCTGAATAACTGCTCTAACTCCCCATCTATATAGATTGGTTGGTTGTTTTCGTGAACCTAAGGTAAAACATATGGTTCCTGTAAATACAGAAAAAGGGCTTCCTTACATAAGATGAGGGAGTCATCAGTCTCCCATCCACGCCTAGACCTTTTGACCTAGGACCTTTAAGCTAAGGCCCTTAAATCTTTTTACCCTAGAGTCTTCTGGCTAAGGCCCTTAAATCTTTTTGACCAGGGGACTCCTAGCTAAACATACCAAACCCGTAAATTCACATAACATAACATACAGAACTTCAGATACTACACTACCCTGGAGTCCAGTCCCATTAAGATCCACTTAGTGGAAAATGTATTTATTAAATATAAAAATCCAGGGCTGATAGTTTGTCCCAGTCCAGTCCTGCTAGAAAATGTTCTATTTAATCAGCCTCAAAAATCTTTTTTCATAAAATTCATATCAGCTTGTTGAGCTGCTTGGTTGGAAATCAAATTAAAATTTCTACCAATATATAATTTTAATATTCACCTCTCTCAGCGCTGATGGGAAACATGATGATATGTTGAGGACAGCTACAGTTCACTGACTCTGTGTGTTTGCATATGTGTCCTCCCTCTCTGCTCCCAGCTGTTAAGAGGCCAGTGTTGATCAGTGGCTGTCCAGGCCTTTCAGAGCCACTGACACGCCGGCAGCACAATGATGATGTCTCTGACTGTCCTGCTGGTCACCCTGGGGCTCCTTGTTCAGGGTGAGACTCTCTTCTGAAAACTTGGCTTCAGGATACAACCAGGTTCACACAATGATTTTCTGCTGTGATGGAGAAAGACTGAAACAAGCAGCATTGACCTTCTTCATCTATTCTCCATGTTAAAGAAATGATCCTCTTCTGTTTGGGTGTTGATCATCTTTCTCCAAGCTGGATTTGTCTCAATAACCCTTCTCCTCTTTTTCATGTTTTCCAGGTTCATCAGGAGAAATCATCCTGACTCAGTCTCCTGGATCTCAGTCTGTTGTTTTAGGTCAGACAGTCTCTATCAGATGTAAAGCCAGTTCAACTGTTGACTATGATATGCAGTGGTACCTTCACAAACCTGGAGAAACTACTAAACTCTTGATTTTTATATATATATATATATATATATATATATATATATATACATATATATATATATATATATATTATAAGTAAATCAGGTGGGACTGACTTCACTCTGACCATCAGTGGAGTTCAGGCTGAAGATGCAGGAGTTTATTACTGTCAGCAGAGTGAGAGTTTCCCGTTCACACAGTGATACAACGTTGTACAAAAACCTCCCTCAGCTGCAGAGGAACTGATCTGACTGAACAGCTGCAGAGAAACTAAAACACTAGAGTTTGACTGCAACATATTCTCATCTTGGAAGAAATGTTGCCTATAGAAATACTGTATTTATTAAATTTATTCATAAAGATTATGAAGACATTACCTTTTCCAAATACAAAGAACAACACACTACACAAACAGCACTTTTTGACAGTAACAGTTGTCCAGTAAACATGTACATTTTTTTTGTTATACTGCCAAACGCACTGAGTAGATGTGATGTCAGTTAATGTTAACACCAAAGTCACAGTTTAAAATGACAGAAATTTAAACTGAAATGAAAAAGTCATGTAGAGAATCTTATAATGATAAAAGTGTTATTTTCAAATTCTAAATAATCAGAATGTGCAAAATTTGAATTTTCACTCAAAATGTGCATCAAAGACAAGAAGAGAGTTTCACACAGATGATGTTACACTTTTAATGATTCATTTTTCCACATCAGTTCATTCTTATGACATGGTACATCTCAAATAGTCTTTAAAATCATTCATGCACAATAGTATCTAACTTATCAGAAGAACTTTTGTTGATTACAAAGGCATCTACACACATGAGACTAATTGCACAAAATGATTGTTTTAACATTTGACAGCAGTTTATCAAAGAAATGAGACACATTTATGGTTCCAGAGTTACTGGATAGCTCTTTATGCAGATGATACCTGACTTTATATATCTGCTACTGAAAATCCAACTCAGCAGATTTCTGTCCCTCAAACAACATATAACTATCACTTTAAGATCTCAGTGTTTGAATGGAAGTGACAATTTTGTTAATTCAGCAAAATATGGTAAAAAAGAAAATTAGTCAACCCGCAAATAACTAGAGTTATCAATTGAGTTGTATTTCATGTCACTGAGAAAGTATCATAATCACCTGCTGATGTAATAAAAACTACAGATGGAAGCAGAATTTATTTGATGAACAGATCTTTATTTTGTTGAAACAGTGAAATTACAAACATTAGAAAAAACCAGCAAACATATCATAGAGATAGAAGATGAGAAAGAGAGAGAGAGAGACAATGTCACAGTGAGCAGAGTAAAACCAGTAGCAGAGTCCCAGTGAGTCAGGTCAGGACTGGGAACACTGGTCTCTCCTCAGCGTCTCTGAGACCAGAGTCTGGGAGCCCTGGGTGGCCTCACAGGTCACAGAGTCCAGCTTCCCCCACTGGTCTGCAGGGAGCCTCAGGGTGCTGCTCCAGCTGTAGAGGCCGTCCTTCCCCAGCACCCCGGGGCTCCTGCTCTCCTCCCAGCTGCTGCTGCTCCTGCTGCCCCCCACCTTCCAGGCCAGACTCCAGTCTGAGGGGAAGCCCTTGTTGGCCAGGCACATGAGCGTGACCTCCGTCTGATGGAGCTCCTCTTGGGATGGGGGCAGCACCGTCAGGGTGGGACGGGTATCACCTAGGAGACACCAATCAGCTTAGAGGACAGGGAGCACACAGCTGTCAAACAGCAGACACTTGGACACCGTTATTGTGTGAGACTTGATTTTCTCCTTTAAGGAGTTTCTGTCAGATGGTTTTTCTGCTCCACCAGTCACTCACTCACACATTGTTTCACTTCCCTTTAAGAAGCCTCTCATGCACATCAGCACAGAGACAATCATCAGACACTTTGACCTGAAATACATCAAACTACACTGGAAACACAAGAAGCTGATTTTACATTTTAATTATTACGTTTTACTGTAGTTTATATTACACAATTTAATGGAAAGAATAAAATACTGTTTGGAAACTTTTTCAGTTTTTCATGAATTTCTTCAAAGTCCTGATTCATTTATAGTGAAATACATTTACTGATAAAACTATCAAGAGCAAAACAGTTAAATCAGATCTAGTGATAAACGCCAAAATATCACATAATTACTGACAGCCATATTTAAAAATTTGACACAGATTAAAAAAAAATTATTACCAGAAGTAACTATTAAATTCAGAAAATTTCAGTTCTATATTATTTTAGCTCAATTTCTAACAAGTTTAAACTTTAAAGAGGACTGCAGGATTGTTGCTGCAGCTCAAATTGTTCACGTTCACAAATTAACTGCAACATGTAAAGAAAAATTCAGTGAATCTGCTTCAAGTTCAGCTTCACAGTTGAAGAGGAGAAATGAACAATAACAGAGATTTTAAAGTGGTTTAGATCGACCTCATGGAAAATTATATCTCCTACAGATGTTCAGACACAGAGATTAGAACCTGAACTCATCAGACAATATTTAATATTTGATCAGAAACTTACTTCCAACATCCAGTCTGGTTCCTCCACCAAAAGTCCACCACAGTGATACAAACTCATCGTCGTACAAAAACCTCTCACTGTACAGAGACACGGCTCTCTGACTTTGAAACAAACTAAATCTACAAACCCTCAAGATGCTGCTTTAGTGTTAAATTTAGAAATGAGGATTTTCTCTGCCTCAGTGTTTAATTTTCATTATCATGAGTTTTTACAATTTCTACTGTTAAAACAAACTTTGTCTCAAGTTGCAAAAGTTTTCTTTTAAAACTTTAAATTGACATGTAAAGGTAACTTTTTTTCCTGGTTTGCTGAATGTAATAGAAATAAAATGAAAAACAGCTCCTTAAATAAAAATGTTAAAAAACATTAACTTACTTCCAACATCCAGTCTGGTTCCTCCACCGAACGTGTACCACAGTGATACAAACTCATTGAGCCGTCGTACAAAAACCTCTCACTGTACAGAGACACGGCTCTCTGACTTTGAAACAAACAAACTCACCAAAATGAGTCTGTTTGTGATATTTCAACAGCTGATGTGAGAAATGACAATAGCCACAAAATCCCAGACTGTATATTTTTCGATTATATAGATTAATATTGAAATAAAAGTATTTGACTCTGCTGCTGCTTCACCTACATGTTCTCACTCCCAGCTCATCACATATGGACGTTTGGTCAGGAACCTTTAGCTTCATTGTTGAACATGAAATAAAACAGTACAGCATTACTAAATTCATTTAGAAACTCACAGCACTTGGTTAATGTTGGAGAAAGATTGTGGTGTGGTTTAATACAGAAAAAGTTCAGTGTGACTTTAAAACCATGATGTTGTCTCAGCTCATATACGTCTCTGACAAAAGGCTTTGGTCTGTTTGATTCATGCGTCAACTCTCAACAAAGCACAGTCTGTATTTGTATCAGATAAACTGCATGATTAAAAATGATGCTAAAGGAGTTCAAAAGTGACACCAGGAGGTCCTGACCAAGTGACTGTGACGAGTTTGGGGTGAGAGCGTGTTGACTTCACAGGTAAAGTCCAGAGAATCAAACTCCTCTAACATCCGTCCCTCTCAAGAGAGACCAGGAGGAACTTTGTAGTGAGGACCACCTGGACTTCTCAGCAGCTGAGGCTCAGGGTGTTAGAGGCTTTCTTCAGGGTGGACAACATAAACTGACAGCATGACACAGGATCTAAATGGGGAAAGTGAAGAACTGTGTGGTGCGGACACTCCCTCAACCAGGTACCATGAATATCTTTGCTGTTATTAGTCTATGGAGCTGTTTCTAAATAAACTACAGCTCCATTATTTTATTGAAATCCAGGAACATGTCACTCAGTGTAACAGTGTGGCTCACTCATGTTTTTTTAATAATTAACAGACAGCAATGGAGCTCTACAGCAAATCTAAAGATGTCATTCAGGTTTTGGATACACAGACAAGACTTGTTAGTTAGTTCCATTCACTGGTGGATTGATGGGATTTGTTTATAACATCATGTGAACATGACTGACATCACATTTCAACAACGAGCTGAAATGAGACCTATGATGTCAGACATGTTCAGTCAGGTTAGAGGCTGATGACACCTGTGTAATGTTATTGTCATCATGTGATCACAGAGACCTGGATGTGGGCGGATCACACCTGGTCTGTGAGGGTCTGTGCTGGGACCTGGAACTTGGGACTGCTTTAGTGGAAGGATCAAGGTTTAAAGACACTGTAACATGTTGACACTCTGTATATTTACTTTTGACCATAATAGACATGATGACGTGACCTTTAATCACAAGTCCATCATATATATGTGTGTATGTTCACTTCTTCACCTGAGGACGATATCTGTGGTTGAAATGATCTCAGTCACATCCACATCAAAGAAAAGAAAAGGAAAAGACAGTAGGATGCTGCAGTTTCTTATTTGTTCTTTTTATCATTAAAAAACTCACGTCTGAGGTCATTTTTATAGTTGATTCCCTTATCCTCTAACTTCAGTGTGTGTGTGTGTGTGTGTGTATGTGTGTGTGTCCTCAGTGAACTGTATCAGTCAGTTAAGTTTCTGTTCAGTGACTGAGGGAGGTTTTTGTGCGACACTTTTTCACTGTGCGAACACCTCCTGACTGTTCACATGCTGACTGTTCACTGTGACCTGTCCTCTGGACTCTGAGGACACAGAGACACAAACATAAAGCAGAGTCATGGTTTTGTCGGCTTCATTTCAGAAGGATGGATGTTGATAGAGGAGAGGAGTTTGATTGTCTGGACTTTACCTGTGAAACAGCAGCAGAGGAGAATCATTCTATTCATCTGGCATGCAAGCACAGATGGGTTTTTTTTCACTGTCTGTGCCTTGCATGATAGTATTTTAGCTATTAGTTGGCAAACCTTGATCGGACACTTGCACTTGTGCTTATTATTGTCCAATCAGTCATGGGACATTTTGAGTCTACTATTTCTTGTGTAATAATTCATAGTAGACATTTGGACAACAATACTAAATGCTCACCACACTATATAGTGGTCTATACGATGAATAGTGAGTGATTGTTTACACAGTACAAATCCTTCATGACTCATCCAGCCCCAGTAAGTGAGAACATAAAATTCAATCAGAAAAACCATCACAAAGTATTTAAGTAGTTCTACCCTTTTTCCTAACAAATCATACAACTCCCCTATCCTTAAGTAATACTGTTAATATTGTTTTGCAGTTTTTACCATAGTGTTGTTTTGTCTTGATAACCTTTTTTAGGACTTGCATTGAATTAAGGTGCAGTTAAGACTTATTCTACTTCTGCTTTTAATTGCTACATTTGTCACAATTTACCATTGTTGTTTTTGATCTTATGTTTTAGACTTCAAACCAGAAGAGAAGAGCAGCTGCTTTGCTTGGACTTCCACACTATCTGAAGGAGGATCCTATCAATTTCATCTGTGTCTGCAAGGTGTGTGAGTGAGCTGATTTCATTGTTGCATGGGAAACTCCTATCACATTGAAAAACAATTTGTTAATTAATGTAAGACAGAAGGCTAAATTAGTGTCATTTTAACATGGTTTTCATTCAGTTGTGACACAGTTAATGCACTTACCTACTACTGGATTGATATTTCTATACTTGTTAAAAATGCTGGAGTCATAGATGAAAAAACTGCATTTTAAAATCTTTTCCAGACATAATTGAAAGCATGAGACTGTTTCCCTGCCATCTTTACAAACCTTTGACAGCGTCAGAACAAACATTTAATAATTGTCTAGTGTTAGTCAAGCTACTGAAAGTGCTTTCTGTCAGTTTGATGGCAAGTCCAGATTTAAGTTTTGAAATTTGGTTAGCCATTTGGTTTATGTTTGGATTAAGTAGCTTTAAACTCAAAAGAAAAAAAAAGATTCTCACACTGTATAATCACATGAAGTTTATGAACAGTATGTCTATTTCAAGCCATATGATATTTACACTTAGGAAAATGTTCACATGTTTTTTTAAAAATCTATTCTACTTGTCTTTTGCAGCATTTTTACGCCAAATTCAGTCTATCATATCTGGATCACCACTAGTAAAACAAAGTTTGTGGCTTTAAAACCAAAGCAATTTATTTATGACACTAACTGTACTTACTAGTGGCATATTCTATATAGCCAAAGACTGTTATAACTTATGCTTTTGTGACAGCAGTTTTCCAAAACATACACACATAATAAACATGCCTTATCATGGCCATAATTATGGTCTTTTCCTTAAATGCCAAGTACAAAACTAGGCACATGTGTTTCAATGTGTATCTCCATTGTTCTGATTCTGGGAACAGGGATACAGCCTGTACTTGACTAACAATAAATTACTTTGAAATATTGTCTAATAATTAATATCAAGGGGTCTTGGAGTAGGATTTTACTATTTAGGTTAAATGGCACCTTGTCATTTGGTGTTTTGCAGAATGTAGCATAATGTTGTCTTTGTTGTCATTGTGTCTTTCCCAACATAGTATAGTAAAAGTTTAGTACAGTCAAGTCAAGTCAGGGCAGGAGAAAAGACACAGACAGAATGTAGGATCATATAAAGACAAATCAGACTATTAATGAAACTTATAATAATAATGTAGCGCCCCTTTGCCATCCTGGCTTTAATAGGCCTGAACGTTGCTCATGAGTGGTGTAGCCTAAAACCAACGGCTGTTTTACCCGCAGGTGAAATAAAACAGGTACCTGACCGCAGGTACAGGAGATGAGAGGACAGACACAGCATCACCCACACACACCTGAGGAGTCACACAGCCGACGATGTTGACCAAGTCCTCCGCTCGCAACCAGTCCGGCTCCGTTGAGTCCTCGTCCCCCTCTGATAGCAAAACTTCGCTATCAGAGTTAGCTTGCTGCTGGCATCCCACGAAGTCCATTCTAAAGCGCTAGCCGATGACGCAGCCATAATAATCATACTTCCCAGATGAGTTGTCCACTCGCACTGATTAATACCACCAGCAGGTAACAGAAAGAGTCCTGGTCGCACACTTTCCCCTTATGATGGCAGAAGTAAATAAAACTGTAAATATTAGACTTTACGGCCTAAAAACACAACGTCCTCAACCGGTGCGTACATCCTCCGGCCCCGTCGTCTCTGCCTCTCACTCCCAGCATCCTTCTCTTCCCGCCCTTTGATCTGGACTGTCATTGGCTCATAAATAAACCAATCAAAATCATACATATGAATCTCTTACTGTATACAAATAAATCATTATCACAACATCTCCAGCACTCTTAAAACAGGCAGGTTAACAGGTAGGTTAACAGGTAGGTTAACAGGTAGGTTAACAGGTAGGTAAACAATAAACACATGAGATTCCAAACTTATTGCATCATGTAATATTAAAGTCTTTTAACCTCTTTTTAAATACTATTCATTCTATTGATGAATTTACCCCCCCCCCCCCCCCCCTTTTTTTAAGCTTATTTGTTTATTCTTATTTATAAACCAAATAGCTTGTAACACCTAAAGTTAAAATCGCTACAATAATTATAATAGGACTGATAATAGAGACGATACATGCTTAATTACTGAATACTTCATTATGTTCTTTAGACCTCCAGTTCGGCAGAGGAGGCTGTAAAAGGAGTGGGCGTTGGCTTTCTCATTGTTGTAGAGGAAGGTGGAAGCAAGGAAGAGTTGCTGGCAAAAGAGATCGTTGATGTTGCTGTTGTACTGGAGGAGCAGATCATTCTGCATGAGCAGAAGAAATATTGCTAATGCCTTTGCTACACTGATGGGTCTTCTTTACTGCCTGAACATAGACTATCCCAAAAGACCGAAGTATACATTTGAGCTCAAACAAAAAGTTTTCATGGGCATTGGTAGTGGAAGTTGTTCAGCCAAAGTACATGCTTCAAGGCAAAGTGTAGTGGCAAGTCCGTCAAAGCAGCACCATGCCAATATACACATCACATCTTTAGGTCACTCAACACAGGGCCTATGTTAAAAAGATAAAGTGCAGAAACTGTTTTTAAACTGTTCTGTACAGTGATTTAAAAAATAAATGTGTGAAAATGTGAAAACATGTTAAATATGTGACATTTGTCATATTTTCAGCCATGGAAGTGTTATAACATAAGGCTCGTACCAAAAAGGTCACTGTCAGTTCTGAAATTTATTAAAATAGTATTCTGAATGTTTTTGGATTTTGATGAACGATCATTTCTATGTAGTACTGTTTGAAAGAGAAACTCGGGTTATGTGGGTACATTACTCAGTTCAATTTTTCGGATGAACTTAACATTGCAACTACGATGAACTCTTCCTGAAAAAGTAACCTGGCTGCCTTAAAAAGACAAGTTAGTCCAACAAAATGCTTAGTTGAGCCAACTTTTATTACAATATTTGCACAATCACAAATCAAAAGTTACTTTAACAAGATGCTTAGTTAAAACAACTTTAATTTTCATGTTTGCAACTCAAGATACCAATACAAGTCTGTTGGTTTTATCGAACATTGTATGTTGTCTCAACTAGAATTTAGGTTTGTACTTAGAAACTCTTGTTGGTGTCACTATAATATCTTGTTGATTAAACTTAAATTACAGTTGATGGTACTGTTTTATCTGCTTCAGTTTTGTCACCCCAACTATTTATTCTAAGTTAAAGGAACTCGGATATATGTCCAAACAACTGAAGTTTCATAGCTTACCTCACTCAATGTTTTAAGGCAGCCAGGTTACAAATTATTTTAAGTTGAACCAGCATGTTCTTTTTTACAGTGTGTTCTGAACATGGAGAAAATCCTGTACATTGTTTAGAATCCACATTTCACCAAACTCAGGTAATGTAGTTAAATTCCAAGTATTTGTCTCATGTAAATGTTAATCAAGATCTTGTGGAGGTCTGTTGGAGTCAGTCAGAGCATTTCCATAGAGAGCCACTTTGCATCAGCAGCACCATGCTCCAGTGCTCTGGGAGAGTTTATAGTCCTGACAGTTGAAGACTGGATGACTGACAGCTGTCCTTCATCACAACAGAAGACACACAAATCCTCCTCATCAAAAACATGACTTTGATCTCCGTCCTCATCTGGACTCTCCTCTGCTGCTGCTTCACAGGTAAAGTCCAGAGAATCAAACTCCTCTCCTCTATCAACATCCGTCCCTCTGAAATGAAGCCGACAAAACCATGACTCTGCTTTATGTTTGTGTCTCTGTGTCCTCAGAGTCCAGAGGACAGGTCACAGTGACTCAGTCTGGAGCAGTGAGCTCTGCTCTGGGAGCCTCCGTCACCATCACATGTAGGGTCAATCCAGAAGTTAATTTTTGGAACAACCAGCACCTCTTAGCCTGGTACCAACAGAAAGATGGAGAAAAACCTAAACTGCTTATTTATGATGCTACCACTGGAGCATCAGGGATTCCAGCTCGTTTTACAGGCAGTGGATCAAACTCTGACTTCACTCTGACCATCAGTGGAGTCCAGGCTGAAGATGCAGCAGTTTACTACTGTCAGAGTGAACATTACATCAACAGTCAGGGGGTGTTCACACAGTGAAAAAGTGTCGTACAAAAACCTCCCTCAGTCACTGAACAGAAACTGAAGTGACTGATACAGTTCACTGAGGACACACAGACACACACACACAATCAATAAATCAATCATACTTTATTTGTAAAGCACTTTTCATACAATAAAATGTAGCACAAAGTGCTTTACATAGATGATGTACAATGAAACAGCAAAAGAATACTGAATACTGAAGGCCATAATACTGAAAGGCTGCCTCACCATGAGTTTTTGTTCTAACTTTTGGGATGATTAAAAGGCCGCTACCAGAAGACCTGAGGGTTCTCGAGGGCTCATAAGATAGAAGCAAATCTGACAGATAAGTAGAACTAAAACCATTAAGAGCTTTGTAAACTAGTAAAATGATATTAAAATCAATCCTGAAGGACACAGGCAGCCAATGCAGAGATTTTAAAATTGGTGTAATGTGTGCTCTCTTTCTGGTCTTCGTCAGCATACATGCAGCTGAGTTTTGTAGTAACCGCAGTTGAGCTATATTTTTCTTAAGAAGACCAGAAAATAGAACATTACAGTAATCTATTCTGCTGGAAATAAAAGCATGGATTAGTGACTCTGTGTTGGCTCGGGAGAGAAATGGTTGCACTCTGGCGATGTTCTGATAAAATGCTGTTTTAGTTATTGTCCTAATGTGTGGTTCAAAGTTAAGATCAGGGTCAAATAAAACACCAAGATTTTCCACTTGCTGACTAGGTTGAAGTGCAAATGTTTGAAGTTTGTCATTGAGTTTCTACTTCTGATCCTCAGGACCGATAATTAAGACCTCTGTTTTATTCTGGTTGAGCTGGAGAAAGTTCTCTGCCATCCATGACTTAATATCTCAAATACAGTTGAAAAGGGCATCAATTGGCCCTGAGTCATCAGGAGACACGGCAGTGTACAGCTGTGTGTCATCAGCGTAACTATGGAAGTTTATACCATGCCTCCTGATGACATTTCTAAAAGGCATCATGTATAAATTAAAAAGAGATGGAAATTGAGCCTTGGGGGACACCATAATCCACTTCATAGCTTTTTGATGTACATTCATCCATGCTCACGTAAAATTTTCTCTCTGTAAGATCACCAATGAACCAATTAAAAACGGCACCCGAGATGCCAACCAGCTTGTGAAGTCTATTTAAAAGAATTGAGTGATCTACTGTGTCAAAAGCAGCAGTAAGATCCAGCATCACTAGCACAGAGAGTTTTTTCATGTCCATATTATGTCTAAGGTCATTTAAAACCTTGACCAGTGCAGTCTCTGTGCTGTGATTGGCTCGAAAACCGGACTGGTACTGTTCAAAAATATTGTTTGACTTAATAAAGTAATTCAACTGATTAAAGTTTCTCTAAAATTTTGCTTAAAAATGGCAGGTTGGACACTGGTCTGCAGCTCCTGGGGAGTGAGACATCTAAATTATTTCACTTCAAGAGGGGTTTGACCATGGCAGTCTTCAAAGCAGTGGGAAAAACACCCATCTGAAGGGAGTAATTTACAATATTAAGAACATGTTCATCTAAAAAGCCATGAATTGTTTTAAAGAAGGATGTGGGAATGGGATCTAAAACACAGGTTTCTGGTTTTAAGTGTGAGATAACTTCACCAAGCATCTCCGCATCAACCAGGACAAATTTCTCTAGTGTTTCCTCAGATAAAAACAAAGTAAGTTTGACCTAATTGTAGCTATTTTATTACTGAAGTGGGCTGCAATTTTTTTACATTTAGAATTGTTGATATAGTCCTAGATTGATTAAAAACAGGGTTAATTAAATGATCAATAGTTGAGAAAAGGATTTTTGGGTCGCTCTAGTTCTCACTTCTCAGTTTTGAAAAATATGCTTGTCTTGCTTGTCTGATAGCTTTATTGTAGATATTCAGTTGTTCACGGTAGATTTGATAATTAACTGTAAGTTTGTTCTTTCTGCATCTTCTTTCTGCTATTCAACATTTTTTCTTTAATTGTCTGATTTGTTCCTTTCTCCATGGTGGTGTTGGATCAATAGTGACCTTTTTCAGTTTTACTGGGGCCACTGTGTCAAGGGTTGATTTAAGTTTACTGTGAAAACTATCTACAATAAAATCACAAGACAGGTAAATAGTCTGCAGGAAGCTCAATAAAATTTGCAGCCACTTGAGCAGTAAGATGGCGTTTCCTGACTGTTCGCTCTGGAATATCCTGTTGCACAAAACCATTAACAGTAAAAAAGACACAGATGGGGTCAGAAATTCCTACATCTACAGTGGAGGATATGTTTGCAGACAGGCCATGTGTTATTACCAGGTCTAGTGTGTGGCCTCTGTTGTGGGCTGTGTAACATGCTGTATAAAATCCATACAGTTTAGTAAATTAAAAAAATCTAAGGCAAATGAGTCTGACTGATTATCAACATGCAGATTAAAATCACCTAAAATAATAACACTGTTGTAGTTGGTGTGAATGATTGAAAGTATTTCTGAGAATTCTGTGATAAAAGTTGAGGATTGTTTGGGTGGCCTGTAAACACACATACACAGTATAGGAGGACTGCTAAAAACAATAGAATGATGTTCAAAGGAACTGTATTCATCAAATGTAACATCTTTAAAACCCAGTGATGTTGACAAAATGTTTTTACGTCCTTTTGACTAGTCCTGGAGGAATGTGAAAAACTGTAGTTTGGTGGTGTGGTTTCAATGAGGGTAACTGGTCCATTTGTAATAAGCCAAATCTCAGTGAAAAACAAGCAATCAATATTATTATCTAGGATCAGATTATTAATGAGAAAAGTCTTGTTTAAAAGAGACCTAACATTTAAAAGTGCCATGTTGAAAGTCACTGGGGAGGTTTTCTTGTGCTGTGAATTAAAAGCTGGTGATGTGTGTGTGTGCACAGGGTCCTGAGATTATTAATGTATTAATGTATATTTGCGGACAGCATTTGGCTGCCACACTTACTGGGATGAACCCCATCTCTCTTGAAAAGAGACCAGCGATCCCAGAACAGGTTGAAATTATCGATAAAATCCATGTTGTGAGATCTGCAGGTAGACTGGAGCCAGGTGTGCAGTTAAAAAATCTAATTGAGGTTTTGGATAAACAGACAATATTTGTAAAAGTATACCTTTACTGTTCGTATTGTGTGTGTGTGTGTGTGTCTGTGTGTGTGTGTGTGTGTGTGTGTGTAGGTGTGTGTGTGTATGTGTGTGTGTGTGTGTGTGTTCTCATTGAACTGTATCAGTCTCTGCAGCTGCTTCCAACTGCAGCAGTCAGTTCAGTTTCTGTTCAGTTTGAATGAGGGAGGTTTATGTACGACGCTTTTTCACTGTGTGAACAGAACCCAGCGGCTGGCATCAAATTCACCGTTACAGTAGTAAACTGCTGCATCTTCAGCCTGGACTCCACTGATGGTCAGAGTGAAGTCAGAGTTTGATCCACTGCCTGTAAAACGATCTGGAATCCCTGATGCTCGAGTGGTAGCATAGTAAATAAGCAGTTTAGGTTTTTCTCCATCTCTCTGTTGGTACCAGGATAAACGGTGCTTGTTGTCATAAACATAAACATTCTGACCAGTTCCACATGTGATGGCGATGGAGGCTCCCAGAGCAGAGCTCACTGCTCCAGACTGAGTCACTGTGACCTGGTCTTTGGACTCTGAGGACACAGAGACACAAACATAAAGCAGAGTCATGGTTTTGTCGGCTTCATTTCAGAGGGACGGATGTTGATAGAGGAGAGGAGTTTGATTCTCTGGACTTTACCTGTGAAGCAGCAGCAGAGGAGAGTCCAGATGAGGACGGAGATCAAAGTCATGTTTTTGATGAGGAGGATTTGTGTGTCTTCTGTTGTGATGAAGGACAGCTGTCAGTCATCCAGTCTTCAACTGTCAGGACTATAAACTCTCCCAGAGCACTGGAGCATGGTGCTGCTGATGCAAAGTGGCTCTCTATGGAAATGCTCTGACTGACTCCAAAAGGGGCCTGATCTCTCTGATCATGCTGTTTATAAATGGATCAATCAGTGTACTGGAATATTGACTATAATTTTAAGATTTCTGCTGATTTTGGAGAGAAACAAAATCATATTTTTACTGAATCAGCTTCTTGTGTTTCCAGTGTAGTTTGATGTATTTCAGGTCAAAGTGTCTGATGATTGTCTCTGTGCTGATGTGCATGAGAGGCTTCTTAAAGGGAAGTGAAACAATGTGTGAGTGAGTGACTGGTGGAGCAAAAAAAACCATCTGATAGAAGCTGGTTAGAGTTTATATATATGCTATTCATTGCCACTAGATGTCACATTAGACCACCAGCATCTTGGACCAAAACAAAAGCTTCGTCTGCCACGCCTACCTTTGGCCACAACCCCCACCTTCCTCTGTGTTCTCACCAATGTGTCACGAAGCCTGATTAAAGTGAACTGTAAACACTCAACAAGAACAATTGAACAACGTTACCTTGTTTAAACAAGAGTCAACAAAGAAAAACAGTCCAGTTACAACCATTAGCCCACGCTAGCATTGCCTTGATATACTCCACAGCAATGCTAGCACTAAGCCAGCTAGCAATAGCAACATTTACCAAATAAATTCATAATGTCTGCAAAAGAGTATTAGCTACAGTTATCTTGTCACTAATGAAAGCAGACATGTAACATTATGAACCCATCGAGTTGCCTCTGCAAGTCCAGCTGGAGCCCTTTAGCAGCTCCATCTCAGAAAACCCAGACCAGTATTGGGTCTGGTCCTCAGCCTTAGACTTATTATTTTTCATTTATTCTCCCTTATTCTCTATCGTCTGAAAAATCAAAAATAAACTTGGTAAAATACTGAAAATCAAAGCTGGATCTGGCACTTTGCTGGTGGGCTAACACACTGTTTTTTTTCTTAGTTGGATAAGAGAAAATGTTTATGCTTGGTGGAAATAAAAATATATTTTCTACCCCTGATTTTTGCCATTCATATATTTTTTTTGTTATATTTGCTTTCAAGTCATCTCTCTCAATATTGATGGGAAACATGACAATATGTTGAGGACAGCTACAGTTGACTGACTCTGTGTGTTTGCATATGTGTCCTCCCTCTCTGCTCCCAGCTGTTAAGAGGCCAGTGTTGATCAGTGGCTGTCCAGGCCTTTCAGAGCCACTGACACGCCGGCAGCACAATGATGATGTCTCTGACTCTACTGCTGGTCACCCTGGGGCTCCTTGTTCAGGGTGAGACTCTCTTCTGAAAACTTGGCTTCAGGATGCAACCAGGTTCATCACAATGATGTTCTGCTGTGATGGAGAAAGACTGAAACAAGCAGCACTGACGTTCTTCATCTATTCTCCATGACAAAGAAATTATCCTCTTCTGTTTGGATGTTGATCATCTTTCTCCAAGCTGGATTTGTCTCAATAACCCTTCTACTCTTTTTACATGTTTTCCAGGTTCAGCAGAATAAATCATCCTGACTCAGTCTGCTGGATCTCAGTCTGTTGTTTCAGGACAGACTGTCTCTATCAGGTGTAATGTTAGTTCATATGTTAGCAATGAGGAAGACTGGTACCTACAGAAATCTTGAGAATCTCCTCAAACTCCTGATTTATTCAGCTTCAACTCGTCACTCTGGAGTCTCATATCGTTTTAGTGGTTGGCAATTTGGAAATGACTTCACTCTGATTATCACTGGAGTCCAGACTGAAGATACAGGACTTTATCACTGTCAGCAGGATTGAAGCCAATCGTACCCACAGTGATACCACATCATAAAAAAACCTCCCTCAGCTGCAGAGGAACTGATCCGACTCAACAGCTGCACTGAAACACATACACCTCAGAAGTTTGAGAGTGAAGTACATATAATAGAAAACTGCCAGGAAATACTATCTATAGAACAGTGAGATACAGCATAATGATCATTGATAAGGGATATTAAACAAAATATCTAAAGTGAGAACAAACTACATTATGTGTCGATGAAATGTAGTTAAATCAATGCCGTAACAACACATTAACACTAATTTGTTGAGACTTTAAAAAGGTTTGACTTCACAATAAAACACAGGATTGGCCCAAGCATCGATACTGGTACTGGTACTGGTACTGGGACTCTGGGTCCAATTCTCATATCACTGTTATGCAGACGACACACAACTATACCTATTATTCCCACCAGATGGACCCACAGTCTCTGTGTGGATCTCAGCCTGTCTCTCTTGACATATCCACACGGATGAACTTTAATGACACCTCTCTAAGACTGAACTTCTCATTCCAGCCAATTCTTCTCTCTGTCACGATATTGATCAAAATTGCCTCTTTATCTGACCAGCTATCCTTCTCTGGCCATGTTGCGTCCATCTTCCGGTCATTCCATTTTGTTCTTTACAACATCAGAAAAATCAGTGGTTATCTCTTGCCTTCACTACTGAAATGCCCCTGTGGAGGGCCTCCCTTCATGGACAGTGAAACCCCAGAATGCAGCAGCATTTCCAAAAAGTGCACGTCACTCTGCTACTCATCAACTTACACTGGCTACCCGTGGCTGCCTGAAACAAATTCAAGTAACTAATGCATCCAAAGTGACTTCTGGGTCTGCACCCATCTACATGAACTAAATCATTCAGCCTTATGCTCCTTCTCCTCCACTGTGTTCCTCCAATGAATATCATCTGGCATTGAAATCCCTGCACATAAGGCATTCTCAGTCCAGACTGTTCTCATATGTGGTTCCTTGATGACTGAACAAGCTACTGAATACCATCAGAGCAGGGCATCCCACTCTACCATCAAGAATCTCTTGAACACTCATCTCTTCCTCCTCTCCTAACACCTTTAATACCCTAACATGCCTAACTAGCACTTACCATTTCAATTTACTTATTTTCTTGACATGCTTGCACTCATTAAATAGATATTGGACTTACAGTAGCACATACGTCTCCTACTGCACACTTTAGGTAAAAGCATCTGCAAAATGAATAAATATAAATATAAGTGATGATAAATGTTGACACCAGATTTCTGAGACTGATGCTTTGATGATATAAACTGCTGATAAAATCCTGTGTCATGATTCTAATGCAGCTCATTCTTCTGTGTCTTTCTACATTTCTTCTTTACACTTTCTGGAAACTTCTAAAAGTTTCTGCCAATGACTCACTTCACTGGTAAGACACAGACTGTACAACTGATTTTACTTGAAATATCTGTTACCTACCAAAAAATATATTTTCAGAAAGTGTAATGAAGCAGTTTGTGTCATTGCAAAAACTTCAATGCAGCTGCAACAAAGTACGATGTTTTTTCTGTCATGGCAGGAAGGAACTTATTATGATAATGATCTTTTTAGGATTTTATCCACAAATTATCAGGTGTTGCAGGAGCTTTACATGAACTTACCGTTTTTTAAGACGTTTCTACCTTTTTTTTTTTATCTTACACTCATTTGAGTTCAATCTCACTAGATCTGATGGAACTCAATTCATTGTTTTTATGATAACATACACAAAATCAGCTGATGTGATGAAAACGTCTTTATTGAAATACAGAAAAAATACATAAAGCAACAAAACCTTATAATGAATCACAGAATTAGAGAATGAGTAAAAGAAAGAGACAGACAGACACAGTGAGCACTATAGCAGAGTAAAACCAGTAGTAGAGTCCCAGTAACTCAGGTCAGGACTAGGAGCACTGTTCTCTCTTCAGTGTCTCTGAGACCAGAGTCTGGTAGCCCCTGATGGCCTCACAGGTCACAGAGTCCAGCTTCTTCCACTGGTCTGCAGGGAGCCTCAGGGTGCTGCTCCAGCTGTAGAGGCCGTCATTCCCCAGCACCCCGGGGCTACAACTCTCCTCCCAGCTACAGCTGCTGATCCGGCTGCCATCCACCTTCCAGGCCAGAGTCCAGTCTGAGGGGAAGCCCTTGTTGGCTAGGCACACCAATGTAACTCTACCCCCTATCGACTTCTCGTTGGAGGGAGGCAGCACCGTCAGGGAGGGACGAGTATCACCTAGGAGAGACCAGTCAGCTTAGAGGACAGGGAGCACACATGATGTTTTTTCTGCTCCACCAGTCACTCACACACATTGTTTCACTTCCCTTTAAGAAGCCTCTCATGCACATTAGCACAGAGACAATCATCATACAGTTTGACCTGAAATATATCAAATTACATTGGAAACACAAGATTTGGCAAATTAAAAAAAAAAAATTCCTAACAATCATAAACAATCTGATGTTAACATGACATTAGTTTTTCAGGGGAAACCAAAACAAATACATAAAATATTCTGACAACTATCAAATGTTCTTCATGTGGAATTCAACCATTGTTTAAAAAGCATTTTAAACTACAGTTGAAACTTTTTCATACAATTGAACAAAGTGTCTCTTCATTCATAAAGGATATTTATAACAGAATTAAAGTTTTGTCTTTTCTATGGTTCAACTCAAATTTCAGCAGAACAGGACTGTGTATGGGAAAGTTTAGTAAAGCTGCTTCACCTCCGTGATAAAGGAGGGGAAATAAAAACTTAAATACTGAAATTGATATAAATAAAACAAAATCATTTTATCTGCTGCAAACATGTAGAAAGTCAATGCAGAAACTTACTTCCAACATCTAGACTGGTTCCCCTACCAAACAGTGATACAAACTCATTGAGCCATCATACAAAAACCTTTCACTGTTGAGAGACACGGCTCTCTGACTTTGTCAGACTGAACTAAATCTACAAGTTCTCAGGATAAAAATTAAAAGTAACAGTTGAAATGTATTATTTATCTTTATTCTAGGGTGCTGTCAAATTCAAAATAACTAAAATCAGAATACCGGTAACCCTTTTTGGATTCTAAAAACTAAATCGCTGAATGTAAATGTGAAAAAAAAAAAGTGGTAGTGACAACCTCTTAAATTTCTTTAGTGATTTCAAAATGCAAGGAAATGAAAATGCAGCAAATTAATTAAAAATACAAAACATTAACTTACTTCCAAATTCCAGTCTGGTTCCTCCACCGAACGTGTACCACAGTGATACAAACCCATTGAGCCGTCGTACAAAAACCTCTCACTGTACAGAGACACGGCTCTCTGACTTTGAAACAAACTCACCAAAATTTCCCAAAAAAATCTGTTTGTAATAATTTGGTAGCTGATGTGAGAAATGATAGCAGCCACAAATACCAGAATGTATTTTGCAATAAAACATAAAATCCAAAATCATAATCACAATTGTAGACACATTTGAATTACCCTAAATCAAGACACAGTACATAACTCTACTGTTATGATATGCAGGTTAAGAAACAGTTTTACTGTAAAAATATAAAATTTTGGTAAAATAAGGTTAGGGTTAGGGTAAAACGCAAAATGTATGCTACTTGAATAAAAATGAAAAATGCAACTTTTCTGGGTAGTCAATAGGCTTTAATCATTTATCAGAATCAACAGCACGGGAGCTACCAATACAAACCAAACAGTTCTTATTTTCCTGATCAATTACACCATGGATAATTTCAACAGTACTGACTGGAAACATGATGATACGTTGAGGACAGCTACAGGTCACTGACTCTGTGTGTTTGCATATGCGTCCTCCCTCTCCGCTTCCAGCTGTTAAGAGGCCAGTGTTGATCAGTGGCTGTCCAGGCCTTTCAGAGCCACCGACACGCCAGCAGCGCAATGATGATGTCTCTGACTCTACTGCTGGTCGCCCTGGGGCTCCTTGTTCAGGGTGAGACTCTCTTCTGAAAACTTGGCTTCAGGATGCAGCCAGGTTCACACAATGATGTTCTGCTGTGATGGAGAAAGACTGAAACAAGCAGCATTGACCTTCTTCATCTATTCTCCATGTTAAAGAAATGATCCTCTTCTGTTTGTATGTTGATCATCTTTCTCCAAGCTGGATTTGTCTCAATAATCTTTCTTCTATTTTACATGTTTTCCAGGTTCATCAGGAGATGCCCCTATTTATCAGTATCCTGGAGCTCGGGCCACTGTTCTGGGACAGACTGCCTATATCTATTGCAGAGTCAAAATATTTCATTCCTGTAAGATAAGCTGGTACATTCAGAAACCTGGAGAAGCTCCTAAACTCCTGATGAAAGATACTTACACCCGTCACTCTGGAGTTTCAGATCGTTTCAGTGGCAGTGAGTTTTCAGGTGAACATTCTCTGATCATCTTTAGAGTCCAGCCTGAAGATGCAGGAGTTTATCACTGTCTGTGTGATGCCCCTTACTACAGTGACCATACGTACACACAGTGAAAAAGCGTCGTACAAAAACCTCCTTCAGTTACTGAACAGAAACTGAACTGACTGCTGCAGCTGGAAGCTGCTGCAGAGACTGATACAGTTCACTGAGGATACTCACTAGCACACACACACACACACACACACACACACATTCCAGTAGAAATGCCTATTTGACAATTAGAGAGTTCAACAACTGTAACTTAAAAAATAGAAATATATGGTTTGTTATACATGGATGTTTTATTTCTCCACCACTGTTTCTATTTTTCATTAAATCACAAGTTTCTTTTGTTTCAAGAATCATAAAAACTCAGATGCCTATTTCGTGTCAATCATGAAAATCTCCTTATATATGCAGATGACATCCTATTATTCATTACAAAATGCTCAGCTTGCATTCTTTCAATCCTTTGTCCAATCAGTAACTGAGAAGCTTGTCTCAGACAAGATGCAAGTCACCTCATTATTGCCTAAAAATACATACTAATTAATTTACTGCCTTAGTAAACAAGGTCAGTGCACATCCTGGCAGTACGCAGAGAAATAATGAAAACAGAATACTATCAAATTTAGTAAAAAGGACTACACAACAATGTCAGAATAAATTTTAAATGGAGCAAGAACCACATAATAGAAAAGATATGCAAAGATATGAAATGTATAATATGGTAATAGGAACTTTTTCTAAATAAGACAACATTGTTCTACATTATTAGGCACTAACATAAAGATGCAAAGGAAAAACAAAGACATAAGCACATACAGAAAAAACAACTAAATGCATGGTCATGATAGCTGCCTCCGTTCACATGCAATTCTGAATTAATCTGAAACTTGCAAAACCTTGAAACATAAGAACTAAATTATCCAAACTCTAATTTTAAAAAACTTAGGAGTAGTTTTATTTTCCTTTCCGTTCCTTTTCAGGTCAGTCACTGTATATTAGGACATGGATAGGCTATAGAGCATGGTATGAAATTTACCTTGGATAGATATTAAACATCCTTTGGTTTGATTGAGATAAAAAATGTTAAGTAATCATCAACACTACCCTGACAACAATTCTGCATAGTCTCAGAGATTTTTTAAATGTCGATTCTCTCAGTCTGAGAGCTACAGTTCACTGACTCTATGTGTTTGCATATGTGTCTTCCCTCTCTGCTCCCAGCCGTTAAGAGGCCTGTCTTAAATAAAATATTTCAAACCAAGCCAAAACTGCATAGAAATAAATATTACTTTGCATCAGCAGCATCATGCTCCAATGATCTGGTAGAGTTTATAGTCCTAAGAGTTGAAGACTGGATGACTGAAAGCTGTCATGACAACGGAAGACACAGTAATCCTCCTTATCAAAAACATGACTTTGATCTCCGTCCTCATCTGGACTCTACTCTGCTGCTGCTTCTCTGCTGCTAGGAGCCTTCGTCATCATCAGATGTAGGACCAATCAGAACATTTATATTTGGAACAACTTCCACCATTTAGCCTGCGACCAACAGAGAGATGGAGAAACTCCTAAACTGCTTATTCACAATGCTACCACTCAAGCATCAGGGATTCCAGGTCATTTCACAGGCAGTGGACCAAACTCTGACTTCACTCTGATCATCAGTGGTGTCCAGACTGAAGATACAGCAGTTTATTACTGCCAGAGTTTACACTATATGAACAATCAGTTGTTATCCACACAGTGAAAAAGCAAACGAGTCAGACTGAACAGAAACTGAACTGACTGCCACACAAACATTGAATGTCCTATTGAATGATCAGAAAGTTTAAACATTAAATATTTCAAAATAGAAAGATATTGTTTGTTAGACACTGATCTTTTATGAAATAACAACTCACTTACATTCAAAGAATCAATTTGCATTCTGTCATTCCATCATCCAATCAGTAATATAGCAGTTTGTCAGTAACCTCAAACCAAGAATGTTTTATTGCACAAAAGGATATATTCATTTAACTATTGGTTTAACAAGGTCAGTCAGTACACATTCACAAACACTGAAGTTAATGTCAGTGCACAAAGGTTGATTTGTAGACATCTACACATTTAATGAAGTTTCCCCAAACCAGTAATGTAAAACTCTCCAATATTTGGCAAAGAATAAAATGTCTTTCTCTTTCTCTTCAAGGTTTTTAAATTTATTTTTTACAAGCATTGTAATGGTGTGACAGTAGAGCTGCAAGCCTGAGAGTAGGATGTTGAACAGTTCGATAACCACTAAAAGCATGTACATGAGCTGCTGATGTTCACATTTAATTTTGAACTAATCTGAGTTTTGCAAAATCTTGGCCCATAAAAACTATGAAACAAAAACTCTGAACCAGTGTATATAGTGGTATATGGGGACATGATGTTATGTGAGGATGGCATGGCATGTGAGAATTAGGTGGTATATGGGGACATGATAGTATGTGAGGATGTCATGGCATGTGAGAATTAGGTGGTATATGGTGACATGGTGGTATGCGAGGACATGGTCGCAGGTGAAGATGTCCTCAAAAACTTTAAGTCATTGCGTCAATATAATATCAGTATAAATTCTGATACAGTGATCTTTTGGAACAGTTTATAAACTGTTAAAGAATGAATCAACCAGACAACTGTAAGTGTAAATATCAACTCAGTTATCATCTCAACATTCACTACTTTTTTGAAAAGAAAGAACAAGAAATAATCTTTTATTGAGTGAAGCGTTGCTATCTCAATTGATCAAGTTTAAGGTAATAATGACACAGGGAGAACATGTAAACTCCACACAGAAAGGCCCCAGTTTCCAGGTTACAACCCAAATTTTCTTGCTGTGAGGTGACTGTGTGAAAGGATGATTTCTTGAGGAGATGAAAAGAACTTATTGGAGGCTGGAGAATTGCCAGATCTGGAATAATATAGTAGATACTGGATGATCGAAGCTCAGTTGAACATTTTATTATCGATGATCAACGGGTCAATAATCAGCGAACATGCATTCAAGAAATATTTACAAAGAACAACTCTTGAACACAGAGCTTATATAGGTTGTAACCTGTTTTAACAATATGCCTTACCATACATAGTAACTCCTGACTACTGTAAAACAGTATGTTCTTGCATATCTACTATGAACGAGATGAACGGCAAATTTGTAATGGAAATGCAATTAATGAATTAGTTCCAGAATGATTAAACAGTGAATTTTTTGCACAGCTCTGCATGTTTTCATATGCAGAGCTGTACAAAACAGCAACATGAGCATGTAAATATCATGCTCATATATCATATTGTTTGCTTGTACCTGATACATAAAGTATGTCAACAAAATGCAAATGCTACCTACACACTGGGTCAATACACACTTTAGAAATGTAATACTTACAGTATATTAGGTACATCAATATTTTTTTGTTATGTTGTTGATAGGGGTTAGGTTGAAAGTACATATTTAAATTAAGGTTGGAGGGTTTGTTGCATTGCATAGTTTTTTTTACTTCATGAATGTTTTATACTTTTTTTGATTATTTTTTCTGAGTTTGGGAGTTCAGGTGATACTGTATATGTGATTATCAAAATGAAGTTTTAAATCTACCAGCTGTGTCTGAAGGCTGTGTTCTCAGTATAGATGCAGGTGAAGAAACTGAAAAAAGGGACAGAAAATAATCTTCAGATTTCAGTTATTCTAACACTAACTGATAGTTTCGCTTTCTAGTGCATCATATGTGAATCCCATTTGGACCAAGCTGTCACTGGAGTTTCACTTTTTGATAAACTGTTTAATGGTGACATCTTCTGGTCCAAAACTATCACTGCAGATCTTTCAACAGCACGCTGAAGATAACAGCACCAGCACAGCAGTGAGGGAAGTGCGTTGTTTGTATCAGACCAGACAAGCAGACTTGAAGTACGTGGATACTTGAGTTGGACCAGCCAACACCAGTACCATCAGTGGTAAAACTCAAGAAATAAACAAGCTGTTAATGCAAACTGCCGTGGAACCACACCAAAACTATAAAATTTTATACTGATAAAATAACACTAAACATTGAAAAATTTACTCAGTTTAAAGCAGTTATATAACTTAACAAACTCAGTGCTGAAAAGCAATGTTTCACTGCCCTCTCTTTCTGGTGTCTGTTGCTTGTCTGACCACGTGTGTCAGTACAGTGACGTCACACTGTACTGACACACCCTTGATTACACTTCTGCATCACTTCGGGAAGGTGAAGTCAGCTAAAATAACATTTAGAGCTTCTGTTGAGTTGGTGTATAAACATATGGTTGTAATAAATGTAAGAATGTATGCAAGCAATCTTCCTTTCGAGTATCTGAATTTTATCTGTTATTAAAAACCACTCCTCCAGATGCAGTACTCACAGATGGAGGACGACGCCCCTATCCACCTCCAGATGGTTGCCAGTGGTGCAGTAGATGGGCCCAACCAGGTCTGATAGATAGGCGAAAGAAAATGAACAGAAGACAAATCAGAGAAATGATAAAGAAAATGAATAAATCAATTCTGATGTGATCAAAACACACACGAAGTCTCACCCCTTAATGGTCTCACCTCCTTAATGGTCGTGTGTCGTGTTTTGACTAATGAGCCCCTGGCAGAGCAGGTAAGAACCACAGTGCTGTGAAATTCTACTATCTCAACACGTTTTTCCTGATGGTCACATTTGAGACGGGCTCTGCAGGTAGAAACAAAGTGACTTGAAGTGGGTCTGAATGGTTACACAGCCAGGCGATGAATGGAGTCTGTGGGGGCAGCATCAGAGACAGAAACTTTTGACACATGACCTCCTGTCTATAAATGGAACTTGACCTTCTTCATATGGTGGCTTCAAAAGATATTTCCTAAATATTTAAAGTGAAAACACTCGATCATAAAGGTTAGTGTTATAGCAGGACTGAATACAATTAGGAAAAAGCTGATGATGAAAGCTGATGATGAAAGACATCAAAAGTGAAAGTTTCTTTAACAGCGTTGGAAGTGGTTTTCTTTCTTGGATTTGAATCCACATTACTACCACATTACATTACAGAACTTCAACCCAAAATTTAAGAGCATTCCTCATTAAAAGAGTATTAACGAATCACATACACACTCTGGACCTCCTCTTCATTGTTATGATTCAATTTCATAGATCCAGTACCATCATCACTCCCAGTCAGTCATCCTCATCCTCATCCTGATACCCCTCCTCATCCTCAACTGTAGCTCTCTCCATCATCATCCACTTTCATTTCCATTTCCTTGTTCTTATCACAACATTCACATCATTTTGATCCTCATCGTCATTCTTCTGCTCCTTATCCATTCAGTTTGATTAATGATTGTTTACTAAAACTGTAAATATATCAGGCATCATTTGAATATTTAGATATTGATTAAAGAAGTGAATGTTAAAAACAGATCAAATTAAGTAACGATTCCTTCTGACAGTGTGATTTTCAACACAAACATTTTTATTTTCATCCTCAGTCAAACTGATCTTTTTTTATTTATTTATTCTTGAGATGGAGCTGAAACACAGGTCGATCATGAATTGATCAAAAACACAACATACAGTATGTATGACTCACAAATACCACAATCTGTTACACATGTTCCCGTGAATCCCACAAAACGGGGTTTACTGTAAACTGTGTTACATGAATAAATAAACAAGTTACATGAAGCAGGACACAAGACCGGAAAACATGCGAGTTTACCTTCAAAATAATAGCCCTTAATGGCGCGGTAGAAGCTTGTTATTGTTTGTGGTTTAGGCTAATACACACTCTGTTACATGCAATAGATGATGGGGAAAAAAAGTTATTTCAGTTTAGTTTTATGTTTTCTTTATTTAGACCAACATATTTTGAACAGTATATGTATGCATGCAAAGGTATATATATATATATATACATATATATATATATATATATATATGTGTGTGTGTGTGTGTGTGTGTGTGTGTGTTGTTGGTCCATCTAAAGCAATTGTGGGAAACTATTTAAATGACATCAATAATCATACATTTTTCTCAAGTGATGTATCAATTAATTAAGATTATATGAGCCAAATTAAAAGACAGCTCAGCATCTCATACTACATCCTCTATAGTGCACAATAAAGAGAAATAATTTTCATTCTTCTGTGGTAGCAGATATGCAATTATGACTTATCATGTCTAATTACATATTATTTTAAAATGTGTTATTATTAGAATTAAAGTAATATTACTATTAATCTATTTTCTCATAGTCTCTGCTTTATGTCACATTGTAACTGCATTGATTACATACCCTACTGTATTTTTTTAAAAAGGAAAACAAAAAAATTATAATGCAATAAAGTCACTGTCTCTGGTCTGAAGGTAAGTTATGCATTGCCTAAAGCATCATAGGCATTTATCCATTTGTAAGTCCTTTCTTTTATTCATGGCATAAAAATAGTATAAACTTTAAATTTTTCTATTATTATTAATGTTGTGTGTGTTCTCTGTTGAATACATATACATGATAAAATGAGCAGCTCCTTATTAGGGCTTTTATTTTGGAACATGACCGGAACACACCTCACTCAGTCTGTGGTCAGTCTGCAGCGCTGGGGCGTCAGGGCCAGTCAGAAACCGCAGGAGCAGAGAAGCGGGAGCAGAGACTCTGAGCCTGGCTGGAGCTTTTCCGTCCTCTCCGGAGCTTCACTGAGACTTTATCAGCTTGATTCAACTTTGTCAGCCACCGCTGAGATGACGGCCACAGGGAGCTCCCCGGCCTTTGACGGGATGTACTCCCAGCTGATAGAAGACGAGGGCGCTGACCAGCTCCACCGCAGGCCAGATGTGGGACAGAGCGGTAAAGACTCGACACAACAGAGCAGCTGCAGCTGTGAAACCAAATGAAAACCAGTTGTTTGTTATTTCCCCACCTCACATTTGAGCTTCCCTCTCTCTTCACTAACTTTTTCTATTCATGCTTAAGGCACAATCTGAAACTTGACTCACTTCACGAATCAAAACACAGCACAGCTGCATTATGTAACCTCATGGCAAGTTTTAACACGGTTTAGATTTAGAGCCAACTCTGATATCATCTTCAAATCATCCAGAGATTATCATGAATCTCTGGATGATTTTTTTATTGATGAATCTTTTGTTTTCTTACATTTTATAAACCAAAGAGAAATCACAGTTTCCTAAAGTTTAAATTGGCAAATTCAGTTCAACAATCCAACCAAAGATATTCATGTAACACAAGCAAAAAACCTTCAAATAAAAATCTAACTATAACAGAAGTGTGACGATGTATGACAGGCTTGAAACATGGTGTTGTAGTTTCCTAAACCTCTGCAAACTGAAAAATGTCCATCACAGTTTCTCTCAGGTCAAGGGAACATCTTCACACATCTCGTTTGAGAACAGTCCAAAATCCAAAGATACTCTAGTTACTGTGATAAAAGGCAGAATAACCTCATCGATTTGTTCCAGTGGAGTTAATATCCATTTGTTGTCTTTCCTTGTGATTGTAAAAGGTCACAACAAAGAGTGAGGACAGTAAAATCAAATGTATCAGGTTTGCAGTGACAAATGAAAACCTGCTCAGAGGTTGAAGCTGGGAGCAAATACCTGGGTGCAACACTAATGTTTTTTAGTTTACAAATCAGTTTTTTTAAGACTAAAATGTCAGAAAGTAGTGAAAAGTATCTATGACAGTTTCACAGAGCTGAAGGTGGCGTCTTTAAATGACCCAGTTTCCTATGAGAACAATCAAATCCTCACAACTGAAAAGCTGGAACTAGGAAAAGTTTAGGCTACAGCATTTTATGCTGTAGCCTAATGCTGTTCTCTTTGGACTAGAGTTAACCAATAAATGGGCCAATATTTGCTTATTATAGATGTATGTTATGATTTGGTGATATACAAATAAAACTGAAACTTAATGAATACTTGAATGTATAGGTATCAGTGTAAAAATCAGACAATAAACTGCTGGACATAAATACCAAATTAGTTTTGAGGTAATCAAAAAAAACAGACAACTAATAGTAATAATGATCATTATACTAATAAATCCAGAATCTGTGAGGGAATAAATCTAACAAATTAAAGTCACTTCCCTCGCTGCTCTCTGCTTTGTTCAGTGATTACGGTGCATTTCAGATTTCCCACGTCCCAGAAACTGGTCTGACATGTCTGATATTTACAAGTCTGAACAGAGCAGAGGATGTTCCTTTGTGGATAAAAGGCTCCGCTTCAAGAAAATGGAATTCATCATTTATACAGAGCTCGAGAGGCCGTGAATTAGTATTATTTTTAAAAGCACATTTTCCTCTTTCATGTTTCAGTTCCTTTAATGCAACAGTATGTTAATCCCATCAGACATCAAAACATCTGTCTTTCAGCTGACTGGGCAGATCCTGTCAGCAGTGACAGGTCAGGAGTTACTTAAGAGCATTTGTGTTTATTGCACTTTAGCGTACATCAAATATATAAGAAATATCCACCAGCATTTTAGGTGAGAAAACGAGAACAGCAAAGTAAATGAATGTTGGATCAGGGACTTCCAGCCCTGTTTGTCCCCACAGGAAGGAATTTTCTTTTGATGCAGTCACTGATAAATTAAAGATTATTTTTATGATTAATGGTCTGGTCTATGAAATGTCAGAAAATGTATTTAAGAATTTCCAAAAGTCAAACGTGACATCTTCCAAATACCTTGTTTTATCAAACCAAATGTTATGTTGTATATTTTGTTTACAATGATAATAAAGAGAAAAGCAGCAAATAAGCTCATTTAAAAAGATGAAACTATTTTTGTATTTTTGCTTGAAAATTAACTTATATGATTATTCAGTTATCAGAGGAGTTGGCAATAGATTTTCTGTCAATCAGTTCATGGTTTCATCCCTGGTCTATAATGAACTGTCCCTTTTAATATCTCTGGTTGTATGAGGCCATTCCTGGCAATGGTTTGTCAGGTATGAACTAATAAAAAAAAGCAGGCTGAAAAGAGAGCAGAAAACCTGGTGTATTATTTTATTATCAGCCTTTCCCCCTTTACCACCTCCCACTCACCCAGCCTCCCCAGTCAGGCTGACCTCCAGGCTGATCAGCGCCGGGCCCTACCGCCTCGCCACCATCTGCTTGGCTACGCTGTGTGCCATCCTGCTGATCTCCATCATAGCCGTCACTGCAAACTGTGAGTACACAACTGTCATTCTCTGCTCAGTCACATAATATTGTCTGACTACTAGAGGTACTGTTGAGAGACGTTGTGATGAGTGGTTCCTTACGTTGCTTTTTGTCACCTGTTCAACCAGTACGAACCTGCAACCTTTTGCAAAGTCTGGCCTGCTGCCAAGTCCAACCCTCATTTCACTGCTTTGCTTACTGTACATTGTACTTTGGCAGGTGACAAATAAAACTTCAAACTGCTTTTTAGTGGCAGCATCGCTTATACCTGAAACATAAAATACAACAATTTAATTATATATTATTAAAAAAACACCCAGATCATAAAATACAATAATTTAATTATATATTATAAAATAAAATAAAACAAATAAAAAACACCTGGAACATAAAATAGAATAATGTAATTACATATTATAAAAAAACAGCTGAAACACAAATACAACAACATAATTTAAAACATGTATTAGAAAGTGTAAAAAAAGTCTTTCTGTTTTTCAATTTCAGAGATAAAGCGTCCTGAGTATATTGAGTTTTTGCTCATTTGATAGGCATCCTTCCTCTGATACCATCTGACTCTTTTTTAAATTAAGGAACATGTTCCCCAAGAGACCAAACAAAGATCTAGAATGAACACTGGTACATGACAGCTCGTCATTATCAGTAAACACTGTGAATCAGCAAAGTTCAAAACTGCAGAATGAACAGTTTTAGGCCAGAAAA
The DNA here is from genome assembly GCF_046630095.1 of Trachinotus anak. NCBI lineage: Eukaryota > Metazoa > Chordata > Actinopteri > Carangiformes > Carangidae > Trachinotus > Trachinotus anak. Next base: position 23,994,285 of record NW_027273867.1, on the reverse strand, counting down.
GAGGACGCAAGTGGTTTGAGTCTTGCAACACAGAATTTCTAGGGAACATTTGCCAATAGTATGGTTTGCAGGAGGCAGATTTATTCAGTTAGAATTGTATAGCTTCATATTTTCCCTGTTTGAGTTAGTCACTATATCTCAAAGTAAATGCAAGTAGTCTCTGTCCTTTTCATATCAACAATATACTGTGCGTGTGTGTGTGTGTGTGTGTGTGTGTGTGTGTGTATACACAGATAAAAACAAACCTCAGGCCGGTGGTGAAGTGACCGCAGAAATACAGAAGCAGACACAGAATGCGAACGTATCGGCTTTGGCTGCTGCCATCAACAAACTACAGCAGGAGAAAGAGCAGCTGCAGAAAGAGAAGGACGAGCTGCTGGCCAAACTCGCTGCCACTAAAGGTCCACAAATGTATAAGTGTATACAGATGTGTGCTCATTCTCACATAGGTCTACTGTTACTGTTTGAGATTTAAAGCTGTGAAATATAGTTTGAATCGTTTTTGATGAGACTGTTCCACCCTGCTATGTTTGGTGGTAATTCAATCATCTAAGTGGTGTTTTAGTTCTTTTTAAACAATTGAATTCTGGCTTTATTTAGCCACAGCCAGATTACTAACCAAGCAAAGCATTTATCTACCAACCATTGTTTTCATTGTAAGCAATTAATTGATAATTAATAATACATTATTCCCTGCAACCAAGGTGAAGATATTCAAATCGCCAAAAGGTGGTGAAGCTGATGGCAGTGAAAGAAACTGACTAAAACTAAAAATGTAAAATATAACAAAATTAACATAAATATAAAAAATATTACACATTTTTGCTCCAGGGTCTGGATAGTAATTTCACTTCTGTTTTTTTTTTGGGGCGGGGTTTTTTTTTTTTTTTTTTTTTACTGTCATTATGTTGAAAGATTTTTGTACATTCTTTTGAAAAGTCCATACAGTGGAATTGTGTGATATCTCTATCAGTATTTTATTATACTACAATACTTTCAAATGACTATGCATAGTACTGTACATTTTGGGTGTGCAGAACCTTTTGTCAGTTATTCATTGTGTAGATTTATTTCTCATCAATGTGTTGTTGTTTGTGTGTCTGTGTGTATGAACCCATCATTCATCAGCTCCTGAGGTGATCAAATCGACAGTGGCAGCGCCGGCCCCCATCGTTTGCCCCTTGGATTGGCATCTCTTCAACAACAGCTGTTACTTCATCTCCAGAGTCACAAGGGACTGGCCAGAGAGCCAGTCATACTGCCAGAGCAAAGGAGCTCACCTGGCCATCATCCACACAGCTGAGGAGCAGGTACATCACGACATGTTGATCACAACGCTGCCACGTTCCAAGGACGGTCTTAGTTTCTTTGTCAACTGGAGTTTATTTTATCAGGAAGAGCCACTTCTTTTCTTCTGCTAATTTCAAAAACATATCAACAGCTCCAACAAAGTTTTTTGCAACTGTACGTCATTGAACTTACTACTGAAATTAGCATGCTAACCAGCTGGCCCCAGTACGCCTGGATCATCATGGTCATTTTCCAATACCGAATCACGCATTGTCAGCTCTGGTACTGTAAACGCCACAATAGCTGAATCTTAAGGCAAGACTGGTAAGTAAACAGCTGTTAATGCTAACATTAGCTATGCAGCAATAGCAAAACTTACCAATAGTTCTGTTAAAGGATAAGGCTGGTGCTATTCTATAAATGACAAATCTTTAATAACAAATATACCATTTTATTAGAAAAAAAAAAAAAAAAAAGCCTCAGTGATTTCCTTAAACAGCTGGTCACTGTAGCCTTTAGCAAACGTTACTTAAATAGAACAAATAATGCATTTGTTGGGGACTATTTTCAGCTGCGGATTAATCCACATTTGGTGCTCTAGTGGGTATCTGAGGCAGTAGGATGGGTATGTGGGATTAAGCCAAAATAAACTAAAATGTATATATGATCATGGTGATGAAGGTCACCCAGTGCACAGAGGATACATCAGGCGTGTCAGAACATGTTGGTAGGATCGACTGATTTTTTATTTGTTGCCAATAAGAAAAATATACTCGAATACAAGAATCACTTTGGGCTTTTGCAGATTCATCCAATGCCAACCTCCCTGGTGACAGGGTTGGGATATTAATCATGTCTCAGGCATTGAGCTGTCTCTCTAATCACAATGGCACATCACTGTACAAAGAACAATTAGTGATGAATGTGTTGTATGAATACGCTTAAACATTTCCTCCTTTGTTTCCTTTCTCTGTTTCCTCTCAGACGTTTCTGTGGAATCTTCTTCCCAGAGGCCACTGGAACGCCTACTGGTTTGGGATCACAGACGAACACACAGAGGATCAGTGGAAATGGGTGGATGGCACTCCACTGGTCGGAGGGTAGGTTCCCTTCTTTCACAACTTACCTGCCTCACCTTCCTGTGATGCAAAGTGAGTCAGTTATGCTAAATTAGCCATGAACACATGGGATTTTAACCTTTTTGATTTGCTGGGTGAGGAATCTTGGTCTAAGACAGTTCAGTATTATTACTAATATAAAGAACTAGATCAGGTGTAAATTGATTTAAAAGATACAAGACCTGAAATGTTGCCTAGAGAGATGTGGAGAAATTTACTGGTGGACAAATGAGCTAATTTCTGCCTAAACTGTGACTCTGAATTCTCACTGGTACACCGACACACACAAACACACACACGGATTGACTGGCTGACCAGTGGACTTTAACATCTGTTGAACGTTGACCTTTCACATGCCTAAAGCTTTAGCACAGGTTTTGGCCTGCGAGCTGCACAGAGACGATTGCTGGCCTGGTTGGGAAAAGGGAAGGTAGATAAGCCAAATTAATTATTTGAAGTGCAAACTTTAACCCTGTACTTCCTGTTTTGCTGGAAAGTCATCCCTCAGATGCAGAAAACCTTTTGGATAAAACAGGTCCAGCAGCATTTCCAAAAGTCTCTGTCGCTTAAAAACTCCAGAGTAGAGTGGACGCCAGGTGTAAAGCAAACGAGATGTGTTTTAAAACTAAAAATTATTCGTGTGGATGTAGGCTTAGAAATTCATCAAACATGAATTCAAATCTGCTTCTTAGATCCTTCAGTGTTGTGATTATCCAATCAGCACGTCTTTCCTCATAGTATCCAAATCCATTTTTATTTGTTAGCTTATTTTACTGAGGGATTATGGACCACTAGGCAAACTACCTCTAATGGTCTTGATGCACTCATAGACATGTACATTTTGAGTCCTAACAGGTCAATACAATATGAATATATATATATATACAGTGCCTTGAAAAAGTATTCATACCCCTTGAACTTTTTCACATTTTACCACCTTACAACCACATACTTAAATATTTTTTTATTGAGATTTTATTTCATAAACCAACACAAAGTAGCACATAATTGTAAATTGGAACGGAAATGCTACATGGTTTTCAAAATTTTAAGCAAATAAAAATCTGAAAAATGTGGTGTGCATATGTATTCAGCCCCCCTGCGTCAATACTTTGTAGAGCCACCTTTCGCTACAATTACAGCTGCGAGCCTTTTGGGGTATGTCTCTACCAGCTTTGCACATCTAGACACTGAAATCTTTGCCCATTCTTCTTTGCAAAATCGCTCAAGCTCAATCAGATTGGCTGGAGAGCGTCTGTGAACAGCCATTTTCAAGTCTTGCCACAGATGCTCAATGGGATTTAGGTCTGGACTTTGACTGGGCCATTCTAACACATGAATATTCTTTGATTTTAACCATTCCATTGTAGCTCTGGCTTTATGTTTAGGGTCATTGTCTTGCTGGAAGATGAATCTCCTTCACAGTCTCAAGTCTTTTGCAGCCTCCAACAGGTTTTCTTCCAGGATTGCCCTGTATTTAGCTCCATTCATCTTCCCATCAACTCTGACCAGCTTCCCTGTCCCTGCTGAAGAAAAGCACCCCCACAGCATGATGTTGCCACCACCATGTTTCACAGTGGGGATGGTGTGTTCAGGGTGATGAGCAGTGTTAATTTTCCGCCAAACATAGCGCTTTGCATTTAGGCCAAAAAGTTCAACTTTGGTCTCATCTGACCAAAGCACCTTCTTCCACATGTTTGTGGTGTCCCCTACATAGCTTGTGGCAAACTGCAAACGGGACTTCTTATGCCTTTCTTTCAATAATAGCTTTCTTCTTCCCACTCTTCCATGAAGGCCAGATTTGTGAAGTGCATGACTTATAGTTGTCCTGTGGACAGATTCTCCCACCTGAGCTGTGGATTTCTGCAGCTCCTCCAAAGTGACCATGGGCCTCTTGGCTGCTTCTCTGACCACTGCTCTCCTCGCTCGCTCTGTCAGTTTAGGTGCACGACCATGTCTTGGTAGGTTTGCAGTTGTGCCATACGTTTTCCATTTTTGGATGATGGATTGAACGGTGCTCCTTGAGATGTTCAAAGCTTGGGATATTTTTTTATAACCTAACCCCGCTTTAAACTTCTCCACAACTTTATCCCTGACCTGTCTGGTGAGTTCCTTGGTCTTCATGATGCTGTTGTTCACTAGTGTTCTCTAACAAACCACTGAGGCCTTCACAGAACAGGTGTATTTACACTGAGAGTAAATTACACACAGGTGGACTCTATTTACTAATTAGGTGACTTCTGAAGGCAATTGATTGCACTGGATTGTATTTACATTGTATTTGTATTCATCAGAGTACAGAGGGCTGAATACATATACACACCACACTTTTCAGATTTATATTTGCTTAAAATTTTGAAAACCATATATCATTTTCATTCCACTTCACAATTATGTGCTACTTTGTGTTGGTTTATCACATGAAATCTCAACAAAATACATTAAAGTTTGTGACTGTAAGGTCACAAAATGTGAAAAAAATCAAGGGGTATGAATACTTTTTCAAGGCACTGTGTGTATATATATATATATATATATATATATATATATATATATATATATATTTTTTTTTTTTTTTACTTTTCCAAGTTTGAATAAAAGTTCTAAATTTGAATAAAAACTAGCAGTCCTCAACTTTGTGCTAAGCTAAGCAAACTACTAGAGCTGTCAAATGATTGAGCTTTTCTTAATCATGATTAATCGCTGAATTTCAATAGTTAATCACATGTTTTATCACATGATTAAAATTCTATTATTTTGCATTTCAGAACTGTTTCCTCTTGCGTGACAACACATAACCGTCAGTCTGTCTGAACTAGAAGCTAATGTTAGCATGTCTGACGTGTAATTATGAAGATGTCTGATTATTTATTTATCCATAGACGAGCTCTGGGTAAGTTATAATTTTATTTTCCAACTCATTTGATCGTCATCAACAACGATTCAGACATTGGACTTAAACACTTTAGGTCTATGGACACACCCCTTTATACAGACCAGAACCGCCCCCTTTTGCTCCCATAGACATGACTTGCCATGGAAGCATCTTGCTCCGCCATGTAAAATCTTTGTAGGAAGTGTCTGTGGCAGATTGACAACAAGTAAGGGTGCATCAAAGAGTCAAAATAGTAGCAGCAAAAGATTCTAGAACATAGCGCTTTAGAATCTTTGATAACAACAGCAGTGACGGTGTAAAATAAAGAATCTTTGGCAGTACGGAATTAACACGATTTTAAAAAAAACATTATGCGTTATCCTTGGTCATCGCGATTAACTCGTTAATGCTGACAGCCCCACTAACTACATAGTTGTGTGGGCATAGCCTGAAGTGTTTTACTTGACAATTAAAACAATAAATCCACTATCAGTGATAACTCTGTTAAACAGCCTGAGTCCTCTGCTTGTTGTTTATTCACCTTCTTCAAAAATATGAATGTAGTATAGAGGATGAGCACACAAACGATGAATAGGACAGAGTGACTAAAGAGTTAAAGGTTTCGCTTCCAGATGTGACATAACAGCTGGAGGGAGGCCAGGTTCACGTCTGCCTGCCTTTGCTTCAAACAGCACATTACTGCTGTTAAGCTGCTACAGGGCACTGCACTGCAGGTGACCCTGACCTCTGACCTCTGATGAAAAACAAATGTGTCAGAGCGCTAAGAGGGAACTGTGGAAACAGCAATTCTGCTTTAGTTGTGTAAGATCATCAGACATCTTCATCTTCTGGTTTGTCTGTGGCTTAATTCTTTGTCTTGTGTGTTTGATTTGCTGCATATTTTTCACTTCTGCATCAGTTAAGTCATTTTTTTTTTGTTTTGTTTTTTTTGCCTTCGGGGGGTTTTACAATCTGTGCAGCAGGCAACACCCTCAGTTCTTAGACCCTACAATCAGATAAGAGAATAGAATAGAAGAAACTTCAGGAAGATCATCAGAGGACGGATTCCTCTCCCAGGACGAACAGTACAGACAATCAGACTGACAACATTATAGATAAATTGCAAACATATCCCATATGTACAAATATACCTGCTCTCCAACTTGAGGACCTTAACACACAAGAGGCAAAACTCAACAGGCCACAAAATTATTTCCTTTCCTGTTGATGGCAAACTCAACAGATTTTCCAATAACCATCTGATTTTCTTCCTCATTTTGAAAACATTTGTTGATGACTAACCTTTTTGTCATTCGTCTTTGGTACCTCATTCCATCCCTTCCTCTTTTCCTGCTGAGATATTTTTTATCCTCACGTGGGTCTGACTTGGTTGTGCCCTACACTGTTATGGGTGGATTTAAATATATTCTTGACCAAATTCTTTCTGCCTTTCTCTGTCTGAACTTTAGTTTCTGGGAGGTCGGCGAGCCCAACAACCACATCGATGAGGACTGCGGCTACATAGTGAAAACCCGCGTGTTGGAGCGAGTGGCAATAAGAAGCTGGTATGACGCCCCCTGCACAATGAACTGGCCCTACATCTGTGAGAAAGAAATGGGTGCAGGTGCCAGCACAGCCATACCACACTGAGACATCAACGTCACTCTGATCGTCTGAGGAAATCAAGGAGAGGAAGTTTAATCAACCAGTAGTTCCTCAGGTTTTGACAACCTGCTGCATGAACAGCTGATATAATTGTTTGTTTTTGTCCAGGTTTGGCCTCTCAGGCAACATACTGGTTGCACATCTTTCTGGAGGAGGAGGTCTGGTTTATGCAGAATTAAAGGTCCCATATTTTACACTTTTCCTGTGTTTTATTGATATCTATAAGAGATAAGATATATTTGTGGTTTTAAGAACCAAAAACCACCTCAGTGTAGTTTTACATCTCCTCTCTCAGGCTTCTCTCTGGAGCTCTAGTAACAACAGGTCAGTCAGCCAATCAGAGGAGAGGATCTGAGCCTCTCTTCTGATTGGCTGACAGATTTCAGGTAAACACTCAGAGAAACCAAATCCTGCAAGGTTGGATGGTGGGTCCAGTTGGGCTTGGAGCATGGCTGACAGTGGTGACTGCTTTGTTGTGACATCACAAAGTTCCAGAAGTCCTGACAGCTGGTTTTAAGGCTCAGTGTCTGAATACAGGCTGTGTGCATTTCTCTGTGGACTGAGGCTTTGATACTTTCACAGTATTAATATAGAACCTAGACCTGCTTTATAATCACAAACACATGGACATCTACCTTTAAACTGTATGGTACCTTTAAACTAAAGGGAGGAATGAGGACTGAAAAAAAGTACTTCCACCTCATTTTATCTTTGCCATTATTTTCAATTAATATGATATACTAATTTTATTAAGAAGGCAATCAACCAATCTGAATACTAACCAATTTCATTACAATCTCTTGTTTGGTAAATTGAAATAATCATTTATAAATGCAAGAATAGCATTCAAATAGTATTTTACGAACGTCTGACTTCACTGGGCCCCTCTTACTTCTCTACTGACAAAAAGTAACACAACTAACTGGAAGGTCAGTGGCTGCAGTTGGTGGTCACTTAGTTTACACAAATTTTACATATGTATGTGTGTTAACATATGAGATGCTTTATACTCCAAGAAAACCTCAGTTGATTCACTGATGCCTTGTAAGAAGAATGCAATGTTTCCATGACTTAACATGATATAATGTGCCACATGCTTGTGGTACTTTAGTGTATCTGTGCCTTAAACCACACAAAAAATATCACGTTTTTATGTGCCTGTGTTTTAGATCTTGTAGATCAGGGATTTAAGATTACGATTAATGATCTCATTTATTTCTTGCATGTGAAATTGGATTTTTATGAATTAATAGTATTAGCTTTATATTAACTGGACATATAGGAAGTGTCCTGATGGTAACTATGTGGGATTCTGATTATCTGATCTAATGTGCTGGTGATGAGTTTGAATTTGATGCACTTTTGCTCAGTTGATTGAGTCTTAATTAAATATGTGATCAAATATGTGAAATTGTCCTGTGGATCTTGTAAATAAATAATAAATATTAAATATTTTTTTAGTTTAATGTTCCAACACACTTGACCCATTTATGAAATATTTTTAAGTATTTTATATGCATTAATCAGTATTTTTGGGAAATGGATCAGATGACTTTGTGTAAAGGGGAAGATGCTGTTTATAATAACAAACCCACAGAGTTCCCTTTCAGTGCTATGAAGCTCATAGCATCTTTCAGCTCAGTGTTTTCCAGAAGCATCAGACACAAACAGAACTTCTGCTCCATAACTGCTGGATGAATAAATAAGCAACACATTGCTAACAAGTTCACTCAACAAATATTAATATAAATTGATCAATTGATTTGCAGCATATTATGCTGCCCCCATTATGCTGGCCAAAAAAATCTATTATTATAGCTTTAATCTGACACTAGATTTCTAGCAATTATAACTACAAACATTTTTATTTTCTATTTTTTTTAATCTTTTTTTTCCTTTAAATCTCCTTCACTGTTGTTTTTTCAAACAAATTTAGATATGTCGCTGACACACAGTTAGTCTAGGACACATTGCAGTTCTACACAAATTATAGACACATACTCTGTGTTTGCACAAATCTTCATTATACATCAATTACAGTTTTATTTAGTGTTATTACTCAATTTCTGTGTCTCATAGACTGCATGCAGATGAGTTTGCACTGAGTTTCCAGGAGACACTAACAACTGAAAAACATGCTACATGTTTTCATAAGTTGCAGTGCAATTAAGTTTCTCAGTCTGTACGTTTAGATTATGTTTTTTGGTTTCACATGAAACTCTGAAAATGGTCAATATCAAATAAATTAATAATTTAAAGGTATAAACCATCCTATAAAATCTGACACCATTTAACAAATGAAAGCAAAAATCTGCATCATACATAATAGCATGGTTCATTGTCTGTAATGTCTACTCTCAGCATTGGTGTTGGTGTTGTTGTTGATGTGGGTGTTGTTGTTGCCCAGCAGGTGGCACTGCTAACCCAAACAACCTACAGTCAACATGTTGACTAATGGAAATCTGCAGGTCACAGATGTGATGTGACAAACAGAGGAGGAGAGGAACTAAAGCAGATTTTTAAATCCTTCATGATGAATTAATGGGAAGTTTTTCCTCCGGCTGTATTTTCATATGAGAAAGTTTCCATTTGTCTCCAAAAATGTAAAACAGAGACCTTTCAAAATATAATATATATTCATTCTCCACACACATTTATGTTTATTACTGAATAAGTTTGTGTTGTGTAAACATAAAAACAGCGTTCGAGGCAAAGTTGGTCTCTGAGAATGAAGCCAAAGGAAAATTCATTTAATCTCTTTTCCATCTGTAATACAAAGAGGGAAAAAAGAATTTACATGAGATTATAAAAGGAATTTGTTTTAGAATAATATTGCAATTAAAGCAACGTAGAATCTCACATCAAAATTTTCCATTCAATCTCAGACAACTGAAAATAAATGTAACTTAACTATTTGTTTGTTTGTTTGTTTGTTTGTTTGTTTGTTTGTATGGACAATGCATGTGAATGAACGTCAGTACAAAAACCATAATGAAAACAAGCTGGATTGTGAATTTATATCTCTCGTCCTTAGGCAGGGAACATAAAACAAAAAACCTTACAACTCACAGTACACTACTACAAATATAAAGTACACAAGTAAAAAGACAAATACATTTTACTGCATAGTGAGTTAAAAGTACCACAAAATACACAGAAGCAGCACAAAAATACATAAAGTAAAGCATCAGACACGATATTTGCACCTTTCAACTTCAGTTTTTCTCTCATAAATTTCTGCTTTTATGTTTTGACTTTATTCATCTTTATTAATCAGAACTCTTAACTTTTTATTTTAACAAGCATTAATGTACATCACCTATAAAAACCAAGAGTGTCAAATCTCCCTGACATGTCACCTCTTCTCTGAGTGGAAAGACCTACATTCACTCTTCCATGTCATCTCGCCCACTTCCTGTCTTATTAAAGTGGGCTAAGAGTGTCCCTGAATGTAGAAACCAAAGGTGGAGGGGGTTTGCAGAGTGCATGGTTTATGCTCCTGCCTTCCTCCTGAGCTCGTTACCACAGGGCGTTATCAGGAAGTCAGCTAGCCCTCTTCTGTCACAGTTCATTAGCCCGGATTACAGGCCAGGACTTAGATGGAGAAACCCTGAGGCTCGTTACTGAACTCTCTGTAATAATGCCCCATCGACAAATCAAACAATGAACCAATGAAGTGTAAGGACAGATTTAGGTTTTCACTGTAGTTCTCTGTAGAGAAAGAAAATAAGGTGCTTGAGTAATTTATGTCTAAATTGTCTCCTTGTTCCTCTTTAAAATTAAAGAAACTTTCTTTTTCTTCTTTCCTTTTCCTTTTTTCTTTTTTGGACAAAATGATGTGGACTCCTTTTAATATTTTAAAGACTTGTTCATAAATTACTCTCAAAAACAGTCATTTGTTTTATGCAAAAATGACAGACTAAGACAAACTGCTGGTTGAGAGAAAGGTAATCTGCTTTTGTCAATGAGTTGACTTCTAATTAGTTAATTAATTATTTTATTAACTGTTAAATATTAATTGAAATATATATATATATTTTTTTAATTCAATATATTTTTCACAATTGTTATTCATCTGCCTGTGTTTTGCTAAGAGCAAAACTCTTTCAGAACGGTCCTGTAAAAGAGGTTGTCTTAGCAGCAGCTTATTTAGGCGACCTCTAGTGGCCGTAGTAGTTATGGCAGCAGCACAGGAGGAAGTTATGTGATTACAAAATCCATGTTTGGACAAAGTTGGAGTGGATGGATGGGTCGACAAGACACTTGACTTTCACACGAGAAACTGTTCATATCCTGCATGAAACTTACTGTTGTTTCTTTTATTCATGACCGTTCCACAACCTTAACTGTGCGTTTATCATTGTAACCATGACAACTAAGGTCCAGTACACCTGCCACTAGTGCACTCCTGTTGTATCTAAGGGTGGCACTATGCAATACACCCCAGAATCAGAGATGTAGACGTGCATATTTTATGACCCATACATGGTGTAATCTGGACTGGACATGTTCTGATCATGACATTGTAAGATGTCATATCAAAAAATCTCCAGATATGCTCCAGATATGATCCAGCCCTCTTAATAATAATATGATCATCATGGACAATAAAACGGTGGAGTAGCACATCAACATGGCCAAAAACTTAAAGGACATGGAGACCTTGGATCAAATCCAAGCAGAGTCAAGAGGAGTCAAATAAAAGCTGGTTAATTAGCACTGCGCCAAAACCCCAAGACTCTGGAGATATCCTTTTTAGGTTCTTGCAAGGACCTGGTGCTTATATGGAGAGATTTTGATATGACATATTACAATGTTGTGATCGGAGCATGTCAGCTCCAGATTTCATCATATATCGGCCATAGTTTGAAATCTGGGCAACTACATCTCCGGATTCTGTGGTATTTTGCACAGTGTAGTTGCTCATTTGAAATAATTGGTTTCATCCAGCCAAATAAGTATTTAAACTATGTTTTTGCACAGGATCCCTGTAAAAGAGAGGTCCCCAATATCAAGCACAAATGCAGGAGTCACCCTATAATCTTTTTAATTAACTGGTTTATATCAGTTAATTACCAAAGGTCCTGAACCAGAGACTTTGCAGTTACAGTGGGATATCTGTTGCCTGGACTTGCATGGTTTTACTTAAAATTTTATTTGAAAGTTAAATAAACTTGAGCCGGAAAGAGTAAGCTGCCTTTGACAGAACAAATGGTCCATAATGGACCGTGCAGGCATTGCACCATTGATGGGGCTGCGAAACAATGATGCTGCTGTATGATGTCACCAGGCCTGAGCCAAAAACCTGTAGCTAAAAAAAGACACAGCCCGAGCAGAGGCTTAATCTGAAGAGGCCATCAAACATCACTGATGATCTCAGCATGTGCCCATGATGCATGACGGCAAACGTTGGATAAGCAGGATATTGAACCAATGAGGACAAGACTTGGGGCTTAGAGCTGCGGTGTAGTAACGGGGCTACATTACCTGAGTCTGAGCAGGGATGTAAACATTCCCCAAGTGTTTTAGCATCTTAAGCAGACAAAAAGCCAACTGGCACGATGACAATAAGAGACACTTAAGCTCATCTAACGATTTCAGTTTACCCCTCAGTGTCCTGATGTGCACAAACACAGAACTGTAGAACTCACTCTTTATACCACTTGACCTTAAATCTTTCTTCGTCAGTGATTTGTTCAGCAAATGTCGTTAAGATTCTGCAAATTACCTCAAGGTTTCTACTGCATAGATGCATCTTCTGAATTTATGAAATCAGGACTTGAATATCTTTCTGATGATATTTAGAACAAGTTTCAAAAGCTTGTTTGAAATGAATTTTCATTTTACAATTCTGTGGTTTTGGGGTTGACACCAAAACACTCAGTGACGTTAATAATCCTCCACCAAACAACCAAAGTAACTACTGGTTACATGAGCTTCTACCTATGGATGTGTTAGTGCTATCTTAAATTTGAAATACTGTTCTTTCACTAGCCAGGTTTCCATCGCAGTTTTGGACAAAATAGAAGCAATTTTCTTAGAAAAATCGACAAAACACTGCGAATGGTCTGCATTTCCTTTGAGTGAAGTTATGTAAATAAAGCTGGGTTTTCTCCTCTCGCGATATCATTCCAATTAAACATGATGATGGATTTCCAACAGTCTGCCTCTCTGCTGGAAACGCATTGGGATAATGGTACATCTTCAATTTTGCAAAATAATGCTTTGTCTAATAGTCTGAAAACTGCACTCATCATTATTCTTTATTTAAAAATGGATCAAATGACTGTGTGTAATCTGACAGGGGCAGCACCAACTCTCCCAACCCCTTTCACCTCTACAGAGCATTTTAGCCTCTTTCAGCTGGCTGTTTTGGATTTCTGGCCGTTGACTTCTACAGCTGCTCATTTCCAGCAGCAGACAGCTGTTCTCAGGTAAAACCATGTGGCAAACAGTTACTGACCAGCTGGTGAACATTCAGCAGCTAAAAAAGTGGTGTTTCCCTCAGAAGTCAGTGGAGAGAAAAAGGATCATAAACATAACTCCAAATAATGTTAACTTTGTAAGGGTTGCATCATATGTCATAAGTGGCCAAATTCCAATCTAAAAACAAGGTTTCGCATTTTTGTTTAGTGAAAAGAATAATTACTCCTTAGAGATAACGTCCAACCCTAACCCAGGGTTAGGGTTGGACTTTCCCACCACCAACCTTTCCTAGAAGCAAAAAAAAGGAAATCTTCTCACAAGCCACAAGTGAGATTACAGGATGTCGGGAGGGGCGGACCAAAGCAGATCATCTGTCAGCAAAGACCAATACCTGCTCCGCTTCATGTCATGGCTCGATCCGAAACCTCCCTCCTGTACTATCTCACTTTTGGCTCACAGGTATATCTGACCTCTTGCGTTTCTACCTGTCTTTGTACGTTTGAGCTGACATTTCATGCACCCATTCTGGAGAAGATATTATAACTCCAAAGAGTGCAGGATTTGGTCTGTGAATTTGTTTACTCATTCTTCACCGTCTCCTCCATCTCCTTTACTCTTCAACTATTGTTTAAAAGAGCAGCTCAAACAGTTTCACACCTTGTTCTGCGGCAGAACTCTGCATCTGACTCTTGATCCACTTTTCGTTCCTGCCTTCGCTGTGTGTCAGGTGTGACGCACGTTTAGCCTGACCTGCTCTAATTCCCTAACGAGATTGGCCGTCCCCGGATATCCCATTAGACCCTGATTAACTTGGCTCAGCTCATTAGCTCTGACAAACCAATTCACCCCTGTCAACCTCCGCCCCAGACTCTCCATCATCCCCACTCCTGCATCCTGATGAAAAAAACATGCGCTGCAATGCCAGGAAACAGGGATGCAATGTCACCTCGCCAGGAGACTGTTGACATTCATGTCCTGCAAATCAAACCAGAAATAAAAATAATGAATTAAAGGTGAGAATAAAATGTTGCATTTGCTCGTTCTGCTTCCTAAATCAATAAAGGGTTGTTGGAATGAGGCTTTGCATTGCATTGCATTCTTTTATTCAGGCCTTTATTTTGCTTTCATTGCACCTGAAACTCATTCAAACTGCCTGGTTCGAGCACAAAACAAGAGTGTATTCTTTCATATTTAATTATGTCAATGGAGGATGTGTCTGTTTCCTTCCTCCAGTGCCTAATTCTTGTGCAACAGGTGTAATTCCTCTGCAAACCTCCACAACCTTTTTCCCTCGCTCTCTCATATTCTCACATTTCATCTCCACCTGTTCCCTTTCTCTTCCTGCCTTGTTCTTTCATTTCTTCACCTGCTCTTGTCTTTTGACCTCATAACCTGATTTTCCGCCACCAATCGGTTTACCAACCACCTCTCGCCATGCTCCTTCTCCCTGTCTCTCCCTCTCTCTCTCTCTCTCTCCTTCCCTCTCTATTTCCATCTTTGAGCTTTATCCCTTCATCCCTTATCTCCTTCATCCCCTCCAATCCTCATCTGTTCTTCACTGTGGAGGAAGGGAGAGAGAAAGAGAGAGTTTTTCACAAGTAAGCTGATAGCAGTCTGTCGGGGGAGAGCATCGGAGGAGCCAGTGAGCAGGTTGCACACTCTGGGACAGTGGAATCTAAAACAGCTCAGAGTCAGAAGTGTCTGGGACCAGGAGCTGCACAGGTGCAAGAAGAAGAAGAGAAGGGACCACATTGTGTGTGGAAAAAGGTGAGTTTCTTCTTTTATGCCTCTGTAGCTGCACTCTCTTCAGGTGCTTCCTCTGCTGTTGGAGATCATGTGGGACTGCAGCGAGCTGCTCTCATCTGAGGCAACTGAGCGTTTAAGGAAAGACAGCGTATTTTTGCTTTTGTGAGATTTTGAACAGTTGTTGGACTTTTGCTTCAGTGCGCATCAAAGGAAACTAAAGGAGAATCTTCTGCACATGCCTGCAAACCATGCAAAATCCTTGCAAATGCACTGTAGCTCCAGCTGGGGCTACAGCGCATTTGCAAGGATTTTGGAGAAGCACAAGCTTTCCTCCTTCACTTCTGAGTTGTTTTATAAAAATGAAGCTGCCGTCTGTCATGCAAGAAGGCAGCACTACTCCAAACTTACCCTGTGTTTTTTTTTTTTTTTTACAGTATCTCAAGGCACTGATTTCTTGTACTCAGCAGAATAATTTATCAGTCCTGTGTAAGACTGCATCCAATGTAATGATTCCTTAAACCCTTTGAAGGTGATCTTTGGATTGCAGCGAAGCTGCCAAAGAGGATTGGTGCCTCAGGTGTAGCAGCAGTAAGCTGTAGCCTGATCTGTCACACAAGGCCAAACCTCACCCAGCTCACTTTGTCTGCACACTTCCTCCATCGTGTTTGGTTCCTCTGGGGTTGCTACTGCAAGGCTTTGCCTCGTTCTGATAATTTCCAGCTCTGGGAAGTCATTTCAAATGAGGTTCACAGTAGGTACATTTATGGAGAGATAATGGCATCATCACTTCCCGCAAACGAGAGAACAGGTCAGTAGAGGAGGAGCTGCCTGACGTTTGGACTATAACAGACCCTCCACATCTCCCACCGTCCACATCGCCCTCCCTCCCTTCCTCTCGCTCTGATCCCGAGGTAAAGAGCAGTCAGTAATCGGATGACAGGAGATTTGAGTGGTAAAGCTTCCCTGAAGATCTCCTGCCGGGATTTAAAGCCCTGTAGCCATCCACCCCAAACCCCATGGCTCCCACCGTCACCACCGCCACTGCCCCTCCTGTATCCTCCAGCCTCAATCCTGCATCCTGCCACAGGTACCTGCACGTAGACCACATCCTGAACCTTCACCTCTGCTGATGAATGGATCTGACCTTAGCATGCAAGAAGCGTATTTTAATTGTTCTTTCTTTTTCTATTAATTAATTAAGCATGTACCCGTCACAGTTTGCCACCATGATGTGTTAAAATTGCTTCCTTTGTCTGACCGATTATATAAAATATTTAATTTGCAAAGATATAAAACAGAAAAAGCTTAATATCAGCACTGATCTGAGAACCTGGAACCAGTGAATCTTTGGTGATTTCGCTCAATAATTTTCAAAAATGTACACTGAACTGCAGCACGCAGGGCTTTTGGGAAATTAAAGTTATGTCAAAATAAAGGAACCACACAAATTGAAAGGACAATGAAGACGCTAAAGATTTTTGTCTGCAGTAAATATTAGAGACTCAGCTACTTGAACCTTGCTTGACCTGCTGGTGACTGAAAACATTGAGCTTATTATATTGTTGGAGGGCATGTACATCACTCTGATTTTATCTGAAATATCAAGCAAAATGTTTTACCCTTGGCTTAAAAAATAAGGCTGACACCAAAGATGAGACATACACAGATTCCTCACAGGAAAAACTGTGATGCAAAACTCTGACTGAAAGAACTTCTTGAACTTCAACTCCTTCCTTTGCTTTCTCTTTCCTCTCCACATTTACACTTAAAAGTTACTTCCTATCCTGTGCAATCTTTACTTTCAGCCTTCCTACCATGCAGAGTATTTTCCCCTCCTTTTTTCCTTCCTTCCATCTTCCTCTACCTCATCTCTCCCTCCCATCTCACTCTGCACATCATACCTGGACTCATATGAGAGCTAACAGCATTACAACAGCATTGGTTCAGGGGAGGGATTACACCTGTCAGGTATGTGTCTAATCCCTTTGCTGTAGACTTGATGGTGTAACAGGAACCCAAGTGATCCAATGAGGTCACTGAGTGATGTACTGACCAGTTAGCAGATCTCTCTGTACCTGTGCAGCACTGTAATGTACTGCAAGGTGAAGCTTTTAGAGTCACAGAAAGTGGACTTATTTCAGAACTGGAGTCTCATTATTGGTGTTGTTGTGCTGACTTGTTAATATCCTACATAATTATACACAGATACATTTGAGTTAAATTTGTTATCCCACCATACCTCTGCAAGATTAAAGTAATTTTCATCGGTAATTTTTCATCCTTTTCCTCTGTTTTCTGTTATAGAGTGACAGTTTCGTTTTCCGTCAGTAATATCCCCTAGCAACCGTCGCCATGGCAGCTGAGAAAGCTGAAATGGATGCACTGAAAAAGGAGTGCGATACCCTCCGTACACAGATTGAGGTGAGTACTTCCTGTTGTAGGTTATCAAAATATGTGGACACGTCACAAGGCCAAAAATATGAGCTGAGAGAACAGCGCTGTGTTCATCTTCGTAACAATTAATCCAGGGGGCTTCCTTCATTCTTTTTTTAGCTTTGCTGAAGAATTTTCTTACCCCATACAAATACACGAAAGCCTTCCATTTTTTCTATTAAGAAAAAAAAAAGATTTGGAAATATGTGGTTTTCACACAACAGCGACAAAGCAACTGTATCTTTTCATTTACTTTCAGTTTCAGTTTCAGTTTCATTTAATTCAGTATAATCAAAACTAGAGATACATGTTTTTCACTGGACAAGGACGAAATAAAATAAACTAATACCACCACCAATCCTGTTACCATCTACTGCTGCTAAAGCTTCCTCTACCACCACTAGTCAAGTGCTTTAACTAAAAATAGTGGCCTACTATTACTGGTACTAGTTCTGCTGCCATCACTCCCACAGCAGTACATGTACCACTCACGCTGATGCAATTAAATTACAACAAAAACAACACAACCAACAGTTGTTAAGTTGTTTTCCATTGGAAAAGATGCAAAAGATGACATTTTAAAACTTGTAGGTCTAAACATCTGACAGGAGGTGACCCCTCCTCTCTGATCTCTCTTTCCCCTGCATGTCATCCCCTGTGTGGCCACCAGGCGGCCCGTAAGGCTGTGAATGACGGCAGCATGTCAGCATCTGCAGGGGGCGTGGCTTCGGTGGGCCGAGTCCAGCTGAAGCTCAGGAAGACACTCAAGGGTCACCTGGCCAAAATCTATGCTATGCACTGGGGAGCTGACTCCAGGTGAGTCCCTCCATCCCTGAACACCAGACTGTTACTTATAGAGGTCAACCAGTCCTCCAACCTGAACAACCACTCCTCCAACCTCAACAACCAGTCCTCAACCTCAACAACCAGTCCTCAACCTGAACAACCAGTCCTCCAACCTGAACAACCACTCCTCCAACCTCAACAACCAGTCCTCAACCTGAACAACCACTCCTCCAACCTGAACAACCACTCCTCCAACCTCAACAACCAGTCCTCAACCTGAACAACCACTCCTCCAACCTGAACAACCAGTCCTCCAACCTGAACAACCACTCCTCCAACCTGAACAACCACTCCTCCAACCTGAACAACCAGTCCTCCAATCTCAACAATCAATCGTTTTTCTCAACCCTTCGACATGACCCATAGGAGTGCCCTGAAACTGAAATAGTGCCACCACTGTGGCGGGCATGCCTGACCTTGGTTGTCATGGTTACACTAACAAGTGGTCTGTACCGAGAGCAGCATACATTGCCATGGTTACTATAATAACAGTCATGGCTTGATTAGGTTTAGGAAAAGATTGCGTGATTTGGGTTCAAATAAGTCCTTCCTTAGCATTAGACAGTCTTTGTTGTCATGGTTACAACAATAACCAGTTAACTTTCTGTTTTGCTGCAGATTAGACAGTTCAGGTCCCATGCTTGCTAGCTGCCTTACAGGGTTAAATGTCAAAAAAACTTTAGCAGGCAGCCTAACTAGCCTGCAGCTGCAGACAGTAGTTGAAATTTAAAGTCTAACATCAGCTAAGCTAATTTAGCTTGGATACATGTTCAGTTAATGTTTTGGTCAAAAAAACACCAATAGATCTGTCTCCAAGAAACATCTGTGGATCTAAAATCCCAATATGGCTGAAATATAACACTATTTAAATGTGTTTCTGAAAGATCTTTTAGCTTATTTCCACTCTATAATAAGAAAATAGATGATCGGTGAGAATTTATCCATGAATGAAGTGAGATATGATGTATTTTGTAGCAAAGATGAGCCGCACTGCCTACAATAGCGACTGACTGATGTTGATATGTGACTGAAAAAATAATTCACAGACAAATTTGTGATATTCTTTGTCTCCTATGGTGATATTCAAAAGAAAAAAAAAAAAATTTATTATAATTTATTTGAAAAGGTGCATATTTATTCATCTTCACACAAACTCAGTATCATCTTGTCTGTGTTGTAGGCAAATGGTCAGTGCATCACAGGATGGCAAGCTGCTCGTCTGGGACACCTTCACAGGGAACAAGGTGAGATCACGTACCATGTGTTGTGTATTAAATCTGAATCACGAATGTCTCATCTATGGTGGAGAGAAACTGGAGTTTATAGTGTTCCCAATAAATAACATGAAAACACAACAAGACAATAATGACAAATGTACATGGGATTGTTTATTGTACAGGAAGCTTTTATTTATTCTGCAGCAATCACAGTAAACACATTGTGCAGAACTTGTTTGTAGCAGGAGGCTCACGGATGTAAAGTTGTTACGAGTTGGTGCAGTGCAGCTAACAAACAGTCTAACCTGCAGGAGAGAGCCTCTGATTGGTTGGAGAAGTTTACCTGCAGGAGGCTGTAAATTAACTAAAGCTTTTTTCCACAGTTGGTTGCTGTCCCACTAAAGTCAGCCTGGGTGATGAGCGTCGCCTTCGCCCCCTCCGGAAACCTGGTGGCCAGTGGTGGTCTGGACAACATCTGCACAGTCTACAACATCAAGGCTGCCAGCCCCAAAACCCTCAGGGAGCTGGATGCACACACAGGTGAGGATGATGATGATGATGATGATGATGATGGCAGGTCCTTAAAAGTCAAAAGCAATCACTTGATGAACTGATGGATGGACAGATGTAGAGACAGACTGAATGTTTGGCTGTCTCTCTCTCTCGCTCTCTCCCAGGTTACCTGTCTTGCTGCCGTTTCCTTAGCGACACTGAGATCCTGACAGCCTCTGGTGACACCACCTGGTGAGTTTATCACAAAACATTGTTCCATTAGCTGTCTTGTTAGTGGTATGTTCTACTTTGTCACTCCAGTAAAGGCAGCATTTATTAATCCAGTCATATCATTAGCACACAAGACATCAACTCAGTTTTGTCTTTTATAGGAGGATAATATATGTGGCATAAAAATTATGAACTTTAATAAAACTATGACTTTTTTAACATACTAATTGCATATTTCTAAAACCTCTCAAAAACAAATATATTTTTATTCCTGAGGATTTATTTCATCTTCCTTAATTTGTGTGATTTTGTAATCCACCATTTTTTTCCCAGCTTTAAGTATGTGATTAATCTTCCTGTACATAAATGTGATATATGTACATGTATTGAATTTATACATACATGAAATATATGTACATACAAAATAAAAAAGTAAGTAAAAATTATATATTAAACCTATTAGAAACATAGATAAGAATAGAGAATTTTTATAGGTATGTTGTTTTAATAAACTAATAAACATATATAAATTAGATATATATAAACTTATATGGTCACAACATGTTATACCATATAAAAAATCATCACATGAATATGTTTAATATATACAATATAATATATAAATACAATATATACAAATTAAACTTCTATCTTCTATAGCTAACATATATGGAAATATTACTCTTGATATAGGGACATGTGTCATGTATTACATTTCTGATTGCATTTTAAGACAACACCAAAAAATGATTAATTATACAGATTGTTATGTAAAATATGTAAATATATAAAAGTATTAATCTTTAAATATGACTTTGGTGCTGTTAGAGTTACTTTTTCATGCCACTACATAATTTCTTACTACTATATGTTAGAGAATGTCTTCACACTTCAAGTGTTTTTGTAATTCTGTAATTTAATTGACTCACTCAAAGTAAATTTCAAACAAAAAGAAATCTGACCCCAAACAGACAGGCCAGATCCGAAAATAGACCCAGTGATAATTGAACTGGATCCAAAACACAGTTCCAGCCTCTATAACCCACTGTTTCACGCCTCCATCTCTCTCCACCTCTCTCCACCCAGCTGCCTGTGGGACCTGGAGACTGGCAAGCAGAAGGTCATCTTCACCAACCACATCGGAGACTGCATGTCACTGGCTCTCTCCCCCGACATGAACACCTTCATCTCTGGAGCCTGCGACTCTCTGGCCAAGCTGTGGGACCTGAGGGAAGGGGCCTGCAAGCAGACCTTCAGTGGACACACCAGCGACATCAACGCCATCTCTGTGAGCATCCTGCAAACCATCACACACACACAGACTCAAAAAAATAAAAACCCTTCTGCTGATTGTTCAAGCAGGTTGAGGGGATTTAAAGATGCAGTCAAGAGCTTTAACATATAGAAATGATCTGCCCAAATTCATGGACAAACTCCAGTAGAACTTCATTTGATGACTTTTTGCACTGGGTTTATGTTACTGGATGTAAACAGAAGAAATCCAGGTAACTAGGTGACATCTTATTACCAACAAACCAATAAATAAAGAAATAAATGATCATCAATTAAAAAAAACAAAAACTTTGATTGTTGATGTGTAAGAGTAACTTTAATCCAGTTTCTGGAACCACAAAAGCTAAAAGAACCTGTGCCCACGATGTATTTGGTGACTGGTGCAGAAGGAGGCAGGTGAATAAAAACCAAACATGCTGATAAACACTCATCATTTGTTCTGGCCTCAGTTCTTCCCCAGCGGAAACGCCGTCATCACAGGCTCCGACGACTGCGCCTGCAAGATGTACGACCTGCGCGCCGACCAGGAGGTGATCGGCTACCAGGACAGCAACCTGAACGCCGGTGTCACGTCTCTGGCTCTCTCCAGCTCAGGCCGCCTCATCTTTGCCGGCTACGACGACTTCAACTGCCACATCTGGGACTCACTGAAGGGAGAGAAAGTCGGTGAGTAGTGACAGCGATGGTCATTTTACACAACATGAAAAAAAACAAAAAGAAAAACTCAACAGCAAACATATCAAAGTGAGGAAGAGGAAGAGGAAGGAGCCAAAAACAGTTTAAGTGTGATATATTCATTAAATAAATAAATAAAGATGTACAAAGATGATGAAAGCAGGGTTTCTATCAAGCGTTTTTTTTATAATTGAACTCATGAGAGAAAATTAGACAAAAAAATTCACAAAATTTGTGTATTTGAAATGTCTTAAAATTAACAGCTTGATTTTAAAAGATACGTGATTTATATCTTAAAAGATATGTTTTAAAAAGACAGCTTTTTTTTATCTTTTCACAAAATCATATTTGATTTTTATTTTTCTGCAGGGGGAAAAATCAATTGAAGTAGTTTTTTGCTTCTGTTTTTTATTTTTGTTTTGTTTTTTGAATGTATGATGCACACTACACAGACATGAGATGTGAGGGAGGAGAGAAAATTTCACATGAATTTCACATGATTTTGGTTTGGAGTGTATTTGATTCTGTCATTTTCAAAGAACGTCACAAGATCAGTCTGAATAAAAGTCTCTCCTCTTCTCTCCTTTCTTTCATTTACATTCCTTCTTTCTCTCATTTTGTCTCCTTTCCTTTCTATTAACATTTTACTTTTATTTTCATTGAGTTATCTCCTTTCTTCTACTCTTTTCTCCTCTCCTTTCTTTCCCTTCCTTTCCTCTCCTCCCTTTCATTTCCTCCTTTTTCTATTGCCCCCATCTTCTCTCCTTTCTTCCCTCTCTTTTCCGTGCTATCTCCTCTCCTCTCCTCTCCTCTCCTCTCCTCTCCTCTCCTCTCCTCTCCTCTCCTCCAGGTGTGCTGTCCGGCCATGACAACAGGGTGAGCTGCACCGGCGTCCCCGCTGACGGTATGGGCGTCTGCACAGGATCCTGGGACAGCTTCCTCAAACTCTGGAACTGAGGCAACTGAGGAAAACACCAGGAGAAGAAGAGGAGGAGGAGAGGAATCGGAGGAAAGGGGGAGGAAAAGGGTGGAGACGGGGAAGGGAAGTGAGGTTGGAGAAGATGTTGGAGCAGGTGTTTGAGCACAGACCTTCCTCTCTCCCTCTCTTCCTCTTCCTCATTCATGTATGCAAATTACGAGAGGCTGTGAATGAGTCACACTGTATAAATGGCATCAGGTGAACAGTGAGCGATGCATCCTGCCGTATGTACAACACAGTTTGATTCTGGCGAGACGACAACTTCAAAAAAGAAAAACGTTTTAAAAAATAGCACCTAATTCAAAATGATTACTGAGCAGAAAATAAGCTCTTATTGAGAATGTCAATTAAACACGAATAGATTTTTGACAATAAAAAAAATAAAGAACTCATGAATACTGAAAATAAGACTATAGCATTACCAATTTATTTTTATTGTCTTTGAGATCTTTGACCTGTAAAAGAGCCCTGGACTTATTTAGATGAAAGATTGATATGTACATTAATTTGTATTTAATAGTTTAACACACTAGTTGATGTACAGTGTCATTTCTTTTTTTTTTTTTTTTTTTTTTTGGCTGCACATATTCAGAACAGTAGGGCTGCCAACTTTGGTGCCCCACTAACAACCAGCAGATTTTGATCCAAGATGGCCGCTGCATGATGAATAAAAATCCAATGACGAATGAAGGTTGAAAGGTGGAGCCGGGCTGCCGGGCGGGGGTCTGGGCTGACCTGTGAAAACACTCTGTAAAGACCTGTAAACTGTATTCTACTCCCCTGGGTTCAGCGGCATTTTGTAGTACTTTTACACTTGTGCAGTTCCTCTGTAAAAAGACAAAATGTTTGTTGAAAATCTTTATAATAAACATAGAATTATGCATTAACACCATGTCAGAGTCTGTGTTTGTGACTGTCCTGTAAAAAAAACGAGCCCACAGGTCGTCTGTCAGCAGGTCACTATGACCCGTCGTTAGGTTCTGTTGCTAGGCGACATCTAGTGGTCGTAGTGATGATGACAGGAGCAAAGGGAAAAGTGCGGTGACGTAGTTTATAGAGCGACAAAGTCCACGTCAGGAGGAGGTTGGGGTGGATGGATGAATATGACCCAGGAGAGCGGTGTTCGATTCCCATGTGACAGGAGCAGTTTATGTTGTTTCTATTATCCATGACTGTTCGTTGTTATTATTGTAACCATGACAACAAAGATCATCTAATGTTGAGGAAGTACTTATTATAACCCAAATCACCATCTTTTCCTAAACCTAATGAAGCCATTACTGTTATTATATATTAGTAGTTATTATATATACATAGTTTATTATAGTAACCATGGAAGGTCTGGTACGCCTGCCGCCATAGGGGCGCTATTTCAGGAGACACTGCTATGGGTCGTGTGAGAGGGTTGAAAAATGACCTGTACGGTTGTTCAGGTTGGAGGACGTGTACTGAACATCATTATGAGAGCGCCGTCCTCCGACTGCACAGTACGGCTCCAAAATATAAGCAGTTTTTTATATTTATATTTATATTTATGTCCCTTCAGTTGCAGCTTCTGAGGATGAAACAGTCTGGAGGGAAGTTTCATTAACGAGGTCAACAAACATCAGCTGCATGAGTCACACCTGCAACACACATACACACACACACACACACACACACACACACACACACACACACATATTTATGGTTTATTGTTAGGCCCTATTTTCCTTGTGTTCTCTGCTGTGTTCCCTTCCCACTCTACCTGTTTCCACCTCAGTATTGTGTTCTACTTTGTGGGTCCACACCAAAATTATTACCAAAACCTTACATTTATCTTGTGTCTGAATTTAATTGCAATAGGAATAAAAGGCGATGCACCTCCAAACCAAATCACAGACTCACAGAACACACATCACCAAAACTTCCTTTTTACACAGGAAACACAGATTGATTCCAGTATTATTAGCATGTTCTATAAATACACACGAATCAAATATTTTGTACAGTTGAATTGAATAAATAAGATATGAAAAATCTAATGAGCTTATTTAAATTTATATTTTTTTGGTGGCTGGCCAAACTTTTCTAAGCAGAAGAAGGTCATCTGTGTCCCAATATGAGAAAATAATGGACCATAGGGAGCAAAAGAATGTTATTTATTATTATGTTATTTCCTCTTATGAGGTAAAGTAATGTAAGTCTTGAGGCCTTGTAAAGTATTATTTCAAAATAATATTTACGACTACATATTAGTAGGGGGGGGGGGGGGGGGGGGTGTCATCCCATGACATCATGTGACCGGCAGGGGGCGGTAATGCACCTTGAAGCTATTTGACTCCAAAGAAGAAGAAGAGACACGTCTCCCGTTGTGTGGTGTCGAAATTTCCGACAGCCCCTGACATACACACCAGCGTCGTCCTGCAGCAGCAGCTGAGCCTCCTCCGGACTCGCATCCTCCGGATCCTCCGCCGCCTCCTCACCGGGCCTCAGCCACCGCCAGCCGGACATGGCGTCCAGGAGCTTCTTCGTGGGAGGAAACTGGAAGATGAACGGGAACAAGGAGAGTCTGGGAGAGCTGATCAGCACCCTGAACACCGCCAGCCTGCACGACCAGACCGGTAAGCGGCTGATCCGGGCCCGGTGCCGTCGCTGCTGCAGGTGAACTGTCGCACTGCTCTTATGTCACGGTGACATTGGGAGTGACGTGGTCAGGATGAGTCGCCATAAAGGCCTCTTATGTCAAGTAACCACGTATATTTACTCAAGTAGCCTCCTTTTTCTACACTTTATACTTCCAGCGGTAAACATTGTATTTTTACTCAGCAATTTTTGGTGGCAAATTTTCAAAATAAGATTAATTGGTAGCTTAGGTTTGTGGCCCCTTATAAAATAAATGTCTGGTTTGGGTCCCGTCACATTTCAAATGTACAAAAAAAGATGGATTTGACTTTTTTTTTTTTTTTTTTGAGACACATTTTTTATTTCATTTTCTCATTTAATTTGATGTGGGCATAAATAAATTTGTCTTAGTCCTTTGCAATATGGAGGAGAGGTATTAAGACATAAGATGTGTAACGTCCATCATACATGAAGTATTGTGGTGCTACAGAGACAGCACCAGTCTACAAATCATTCTCCAGACGTAAGGGAACATGCTTGTTTGGTTCAGACCCCAACAAAAATCACATCATCATCATTTTTATATTTTTTTCAGTGAAAATGAAAAGCAAAAAAGGACCACTCCCTCTAAAACCATTACAATATCTGTCAAAATATGACATTTTCTGCATCATCCAGCCCCAATTTCTATGATGCTTTGCAAACAGAACCTCTTCTTTCTTATGTAAAGGTTGAGAGGAAACACAACTTTTTTATCATTTTTCACCTAAAAATCTCAAAGTTTCTTTTTAATAAAGAAGAAAAGGAAAAGACAAAGGGAAAATCAGTCATAGAGTTCAGACCAAGATGATATTAAAGTCAGAAATAAACAGTTTTTCTAATTTTCAGAGGTGGTATGTGCTGCTCCCTCCATCTACCTGGACTTTGCTCGGTCCAATCTGGATCCAAAGATCGGGGTCGCAGCCCAGAACTGCTACAAAGTGGCCAAGGGGGCGTTTACAGGGGAGATCAGGTATCTGACCCACTGATCGAACACACACTGAGACAATATTTATGATGTCATCCAGTTTTATAAGCTGTACACATATACATAATCAGAAACCTCTTTATCATTAATGAGATCAAATTGTACAATTCTCCTATTTTCTGATTATAATAAGAATATTTCAATCATATCATTGTCGTCCACAAACCAACATTTGCAGAGATACATCAGCAGCTTTATTTCAAAATGTGAAAAAAAGAATTTAAGTGACCTGAAGCAAAATTATCAGAAGAGTCTGTGTTTGGGATTTTTAGAATGGACCAAATATTAGGACAAAGGACTTCATGTATGGGTGTGATGGTAAATTGAAAATGATTTATCACCAATTTGGATAATTGATAAATTTTTTAAAAATCAGTTATTGAGTAAAAATGTCAAAATATTTCTGGTTAGAATAATAAAGACATGAATCGTTACTTGCAGACGTAGTCGGATGGATATGTAATTTTTTCTCTGAACAAAAAAACATGCAGGTTCAGATACTGATAGATTCAAATCTGTAAAATCAACACGACGTGTTCCACCAGCTGAACAGGTGATGCACCTGTCAGCTGACACTGACCCGTCTCCTCTCCCTGCAGCCCGGCTATGATAAAGGACTGTGGGGCAGACTGGGTGGTCCTGGGACACTCAGAGCGCCGTCATGTGTTCGGGGAAAGTGACGAGCTGATTGGCCAGAAGGTGAGACACTTTCTTCTTCTATTGATTCAAATGAGGACGCGTAAAACAAGCTGGATGAGCAGCAGTGGCACCTGCAGAGGTTCAAACATCTCAGGTGAGCAGGTCCAGGTAAATCTCTGCTGTTGACTCTCAGGTGGCCCACGCTCTGGAGAGCGGTCTGGGTGTCATCGCCTGCATCGGGGAGAAGCTGGAGGAGCGGGAGGCCGGCACCACAGAAGAAGTCGTCTACGCTCAGACACAGGTCATAGCAGGTAAACGACTGTTTTTCCTTTTATGTAATTTTTATTTTATTTCATTTCATGGTCACAGATTCGTACATCCATTAGTTGTAAAGTTCCTGGAAATGGTTTAATTATTGGATTGCTTGTTTCGTAAATATATTTTTGGGGAAACTGAAGCAATAACTCATTTAATCAATCAGGAAAAAAATAATCTGGAACATTTCTGATGATCTGATCAAAATTTTTTTATTACTGGGTTTTATACTGTAAACTTTTTAAGTCATCAGCTTTGGCTCTGGGAAATAGTGACAGGATATCTTATAAAGATTAAAGATTTTATAAAGATTATAAAGATTAAATCAGTTAATGAAAAAATGAATGAACAATAATCATCAGAAAAATCGATAACGAAAACGACAGTAATGATCAGTAATATTCTCATTTTTCAGTCCTCATGTAGTAGTCCTCCCACCTCTGAATCCACTCGGGTATTAACAGATTTTACTGATGCTCTTTTCCCTGGTTTCATCTCGGCCTCATGTCGCCTACTTCCCGACTCAAAGTAGGCTACACCCTGATTAAAATGCAAATGGGTCAGTGGTCTCTGCTGCTGAAGAACCTTCAAGACACACAGTCGGTCGTCTTGTTCCTCTGCTCTGCTCTGTCTGCAGGAAGTTTCCTAACCTGAGATGGATAAAGTAAAACATTTCTCTGTTGTTGACTCTCCATCAGTGTCAATGTCAGTGTCAGTCCTCAATGGCGACGTCACCATGTTAAACATGACGGAGGTGTGTTGTTGTGTTCCAGAGAATGTGAAGGACTGGGGGAAGGTGGTGCTGGCTTACGAACCCGTGTGGGCCATCGGCACAGGAAAGACAGCCACACCTGAGCAGGTAACTCGGTCAGGAAGAGTGAACACTGACCCGGTGAAAGCCAAAATAAGCGTTAATGAAAAGAGAATGACTCACACTTTATTGGTGCTCGGGTGATTCAAACACATTGATTATTATTATTTTTTTATTTTTATTTTTTAGCCTTGACTGAAATCAAAGCTACAGGTACGGAAGTGAAAAGTCACCAGGTTAATTTATCACATTCATTCAATTATTTAAAAATATTTTTTTTATAATGGAAATCTTTAACTATGATTATTTATAGTGACAGACTTTAACAGACTTCCTTCAGAGGACCGTCACAGTGTGTTTGCTGTGACAGTGGGTGTGTTCAGTGTTTCTGTTTTCATCAGTCAAACCACTGAGATCAGGTTCCTGCAGATCCAGTATCTCCAGTCAAACTCTGCAACCACAGGCTCTGCTGCTGTTGGTGCCAAAGATTTGGTGATTTTGGCATTTTCACTGCAAACAAAGCCTCTGATAACTCTGTGTGTGTGTGTGTGTGTGTGTGTGTGTGTGTGTGTGTGTGTGTGTGTGTGTGTGTGTGTGTGTGTGTGTGTGTGTGTGTGTGTCCAGGCTCAGGAGGTCCATGAGAAGCTGAGGGCGTGGCTGAGAGCCAACGTGTCAGACGACGTGGCCGACTCTGTGCGCATCATCTACGGAGGTCAGATTCTTCATCATCATCATCATCATCACAGCTTCACATTCAAAGCTCTGCTTCCCTCAACAAAAAGCCAGAGGGATTTTTACATTTGCTTTTGGATTATTACAGAAAATAAACTGTGACAAACAACAGTTTCTGATCCTGACGGGTTTTGCTCAACAGGATAATCTTCACTTCAGTTAGGCTATAAAGGTGGACTGGTGATGTTTAACGTCCCCAACAACCTCTGTCATCTCATTTAGACACTTGTTAGCAACTGGCCTCTTTTAACAGATGGAAAAGATAAAGGAAATAAAGACTAGGGTATTTACTGACTTATTTTATGTTGTAGAATAAAGTATGAAACTGTCTTGAGCTTGTGTTTAACCACAGACCTTATTTCAGTCATCTAACCAAAAACCCAGACACAAGGGAACAGGAAGTGATATAATGCCAACTAATTTCCAGGTTTTAGGATTCATTCCTGCAGAACTCTATGGGCGTAGCTCATAGTCCTAGCTCAGTATTTCGCAGATTTTAGTGAGCATATCAAACTGAAACAGTGAAATCTGGTCCTGTAGATGTCAAAATGCGATTATTGTATTAACAAAAGAAACGTGTGCCGTGAAATGAAATTATTCTTTGTGCATTTTTTACGTAAGAAAAAGAAAAAGTTTGACAGAGTGGTTGAATTTAGTCAACTCTCCGTCCTCCAGGTTCAGTGACGGGAGCGAACTGCAAGGATTTGGCGTTTCAGGGCGACGTGGACGGGTTCCTGGTGGGCGGAGCTTCTCTGAAACCGGAGTTCGTCGACATCATCAATGCACGTGCGTAACGGAAACGCACACGACGGCTCCAGCAGGACCAATCAAAAACACTTGGCCCTTTAGATCATCATGTGTCACTGTGTGTGTCTGCAGCCCGAGCCGACTGATCCACACCGTTAGAATTCACTCTGAGTAAATATCAGTCATTTTTTGTCTTGTTTTTCTGTCATTTGAGGGAATTTTATTTGTCACATTTCACAGTTAAATTACATTTTTGTCCTTTTTAACATTCAGGCTGCTTCTAACATTTAAAATACATTTAAACTTTATCATGAGTGTTGATTTTAAGCATTAAATTTTTCCTATAGCAGAGACAGGATCGGAGTTAATGGTTTTTTTGTGTTGTTTTTTCTGGTAAAATGGCACATTATCTCCAGCAGAGGATCAGTCAGCCCAGGTTGTTTTTTGTGTCTCACCTAACTGCACTAATTGTTACTTCAGGGTGTTTAACAATAAAAGCTCTGGACAGAATGTACTTAAATATATAATGTAATGTGTATACAGAGTCTATCTTTCTGCTGGTACTGAGTTTTGAAGAGTCAGGAACTTTTATTGTGAAGTCGTCACAACAAGCACTTACAGTGGAGGAAATAATTATTTGATCCCTCACTAATTTTGTAAGTTTGCCCACTGACATAGAAGCAAACAGTCTATAATTTTAAAAGTAGGTTCCTTTTTACAACGAGAGACAGAATATCAAAAAGAAAATCCAGAAAACCACATTATATAAAAGATATAAATTGATTTGCATTTCACTGAGTGAAATAAGTATTTGATCCCCTGCCAACCATTAACAATTCTGGCTCCCACAGACTGGTTAAATGCTCCTACTACAAGAAACGTCTGACCTCTGTGCTTAGTACTAAGTACTAAGCCATGTTTTGCCTGGGGATCAAATACTTATTTCACTCGATAAAATGCAAGCCTGTTTATGTCTTTTGTTTAAAGTGATTTCCTGGATTTTCTTTTTGATATTCTATCTCTCACTATTTGAATAAACCTACCATTAAAATTATAGACTGTTTGTTTCTTTGTCAGTGGGCAAACTTACAAAATCAGCGAGGGATCAACTAATTATTTCCTCCACTGTAACACGTATGTGGTTAACACTTAACACTGCTGCTGTATGTTTAACACAGATTAATGAGGGGATCGGGACGTCTGAGCAAGTGAGAAGTAAACAAATAAATCTAATGAGGAAAAACCATAGTTTCATTTTGTCTTTTATTGACTCTTTGTTTATTCTTAAAGTTTTTGCTTTGTGTCCATTAAAAAGAATCTGTGTGAATATGTGGGTGTGTGTGTCCCAAATCTTAATATGAGTTGTGAGCAAATCTTTTTGTTTGCATTATTTTTTTACAAACCTGAAAAGCTAAAACTATTATAGAAAACACGTTTTTAAAAAGGTCCCATTTTTACACTTCTCCAGTGTTTTATCTGAAGTGTTGATCTCCATCAGAAGATAGATTTGTGATATTAAGAACCAAAAACCATCTCAGTGTAGTTTTACGTCTCCTCTCTCAGGCTTCTCTCTGGAGCTCTAGTAACAACAGGTCAGTCAGCCAATCAGAGTTTTCTGAGTGATTAAAAAATATATATCAGATTTCAGGTAAACACTCAGAGAAACCAAATCCTGCAAGGTTGGATGGTGGGTCCAGGTGGGCGGGGCTTGGCTGAGCACGGTGACTGCTTTGTTGTGACATCACAAAGTTCCAGAAGTCCTGACAGCTGGTTTTAAGGCTCAGTGTCTGAATACAGGCTGTGTGCATTTCTCTGTGGACTGAGGCTTTGATACTTTCACAGTATTAATATAGAACCTAGACCTGCTTTATAATCACAAACACATGGACATCTACCTTTAGACTGGATGGACCTTTAATTTTTGACCTTTATACATGTTTCTGATCCAATTCAGATCCATCAAGGCCTGTCCCACTTCCTCCAGATGTTTTAATGAATGCAGACTTTTATTTAGGAAACATCAGCATCTTTTCATCAGTTCCTGGTACATCAGTAAAGTTTTCATGTTAAAGTTAAAATTCATTAAAAAGCACAAGTATTTGATTGTAATGGACTCAAATTCATTTGTACTGTCGCTGGAAGTTTATGTGCAAAGTTTTGTGGTTATCAGTACGTTTCTTCAGCAGTTTGAGTTTTTAAAAAAGTAACTTGCGAGTTTAAAATATCACCACAATTTGATACAGAAAAAACATAAAATCTGTCAAAGGTTTTAGAGATAGAGTCACAAGTTTCTGTGTCACATGATGCATCATTAAGGAAAGTTTCTTAGCAACAAACACAGACACACAAAAAACACAAACACATTTTTTAACTGTGATTGAAATTGTAAATTACCATCTTTTTATTTCACATATTTTCACATTATTTTCAATGACAGGCTTTCTGTTATTTTATTTTTTTAATTCTCTTTCTTCTTTTTCAACACTGCTACTCTATGGACATTCAGGAAGAACCGAAGGAACAAGGGGACTCGGGTTTGGATTTTTTTTTTTTTTCTTTAGGACAGAGTTGGGATTTCGAGCATGAAGGACAAATAATCAGAATCACATCAGGGAGAAAAAGAGAAACTGAGAAACAGACACGACAAGAAGAAAAAGGAGACGAAAAGAGAGAGGGGAGGGGTCAGAAGTGGGTGGAGTGCAGGTACGTCAGTGTCCAGGTGAGTGTGTGTGTTCAGGTGTTTGTGTAGTTTCCTCACTCAATCCCTGAAACTTGTGTTTTGTGTTTCTTTCTGCAAATGCATAATCCTTTTTTTTTTTTTTTTTTTTTTTTGGTGTGGAAAGTTTTTCTTTATCTCTTTCAGTTGCGTGCTTCAGTCTACATGATTCTATAATATCTCTACTTTTGTATCTCTCTGTTTTTACAACAATAATCTTTATTTTTGCAGGTCTGTGCTCTGACTGTACATGAACTATTCCTTTAAAACTACAGTAACAGTGCATGTCTGGCTTATAAAGTTAATATTTTTATAATATTCCCCTGCATGTGTGTGAGCATGTGTTGCATCTTCGTACTCTGTGCATGTGTGTGTGCATACTGCATCACCTCCTCTACCTATATGTCCAGTGCATATTTTATTTTTGTCTTTTTTTCATGAATCAGTGTGATCTTTCTTTGAACATGGCTCGATCCCTGTTTGTTGTGTCTGTCAGTTTATGTGTGTCTGCGTGTTTGTGTGTGTGTTTAAGTCATTCGTCCGTCCGTCTGTTTCACAGGGCGCTGGGGTTCCTGAAGTTATGGCCTGCGAAGCGAGCCTGGTCGCCCAACTCCTCCTCAATCCTGCAGAGAAGAACAGAGAGAGAGAAAGAGTGGAGGGATATTATAAAAACCAAAAGAAGAAGAGTTCTTCATCTTAAAGACCCTCCAATCGAAAACAATTTTAATCTTGTTGACATTCACATGATGTTTTTATATAATACAAGACATATGATGAGTGAAATAATCAGTCAACACCATGACTGAGTGTTTCCACCTTGAACCTATGACAGTCTCCTAAAAACAGATTCAGACAGCCAGGGATTCATACGTCATAGAACCTGAGGAACCAATCCTGTTAACTTGTGGGGACAGGGGGGCGGGGCTAAATACACCTGAAATCTTGTCAGTACAGAGAGCCAGAGTTAGCATTAGCACAACCACAAACACTGTGTCAGCCACTGCCAGTTACAAGCTAACAAACAACATAAACAAATAAAAGATGCTAACTACGCTAACGCTTCTGATCCGTCTGCTAGTCTCTGATTCTGGTCTCAACAGACTCCTCCTCTGTTGAGATAAATCAAAACTTAGCACAAACATGTCGGTCCACATCTCAATAAAATAAAATATAAAAATATGTGGCTCTCAACTCCAACCTCACTGGCTCCTATTGAAGATTTAAGTCTTAAAAAGTATTTCATAAATATATAGTTTCATTTCTAAAAACTCTCAGTCATTGTTCAAAACAGCTGGTAACTGTAGTTTGAATCAAAGTTACTCAGACAGGAGGAAATAGTGCATTTGTTGGGGACTATTTTCAGCAGCGGATTAATCCTCGTTTGTTGCTCTAGTGATTATTTGAGGCAGCAGGACAGTGTGTGTGGGATTCAGTCAAATCAAACTACAGTGTGTGTGTTCATGGTGATGGAGGAACATGTCACCTAATGCAACAGTGAATAGAACAAAATAGAATGCTTCTATTGTCACTGCACATCATTGAAGAACAAAATTTATTCTGCAGCCCCTGAGAACATAAATAAATACGATAATTAATACTAAAGCAATTGCATCTATGAGATGTATAAATGCAAAGTGTACAGATGTTATCGCACATTCACAATTATGAGGCTCTGTGGCTCATAGGAATAAGATATCACCTGTGGACATACATTCGTTGACAATAAGCAAAATACATAATATGACTCTTACTCAGAATCTCTCTCTCTCTTTCTGTGCGTGTTTTTCTTGCGACACTAAATTAGTTTTATTTAGTGCCACATTTCCAGTGATTGTGTTCACATAACTGCCACTGTATAACAACTTCCTACTGTATAAATAGCTCATTTCCTCTGGTGCGTGTGTGCACGTGTGTGTGCATGCTTGACTGCAGTGATTAGCGTTTATCGCTGGTTAATGCCCCGTAAGTCTCTCCACCCTCCACCTCTCCTGCGTCTCCTCAGCAGTCCGATGGGATTACAGCAGCTCAGCCGATCCCACCTCCTCCTCCTCCTCCTCCTCTTCCTCCTCCTCCTCCTCCCCCTGCTGCTGACTGGCTCGGACGCATGGGGTGACACCAGTGCTGCTGTCGCCTGTCACGTCAATTAGCTCTCTGATGCTAAGCACTCAGACAAAGCAGGAACCTGAGGAGCATGGCTATAGCTCGGATTCGGAGCCAAAAGAGAATACAGGGAGTGATGAATGGCAAACAAAGTGAAAGTTACATATTAAATCATGCAGGGTAGGCTACACACCGCACCTTTAAAACTAATGCTAAAGATATGATTTAGAAATAGCAACTTTCCAACAAGAATCTTGTATGTAATGTATAACATTACAACAGTATAACAGCTTTTAATGAGTCTCGATCCTGTAAAGACAAAGTTCACTGAATTGCCACCTGTCTGTTCTCTAGTGTAAGTGTTACTGTGGCTACCCACCCCTCTGTCCACCTGTTGCATCATCGAGGCAACAGGTAGCACCTGACGGATGGGAGTGGCCACGTGTATATAAGCAGCCTCCTGATCCTTCAGCTTGTTGGTCTCACACACTGAGCCACACTCATCTCGTCCAGACCTGCCTGACAGTTCTGACTCTGACTCTCCAGACCTCTTGTTTTTCCTTTTCTTAATAAGATAAATTAGCAACTGATGGAATGAAGTAATGAACATGCAAAGGAAAAAAAATCAAAATAAAGTGGATGTTGAAATGATTTGAAAAGATTCTTTGCCCAATGAACACAAAATTTGGAAAAAGGTCAAATTATTAAAGTTTTAGAAAAGAAAAGTTACACTCAAAATGTCAGTTTTTCTTTCCTTTACAACAGAGGAGCTTAATAAAGCTACCAGAGCAGATGATATAACTTATTATTTGTTATTTACTCTTCTTTCTCAGTCAAAGTATATCTCACTTCTTTTAACCCGTAACCCTCAGAGGAAGAAAGTCACTGACCTCATGAGCTGGTTGTACTTGGCCAGTCTCTCAGATCTACAGGGGGCGCCAGTCTTAATCTGAGAGAGAGAGAGAGAGAGAGAGAGAGACAATAAACATGTAGTGGTTACAGTTATGGTTTGGTAAGCCTCTGGGAAACAAACATGGGTCAATATGGTGTGTGTGTGTGCGTGTGTGTGTGTACCTGTCCAGTGCACAGTCCCACCACCAGGTCAGCGATGAAGGTGTCCTCTGTCTCTCCTGAGCGATGGCTGACCATCACACCCCAACCATTCGCCTGAGCCAGTTTACACCTGAGAGACGGAGACAGACAGAGAGAACATCACTGTTTATCAGCCCCTGTGAGGAGGGAGAGGGGTGGGTTCAGATGTTGCCACAGTTTAGCAATAGTGTGAAAAATATACCTGGAATGAGGCTAAAATATAACTTGAACTGTTAACCTCATGGTTATTTGCCTCCACCACTCAGACTAGTGTCAGATTACATCCCTGTTTATCCAGAGTCATATAATATATTAATCATTTCTGTGAAATTTTGTCATAATTGCTGTTGAAGTCTTGAGTAATGGCTAAAAAGTGCTTTGTGAGGTCACACTGACCTTGACCTTTGACCTTTGACCACCAAGATCTAATCAGTTTGTCCTTGAGTCCAGGTGAACATTTTTACCAAATTTGAACAAGTTGCCTCAAAGTGTTATGGAGATATTGCATTCACAAGGTGAAAATCATGTTTTGTGAGGTCACTGTGACCTTGACCTTTGACCTCTGACCACCAGAATCTATTGACTTCATCCTTGAGTCCTAATGAATGTTTGTGCCAAATTTGAAGAAATTCTGTCAAGGCATTACTGAGATATCGAGAACAGTACAGTACACCTGCAGCTTTGGTTGTCACTGACACGTAGGCATAAAAAAATGTAGAATAAAATAAATAACATTTAAAAGAAACAGATAAAATAGAAAGTGTGTGTGCAAGAATGCCAGAGACAGAAATGCCAGAGCCTGTCGTTGAGGCTGCTGCTCGGAGGACTCAGGGAGTCATGTAGGGGGTGGGCTGTGTTTCTCCTACTTCCTCTCATGATTCCAGAAAGCATCTCATCCCAGGACAAGGCAGTTTTATTTCTAAATCCTCTTCAGTGGTTAGTTGTGAAGACTGAACACATTTCAAACAGGAAGCAACACAATGAACATGACATTTCCTGTCACAAAAACACAACCACGGCCCTCTGGCTCCACATCTGTCGAGACCACTGCGAGATGTTTTGTCCCATTTCTTTCACTTCACTTCCACAACGAGACTGTGGACGCACTGAGATGAGTTAAGGACACGAGAAGATGCAGACTGTGTGTGAGTAGAGATGATTGTTAAAGCGTTGTGTGCACATTTTGAGTCTCCAATGGTTATTGAGACATTTCAGTAATAACCAAAGCTATCAATTTCATAACGGTGCCTCTTCAGGATTCATCATCTGAGAACCATGAATCTCTGAAACAAATAACCCATCAAATAGTTGCTGAGATATTTCAATTTGAAAATATGGTGGAAGAAATGTATTAGCATATCCACCTGTAGCACTAGCATAGGCTGCAAATAAAGATGGACGTAGCCTCTGTGACGTCACCCACAGGTTTCTGAAGAGCGGTTTTGGAGCTCAGAGTGAGCTGCTCCACCGTCACCATCTTGGCAGTGCCTGACTCCGCCCCTAAATCCCAGTTAATCCAAAAACGGGCAAAGAGGTGGAGCGTGTGTGGAGCAGAGACTTCAGTACATGCTAAATGCAGCAAGCATACGCTCTCCCACCTGTCACTCAAAGAGGCCACGCCCTCAATTATACATAACTTTAAGCCTTAATAAAATGTAAATGGGTGAGTTATAAAAATTCACCCATGTACAGTTGTCATGAAGGAGGAAATGATCTCTAGAGACCAGAACAGTTTCTGTACCAGGCTGTAAACATGTTTCTTTCTGCTGTAAAGTTGGACATTTGAACATGGGAGTCTGTGGGACTGACTCACTGCTGGAGCCAGAGTGGTCGTTAGAGGAACTGCAGCTTCTGGCTTCATATTTCATCCATGAGGCACAAGATGTAAAACTGTTTCACCTTCATCATCTCAGCTCACTGGATGACAGCATGTCTTATTACTTATGCTTATTGCACAGGTTAATTAATCTGATTGTGATTTATTCCCACCTGTGGCTCATCTGACACGTTAACCTGCTAACGACATGAAAACGAAGGTGTGCGCTGACGCCTCGAGTCATGCTGAGCTACTAGAAGAATATATCATCTTAACGACGCAGGAAGTTTTTTCATGTGACTGAAACAGTACATCATCTTTATTGTCCTCAGCTCGATCTTTTAATTTTTCTCTCCCCTCCTCCTGCTCCTCCTGCTCCTCCTGCTACACCATCATGACTGATGGCTTCATAACCCCGAGTGACGTTCTGTTGAGTCTGAGACTGATGACACACACACACTCATGACTGAAGTACACACTCTCTCCACAAAGATATCAGCGAATAAAAGATACACGCACGCACAACAGTCCCAGTCGGCTGCATCGGTCCATTTGATTGACAGCTAATCTTCATACTAAAATCACTGTCACTTCCTGTCCCTCGTTCATCTTCTGTAAAGGTCAGTTTGTCGCTCTGTGTCTGTGGCACAAGGTCAACACGGCTGACAGGTAACGACTGATGTGACTGACAACATGCCGACTGTGTGTGTGTGTGTGTGTGTGTGTTTCCACATGTGTGACTGATAGCAGAGCAGCTGTGTCTCTCTGTATCTCCCTACAGGCCTCCGTCTTGTCTCAGCCAAGATGGACGACCTTCTTTGGCCAGTCCAAGGTCACTGGCCTGCCCTAGGCGGCCATGTTGGTTTCCTTTTCTTTCTGAGAAGAGATTTATGGTTTGCGGAGCGCGAGGCCAACGCTGTGTTCACGGCGCATTGGATTGATAGGGACGAGTCCTACCTGTGGATCTGATTTAACATTTTAGTAAAATATTTCATCTGTTTCTACATGAAGTGGTTTTATATCATTCAACTCAAAAACAATCCACCTGTTTCTTCTTCTGCTGTGCTTTAATGGCACTGATTGGAGAATCCGCTCCACCAGCTGTGGATGGTCGTGCGCATTTTCTTTCACTGGACAGTTGTTTAACCCTTTCAGACCTGAGGCGTCCTCTGAAAGCTCAGACAACTTGAGTGTTTTCTGAAAAGCCTGGCGTTCACTAAAACCTTTATTACTCAGCCTCTGAAGCAGATAAACACATGAAATAAAAACATTTGAGAGATTAAAACTTTGACTTTCCTTGTAAACCATTGGCTTTGCCTTAGAAACTGTAGATGGCTGGAAAAACAAGCACATTTGTCAAAATTCTCAGTTCAGTTCAACTTTTTTTAACATTTATTTTATTTTATTTTTTATGTTGATGAATATTAGGGTGAATTGATTTACAATAAAATTTTTCAGGTCACAAATGGTTTTCATTTCATGTTTCTATCTGCTTCAGAGGCTGGGGAATAAAGGTTTTAGTGACAGCGTTGCATCAGGTGAATCTTAACCTCAAGCTAGCGGTGATACTGGAAACAGACCATTCACAGCTGTGTTTCGTCAACTTTTCTATGAAGTCACTTCTATTTTGCACAAACTGTGATGGACACCAGCTTCTGATCTTGAACCCTCTTGAGCTGTTGCATAAAGCAGACGTACGCCTGTATGGCCTCGGTGACGGAGCCGATCTGGTTGACTTTGAGCAGCAGGCAGTTGCAGGCTCGCTCCTCAGCAGCTTTCTCTATCCTCTTGGGGTTGGTCACTGTCAGGTCGTCCCCGACAACCTGGATCCCCACCTGGGCTGTCAGACGGGACCAGGCCTCCCAGTCGTCCTGGTCAAATGGGTCCTCGATGGACACCACTGGGAACAGGAGAGGGAAAAAGTTTTAAAAAATCATTAAATCATTTTACGTCTCTCGTTGATGCAAATGCAACAAAGATCCTCCACCTGGGTAGTTGTTGACAAAGCCCTGGTAGATGTCAGCCAGCTCCTCTGCGGTGATGTGTCTCTCTGGATCTGGAGGGGATTTGAAGTCCAGGTCATATTTGCCCTCACGGTAAAACTCTGAGGCGGCCACGTCCATCCCGACCACCACCTTGTCTGTGAAGCCGGCCTTCTCTATGGCGGTCTGCAGCAGCTCCAGAGCTGAGGGGTCAGAGGAGGGAGCATGGAGAGGAGGTGGAGAGGAGGGAGAAGGAGACACGAGAAAGTACTGTCAGGTTCAGTAGTAAATGTCAGATTCTATTGCCAATCTCTTAAAATCAGCAACTCCTGTGATCACAGAGCATCAGTGGTGAAACGTCTCAGTGACAGAAGATTCTTCCTCACCCTCGCTGTTCTCAAGGATGTTGGGAGCGAAGCCTCCCTCGTCTCCAACGTTGGTGGCATCCTGGCCGTATTTCTCCTGAATCACCCCCTTCAGCGTGTGGTACAGCTCCGACCCTATCCTCAACGCCTCCCTGAGAGACGGAGGGAGGAGGGAGGAGACACAGGGAAAGATGGAAAGAAATGATGAGGGATGAGAGAAGCAGGAAAACACAGAAGTGAAATAATAATAAAATAGTTTTTGCCTTGAATACAGAAGTGGTTGTCAAAAAGGATGTGTGAGGTATTCAATGATGAAAAACTAAAAGAAAATACACATTAGTTCATAAAGGTTGAATTCTTACTTGAAAGACTCGGCTCCGACAGGGAGAACCATGAACTCCTGCATGGCCAGTTTGTTTCCAGCATGGGATCCTCCATTTATCACATTAAAGGCCTGAGGAGAGGAGGGGAGGGGAGAGGAGAGAAGGGGATAGGAGAGGAGAGGAGTGGAGAGGAGAGGAGAGGAGAGGAGGGGAGAATCAGGTAAATCCCTGAGACCCTGTGTACAGAGACGTTGGCACCGCTGTGTGTAGGTGTTGTGCAATGAGTTTGCGTCTTACAGGAACCGGCAGCACCAGCTCTGTGTTTCCAGCCAGGTCGGCTATGTGGCGGTACAGGGGGACATCTTTCTCTGCTGCACCGGCCTTACAGATGGCGAGAGACACCCCCAGGATGGCGTTCGCTCCAAACTGAGCTGTTAAACACAACAACAAACAGGAAGTGATGTTAGTTGGGTTTTTTTTAACTCTCTAATGTGAATTTGTAAAATTTTGACTTTTTTTGGTATTTTTAAAAACATTCTTTCTATTTATTTCAACTCCAGTTTGATTTAACTTTCTTTGTTCGGCCGTTCAGATTCGTGTCAGGTCCAGTTTTAGCATTTTAATACGTAAGTTACGATATACTGTATTTGTTGTTTTGCCAAAAACCATCTCAGTGTAGTTTTACATCTCCTCTCTCAGGCTTCTCTTTGGAGCTCTAGTTACAACAGGTCAGTCAGCCAATCAGAAGAGAGGATCTGAGCCTCTCTGCTAATTGACTGACTGTTTTCTGAGTGATTAAATAAAGATATATCAGATTTCAGGTAAACACTCAGAGAAACTAAATCCTGCAAGGTTGGATGGTGGGTCCAGGTGGGCGGGGCTTGGGTGGTTACTGATTTGTTGTGACATCACAAAGTTCCAGAAGTCCTGACTGCTCGTTTTAAGGCTCAGTTTCTGAATACAGTAAAGGACGATAATGGTTCCCCTACAAGTAAACTCATAAACTGCCCTAAACTTGTTACTATGAATTATTATCAGCTAATTTAATGACAGGAGAGATTTGTTTTTGTATCAATAAAAAGGAAGAAAGTAGTTTTACATTCATATCTCACATTATAAACCCAGATAAAACTTGTTAGTGTGACAAGCTGTTTGTTCTTGTAAATCCTGATATAATTGTGTTTATTTCTACATGGACCTTTCACAACACATTCAGTCTGACAGACTTCCTGCTCTGGCTGAAATTAATTTCCAACACCATCATTTTCACGGCTGTTTACCCTCCTGCCTGAGACGATTAGCCGGCCTGATTAATATAAATGAACTCTGCGTTTATTTATTAAGGATGTGAGTTTGCTTTGATCCTGCCAAAACCTGTTTGGAACAGGGATCTGTTCACCCTGTCTTTTTCCGTCTGTATTTATGCCTCCTGTTGCTCTGCGCAGCACTTTGTTAATGTGTGTGTGTGTGTGTGTGTGTGTGTGTGTGTGGAGGCTGAGCTGCTGTAGCAGCGAGGTTTCCAGCTGGCTGGTGCACTATGATGATGCAGTGTTAAGTCATCACGACTCGCTCCCGTCTTGTTTTGACTCACACTTGTTTTCTGTGCCGTCCATCTCGATCATCGTGTTGTCCAACTGCTCCTGCTCCACCACGCTAATGCCCTGCAGACACACAAACACAGACACACATTGTGAGAATACACACACACAAGTGGAGCTTTATATACGCACATCTTTTATATTAAATTCACAAAATGTTACAACACTATTTTTCTTGTCATAACAAGTTTGTTAATTTATTTATTAACAGTTTTTCCAGACATTTATTTGAGTAATTATATTGCTTCTTTTTTGCTGATTTATAGGATCAGATTTGGACGTAAAAACTACAGATTGTTGTACTTATTAATGTAACGTCATGTCCATGTTGTGGACGTCTCTGCTCTGAGTGAAGCTCCTGTATGGATACTTTACAACCTAGAAAACCATACATGTGATACCTCTTCAGGCTGCACAAACAACTAAACCACAGGAAGTCACAGTTTTTCTGTTTTAAGCTTTTAACTCATTGAAATCTTCCAGTTACATGTCAGCTGATGTTCATGTTAATATGAGATAAGAGAGAGAAACATGTTCATCTCATCTTAAAATCTGACTCGATGTTAAACTGCATCGATCCACAGTCACACAAATAACACAATAACATTACAAATGCAGATTTCCAACAACACCAAAAAGTTAATATCGTGTAGTTTTCCATAAATTATCTATCATCCAAATAACCTCTAATAAAGTCAAAGAAAACAATCCAGAAGTACAGGATCTTCTAAAGCTGAGGAAAAGAGGCTTCAGAAGAACGAAAACATGTCATGAAACTTCTGATGCACATTCAGTACATTATCAAAAACGCATCAGAGTAGCTGAACGACAACATGCAATTATGTGTGTTCAAATATACAGTATATTTTCTTTGTAAGTGGAGTTAAATGTGATTTTAAAAGAAGAAAACATATAAGTAAATGATTTTTTACAGTAGTTACTGTAGATGTCTTGTGAGGAGGAGAGATGTGTTTTAAACCAAGACTTTTGTTGTTGTACAATCCCATATAAATGCTTCAGCTTCAAGTCTGTTCTGAGACTGTTGCAACGCATTCTGAGAAAACAGTCACTTCCACAAAAGTTTAAAGAAGCAGACTGAGAGTAACAGAGCAATCAGACCAGTTACTGTTTCTTGAACTACATTATTATTTCAACTTTTTATTATGACTTTTCTCAAATTTCTGGTTGTTTACATGTGTTTTAAAGAATAATGACGCCCCACAGACAGACACACACACACACACACACACACACACACACACACACCAGTGCAGAGTACCGATCCGTCTCCCTGATCTGCTCTGATGTGATGTTCAGGAGCTCTGAGCTGCTCGGCTGTTTTTTTTTCCCGCCTGACTGATCATCGAGATTCATTTCCCAGCATCTGTTCCTGGAGGAAATTACCCATGCTGCACTGCTGCAGATATCGGAATCATACTTTTGTATAAGTCTTTACACACACACACACACAAACGCACACACAGGAAGACTGTCACTAACACACAGACCTCATTCACTTTTATACTCACACAGATGAATTATCATCATCTTTCATTCACAGCATCTCTACACACACACACACACACACACACACACACACACACACACAC
Organism: Trachinotus anak; assembly: GCF_046630095.1. Lineage (NCBI taxonomy): Eukaryota > Metazoa > Chordata > Actinopteri > Carangiformes > Carangidae > Trachinotus > Trachinotus anak. The sequence goes on along the minus strand of NW_027273867.1, from coordinate 23,950,522 downwards.
ACACACACACACACACACACACACACACGTGTAGCTGTCTACACTTCTCCTTACTCTCACAGTTTCCTGTCTGCCCATCCAGATGTGATAGTCATCTGTACATTGATCGACTGAATCTGCTCTCAGTGTTTCCTGCTGTGCGGCGTCGGTTTGTTCACAATCTGGACATTTTCAGCTTCACTAAATGATACACCTGATTCAATCTGAACACAAACAGAAAAAACACATGATACAACACCTCAGACATCACCCGCAGGTTTCTAACAGGACGTTTGAAGTCTGGGGTTTCAGTTTAGTTATTACAGCCTGATTAAAAAGATCTCAGAGCCCAGGTGGAGCTGAGAAGATTGGAACCAACACTGAGCATCATCGGATGAAAGACCTGATAAAAAAAGATAAATTTCTCTTTTAGCAGCCTAACAACTTTCATCTAGGATGTGCAAACCACCCAATCCCCAGAAGTTGTTCCTTTAATACAGTGGTTCCCAACCTGTGGGCCGGGGGCTTCAAAGTTACTGCAAGTGGGTCGACAAATCATTGGCAAAACAGTAAAAATAAAATAAAATAAAATATGGATAAAATATGTAATTATATTTTTAAAAATATATAAATATAAATATATATAATTAAAAACATTCAAAATGTTGAAAAACTCTGTCATTTTTTCCTTTTAGTCAGGCCTATCACTGTGATAAGCCAATGGTAGGAATTATTATGTTGTCGGACAACTTTGAGGCCAGACCACATCGTATACTTGTTAGCTTGATAGCTGGTTAGCAACAGGAAGAATTAAATGGAAAGATGGTGAATCGATAATTGACAGTCAAACAGAAAATAAAAATTTAGCTTCCCCTGCTTTCAGTTCAGTCCTGAATGTTCGATCAGTATTATTCAAATAAAAAGTGCTCTGAGAAGCAGTATTTGGCCTCCATATTGTTACAAGGTCAGAACATGTTTGAGATTTTCAAGTGGCCATGAGGTGTAAAAGGTCAGGAACGGCTGCTCAGAGCCTAATTCCCTCCTTGAGTCTCAGGCCTGCTCAGAATTTACTGAGACATTAAAGCTTTCAAATTTGGTTAATGACAAATTAACTGTGTGAACATTTTTGGTGACTTACTGAGGCTATAAGAGCTGGACCCAGAGTGTCGTTGATGTGACCGACTGCCTTCAAAACACCTAGAAGAGGAAATCAATGAGAGGAAGTGAGTCAGAAAAGCAAGTAAAAGAGAAAAACAGAAATATTAGCGGGGCTGTAGTAAAGCTGGTCATCTCTGTTTGAGGTTTGTTCATGTAAATCTGCTCTTTGTCCCAAACCAGCCTTCAGAGCTCCTTTTGATTAACACTGACTCTCGTAGCATCAATCCCACAAAGAATGAATATGAGCTCTGCAGCTTAAAGCAGATTTTAGCTTTTTTTAGCTTCATGTTTTGGATTTTCAGCTTCAATCCCAAATATTAAACCATACACAGGAATTCTTAACAGACAAGCTGTCTTAAAGGAATAGTTTAACATTTTCTTACGCTGTCTTACGCTGATCATTGCACTAAATATCAAAGTCGAGTTAGCACACAATTAGCTTAGCTTAACAAAAAGACTAGAAGAAGCGGGAAACAGGTATCCAGGCTGTCCCACAATATGAAATTAGCTTCCCCCCTGCTGCTGCTGGAAGAAGGCTAAATGAGGGCTGTTTGTGTTTGCATGTTTTTGAGTCTGCCCCCTTGTGGTCACAAAAACCATTTAATGCAGCTTCACATTTTTAAAGATTGTAAGCATCCACCTCCACAGAGTCGAGTTGTCTTCGTACCTTTGCCCTTGTAGCGGCTCTTGTCTCCATCTCGGAGCTCCAGAGCTTCATAGATACCTGTGGATGCTCCGCTCGGCACTGCAGCCCTGAACAGACCTGACAGACAAATAAAGGTGATGTTTGAGAGAGTCAGGAACCAATATGGTAGTTTTTAACTCTACTGACTTTTTTCTTTATCTGACCTAAAACTCAGAAATAAAGTCTAAAGGAAAACTGATTTCATTTATTTGAAAATTCATCAACTTTATCATAATTATTTGTTTTGATCTGGTTGAGGTTGTCGAAGCATGTTTATACTGTCGGCCTGCAAGAAGAATCTGAGCCCTTAACTGAGAACTGATCAGTCTGGACAGAGGTCAAATGAAGGTCATTTGATGTCAGAAACAATCCACAGCTACAGCGGAGATGCTGCTGCGCTGCGAAGCTTTCTTCACACTTTTAGGCAAATTTCTGACATGATGAATCTGAGCAGACGTCTTTGAGGTGAAGGCAATGTTGTTTTTCTTTTTTTTCTTTTTTTAATTTCCCTTGAATATTTGCAGACAGGCTGGTCGACGGTCACCTTTCTCTGTGCGAAGGTCCACTTCCACAGTGGGGTTTCCCCGGGAGTCCAAGATCTCCCTGGCAACGATGCTGACGATCGACATCCTGCGAGACACAGAGACACACAGAGGGAAAGAGGCTGTGATATAACTGCTTTACAGGTGAACTCTGCTGGAGACATGGTTCAAGAAGAACAGAGACTCATGGTGAACAGATGTTTTCACATTGCACATATACAGACAACAACCTGTCAGAGGAGATGACATCACTGCAGATTCACTGTGAAAATAAAAGCTCACCACACAGGACTGGGTTACCTCACACACATATGCACTACAAACACACACAGACACACACACACACACACAGACACATACACACACACACATACACACACACACACACACACACACACACACACACACACTGCAGTTGCTGTTTCTGGAAGCAGGTTGCAGTAAAATTCTTCAGCAACAGAGAGCAGTAAATTATGCATCAGTTTGCCACTGATTACATCCAGACTAGAACCTGCCATCGGTCATGATCTGGTGAGGCTGCACTGAAATCTTATTTATTTTTCTTATCATCAACAAAACCAGCAATGATTTGATCAGACTAACACTGTGTGATAGTGTGTGTATCAGAGCCTGATACGTCTTATTCCTCTGACCACAGAGCTCCACTGTTGTCCAGAAACGATTAACAACACATGAGTGAGCCACACTGTTGCACTGGGCGACATGTTCCCACACACACTGCAGTTTACTTTGACTCAGTCACACACACACACACACACACACACACCATCCTGCTGCCCCAAATACTCACTAGAGCACCAAATGTGGATTAATCGGCCGCTCAAGAGAGTCTCCGGCAAATTCACTATTTAGTGCTTTTTGAATATTTGAGAAAAACTACAGTAGCCAACGGCTTTAGGGGCCTTTAAACTGAAACCATATATCTTTAGGACTCATTTAAAGGTCCCATATAGTATAAAGGAAGATGTCCATGTGTTTGTGATTATAAAGCAGGTCTAGGTTCTATATTAATACTGTGAAAGTATCAAAGCCTCAGTCCACAGAGAAATGCACACAGCCTGTATTCAGAAACTGAGCCTTAAAACCAGCCGACAGGACTTCTGGAACTTTGTGATGTCACAAGAAAGCAGTCACCACCCTCTGCCATGTCCCAAGCCCCGCCCACCTGGACCCACAATCCGACCTTTCAGGATTTGGTTTCTCTGAGTGTTTACTGGAAATCTACTATATTTTTATTGGATCACTCTGAAAACAGTCAGCCAATCAGAAGAGAGGCTCAGAGCCTCATGGGAAAAGTGTAAAATATGGATTGTGAAGTCAGAAAGTAGCTATTGTGGCAAACTAATAAATGATTGGTTTTTGTGTCTTTTTCAGATTTCTTGATGTTAAGAAGAATATTAAGTAATGGCACCTTTATCCTTAAAAACAACAGCAACTTTAAACAGCCAACTCTAATTAGATCTAAGTCGTCTTTATGTCTTAATGTAAAACCCACTTTGTGCACTTTGACCTCTTGCTCCAGCAGGAGACCAGCTGAGCTTAAAATTTGAAAGATGCCATAACAGTGTTTATATTTAACATAACTCTTATATTTTACCTACTTCTCCATGTAAACATACCTTTATTCAGAAATAAGTGTCTTTCCATTACGTTTTTTTTTCCAACACAACCAGACTCTGAAAACATCAACCTCTGCTTCTCGTATCAGGTAAAACCTCCAACCTCACACCTGCTGAGGTGGCACAGTGGTGTCAAGTCAGCTGCACCTTTACCATTCAAGACTGTCACTTTCCTACAGTCCAATCGACTCCAATAGACTGTGTATGAAATGCTTCACATTTACCTACCATTGCTAGTGTTCTCTACATCAGTATTTCTTATACAGTATCAGGAATGGTTCATACCTGTGATATCAGCTGTAAACCCTCTTTTGCAGTGATCAATACGTTTGAATATTGTAGGCTACATGTGTACACCTTTATTCTCTATGCTCTTTGTGACAGCTGTGTTTGTCTTTTTGTTGCTGATGGCTCCCTTCTTGACCAGGCCTTTCTTTAAAATAGACTTTTACCTGGGGAAAATAAAGTAGAGAGGTTCTGGAGGTAAATTTCATCAGTCTGACCCTGGTTCTGTTTTCACAATCATTCTAGGTTCTTCTCTCTATCACTGCTGTTTACTGTTGCTGCTTCTTCTCTCCCAGGAGAGACTGATCGGAAAATCCTGCAGTGCTAATGCAGGAAAGATGCACCTCTGGGTGCCTTCCAACTCTTTGAAAAACAGCTCGACCACACCTAAGTGTGCCAGAGTACAACTGCATCAATCTCACACTTAAAAAAAAAAAAAACACCCGACGAGCAGCACAGGCCACTTTTACACAGCACTGATATGGCCCCAAGCTGCATCATCATGTTTTTTTGTCCTAACTGTTCATTTTTGTCATTAAAAATTTAGTATGATGAAAACTGTGTGAGTGGAGATTTACAGATTGTTAAATTAATACTGGTTGTACCACAAAACAACATAAATAAAGTAGTAATTAGTCACATCTGCTAACTGCTAACTGTTTTAACTGTTAGCCTATGTCACAGCTTTGGATGCTGCTGTGACTTTCTGTTATAGTTGATTTCTTTTGATAACACAGTGCTACATGATGTTTTCAAACAACTATTTTACACATAACAGAGCATTAGCTAAAACATTTTTTTTACATTTTAATGGTGCAACTTGATTTAATAAATCTAGTTTGAAACTAGTTAGAAGTACAACCAAACCCTGGTCTGCAGAAAGTGAAGTAGAGCTTGTATTTAGTTCAGATTTGACCTCAAGGCCGGGAATCACACACTGATGAAAATTCAGGAGCACAAAATTACATGTTCCCTAAAGCCAACTTTGTCTTTACATCCTTAACAAGCTTCCACTGTACAGCACATTCTCACATCCATTTCTACTGGACGACATGAAAGGAGTCGTTTCTCTTTCATTTCTCTCTGAGCAGCTTCGGACCGCCTGATTAAAAATGCATTAATTCTGTTTGAAGACGCATTGAATTTCTGGATCACCATGACATTATTAACCTTCATGAACACAAACTCCAAAACACGGGGAGACTCCATCCTCATTTCACTATCATCCACTGCTAATCTACTCTGTGGGTGTTTTCCCTCATCCTCCTCATTGATATTCCAGGCATGCAGCGCTGCAACAATATGTCAAAAAAAAGGGCTTTCAAGCCGTCCTCGTCTCCATACTGTATGAATACTTCATTGATCTGTGAGGAGCTAAATCTGGCTCGCTGCTAGCTTGCAGAAACATGTCACAGTACTGAGGCTGCTCTTTCCACACAGGCCTGGAGACAGAAGGATGTGTAGTAAATTCAGAGTAGAAGGTGTGCTGGCTGCTTTTACAGTGTACTCATCAATGCAGCACCAGTGTAAATGATAACAATAATTTATTGATAATGGCTCAACTCCATTTAGGTGTTAGTGGCTGCACCACCCCCATCACTATCACTGAGTGGTGAAACAAAACAAAAGGTGGCTGCAGTGTCTTTTTGTTGAACCCTCCTCAGCTCTGGTTCTGCTTGGTAACAGGATTATTCTGGGATGGAAGTTCCTCCCCAGGACCGAGCTGTGTCAGTTTAGCTTATCATGGAAGTGTCTACAGGGAGAAAGCCCCATTTTTAAACTTGCCACTGTGCTCACTGCTCCTGATTATTATCTCAATTAATTGATTAAGTCAGAAAATATCACATCACAATCCCAGAGCCCAAGGTGATGTCTAGAAGTGTCTTTTTTTCCGTCCAACAAACCCAAAAATATTGGATTTATTATCAAGCATATTTATATTTGAACGTCATTAGTTGTTGCAGCTCCTACTGTGTTTTTGTGACTCAGAGGACAGAAGCTTCCCATTTGTACAAAACTTTGCATAGAAGACAAACAGGTGTGAATTTATATTTGAGTTGAGACAGCTTACACCCACAATGTGCTTTAATAACCAGCCTGTCCTGCAACCCAAACAACCACATAGGTCGTTTTGTTCAACCTTCCCGAATCACGCCAAGTGAGACCTCAGTTGTCATGGTTACAATAATAAACACATGGGGTGTACTGAGAGTATACTAGTAGCAGCCATGTCTTGGTTAGGTTTAGGAAAAGATGGTGATTTGGGTTAAAATAAGTTCTTCCTCAACATTAGATGATCTTTGTTGTCATGGTTACAATAATAACAACGAACGGTCATGGATAATAGAAACAACATAAACTGCTCCTGTCACATGGGAATCGAACACCGCTCTCCTGGGTCATATTCATCCATCCACCCCAACCTCCTCCTGACGTGGACTCTGTCGCTCTATAAACTACGTCACCGCACTTTTCCCTTTGCTCCTGTCATCATCACTACGACCACTAGATGTCGCCTAGCAACAAAACCTAACTATGGGTCATAACAACCTGCTGACAGACGACCTGTGGGCTCGTTTCTCAATGGAGGACAGTCTCAGAACAAATAATGAATATTGTTCTTTTTATGTCTCCTCATACTTTAAACTCATTAAAATCCTTATTGAGTCAATGTACAGTATCGTCTCATGTAAATATGATTATGTGAACTTGTGCATCTCTCTTGTGTAAGATCTTGTCCTTATGTCTTTTTTTTTCTTTCTTTCTCTGTATCCTGTAACTCCCAACACAGATTTATGCATATTTATGTTTATGTATATTTATGGATATTAAAACAGTGTTGATGTGATCTGAAACTAATGATATTCTAGCTCTTTCTCTGCATAATTGGAGTTCCTTTGTTGTCTCATTTCCTCTGTGATTTCCCTCTGGTGTTGAGCTGCCTCTCAGCCTGAAAGCAAACACACACTGTTTTATGTGAAACCTTCCTGAAGACACATTTCTGTCGTTTAATAGTCTCCCTGTCACCTTTCTTCTCCTCCGCTGGGACATAAATTCCCCCTGTGTGTTGCTTTTAACCTGCTACGAAATCACATGACTCCTCCTGTCTCTGCTCCCGTCCTCTCAGCACCCCTGTGTCATACGGTACATGGTCTTTCTGAGCGACTCAGGGATATTTTCCTCCCATTGTGACGGTGGCCTTGTCCCCGCCGCCGCTGGTCGATTACAACACTGACGACCTGCGAGTTTATGCTTATTCAGTTCTTATACTCATTGTAAGTCACTGGGGATAAAGTGTCAGCAAAATGTGTAAAATGTTTAAATGGTGCTCAGCACAAGAAGGAGCAGATAAGGTGCCTGAGTCGCCTCCAGCTCGCTGCAACATCCACACACTCGGAGTCAAGGGGATTGATGCGTGGGTGATTTTCTCTCCTGGCCTCTATTAATTTTAGTTTGTTTTTTTATTCTCTCTCTCTCTCTCTCTCTCTCTCTCTCTCTCTCTCTCTCTCTCTCTCTCTTTTGATGCTGTTTTGAAGCCCCACCCTGCAGTACTGCAGTTTTTTCCAAACAGTACCTCCTGAGGGTGGAGCAGCAGTACAGAAGGAACATATTAGATATTCTGCTATTTCTGCTCTATTTCTTGTTTCTGATCACATCCCCGGAGCATCAAAGCAGGCGTTTGAACATTGATACATATTCATTAATGTTTCTGCACCAGTCAAACTTTAGACAGCATCCACGAATCTCTCTAAATCTCACCTGGACATAAATATCTCCACGATTCACCAAACTCTATCTCACGCAGTACTTGCTCTGCGAGGTTCTACTACAGTGGTGCATTCTAACCTGTTTGCAAAGATAATGCTAACATGCTGATGTTTAGCCAGTATTTACCACTGTCACCATCTTAGTTTAGTGTGTTAGCATGCTAACATTTGCTAATATACGAAGTAGCATTGGGACTGATGGGAATGTTGTTTGTTTTGTGGTTATTTATTTGGTCATAAACCAAAGTACTAGACAAAATGAAGTAGTGTCTTAGTCCGATAGATCATATTCACATGGCGTCCATTTTTCTCTGATGTCACACTGAGGTTTTGAATCTTTGAACACTTTAATGTCTCTGAATAAACCCCGTGTGAGAACAAGACAATGGCCGAAAACCTTGACTTGTTTTCTTCACTTTCCTTTGACCAAACTGATGAATGGGATGAATTTGCCAGATCCACAAAAGGTTTTTAAAAAAGGACACAGCAACTGCATTGAAACTTGAAACAAATGTTGAAGGTAAGACACCGAACACACTGTCAGTTAATGTCAGACCAGCGGTCATGAAGTTTCCAGTTAACATAACTGTCAATGTCAGCTCTATTAAAGTTGTCAGATGACAAATTAATCCACTGGCTTGTGCAAATATTGAACATTAATTAACATTGTATAGTTTCATGATCAACCTGCATCAATGAAACAGTAATATTATGATGGCAGAGCAAGTGCCTCACTGCTAATTTAACCTTTCATTGTTTTATTTGCTGTGAAATGAATGAGCTTCATTCCACTCGTTTCTGATCAGTTTCATGTTGTGAGGTAAAATTAAATGACAGAGTCGGGAAGCAAGTGACAAGCTACAGGCGGTTTTGTTTTGATTTCAGTCAGCTGAGGAAAACAGGACCACCACGACACTATCAGCATCTTCCAGTACAAACTGTTTAAAAAAGTCTACGACGACCGGCTCCTCTCTCCACCTCCAGTGCGAACACCTCTAAACATTTCAGTCTGACGTGCTCAACTCAACTACCATGGTTCCTGTAATCCTACAACCTCCTATCACCCCCTGTGAGAAGTGATGGCTCAGCTTTGCGTGACATTATGACTGATTTTCATTGCATGACAACATCATTACCATAAACCTCATTAGGTTTATTTTCAGGTCATTTTGGTGGGGTAGTGGTTAATAAAGTTCATTTGGTTGGCGTTAGGGGAAACAGTCAGGCCTCCTCGTCTTTGTCTCATCATGTCAAACTTTTACATAACCTTATTCCAAACACAGGTTCAGGCTCCTTATACCACAAAAAAAATGTTTTGTCATTTTTTTAAAGATTTCTCCAGAATTTCATGATCTTGTAAATATGTTGGTTTGGAAACATCAAACTGACACTAAGGTGATGTTTCAGTCCTAAATTTGCCTCCACACAGTCTGTGATGTTTCATGTCATTTTTTTGTACAACTAGCAGCCTTTAACTTTTACAAGTATAATAATAAAACAGGCTTCTGTACCTTTGGTATCATGTGCCGCTTCATGCGAAGGAGCAGTAAAACCTCATTTACTTTAATAATAAGCTGCTTGAATGTTTGTCAAATAACGTCTGTATTCATGACAAGTGTTTCTCAATATTATCTCATCTCATATCCATAAACACATGTTCTGTCTGTATGACACATCTCTCATCCCTCTCTCTCTCTCTCTCTCTCCCTCTGTGTCTGTGTCTCTCGCCCGGCGCTGTTTGTGCTCGTTGCCGTGTGTGTTATGTAAGCTCTACAGCAGCAGCGGCAGCAGCAGCAGAGAGAGGGAGGACACCCATGAACGCACCACACCACACCTACCAGAGACTGCAGTGCTCAGCAGAAAATATACCAGCACTGAAAACACACACACACACACACACACACACACAAGAGTGGGTGAGCCAGGCAGAGAGTGAATGAGGGAGAAAGAGAGAGAGAGAGAGAGAGAGAGAGAGAGAGAGAGATAGGGATGACGGCACACAAGGAGAACAGAGGGAACGTGTATATCATCTAACTGCGTTAGATAGGGAGGATGGAGGGATGAAGCGGAAGGAAGACCAAAGGGGAAAACAACAGAGAGAGAGAGAGAAAGAGAGAGAGAGAGGTGGAAGTAAAATGAGAGAGAGAGACAGTAATGACATCTGGATAAATATTAGGTTGAAAATCTCCAGATGTTTTTCTTCAGTTCCAGTCTTGAAGATTAAAGGGACAGTTCACCAACGTCACACCAAGACCAGTTACTCCTCCGACCTCGAAAACAGTTGTGTAATGTACGATTCTTCCTGTGACCCTGAAGGGAGCTGAGAGCCTCACAAACCGGGATATTGAGTTTGAAAGATGTGGCCATTTACCACAGGCCATTTACTGTGTGTGGCCATTTATACATATTAAGTTGCACTGTGGGAAGTGTAGGACTCTACGTGTGGAGCTTAAGCTGCTTCACAAA